>NC_071639.1:2030380-2670630 GCF_014839835.1 Dryobates pubescens | reverse complement strand
GTTTGGGGGAACGACTTCAGTGGGACCTGATTGCTTCTCAGTAGCTTAAACCTCTGCTGCTTCTTCCCAGCCATGGAGTTGCCAAACTCTGTTGCATGGCAGGAAGAGTTTGTCTGTAAATACACACAGAGAAACAAACCCACTCCCAGCAGCTGAAAACAAACCTTGCAAGCCTCTGAACAAATCTGACTGCTTTAGCAGTCACCTGCAGAGTCCTGTGAACTTCTGAGTGCTGTTTAATTCCATTTGCAAATCCTCCCTGGGCCTAATGCAGCTAATCTTGTTTTGTCAGCAATGTTACTGGAGAATTTATTCCTGTGCTCAGAGAATTGCAGTGGAATCACTGCTCAGGTTGTATAATCACACAGGAAAGCATCTGGGGGTCCTAGTGGATGGGAGGTTGACCGTGAGCCAGCAGTGTGCTCTTGTGGCCAAGAGGGCCAAGGGGTATCCTGGGGTGGATCTGAAGGGCTGTGGTCAGTAGGTCGAGAGAGGTTCTTCTCCCTCTCTCCTCTGCCTTGGTGAGGCCACATTGGCCAAGAAGGCCAAGGGCATCCTGGCCTGCATCAGGAAGAGTGTGGCCAGCAGGAGCAGGGAGGTCATTGTGCCCTGTGCTCAGCACTGCTTAGGCTACACCTTGAGTCCTGTGTCCAGTTCTGGGCTCCTCAGTTTAGGAAGGACATCGAGACACTTGAAGGTGTCCAGAGAAGGGCAAGGAGGCTGGGGAGGGGTCTGGAGCACAGCCCTGTGAGGAGAGGCTGAGGGAGCTGGGGTTGCTTAGCCTGCAGAAGAGGAGGCTCAGGGGAGACCTTGCTCTCTCCAACTCCCTGAAGGGAGGTTGTAGCCAGGTGGGGGTTGGTCTCTTCTGCCAGGCACCCAGCAGCAGAACAAGAGGACTCAGTCTCAAGCTGTGCCAGGGGAGGTTTAGGATGATGTTAGGAAGATTGGTCATTGGAATGTGCTGCCCAGGGAGGTAGTGGAGTCCCCATCCCTGGAGGTGTTTAGGAAGAGCCTGGATGTGGTCCTTAGTGCCATGGTTTAGTTGATCACATGGTGCTGGGTGATAGGTTGGACTTCATGATCTTGAAGGTCTTTTCCAACCTGGTTAATTCTATTCTATTCTATTCTATTCTATTCCATTCCATTCCATTCCATTCCATTCCATTCCATTCCATTCCATTCCATTCCAAGAGTGAGAGACCATATTGCACTCTGAGGGGGAAAGCCCCCCCAGCATCCGCAGCTCTGCTCTTCTGGGTTTGGTAGCTGCTCAGGAATCACCATGAGTTGCTGATTCTGTATTTCCACATGTATTAACCACTCATCTCCTTGCCAGGTTTTCCAGATTGCCTATGTTATTGTGAAGGCAGCCAACTCCCCTCGGCCTGGGAACTGGATCCTGGAGCGCTCTCTGGACGGGGAGGACTACCAGCCCTGGCAGTACTACGCCATCACCGACAGCGAGTGCCTGACGCGCTACAACGTGCCCCCTCGCCCTGGAACCCCTTCTTACCTGAAAGATGATGAAGTTATCTGCACTTCTTATTATTCCAAAATCCATCCTTTGGAGAATGGAGAGGTAAGAGCAGAAGTCATTGGCTATTCAGTCAGGACAGGAGAAGGCGCCCAGGAGACCTAACTGTGGCCTTCCAGTATCCAAAGGGGGCTGTAAGAAAGCTGGGGAGGGACTTTTGAGGGTGTCAGGGAGGGATAGGACTGGGGGGGATGGAGCAGAACTAGAAATGGGGAGATTGAGATTAGCTGTGAGGAAGAAGTTGTTCCCCAGGAGGGTGGTGAGAGCCTGGCACAGGTTGCCCAGGGAGGTGGTGGCAGCCTCCTGCCTGGAGGTGTTTGCAGCCAGGCTGGAGGTGGCTGTGAGCAACCTGCTGCAGTGTGAGGTGTCCCTGGCCATGGCAGGGGGTTGGGACTGGCTGAGCCTTGAGGTCCCTTCCAACCCTGACAATTCTATTAGTCTATGATTGTATGCCCTGTAGCCTGGCAGGAAACAAACTGCCTTTGCTTAAGTGGCTTAGCTCTGCCTCGAGTGGTTGGGTGTGCTGGGAAATGGGGAGGTAATCTGTTGGCAGTTGTGTTAATTAACTGGATTATATTAATGAACTGGATATTAGGGAGAAATTCTTGCCAGTCAGGGTACATCCTGAGGGAGCTGGGGGTGCTCAGCCTGGAGAAGAGAAGACTCCAGGGGGACCTCAGTGCTGCCTTCCAATTCCTGAAGGGATCCTGTAGGAAGGCTGCAGAGGGACTTTTCATGAGGGTGTCTAGAGACAGTGCAAGGGGGAATGGTTTGAAGCTGAGGGAGAGCAGGGTTAGACTGGAGCTGAGGAAGAAGTTCTTCAGTATCAGGTTGGTGAGACTCAGGAATAGGTTGGCCAGGGAGGTTGTGGGTACTCCCTCCCGGGAGTGTTTAAGGCCATGCTGGACACCTCTAATTGGAGGTGTCCCTGCCCATGGCAGGGGGGTTGGGACTGGGTGATCTTTAAGGTCCCTTCCAACCTAAACCATATTTTTTGGATGTAAGGCACACTCCTTATTCTACAGAGTAACCCAGGAGGTGAAGGAGCTGCCAGGCAGGCACTGGTATTTTCTGAGAACTTCAGGTGCTTGAGATATGTTCCTGTGTCACTTGAGAACAGCTGTGAGAGTTCTGGGGAGAACTGTAGAACCAGAGAAGTAATTAAGGGACTTGGAGTCATATTTTCAGTCCCTGGGTATAAGCTAGGATGTTAAATGGTAATGGTTTTACTCAGAGTTTAATTTATTGTAGTGAAGAGTTTCTAACTGACCCTCTGTGTATACCTGTTCATCCTCCTCCTGTCAGAGGTTTCTACTATTTCCCTGTGACTCCAGGCACATGAATCATGGACCAGCATTTGTTTCAAGCCTGGGCTTAGAAATGATGTGGTGGAGATGAGAATGAGACTCTGTGATTGAAAGAGTAAGGCAAATATAACAGCTGCAGCTGAAGTGTGACCTGTAGCTGTAGCATTGCAAGCAAGATGAGAGAGGGGATTTTCCCCTTCTGATGTGCTTTGCTCTGGTGAGACCTCACCTGCAGCACTGCCTCCAGTTCTGGGGCCCTCAGCACAAGAAGGATCTGGAGCCGCTGGAGAGGATCCAGAGGAGGCCACAAAGGTGATCAGAGGGCTGAAGAACCTCCTCTATGGAGACAGGCTGGGAGAGTTGGGGCTGTTCACACTGGAGAAGAGAAGGCTCCAGGGAGACCTCAGAGCAGCCTTCCAGTATCTGAAGGAAGCTCCAGGAGAGCTGGGGAGGGACTTTGGACAAGGGCTGGGAGTGACAGGATGAGGGCCAATGGCTTTGAGCTGGAAGAGGGGAGATTGAGAATGGAGATTAGGGTCAGTCTCTTCTCCCTAGTGTCTGGTGTAGAAGGAGGGAAAATGTCTTGAAGTTATGCCAGGGGAGATTTAGGTTGGAGATGAGGAAAAATGTCTTTGCTGCAGGGGTGGTCAGGTGTTGGAACAGGCTGCCCAGGGAGGTGGTGGAGTTCCCATCCCTGGAGATGTTCAAGAAATGTGTGGCCATGGCACTCTGGGACATGGTTTAATGGCCATGGTGGTGTTGAGCCTATGCTTGGGCTTGAGATCATAGAGGTCTTTTCCAACAAAATCCATTCAATGATTCTCTGATCAGACACAAAGCCAGGTGCACACCCAGGAAAAAGCATTGCAGCTGCTTTGTGCTTGGAGTTAGACTTGTAGAACTGTCAGGGCTGGAAGGGACCTCAAGGAGCAGCCAGTCCCAACCCCCTGCCATGGCCAGGGACACCTCACACTGCAGCAGGTTGCTCACAGCCACCTCCAGCCTGGCTGCAAACACCTCCAGGCAGGAGGCTTCCACCACCTCCCTGGGCAACCTGTGCCAGGCTCTCACCACCCTCATGGGGAACAACTTCTTCCTCACATCCAATCTCAATCTCCCCATTTCTAGTTTTGCTCCATCCCCCCCAGTCCTATCCCTCCCTGACACCCTCAAAAGTCCCTCCCCAGCTCTCTTGGAGCCCCCTGCAGATCTTGAAGCCCACAATTAGGTCACCTGGGAGCCTTCTCCTCTCCAGACAGAGCAGCCCCAACTCTCTCAGCCTGTCTCCGTGGCTGGCAGGGGCTGTAGCTGTGTCATTTGAATGGGTATTTGTTCAGGAAAACCTAGGAGACAGAGTGACATTCACAGGAGCAGTGCTCACACTTGTGCCATGTTTGAAACTGCTTCCAGCTGGGGGCTTCTTGAGGGGGGAGCACAATGTGAGTGAGCAGAGCGTCACTTGCAAAGTGAACATCGCTGCGCTGAAAATGCAACGGCAAAGTAATTAGTCCAGTAATTAATTTAATCACATAGCTCACTTCATTGATTTTCCAGTTCTCTCACAGGTAGATATTGCTTCCAGCAGTCTGCTGTCCTCTGGGTTGAGGTGGGGCCTCCTTGTGTTGCCCACTCCTCAGCTAACCAGCGCTCTTGAGCCTGCTGCTCTGTGTCCGTGACTGAGGCGCTGGCTTGGAGCCTGCTGAATGGAGTGGGGCTGAATTCTCATCTGAAGTGGGCAATTAACAATGCTTAACCCAGCCTGATGTGCTGCAAGTGGCCTGCACCTAGGAAGTTTCCAGCATCTGACAAACAGCTTCTGTAAAGGGGAAGAAGGCTTTGAAGGGAGGAATGCATCTGTTCCACCCACTTGGAGAGGGGAAAGTGTTAGAAGCAGGCATACTCCTGGAAGGCAGAAGATTAGGGGTGTGTAGAGGTGTGTAGGGTATATAAGTGGTCTAAAGGTGTCCATAGGGGATATATGTGGGTCTGCAGGTGTGTATGAGGGATACATGTGGGTCTGTAGGTGTGTATGAGGGATATATGTGGGTCTGCAGGTGTGTATGAGGGATATATGTGGGTCTGTAGGTGTGTATGAGGGATACATGTGGGTCTGCAGGTGTGTATGAGGGATATATGTGGGTCTGTAGGTGTGTATGAGGGATACATGTGGGTCTGCAGGTGTGTATGAGGGATACATGTGGGTCTGCAGGTGTGTATGAGGGATACATGTGGGTCTGTAGGTGTGTATGAGGGATATATGTGGGTCTGCAGGTGTGTATGAGGGATATATGTGGGTCTGTAAGTATGTGGAGGGGATATATGTGGGTCTGCAGGTGTGTATGAGGGATACATGTGGGTCTGCAGGTGTGTATGAGGGATACATGTGGGTCTGTAGGTGTGTATGAGGGATATATGTGGGTCTGCAGGTGTGTATGAGGGATATATGTGGGTCTGTAGGTGTGTATGAGGGATATATGTGGGTCTGCAGGTGTGTATGAGGGATACATGTGGGTCTGCAGGTATGTGGAGGGGATATATGTGGGTCTGCAGGTGTGTATGAGGGATACATGTGGGTCTGTAGGTATGTGGAGGGGATATATGTGGGTCTGCAGGTGTGTATGAGGGATATATGTGGGTCTGTAGGTGTGTATGAGGGATATATGTGGGTCTGCAGGTGTGTATGAGGGATACATGTGGGTCTGTAGGTGTGTATGAGGGATACATGTGGGTCTGTAGGTGTGTATGAGGGATATATGTGGGTCTGCAGGTGTGTATGAGGGATACATGTGGGTCTGCAGGTGTGTATGAGGGATATATGTGGGTCTACAGGTGTGTATGAGGGATATATGTGGGTCTGTACATGTGTATGAGGGATATATGTGGGTCTGTAGGTGTGTATGAGGGATACATGTGGGTCTGCAGGTGTGTATGAGGGATATATGTGGGTCTGTAGGTGTGTATGAGGGATATATGTGGGTCTGTAGGTGTGTATGAGGGATACATGTGGATCTGCAGGTGTGTATGAGGGATACATGTGGGTCTGCAGGTGTGTATGAGGGATACATGTGGGTCTGTAGGTGTGTATGAGGGATACATGTGGGTCTGTAGGTGTGTATGAGGGATACATGTGGGTCTGTAGGTGTGTATGAGGGATACATGTGGATCTGCAGGTGTGTATGAGGGATACATGTGGATCTGTAGGTGTGTATGAGGGATACATGTGGGTCTGCAGGTGTGTATGAGGGATACATGTGGGTCTGCAGGTGTGTATGAGGGATACATGTGGGTCTGCAGGTGTGTATGAGGGATATATGTGGGTCTGTAGGTGTGTATGAGGGATACATGTGGATCTGCAGGTGTGTATGAGGGATACATGTGGGTCTGTAGGTATGTGGAGGGGATATATGTGGGTCTGTAGGTGTCACTAGGGGTCTGCAGGTGTTTTTAGGTACTATAGGTCTCTACTGAGTTTTTATAGAGGTCTGTGGAATCATGGAATGATTTGGGTTAGAAGTGCCCTTCAAGATCATCCAGTTCCACCACCCTTGCCATGGGCAGGGACACCTCCCACCAGCCCAGCTTGCTCAAGGCCTCATCCAACCTGGCCTTGAACACCTCCAGGAAGGAGGAATCCACAACATCCCTGGGAAGCCTGTTCCAGAGTCTCACCAGCCTCATAATGAAGAACTTCAGCTCCAGCCTAACCCTGCCCTCCCTCAGCTTCAACCCCTTCCCCCTTGTCCTGTCTCCAGACACCCTCATGAACAGTCTCCAGTCTTACTCTAGGATCCCTTTAGGTGTTGGAAGGCAGCTCTAAGGTCCATCTGGAGTCTTCTCTGGGCTGAATAACCCCTTTTGCCTCAGCCTCAGTGGGTGTATGTGAACATATAGGGATCTATAGTGGTCTATAACTACCTGTAGGGGTGTATAGCAGATGGATATGGGTGTCTGTAGGTGTCTACAGAGGTCTGTTGGGGTCTACAGGGGTCCATAGGATGTATACAGAGGGTCTACAGGGCTCCATAAGATGTATATAGAGAATCAATAGGAGTTAATGTGGGGCTGTGGGGGTATATCATAGAATCATAGAATGACAGAATCATAGAATTAACCAGGTTGGAAAAGACCTTTGAGATCATCAAGTCCAACCTCTCACCCAGCACCATCTAATCAACTAAAGCATGACACCAAGCAGCCCATCCAGTCTCTTCCTAAACACCTCCAGGGATGGTGACTCCACCACCTCCCTGGGCAGCACATCCCAATGGCCAATCTCTCTTTCTGTATGTAAGTTTTGGACCCCTCACCATAAGCTGGGGTCGTCAAAGGAAGAGCAACCAAGCTGGTGAAGGGCTTTGAACACAAGTCCTGCGTGGAATGGCTGTTGGGGTTGTTTAGTCTTCTGAAGAGGAGGCTGAGGAGAGACCTCATGACCCTCTCCAAGTGCCTGAAGGGAGGCTGTGGTGAGGCAGGGTTGGTCTCTTCATGTATGCAACAGGTAACAGGACAGGAGAAGATGGCCTCAGGCTGTTCAGGTTGGGTATTAAGAACAGATTCTTCCCAGCAAGGGCTCTCAGGCACTGTCCCAGGCTGCCCAGGGAGGTGCTGGAACCACCACCCTGGAGGGGCTTCAGAGCTGCATGGCTGTGGTGCTGAGGGATGTGGTTCAGTGGCAGTGGTTCAGAAGCAGGGCTGTGAGCTCTGGGGGAGTGCTTGGACTTGATGGTCTCAGAGGTCTCTTCCAACCTCCACAGTTGTGTGATTCTTTGATTTAAGCCACTCTAAATGAATCTGATCTCAGACAGGTAGTTATGAGTCTGAGAGATGGCCTTAATAGAGAGAGAACATGAAATGAGAATCCCAGAGCTTAGTTTTATAGTGGCTGGAAGGGGATTGTTGCACAGGAACTAATCAGCTTACATTGTTAGTCATATCAGCTCAGAAGTAAACCTTTGGTTTCACTTGGCTCAGTGGCTGTAGGCTGCATTATGAAGTGTGTAGCATTAGCAGAGGATTAACCCAGGTTAATTCTTTTTCATATTGCATCTAATGACTGACATGGAAAAATCACAGAGCTCATACCCATGTCAAGCTTTCTTGCAGCTGTGTTGTATTTGCCTGGCTTCTGAGCTCTCAGTGGCACCTCATCAGCACAGCTCTTCTCTTCCAGAGAATCATAGAATGCAGCAGGTTGGAAGGCACTGTTAAAGGTCATCTGCTCCAACCCCCTGCAGTGGGCATGGACATAGAATCATAGAACCACAGAATTGTCAGGGCTGGAAGGGAGCTCAAGGCTCAGCCAGTCCCAACCCCCTGCCATGGGCAGGGACACCTCACACTCCAGCAGGTTGCTCACAGCCACCTCCAGCCTGGCTGCAAACACCTCCAGGGATGAGGCTTCCACCACCTCCCTGGGCAACCCCACCTGAAGCACTGTGTCCAGTTCTGGAGCCTCTGTGCCAGGAAGGATCTGGAGGTGCTGGAAGGTGTCCAGAGAAGGGCCATGAGGATGAGCAGAGGGCTGCAGCTGCTCTGCTGTGAGCACAGACTGAGGGAGTTGGGGTTGTTCAGTCAGGAGAAGGCTCCCAGGAGCCCTAATTGTAGCTTTCCAGGATCTGCAGGGGGCTCCAAGAAAGCTGGGGAGGGACTTTTGAGGGTGTCAGGGAGTGAAAGGACTGGAGGGGATGGAGCAAAACTAGAAATGGGGAGATTCAGATTGGCTGTGAGGAAGAAGTTGTTCCCCAGGAGGGTGGTGAGAGCCTGGCACAGGCTGCCCAGGGAGGTGGTGGCAGCCTCCTGCCTGGAGGTGTTTGCAGCCAGGCTGGAGGTGGCTGTGAGCAACCTGCTGCAGTGTGAGGTGTCCCTGGCCATGGCAGGGGGTTGGAGCTGGCTGATCCTTGAGCTCCCTTCCAACCTTGACAGTTCCATGACTCTATGATTCTGTGTGAGGGTTAGGACCTGGTGGGGCTGATGCTGCTCTTTTTGTGATGCAGACAAATGCTGCTTTTGTTTCGTCCTCCTCTTTACTTGGACACCAGCTCAGAAAGCTGTTTCTTGCTTTTATTTCATTTTTTCCCTTTATTTCCTCAGGTGATTATTAGGTTCAGAGCTAAAAATTAGTGAGTTACCATAGTGATTTGTGCTTCATTTCCCTGACACAGGAGCCTCTGATGTTTCCCTCCAGGGAGTATCTTTCTTATTGAGATCTTTCTTCTTCTGCCAGACCACAGTTTGTGTCTCTGCTGCCTCCAATTTCAGTGTTGCAAGTTATTTTTCTTTGCCTGTGTGAGGAATTCTTTGAGTAAATACTTGTCTGAACTAACATCCAGGAGCACAGGATGGTAGGGGTTGGAAGGGATCTCTGGAGATCACCCAGTCCAACCCCCCTGCCAGAGCAGGGTCACCCAGGGCAGCTCACACAGGAACACATCCAGAGGGTTTGAAAGGCTCCAGAGCAGGAGACTCCACAACCTCTCTGGGCAGCCTGCTCCAGGGCTCCAGCACCCTCACACCAAAGAAGTTTCTCCTCATGTTCAGGTGGAACTTCCTGGGTACCATTTTGTGTCCAGGCCACCACTGCTCAGAGCCTGGCCCCTTCTTCTTGACACCCAGCCCTCAGATGTTTGTAACCATTGCTCAGATCCCTCTCAGCCTTCTCATCTGCAGGCTCAACAGCCCCAGGGCTCTCAGCCTTTCTTCATCACACAGATGTTCCAGGCCCTTCAGCATCCTTTGTAGTCTCTGTTGGACTCTCTCCAGTATATCCCAGTCCCTCTTGAACTGGGGAGCCCAGATCTGGACACAATACCCCAGATGTGGTCTCAGCAGGGCAGAGTAGAGGGGGAGGAGAACCTCCCTAGGCCTGCTGGCCACACTCCATGCAAGCACAGATTGAAAGGCAAATGCAGTGAAGACTGGGGGAGAAAGTTTTAGTTAGCTGCTATGAAAGCACTGACTTTTACCAGAAAGGCAAGAAGAAAAACAACCTTGTAGAGACTCAGAGAACTGTTTGGGTTGGAAAAGGCCTCTAAGCTCATCCAGTCCAATCATCAACCCAACACCACCATGGCCACCAAACCATGTCACCAAAGTGCCATGGCCACACATTTATTGAACACCTCCAGGGCTGGGGACTCCACCACCTCCCTGGGCAGCCTCTTCCAGCCCCTGACCGCTCTTGCAGCAAAGCATTTTCTCCTGATCTCCAACCTAACCCTCCCCTGGTGCAACTTGGCACCAGCCTGAGAAAAGCATTGAGCTTCTCTGCAGCCAGGCAGAAATTTCTGTAGGGGAGGGGAGCTTGCACAGGAGTTACAAAGGCTGAGCACTGGTTGGGTCAGTTTGGTAGGCAGATTTAATATGAAAAGGAGAGGTTAAGGGAGCAGGAGCTGAAATGGTTGTAGCTGAGGAAGAACTTTCCTCCAGAAGTGTTTGTATGGATGTAGCCAACAGAAGAATCCCGTGGCAGGACACAGAGATAGCACCAAGGCTCCTTTTCCCCTTCACAGGATTTCCAGATGCAAGGTGCTCTCATGAATCACAGAATCACCAAGGTTGGAAGAGACCTCAAAGATCATCAAGTCCAACCTGGCACCACAGGCCTCATGACTAAACCATGGCACCAAGTGCCACATCCAATCTCCTCTTGAACACCTCCAGGGATGGGGACTCCACCACCTCTGTGGGCAGCACATTCCAAGGGCTAACAACTCTCTCTGGGAAGAACTTTCTCCTCACCTTCAGCCTAAACTTCCCCTGGCACAGCTTGAGACTGTGTCCTCTTGTTCTGCTGCTGGCTGCCTGGGAGAAGAGACCTGACTACAACCTCCCTGCAGGGAGTTGCAGAGAGCAAGAAGGTCTCCCTGAGCCTCCTCTTCTGCAGGCTAAGCAACCCCAGCTCCCTCAGCCTCTCCTCACAGGGCTGTGCTCCAGACCCCTCCCCAGCCTCCTTGCCTTTCTCTGGACACCTTCAAGTCTCTCAATGTCCTTCTGAAACTGAGGAGCCCAGAACTGGACACAGGACTCAAGGTGTGGCCTAAGCAGTGCTGAGCACAGGGCACAAGGACTTCCCTGCTCCTGCTGGCCACACTCTTCCTGATGCAGGCCAGGATGCCCTTGGCCTTCTTGGCCAGCTGGGCACACTGCAGGCTCATGTTTAGGCAGCTGTCAATCAGCACCCCCAGGTCTCTTTCTGTCTGGCTGCTCTCCAGCCACTCCAACCCCAGCCTGTAGCTCTTGCTCAGGGTAATGTTGCTGTGTAGCTTTCACATCCTAGATTTGAAGTCTGTACATGCTCTTAACCTTGTTACAGGACTAGATGGTGAGGAGATGAATGCTGAAACCCTTCTCAGATGGTTTTTGCCTTCTACCCCAGACAAAGATAGATCAGAGTTCTGTCTTATACTCTCTCTGTATGTTTCTTCAGAAACATGTTCAGCTTTTTGTTCTGTCTGGACTGAAATCCAACTTTCCATCAGTCTGGGATCATTCTCATTCCCTTCCATTTCTGTCTTGCCCACAGAGAAAGTATTTTGTAGTGATTAATAATGGTGACAGGCAACTGGATCCTCAGATAAATTGCACTCATCACTCCACTGAGGTCAGGAACCTTTGGATCAGGTCTTTCTTGAATCCTATTCATCTCATTCAGTTCAGTGTTCCACCACTTCAGTCACTAGATTATGTCAGACTCTCTTCTCCCTGTGGCTCATGGTTTATATTTGCTTCCACTTCCACCTCAAACCTCAACTTCTAGCTAGAACAGCTTCAGAAAGTCTTAAGCCACCCAAAGGGTGGCTGTCAATGGGTCCATGTCCAAGTGGAGTCCCTCAGGGATCAGCACTGGGACCAGTATTATTTAACATCTTTGTGGGTGCCATGGACAGTGGCACTGAGTGCACCCTCAGCAGGTTTGCTGATGACACCAAGCTGTGTGGTGCAGCAGACAGGCTTCAAGGAAGGGATCCATCCAGAGGGAGCTGGAGAGGCTGTGGAGCTGGGCCCAGGACAACCTCATGAGGTTCAACAAGACCAAGGGCAAGGTCCTGCAGCTGGGGCAGGGCAATCCCAGGCACCAATATAGGCTGGGCAGGGACTGGCTGGAGAGCAGCCCTGCAGAAAAGGCCTTGGGGGTGCTGGGGGAGGAGAAGCTCAGCAGGAGCCAGCAGGGAGCACTTGCAGCCCAGAGAGCCAAGCAGAGCCTGGGCTGCAGCAAGAGAAGTGTGGCCACAGTGTTGCAAAGTTACAAAAACAGTAGTGGTTTATTTTGGCTCCAAAAAAACCTAAACTTGGCAGGGTTTTGTCAAGCTCTGAACTGTTTGGGTTTTTTAGAGTTGATTTATGATCTCTCATACAGAACAATATGACAGCAGGGGCAGGGAGGGGATTCTGCCCCTCTGCTCCACTCTGCTGAGACCACAGTTGGAGCTCTGGGGCCAGTGCTGGAGCCTCTGTGCCAGGAAGGATCTGGAGGTGCTGGAAGATGTCCAGAGCAGGGCCACGAGGAGGAGCAGAGGGCTGGAACTGCTCTGCCATGAGGACAGACTGAGGGAGTTGGGGTTGTGCAGGCTGGAGAGGAGAAGGCTCTGAGGAGACCTTCCTGTGGCCTTCCAGTATCTGCAGGGGTCTCCAGGAAAGCTGGGGAGGGACTTTTGAGGGTGCCAGGGAGGGCTAGGACTGGGGGGGATGGAGCAGAACTAGAAATGGGGAGATTGAGATTGGCTGTGAGGAAGAAGTTGTTCCCCAGGAGGGTGGTGAGAGCCTGGCACAGGTTGCCCAGGGAGGTGGTGGCAGCCTCCTGCCTGGAGGTGTTTGCAGCCAGGGTGGAGGTGGCTGTGAGCAACCTGCTGCAGTGTGAGGTGTCCCTGCCCATGGCAGGGGGGTTGGGACTGGCTGAGCCTTGAGCTCCCTTCCAACCCTGACCATTCTGTGATTCTATGACTGTAAGTTCAGACCATGGTTGTGGCTATCATCTCCAGTGAAACTGTGATAGCTTCTGAACCTCCTCTCTTGAGCGGTTTAAAAGCGTGGCTTAGCTTAAAATGCTCCTTGTGTCTACCAGGAAGGGACAGGCTGCTGATTTTCCTCAAGAATGTTGGCAGAGAAGACTTCAGCTGGTCTAAAAGTTCTGATTGAAACCACCAAGACACAAACAGTTTACAAAAAGACATAACCCAGATGTGAGGTTTGGAAAAGGAGCCAGGTCTGGTTTGTTTTGGTGCTTTTGGGGGTTTCTCTTTTTATGTTATTTTGGCTTAAGAAAACTAAAATAGAATCACAGAATCACCAAGGTTGGAAGAGACCTCAAAGATCATCAAGTCCAACCTGGCACCACAGACCTCATGACTAAGCTATGGGAAAAATCAGATATTTAACAATTGGCTGCCAAATCATCATAGAATAATAGAATGGCTCAGGTTGGATGGGACCTCAGAGATCACCTACTCCAACCTCCCCACCATGGGCAGGGATGCCTCTCAACTGGACTCAGCTGCTCAAGACCTCACCCCCATGGAGGAGGCAGCCACAACCTCTCTGGGCAGCCTGTTCCAGAGCCTCACCACCCTCATACCGAAGAACCTCTTCCTAAGCTCCATCTAAACCTAATCTCCCTCATCTTCAAACCATTCCCCTTGTCCTGTCTCCAGACACCCCTGTGAAAAGTCCCTCTGCAGCATTCCTGTAGGATCCTGTAGGGCAAATCCTGCCTGACCTTCCTGGTGGCCTTCTATAGACAGGTGACAACATCAATAGCTGAGGGGCAGCAACTGATGTCCTTACCTGGACCTGAGCAAAGCCTTTGGCACTGTCCCACACCACATCCTGGTCTCCAGGCTGGTGACACATGGGTTTGATGGGTGACCACCAGATGGATACAGAACTGGCTTGATGGCTGCACCCAAAGAGTGGCTGTCAATGGGTCCAGGTCCCAGTGGAGGCCAGGGACAAGCAGAGTCCCTCAGGGACCAGTCCTGGGACCAGGATTGTTCAACATCTCTGTGGGTCCATGGACAGTGACACTGAGTGCACCCTCAGCAGGGTTGCTGATGGCACCAAGCTGTGTGGGGCAGCAGACAGCTGGAGGGAAGGGATCCATCCAGAGGGACCTGGACAGGCTGGAGAGCTGGGCACAAGCCAACCTCAGGAGGTGCAACAAGCCCAAGGGCAGGGTCCTGCAGCTGGGTGGAGGCAATCCCAGGCACAAATACAGGCTGGGCAGGGACTGGCTGGAAAGCAGCCCTGAGGAGAGAGCCTTGGGGGTGCTGGGGGAGGAGAAGCTCAGCAGGAGCTTTCAGTGTGCACTTGCAGCCCAGAGAGCCAAGCAGAGCCTGGGCTGCAGCAAGAGAAGTGTGGCCAGCAGGGCCAGGGAGGGGATTCTGCCCCTCTGCTCAGCTCTGGGGAGACCCCACCTGGAGCACTGCCTCCAGGTCTGGAGCCCCTATGACAAGAGGGATCTGGAGGGGCTGGAAGGTGTCCAGAGAAGGGCCATGAGGATGAGCAGAGGGCTGGAGCTGCTCTGCTGTGAGGACAGACTGAGGGAGTTGGGGTTGTGCAGGCTGGAGAGGAGAAGGCTCCCAGGAGACCTCATTGTGGCCTTCCAGTATCTGAAGGGGGCTCCAAGAAGGCTGGGGAGGGACTGCTCAGGATCTCAGGGAGTGATAGGACTGGGGGGAATGGAATGAAGCTGGAGGTGGGGAGATTCAGGCTGGAGGTGAGGAGGAAGTTCTTCCCCATGAGAGTGGTGAAGCCCTGGGATGGGTTGTCCAGGGAGGTGGTTGAGGCCCCATCCCTGGAGGTGTTTAAGCCCAGGCTGGATGAGGCTCTGGGCAGCCTGATCTAGTGTGGGGTGTCCCTGCCCATGGCAGGGGGGTTGGAACTGGCTGATCCTTGTGGTCCCTTCCAACCCTGACTGATTCTATGATCCATTCAGGTATTTCAAGGCAGCTCTAAGTTGCCCCTGGAGTCTTCTCCTCTGCAGGCTGAACATCCTGAGCTCCCTCAGCCTGTCCTCATAAGGAGGTGCTCCAGCCCTTGGATCACCTCTGAGGTCCTCCACATATTTAGCCAAATAAAAGGATAAGTATTCCATATTCCATGCACACAGTGCTGTATTGCCCCCCACTACTGCACAATTGATAACCATTAATTATTTCCTGATGGACAGTCACAGATTAGTAGCAGGAGAAACAACAAAGGAAGCATTTGAGATGTGCTCCACATCAGGAGAGGGTTTGGAAAGACATCTAGAATTTAATTGAAGAGGCAACTTCAAATGACTTTATTATGCATGATGAGAAGAGCTGCTGCAACAAGTTAATCAAATCCTGGGCAACTCCACTTGCAAGGCAGTCAGCTTCTGATTGCAGTCTCTCAACATTCCCTGGGACATTGCTTATTTTGCTTTCCCTGGGCAAAACAAAAGGCAAAGTTGCAGTAATATTTGGAAGTTGTGAGTTGGTGCTGAACTTCAGTTCCTGGTATTTAATCTTAAAGAGGAAAAAATAAATGAAGAGTGGATATAAAATACATAGAATCCTAGAGTCATAGAATCATGGAATGGACTGGGCTGGATGGGGCTTCTGAAGGTCAGCCAGTCCAACCCCCTCTGCACTGAGCAGGGACATCCTCAGGTTGCCCAGAGCCCTGTCCAGCCTCACCTTGAATATCTCCAGGGATGGAGCCTCAACCACCTCCCTGGGCAACCTGTGCCAGGCTCTCACCACCCTCATGGGGAGCAACTTCTTCCTAACATCCAAACTGAATCTCCCCATTTCTAGTTTTGCTCCATTCCCCCCAGTCCTATCCCTCCCTGACACCCTCAAAAGTCCCTCCCCAACTTTCCTGGAGCCCCCTGCAGATCCTGCAAGGCCACAATTAGGTCTCAGAGCCTTCTCCAGACTATACAACCCCAACTCCCTCAGGCTGTGCTCACAGCAGAGCAGCTCCAGCCCTCCGCTCCTCCTCGTGGCCCTTCTCTGGACACCTTCCAGCACCTCCAGATCCTTCCTGGCACAGAGGCTCCAGCACTGGCCCCAGAGCTCCAACTGTGGTCTCAGCAGAGTGGAGCAGAGGGGCAGAATCCCCTCCCTGGCCCTGCTGTCATATTGTTCTGTATGAGAGATCATAAATCACCTCTGAAAAACCCAAACAGTTCAGAGTTTGACAAAACCCTGCCAAGTTTAGTTTTTTTGGGAGCCAAAATAAGCCACTACTGTTTTTGTAACTTTGCAACAGTTAATGATAAGACCAAAGAGCAAAAGAAGTAAAATCATTTCCATGCACATAATTCTCTAATCTCCTGTGTCTCCCAGCAGATTGATGATGCCATTCCTGGCCTGGGCTCTTCATTATGTGCTACTTAGAAATGGATTTTGGCCACATGTTTCTTATATTAGTTCCTGGAAAGTATCTCCCAGTCTGAAAAGAATACAGAATACAAAATCAACCAGGTTGGAAAAGACCTCAGAGATCATCAAGTCCAACCTATCACCCAGCACCATCTGATCAACTAAACCATGGCACCAAGGCCCTCATCCAGTCTGTTCCTAAACACCTCCAGGGATGGTGACTCCACCACCTCCCTGGGCAGCACATTCCAGTGGCCAATCACCCTTTCTATGAAGAACTTCTTCCTCACCTCCAGCCTAAACCTCCCTTGGCACAGCTTGAGACTATGTCCTCTTGTTCTGGTGCTGGGTGCCTGGGAGAAGAGCCCAACCCCCACCTGGCTGCAAGCTCCCTTCAGGCAGTTGTAGAGGTGGGGGTTGGGCTCTTCTCCCGAGTCTCAGGTGACAGAAGGAGAGGAAATGGCCTGAAATTGTGCCAGGGGAGGGTTAGGTTGGAGTTGAGGAAAAATTTCTTCCTCAAAAGGGTCATCAGGCACTGGCACAGGCTGCCCAGGGAGGTGGTGGAGTCCCCATCCCTGGAGGTCTTCAAGAGATGTGTAGCCATGGCACTTGAGGACAAGGTTTGGTGGCCATGGTGGTGTTGGGTTGATGGTTGGAGTCAATCTTAGGGGACTTTTGCAACCAGAATGATTCCATGTCTGCCTGATTTGATACTGGTCTACTCTTTGAACAGCTTCTATCCTCACCTTCTCCCTCTTTCACACCAGTAGTGGAGTCTCAAGCCCTTTACAGCTGCTGGGCAAGTTCCTGTGGAGCTTCCTTTCGCTGGTAACCATTCTGTTGTGGCAGCAATTTCTCACTGATTCCACAGCACATCCTGTTCAGGACACAAGGTCTAGTGGAAAGATCCCTGAGCTTTTAGGACAACCATATGATGAGTAAGGGAAATCTTAGTATCTTGGGAGGGAAGGGGGTGAGGAGTGGACTGTGCTTTGGAATGTTGTTTGGTTTGGCAGAGGTGGAAGCCTTTTAGTTAAATCTGGGGATCAGAATGCTTTCCACTGTAAGCTGCAAGAAACCAGAGCTTTCCTGGCTTAGGCATTCATTTGGAATGACTTCTCCCATTCATCAGGAATGGGAGAGGGAACTGGGCTTGTTTAGTCTTCAGAAGAAGAGGCTGAGGGGAGACCTAATCACCCTCTATAACTCCCTGGAAGAATGCCGGAGCCAGATGGGAGTCAGTCTCTTCTCACATACAAGTGACAGGACAAGAGGAAACAGACCCAAGCTGTGCCAGGGGAGGTTCAGGTTGGGCATTAAGAACAATTTCTTCCCAGGCACTGGAACAGGCTGCCCAGAGAGGTTGCTAGAATCACCATCCCTAGAAGGATTTAAAAGATGTGTGGATGTGGTGAGTCCAGCACCTCCTGGGGCCTTTTGCAATGCCTGGCCACTCTTGCAGAAGAGAAATTCTTACCAATATCCAATCTAAACCTCCCCTGGTGCTGTTTGATGGCATTACCTCTTCTGCTCTTGTCATGTGGGAGAAGAGGCCAGCACTGGTCCCACTGCAACCTCCTGTCAAGTAGTTGTAGAGAGGAATAAGGTCTCCTCTCAGCCTCTCTTCAGGCTAAGCAATCCCAGCTCTCTCTGCCCCTCCTCATAGGACATACTCCTCAAACCCTTCACCAGCCTTGTTGCCCTTCTCTGGACATGCTCCAGCACCTCAGTGTTTTATTTGCAGTCAGGAGCCCAAACTGAACCCAGGACTGAAGATGTGGCCTCACCAGTGGCACCCAGGGCAGGGGTTCTTCCCTACTCCTGCTGGCCGCAGTATTGCTAACCCAGGCCAGGATGCTGGTGGCCTTCTTGGCCACCTGGGCACACCCTGGCTCATGTTCAGCCATCTGTCAACCAGCACCCCCAGGTCTTTCTCTGCTGGGCAGTTTCCAGCCATTCTGGCCCAACCCTGGAGCATCCATGGGGTCGTTGTGGCCCAAGCGCAGCACCCAGCACTTGGTCTCACTTAAACCTCACGCGATGGAACTGAGCTCAGGGATCCTGCGCCTCCAGGTCCCTCTGCAGAGCCTTCCTGCCCTCAAGCAGAGCAGGACTCCCTCCCAGCTTGGTGTTGTCTGCAAACTCACTGAGAGAGTGACTCAATCCCCTCATGGTGATCATTGATGGAGACGTTAAGCAGAGCTGGCCCCAGCACTGCGCCCTGGGGAGCCCCAGCCGGGGCTGCGATCTCGTCTGAATGCCTCCTGGACTGCAGGCTGTGGAACTGCTGCTGCCGAAGCCACAGCACGGTGCAGTTGTTTCCATGCAGTGAAGACAGTTACAAAGAGAAAACAAACCAATTGCAGCTGCAATCACACTCTCAAGGCAATCAAATTCCTGATTGTTCTGTGATGTATTAATAACTATTGCTCTGACAATGAGCAGCCTGCTCCCAAGCAAGGCAGGCGGCGGCTCTGACAAATTGTTTCTTGTCCCACAATGACAAGCATGAGAATCACAGGAGCCACAGCAAAGCAGTGGCTGGAATAAGCAATGTTAAGTTTCAGGTGAGACTGGGAAGAGGGAGATGACAGAAGCCAGTTAATCAGAACTGAGGAGGTGGAGGCTCAGCCAGCTTCAGCTGCAGGGGATGGTTGTCAGAGGCTCAGTAGTATGTGCTCAACAGTTGCTAAGCTGACATTTGCCTGTATTCTTAGGGGGAATGAGTTAGTTGGGATGGAGTTTGACATGCATAGCCCTTGACATTTTAATGCAAGTTTAAGCACTGCATTTCAAGCAGCTCTTGTACTCATTAGCCAGGCACAGAAGGGAGTTGTGCTTTCACTTCCTAAACCATTAATTTATTAGGAGAGGGAGCTATTTATCAGAAATACAGCAAGCCTTGCCAGATACACTAATTCTTGTGTAGGATTAGCATAAGTCTGTATTTCTGATGGAAAAGCAGAAGGGTTTACTCTTTACAGGGTGGTACTGGTGTGAGGGGCAGCCCCAGGTGGAGGGGGCTTGGTCCTTGGAACACCCACAGCATCACAGAGGGCAGCAGGGTGCTGGAGGGATGTGGGGCAGGACTAGGAGACCATAGGCTTGGTGGTGAGGCTGTGTGACTGCAGAATCATAGAGCCATGGAGTGGGTTTGGATGGAAAAGACCTTTAAGATCATCAAGTCCAACTGATCACCCAGCAGCTCTGCACCCATGCCCTTCCCATGTCCTTCCTGGCATCTGCAGTTCTAGTCTGGAGACCACCTCTGAGGATAGGTTAAGGCTTGCACTAAGAAAACCACCTGAACTATTCTCTTCAGGGATTAAACAGAAGATGCCAAGAGATCAATTAATCAACAGTAGTTTTTACATCTCCTGCAAATGGGCTGTTTGCAACAGGTAATTAAAGCTGTTATTGGGTAGGAGAATATGAGAGCTACCTGTGGAAAATTGATGTCCAGTGTTGTCCACCCTTCACATCACTGTGCTTGCAGAACTTGGGACTGTACATCATGGAGCACATCAGGAAGAAGTTCTGTACTGTGAGGGTGCTGAGACACTGGGACAGGCTGCCCAGGGAGGTTGTGGATGGCCCCTTGCTGGAGGTGTTCAAGGCCAGGCTGGATGAGGCTTTGAGCAAGCTGGGCTGGTGGGAGGTGTCCCTGCCCACGGCAGGGGGTTGGAACTGGATGATCTTTGAGGTTCTTCCAACTCAAGCCATTCTATGAATCCATGCTTAAATCATTCTGAGACTGACATGTCTGTCTTCCCCACTGCTGGTTAGCAAGTAGCAGCTCCTTTTTGTATGAGACAGAAGCTTTCCTCTCCTCTCTGCTGCTGTCTGAGATTAAATTTCAGTCAGAAATTTACCTTTCTTAACAATGTTTTGGGTTCAGACCTACACAGATTGTCAAGCTTGAAGCCCACACTCTTTGTATAGATACACAGAATGCTTTGGATTGAAAAGGACCTTAAAGATCACCCAGGTGACACAATATAGTGGGAAAGAGTATTTCTTGAACACTTGAATGTTCTTGATGAGGAAAAGCTTTTTCCCTGTGAGGGTGATGGAACACTGGAGCAAGTTGTGGAGTTTCCCTCTCTGGAGATATTCAAAGCCCACCTGAATGTGTTCCTGTGTGATCTGGTGTAGGTGATCCTGCTCTGGCAGGGGGGTTGGGCTGGATGAGCTTTTGAGGTCCCTTCCAGCCCCCAACATTCTGTGATGCTGTGATCCTGTTGGGGATGGAGCCAGGCTCTGCTGGGGGATGCCCAATGCCAGCACAAGGGGCAGTGCTGGAAGCTGAGGCAGAGGAAGTGCCATGGAAACAGGAGGGAAAGGCTTTTTCCCTGTGAGAGTGACAGAGTACTAGAACAGGCTGCCCAGGGGGGCTGTGGAGTTTCCCTCTCTGGAGATATTCAAAGCCCACTTGGATGTGTTCCTGTGTGACCTGCTCTGGGTGACCCTGCTCTGGCAGGGGGGTTGGACCTGGATGAGCTTTGGAGGTCCCTTCCAGCCCCTGAAATTGTGTGATGCTGTGATGTAGCTAGCCCAGGATTTACTCAGAATGCTGCCCAGTCCATGGTCAGGAGTGCAACCTCTTGAACAACTGTGATGCAAACCCCCCAGAAAATCCTTGAGATGGAAAATCCCAGGGGAATAAAATCTGCCAAAGCACAAGTTAAAAATTGGAGAGGTGGTCAAAGAGCTAAAAAACTGCCATCCAGGCTAGAGCTCACTTAAAGATGGAGTGCTGCATGCAAGACTGGCTCCAAAAATCCTAAACCAAAAACTGAGGAGAAATAATAGACAGGGGGGTGGGGGGGGTTGGTCTAGATGACCTCTAGAGATCCCTTCCAACCAAGTGTATTCTGAGACAGAAGAGCAGGCAGTGGGATGGATTAGGAACTGCAGAGCAGCCCTGGGGAGAAGGACCTGGGAGTGCTGGTGGACAAACTGTTCTGCATGGGACAGCAATGTGCCCTGGGGGCCAAGAAGGCCAATGGGATCCTGGGGTGCATTAGGGGAGTGTGTGCAGCAGAGCCAGGGAGGTTCTCCTCCCCCTCTGCTCTGCCCTGCTGAGACCTCACCTGGAATATTGCATCCAGCTCTGGGCTCCCCAGCTCAGGAGGGACAGGGATCTGCTGAAGAGAGTCCAAGAGAGGGCTCCAAGGATGCTGAAGGGACTGCAGCACTGCCTGGGGAGGAGAGGCTGAGAGCCCTGGGGCTGTTTAGTCTGGAGAGGAGAAGGCTGAGAGGGATCTGATCAATGTCTATCGATATCTGAGGGCTGGGGGTCAAGAGGGAGGGGACAGGCTCTGCTCACTTGTGCCCTGTGATAGGGCAAGGGGCAATGGATATAAACTCCAGCACAGGAGGTTCCACCTCAAGACAAGGAGGAACTTCTTCCCTGTGAGGGTCCCAGAGCCCTGGAGCAGGCTGCCCAGAGAGATCTCCTTCTCTGGAGCCTTTCCAGCCCTGTCTGGATGTGTTCCTGTGTGACCTGTGCCGGGTTCTGTGGTCCTGCTCTGGAGGTCCCTTCCAACCCCTAGCATCCTGTGATCTGTGTTTCTATATTAAAGGCAAACTAGCACAATTTCGGAGCAGAATTGATGTCTTTTCCTCCAAAGGAGGGGAAGAAGTAAGGAAATAAACTCCAGCAAGTGAAATGTTAAAGCACAGGAAAGGTGTGAAAAAGAATTCAGAGTGACTGAGCAGGAAGTTTGGTTGTTTTTTTTCTCTCTAAACACATCAGATTCAAGAAGTCTGCCAGAGAATTGGTGGGCTGAGAGATGATCAAAGAGCAGTCAGGAAAGATAAGGTCATTGCTGAAAAACTGAATTAATGATTTGAATCAGTTTTTGCTGTAGAGACTGTCAGGAGAGGGCTGGTTTTTTTTTTTTTTTTGCCCTGGAAACATTATTTACAGGAGAGGAGTTGGAGAAGAAGTCACAAAGGAGGTCGTTAACAGAAGAGGGGGTTGCTCTCTACAGCTACCTGAAGGGAGGTTGTAGCCAGGTGGGGGTTGGTCTCTTCTCCCAGGCACCCAGCACCAGAGCAAGAGGACAGCATTGGTTCTGCCACACCTGGAGTCCTGTGGCCAGTTCTGGGCTCCTCAGTTGAAGAAAGATGAGTTGTTGGAACATGTCCAGAGAAGGGCAACAAAGCTGGGGAGGGGTCTGGAGCACAGCCCTGTGAGGAGAGGCTGAGGGAGCTGGGGTTGCTTAGCCTGCAGAAGAGGAGGCTCAGAGGACGCCTCATTGCTCTCTCCAACTCCCTGAAGGGAGGTTGTAGCCAGGTGGGGGTTGGTCTCTTCTCCCAGGCACCCAGCAGCAGAACAAGAGGACACAGTCTCCAGCTGTGCCAGGGGAGGTTTAGGCTGGAGGTGAGGAGAAAGTTCTTCCCAGAGAGAGTTGTTAGCCATCAGAATGTGCTGCTTGGGGAGGTGGTGGAGTCCCCATCCCTGGAGGTGGTCAAAAAGGGATTGGATGTGGCACTTGGAGCCATGGTTTAGTTAGTCATGAGGTCTGTGGTGACAGCTTGGACTGGATGATCTTTGAGGCCTTATTGATCCTGTGATTCTGTGATTCTGTGGGTGTAGATTTTAACAGGTGATCTGGATTTAATGTGAATACATTAGTGGGAATCCTATGGAGCACACTGAATGGATAGACACTCCCTTTAGCTCAGGAAATCCCTAAGGAAGTATTATGTGAGCTTAACTGCATCTTACTGTTAGCATGCTGTCTTGGCTGCTCTGGCAGGCAGGCCACCATAGAATCCTAGAACCATACAAGCATGGCATTGTTTGGGTTGCAAGAGCCCTCTAAGCTCATCCAGTCCAACCATCAACCCAACACCACTGTGGCCATTAAACCATCTCCCAGAGAGCCAGGGCATCTTTCTTTATGGTGTCTCTAAGTGGCTGTCTGCAGCAGCAGTCACCTGCAGGAGATGTCAATGCTGTTATCTGTTCATCCAGGCAGAGATGAAATTCCAGCTGTCTTCTCTAACCTTGCAGCCCCTTTGATCTCCTCTAGCACATCACATTGACTGTCACCCTTTTGATCTGTCCTAGTTACAGACAGGATTGCAGTGCCTGAAATTTCTGGGTAGCTTACTGTCATGAAACCCTCTGCCCCATGGCTTTTGTTTATCATAGAATCATAGAATCAGTCAGGGTTGGAAGGGACCACAAGGATCAGCCAGTTCCAATCCCCCTGCCATGGGCAGGGACACCCCACACTAGATCAGGCTGCCCAGAGCCTCATCCAGCCTGGCCTTAAACACCTCCAGGGATGGGGCCTCAACCACCTCCCTGGACAACCCATCCCAGGGCTTCACCACTCTCATTCCCCCTAGTCCTATCACTGCCTGAGATCCTGAGCAGTCCCTCCCCAGCCTTCTTGTAGCCCCCTGCAGATACTGGAAGGCCACAATTAGGTCTCCTCAGAGCCTTCTCTTCTCCAGACTGAACAGCCCCAGCTCCCTCAGTCTGTGCTCACAGCAGAGCAGCTCCAGCCCTCTGCTCCTCCTCATGGCCCTGCTCTGGACACCTTCCAGCCCCTCCAGATCCCTCTTGTCATAGGGGCTCCAGACCTGGAGGCAGTACTCCAGGTGGGGTCTCAGCAGAGCTGAGCAGAGGGGGAGAATCCCCTCCCTGGCCCTGCTGGCCACACTTCTCTTGCTGCAGCCCAGGCTCTGCTTGGCTCTCTGGGCTGCAAGTGCACACTGAGAGCTCCTGCTGAGCTTCTCCTCCCCCAGCACCCCCAAGTCTCTCTCCTCAGGGCTGCTTTCCAGCCAGTCCCTGCCCAGCCTGCATTTGTGCCTGGGATTGCCTCCACCCAGCTGCAGAACCCTGCCCTTGGTCTTGTTGACCCTCCTGAGGTTGGCTTGTGCCCAGCTCTCCAGGCTGTCCAGGTCCCTCTGGATGGATCCCTTCCCTCCAGCTGTCTGCTGCCCCACACAGCTTGGTGTCATCAGCAACCCTGCTGAGGCTGCACTCAGTGCCACTGTCCCTGGCACCCACAAAGATGTTGAACAAGCCTGGTCCCAGGACCGATCCCTTGACCTGCTGGCCACACTTATGCTACAACACTCTCACTGAAGTAATTCATCCTCTCAGGTCCATGTTTGAAAGGGAAAGGCAAAACCCCAGAGAACAAACAACACAAAGGTTCCTCACAACCCCAGCAGTTGCAGCTGTTTTTGTTGGGGTTTAGGTTTTGGTTGCTTGGTTGGTTGGTTTGGGGTTTTGTGGTTGGGTGCTTTTGGTTTGCTTTGTTTTGCTTGGGTTTTCTTTGTTGGTTGGTTTGGTTTAGTTTGGTTTAAGCAAACAGAACTTACTTGGTTTGTTTTGTTTTAAAGAAACAGAATGGCATCCTGGGGTGCATTAGGAGGGCTGTGAGGGCAAGAGAGGTTCTCCTCCTCACCTACTGTGCCCTACTGATGCCACATCTGGAATATTGTGTCCAGTTCTGGGCCCCTCAGGTCAAGAAGGACCTCAGGGAACTGCTGGAGAAAGTCTATCCCAGAGGCACAGAGCTGCTGCAGGCAGTGGAACATCTCCCTGCGAGGCCAGGCTGAGGCAGCTGGGGCTTGGAGCTGGGAGCAGTGAAGCCTGAGGGCTGCCCTCAGTGCTGGGATAAAGATGTGCAGGGCTGGAGCCAGGCTCTGCTCAGGGATGGCCAAGGACAGCACAAGGGGCACTGGGGGCAAGCTGGAGCAGAGGAGGTGCCAGGGGAACAGGAGGGGAAACTTTGTTCCTGTGAGGGTGCTGAGCCCTGGAGGAGGCTGCCCAGAGAGGTTGTGGTGTCTCCTGCACCCTACCTGGATGTGTTCCTGTGTGACCTGTCCTGCCAGACCCTGATCAGGCAGGGGGTTTGGACTGGATGAGCTTTCAAGGTCCCTTCCAACCCCTAACACTCTGTGAATCTCTGAAATTCCCTGCCAGTGGGACAAGTGTCTGTAGTGAATAACAGCAGAGTGTGGAAAAAGGCTGTAAGAGTAGAGAAAAGGACAACTGGGAGACATTAAACACTGTGACTCAGACTCCCTCTGTAGCTCAGGAGGCGTTTGGAATGTTCAGTCAGAGGAACTGATGATGCTGCATCATGAGCTTAGTTCTTCAGTTGTCCTCTTTCTTGGTTTTCTTCCTAATCCTGTTGTGCTGGGCTCTGCTGGAGACAGGACATTGAACCAGGGTAGATCTGAATCAGCATAGCCAGCAAGTCAAGGGAGGTGATTCTCCCCCTCTGCTCCACTCTGCTGAGACCACAGCTGGAGCTCTGGGGCCAGTTCTGGAGCCTCTGTGCCAGGAAGGATCTGGAGGTGCTGGAAGGTGTCCAGAGAAGGGCCACAAGGAGAAGCAGAGGGCTGGAGCTGCTCTGCTGTGAGCACAGACTGAGGGAGTTGGGGTTGTGCAGGCTGGAGAGGAGAAGGCTCCCAGGAGACCTCATTGTGGCCTTCCAGGATCTGCAGGGGGCTCCAAGAAAGCTGGGGAGGGACTTCTGAGGGTGTCAGGGAGGGATAGGACTGGGGGGATGGAAAAAAATCAGAAATGGGTAGATGGAGATTGGCTGTGAGGAAGAAGTTGTTGCCCATGAGGGTGGTGAGAGCCTGGCACAGGCTGCCCAGGGAGGTGGTGGCAGCCTCCTGCCTGGAGGTGTTCGCAGCCAGGCTGGAGGTGGCTGTGAGCAACCTGCTGCAGTGTGAGGTGTCCCTGCCCATGGCAGGGGGTTGGGACTGGCTGAGCCTTGAGGTGCCTTCCAACCCTGACAATTCTCTGATTCTATGAGATCTTTGGTGTCACAAAAGGGCTCTTCTGAATTAAAATATAAATAGTCAGGCACTGGAACAAGATGCCCAAGGAGGTGGTTAGGTTGGAGATGAGGAAAAAGATCTTTGCTGCAAGAGTGGTCAGGGTTTGGCACAGGCTGCCCAGGGAGGTGGTGGAGTCCCCATCCCTGGAGGTGTTCAAGAAATGTGTGGCCATGGCACTTGGTGCCATAGTTTGATGGCCATGGTGGTGTTG
The DNA here is from genome assembly GCF_014839835.1 of Dryobates pubescens. NCBI lineage: Eukaryota > Metazoa > Chordata > Aves > Piciformes > Picidae > Dryobates > Dryobates pubescens. Next base: position 2,644,407 of record NC_071639.1, on the reverse strand, counting down.
GGTTGGTGGTTGGACTGGATGATCTGGGAGGGCTTTTCCAACCCAAACCATTCTGTGATTCTATGGCATTGAGGACTGTGTTCATTGGAAGAGTTCCCAGATGGGATTCCAGAATCTTTGGAGGGTAAAGGCCATGTTAGTGTATTGATTGAAAATCACAGCATCACCAGGAAGAGACCTCAAAGATCATCAAGGCCAACCTGGCACCACAGACCTCATGACTAAACCATGGCACCAAGTGCCACATCCAATCCCTTTTTGATCACCTCCAGGGATGGGGACTCCACCACCTCCCTGGGCAGCACATCCCAATGACCAATGACTCTCTCGGTGAAGAACTTTCTCCTCACCTCCAGCCTAAACCTCCCCTGGCACAGCTTGAGACTGTGTCCTCTTGTTCTGGTGCTGGTTGCTTGAGAGAAGAGACCAACCCCTTCCTGGCTACAGCTGTCCTGACCAACAAGTGCAAGGTTGTGAAGTCAGATGAGGAAAGAAAGTGTGCTGTGGAAAAACACAGGGATGTCTCATTGAGAAGGTCATAAGGAAACCATTTGAAGTCTGATTTCTAGTTGAACAGCTTCATGTTTTTCTTCTTCTAATCCTCACTGCTTAGTCCTGATTCATGACAAATGTTCCCAAAGTCCTCTAAACTCCCTTATTCTCTGTTCAAGGAGTAGGAACAGCTTAGTTGGATGCTCTTCAAGTTGCTTCTGAGTGTTTCTAGGGAGAAATTAATGATTTCATCACAGATGTTGAGAGGAGGAGAAATCATTCCAGGGTAATTAATTTTGCTGGTGTAGAATTCTCCCTTCAGCTTCATTTTGAAACTGCCCAGGCTTAATTGGGAATCACAGACTCACAGAATCAACCAGCTGGGAAAAGACCTCAGAGATCATCAAGTCCAACCTAGCACCTATCACCTAACACCTCCTGACAACTAAACCATGGCTCCAAGTGCCACATCCAAGCCTTTCTTCAACACCTCCAGGGATGGGGACTCCACCACCTCCCTGGGCAGCACATTCCAGCGGCCAATTCCTCTTGCTGGGAAGAACTTTCTCCTCACCTCCAGCCTAAACCTCCCCTGGCACAGCTGGAGACTGTGTCCTCTTGTTCTGGTGCTGGGTGCTTGGGAGAAGAGACCAAGCCCCACCTGGCTCCAACCTCCCTTCAGGGAGTTGCAGAGAGCAAGAAGGTCTCCCCTGAGCCTCCTCTTCTCCAGGCTAAGCAACCCCAGCTCCCTCAGCCTCTCCTCACAGGGCTGTGCTCCAGACCCCTCCCCAGCCTCCTTGCCCTTCTCTGGACACCTTCAAGTCTCTCAATGTCCTTCTGAAACTGAGGAGCCCAGAACTGGACACAGGACTCAAGGTGTGGCCTAAGCAGTGCTGAGCACAGGGCACAATGACCTCCCTGCTCCTGCTGGCCACACTGTTTCTGATGCAGGCCAGGATGCCCTTGGCCTTCTTGGCCCCCTGGGCACACTGCTGGCTCCTATTCAGCTCATGTTCAGCTATTGTCCACCACTACCCCCAGGTCCCTTTCTGCCTGGCTGCTCTCCTTCCTGACCTCAGTGTCTTGGTGGTGTCCATGTTTGAACAAGGGCCACACCTCACCCAGGACATAGCTGCATTTCAGTAGTTATGAGAATTTATCCAAGTGTGTGTTTCAAACTGAAACTGGGAACCATTTGAACAGAAGCTTGAAAGAGTCTTGGTGGAAGTCATCATGTCTGCTGGTTTGCTGGTGCTGCTGGCAGATGGTCAATGAAAGCTTTCAAAGAGAGTCTGTCCTGTTTACCGTGAGTCACAGAACGCAGCAGCTCGGTAGGGATCCTTGATCCTAGGGATCCTGGTCTGGTCCAACCCCCCTGCAGTCAGCAGGGACACCTCCCACCAGCCCAGGTTGTTCATGGTCTCATCCAGCCTGGACTTGAGCACCTCCAGGAGGAGGCAGCCACAGCCTCCCTGGGCAACCTGTGCCAGTGTCTCACCACCCTCACTCTCAAGGATTTCTCCCTCATCTCCAGTCTCAATCTCCCCTCTCCCAGCTCAAAGCCATTGTCTCTCATCCTGTCACTCCCAGCCCTTGTCTGAAGTCCCTCCCCAGCTCTCCTGGAGCCCCTTCAGGTACTGGAAGGCTGCTCTAAGTTCTCCCTGGAGCCTTATCTCCAGGCTGAACAGCCCCAACTCTCCCAGCCTGTCCCCATAGGGGAGGTTCTCCAACCCTCTGATCATCTTGGTGGCCTCCTCTGGACCATTATCCTGGAGGCAATAACAGCGCACCTGGAGGATGGCCAAGGGCTCAGGTCCAGCCAACATGGATTTAGGAAGGGCAGGTCCTGCCTCTCCAACCTGATCTCCTTCTATGATCCCGTCTGGTGGACGTGGGGAGGCCTGTGGATGTAGTCTATCTGGACTTCAGCAAGGCCTTTGACACCGTCCCCCACAGTAAACTGCTGGCTAAGCTGTCAGCTCGTGGCTTGGACCACAACACTGTGTGCTGGGTTAGGAACTGGCTGGAGGCTGAGCCCAGAGAGTGGTGGTGAATGGTGCCACAGCCAGCTGGCAGCCAGGCACCAGTGGTGTGCCCCAGGGATCGGTGCTGGGCCCTGTGCTCTTTAACATCTTCACTGATGATCTGGATGAGGGGGTTGAGTCAGTCATCAGCAAGTTTGCAGATGACACCAAGTTGGGAACAGATGTTGGTCAGTTAGAGGGTAGAAAGGCTCTGCAGAGGGACCTTGACCAACTGGACAGATGGGCAGAGTCCAGTGGGATGGCATTTAATAAGTCCAAGTGCCAGGGGCTGCACTTTGGCCACGGCAACCCCATGCAGAGCTACAGGCTGGGGTCAGAGTGGCTGAGAGCTGTCAAACAGAGAGGGACCTGGGGGTGCTGATTGACACCCGCCTAAACATGAGCCAGCAGTGTGCCCAGGTGGCCAAGAGGGCCAATGGCATCCTGGCCTGTATTAGGAATAGTGTGGCCAGCAGGAGCAGGGAGGTCATTGTGCCCTGTACTCTGCATTGGTTAGGCCACACCTTGAGTACTGTGTCCAGTTCTGAGCCCCTCAGTTTAAGAAGGACATCGAGACACTTGAAGGTGTCCAGAGAAGGGCAACAAGGCTGGGGAGAGGCCTTGAGCACAGCCCTGTGAGGAGAGGCTGAGGGAGCTGGGGTTGCTTAGCCTGGAGAAGAGAAGGATCAGAGGTGACCTCATTGCCCTCTATAACTACCTGAAAGGTGGTTGTAGACAGGAGGGGGTTGGTCTCTTCTCCCAGGCAACCAGCACCAGAACAAGGGGACACAGTCTCAAGCTGTGCCAGGGGAGGTTTAGACTCGAGGTGAGGAGAAAGTTCTTCACTGAGCGAGTCGTTCGTCATTGGGATGTGCTGCCCAGGGAGGTGGTGGAGTCGCCGTCCCTGGAGGTGTTCAAGGGGAGATTGGACGTGGCACTTGGTGCCATGGTCTAGTTGTGAGGTCTGTTGCAACAGGTTGGACTTGATGATCCTTGGGGTCTCTTCCAGCCTTGGTTATACTGTGATACTGTGATACTGTGATCTCCAATAGTCCCAGGTCCTTCTTGTGCTGGAGGCCCCAGAGGTGGATACGGTGCTGCAGATGGGGTCTCATCAGAGCAGTGCTGAAGGGGCAGGATCCCCTCTCTTGTTGTGCAGCCCAGGACACCATTAGCCTTCTGGGTTTGGTATTTTGCATTGTAATTCTGTAAAGCTGCCACCCCAAGGCAGTGGAGTTTCTCTCCAACAAGGTCTTAAGACTAAATTTGTTGTTTTAAAATATATAGAAATCGAATACATGGCAGCTTTTCATCAGCTCTGCCATCTGGGTTCAAGCTCTGCCTGTGATTCACACTACTGAATCCCTGTGGGCCCTTCTTCTTTGAAGGGAGGAGGGGGAGGAGTGAAAAAACCACTCAGACAAAAGGTATTTCCCTTCTCATGAGTAAATAGTATGCAAAGAAGTCTGCCCCTGTGCTCAGCACTGCTTAGGCCACACCTGGAGTCCTGTGTCCAGTTCTGGGCTCATCAGTTTCAGAAGGACATTGAGAGACTTGAAGGTGTCCAGAGAAGGGCAAGGAGGCTGGGGAGGGGTCTGGAGCACAGCCCTGGGAGGAGAGGCTGAGGGAGCTGGGGTTGCTTAGCCTGCAGAAGAGGAGGCTCAGGGGAGACCTTCTTGCTCTCTGCAACTCCCTGAAGGGAGGTTGTAGCCAGGTGGGGGTTGGTCTCTTCTCCCAGGCAGCCAGCAGCAGAACAAGAGGACACAGTCTCAAGCTGTGCCAGGGGATGTTTAGGCTGGGTGTTAGAATACATAGAATACATAGAATACATAGAATAAACCAGGTTGGAAGAGACCTTCAAGATCATCACGTCCAACCCATCAACCAATCCAACACCACCCAAACAACTAACCCACAGCACCAAGTACCCCGTCAAGTCTTCTCCTAAAAACCTCCAGTGATGGGGACTCCACCACCTCCCCAGGCAGCCCATTCCAATGTGCAATCACTCTTTCTGTATAGAACTTTTTTCTAACATGCAGCCTGAATCTCCCCTGGCGCAGCCTGAGACTGTGTCCTCTTGTTCTGGTACTGCTTGCCTGGGAGAAGAGACCAACATCCGTCTGTCTACAACCTCCCTTCAGGTAGTTGTAGAGAGTAATAAGTTCTTCCCAGCAAGAGGAATTGGCGCTTGGGATGTGCTGCCCAGGGAGGTGGTGGAGTCCCCATCCCTGGAGGTGTAGAAGAAGAGCCTGGATGAGGCCCTTGGTGCCATGGTTTAGTTGATTAGATGGTCTTGAGTGACAGGTTGAACTTGCTGATCTGTGAGGTGTTTTCCACCCTTCTTGATTGTATGGTTCTGTGATTAGGCAGTGTTCTTAGCTGTGCTTTCTCTTGGAAAGCTCTGTCAGTTTTCACTGAACCTTGTGCCACCATCCCCAGGCTTCTTTTGAAGTTTCCTCTCCACACATGCTCACCTCTCTGGTTTTTCACTGGGGACTTGGAGAGTTTGCTCTCTCTAGACATGTGTGCTGCTTGCAGCCAGATGTTTCTCATTCAGCAGCTCCTTCTTGATTCCTCTGGGCTTACAATCTTACATCTTTTGTTTGTATCCTCTCTCTTTATTCCTTTTGTTTCCAGCCAACTACCTCCTTGGATTTTTTCCCTGGTAGTCAGGAGCAAGGTTGGGCCAGAGCCCAAAGTGACAGTGTTGTTATGGTATCAGGAGGATGTAGCAACAGGAGAAGAGGCAATGGCCTCAAGTTGCACCAGGGGAGGTTTAGGTTGGATATGAGAAGGAACAGGTATGAGCTGGAACCTGCACGGTTCCACCTCAACATGAGGAGAAACTTTGTCACTGTGAGGGTGCTGGAGCCCTGCTGCAGGCTGCCCAGGCAGGTTGTGGAGTCTCTGGAGACTTTCAAGACCTACCTGGGTGCATTCCTGTGTGGCCTGCCCTAGGTAACCCTGCTTTGGCAGGGGGGTTGGACTGGGTGATTTCCAGAGGCCCCTTCCAACCCCTACCATTCTGTGGTTCTATGATTCTGTGCCAGTGGAAGGGTTCATCAAAGGCTGGCACAGGCTGCCCAGGGAGGTGGTTGACTCCTCATCCCTGGAGGTGTTTCAGAGGGGCAGAGATGTGGTGCTGAGGGACATGGTTTAGCAGCAGCCTTGATAGACTCAGACAATGTTTGGACTTGGTGATCTTCAAGGTGCTTTCCAGCTGGAACAGTTCTGTGATCCTGCATCAGCTGTTCCAGGAGATGCCATGGTAGAAGCCTGGAGATGCAAGATGTAACTCATAGTTGCTCCTAGCAGAGTGGCTCCCACTGCTTTTATGTGCCTGTGGATAGTGTGGGAGCAGGATGCTGGATGTGATGAGGCTTGAGGTTTCCTTGTTAGTAGTGACAATGAGCAGGCTAACAGTATCAGCCAGGCAGGGCAAGCCAGCAGGTGTGCAGTAGTCTTCTATCCAGCACCTGCAAAAAGTGCAGGAGAGAATACAGAATGCAGAATTAACCAGGTTGGAAAAGACCTCAGAGATCATCAAGTCCAACCTGTCACCCATGACTATCTAATCAACTAAACCATGGCACCAAGCACCCCATCCAGGCTCTTCCTAAACACCTCCAGCGATGGTGACTCCACCACCTCCCTGGGCAGCACATTCCAGTTGCCAATCTCTCTTGCTGGGAAGAATTTCTTCCTAACATCCAGTCCTCCTCTGGCACAGCTTGAGACTGTGTCCTCTTGTTCTGCTGCTGGTTGCCAGGGAGAAGAGACCAACCCTCACCTGGCTACAGCCTCCCTGCAGGGAGTTGGAGAGAGCAAGAAGGTCTCCCCTGAGCCTCCTCTTCTGCAGGCTAAGCAACCCCAGCTCCCTCAGCCTCTCCTCACAGGGCTGTGCTCCAGACCCCTCCCCAGCCTCCTTGCCCTTCTCTGGACACCTTCAAGTCTCTCAATGTCCTTCTGAAACTGAGGAGCCCAGAACTGGACACAGGACTCAAGGTGTGGCCTAAGCAGTGCTGAGCACAGGGCACAAGGACTTCCCTGCTCCTGCTGGCCACACTCTTCCTGGTAGAGGCCAGGATGCCATTGGCCTTCTTGGCCACCTGGGCACACTGCAGGCTCATGTTCAGCCTACTATCAACTGCTATCCCCAGGTCCCTCACTGCCAGACCACTCTTCAGCCCCTCTGACCCCAGCCTGCCTGCAGTTGTTGTGGCCAATGTGCAGCCCCTGGCACTTGGATGTGTTCAATCTCCTGCCCTTGGACTCTGCCCATCTGCCCAGCCTGTTGAGGTCCCTCTGCAGAGCTCTCCTACCCTCTAACAGATCAACTCCTGCCCCCAGCTTGCTGTCAGCTGCAAATTTACTGCTGATGGACTCAATGTCCTCCTCCAGATCATCAAAAAAGATACTAAAGAGGATGGGACCCAGCACTGCTCCCTGGGGCACACCACTGGTGCCTGGCTGCCAGCTGGCTGTGGCACCATTCACCACCACTCTCTGGGCTCCAGCCAGCTCCTAACCCAGTGCATTGCTCCTGCTTTGTGGGGGCAGCAGATTTTCTGTCTGTGCTCTGGGTGTGAGTGAGTGAGTGCCAGCTGGCACCCGGAGTGCAGCTGTCTGCCCAGCCCAGGGGTAGTTTGATCATGCTCAGTGCTAGCAAGTGGCTGGATGGGCTGGCCCCTCACTCTGAGGAGGTGCCCAACATGCCCACTGCTCAGAGCAAGTCATTCTCTTGCTGATTTGAATGCCCCACACACTTGGCTCAGCATCTGAACATTCTTTTTAGCATCCTGGCCTGCAATAAAAATGCTCCAATTAAAATGTAACACTTCAGAATACAAGAAGATTAATGGCTTCCTTCCTTCCTCCCCCTAGGTGCTCATTACCAATATTTTGCTCTACCTGCCATTCCTCTTGCAGGCCTCTGCCAGCAGCAACCCTTTAGCAGCCCATCTGTTTTATTCTGGTGGTCCACAGCTAATGTATGCCACCAGCAGCTAAAAGGACAGGAGGGGAGGAAGATGGTTTCCTTCTGTTGCATTGCCCTTGATGCTGCAGTTGGGGTCAGGAAGGCTCTTAATGAACAAGCCACAGAGCACAGCTGCCCAGAAGCTTCTTGGCAGAAGAGAAAGGGGGAAAATCTTTGCAGGAAGCAGGAGGTGTGTGCAGGGTGGAGGTGTGTGCAGAGGGGAGGTGTGTGCACAGGGGAGATGTGTGCACAGGGGTGGTGTGTGCACAGGGGAGGTGTGTGCAGAGTGGATGTGTCCCTGAAAAAACCACAGAGATGCTGAGCAGTGTTCCCAGAGGTGGCAAAGATTCTCCTGAGGGGCCAGGTGAAAACTGTTGCAACCCAGGAAATTGCTCCAACCTGCTGGGAGCCAGACTCAGAGGGAATGGTGCAGTGTGGAAGGAGATCATGGGAAAGGGGAGGATGCTCACAAATGCTTGTTATGTCTCCTGTAGCTCTTGGAGGTTTCAGTGAGAGGATTCTGCCCCTCTGCTCTGCTCTAGTGACACTCCACCTGCATCCAGTCCTGCTGCCCCCAGCACAAAAAAGATGTGGAACTGCTGGAGGGGGTCCAGAGGAGGCCACAAAGATGCTCAGAGGGCTGGAGACCCTGTGGGGACAGGCTGAGGGAACTGGGCATGTTCAGCCTGGAGAAGAGAAGGCTCCAGGCAGACCTCAGAGCAGCCTTCCAGTACCTGAAGGGGCTCCAGGAGAGCTGGGGAGGGACTTTTGACAAGGGTGAGGGCCAATGGCTTTGAGCTGGGAGAGACTGAGACTGGAAATGAGGAAGGAATTCTTGAGGGTGAGGGTGGTGAGACACTGGAAGAGGTTGCCCAGGGAGGTGGTGGAAGCTTCATTCCTGAGGGTGTTCGAGGCCAGCCTCAAGCAACCTGGGCTGGTGGGAGGTGTCCCTGCCCATGGCAGGGGGCTTGGAACTGATCTTTAAGCTCCCTTCCAACCCAAACCATTCTAGGATCTAATTGGGAAATCGACTTGCTAAAGAGACTCCGCTTTGCATTCCCAAAGGCCTTTGCTGCCTGCAGTGCTGTTTGCTGGTGTAACCATGGCAGCATTGCTGTCATCCAATGGCTTATGGCTTGAGTAATTCTGTTTTCAGATCCACACTTCTCTAATTAATGGAAGGCCCAGCGCTGATGACCCCTCCCAGGTGCTGCTGGAGTTCACCTCCGCTCGCTTCATTCGCCTGAGGTTCCAGAGGATTCGGACTCTGAATGCTGACTTAATGATGTTTGCACACAAGGACCCCAAGGAGATCGACCCCATCGTGACCAGGAGGGTAAGTTCTGGCAGGACAGCAGAAATGCACATGCAGAAGTTCCCTCACACCTGTAAATGCTCTGCTTCCACTGTTTGCTAGAGGAAGTGACAGGATGTGGCTATCTGCCAGAATCCTGAAGTTAGAGGCTTAGAATCACAGAAGCATAGAATCAGTGAGGGTGGAAAAGACCTCAGAGATCAGCAAGTCCAACCTGTCACCCAACACCTCATGACTTCTAAACCATGGCACCAAGTGCCAGGTCTCTCTCCACAGGATATTGTTCTCTTCCCTGCTTTGTTATCTCCACTAGCAAATTCATCTTTTCTCCTTCAAGCTGTTATTAGCCTGGTGGTGTTTAGCCTGGAGAAGAGGAGGCTCAGGGGAGACCTTCTTGCTCTCTACAACTCCCTGAAGGGAGGTTGTAGCCAGGTGGGGGTTGGTCTCTTCTCCCAGGCAGCCAGCACCACAACAAGGGGACACAGTCTCAAGCTGTGCCAGGGGAGGTTTAGGCTGGGGGTTAGGATGAAGTTCTTCCCAGCAAGAGAGATTGGCCACTGGAATGTGCTGCCCAGGGAGGTGGTGGAGTCCCCATCCCTGGAGGTGTTTAGGAAGAGCCTGGATAAGGCACTTGGTGCCATGGTTTAATTGATTAGATGGTGCTGGGTGATAGGTTGGACTCAATGATCTCAAAGGTCTTTTCCAACCTGGTTAATGCTATTCTATTCTATTCTATTCTATTCTATTCTATTCTATTCTATACTACACTATTCTATTCTATTCTTCTCCTGTTCTATTCCATCCTATCCTATCCTATCCTATCCTATCCTATCCTATCCTATCCTATCCTATCCTATCCTATCCTTCTCTATTCTATTCTTATTCTATTCTATTCTATTCTATTCTATTCTATTCTATTCTATTCTATTCTATTCTGTTCTGTTCTGTTCTGTTCTGTTCTGTTCTATTCTTCTCTATTCTATTCTATTCTCCAGCCTTTCTCTCTCCTGCTCAGTCTGTGCTGTGTCTAAGTTGCCATGGCTCTTGTGACTTCAAACAAGTGGAACTGTGCCACTCTATCCCCTTGCTTTCCCTAAGCCTGGGTCTGTTGATCAAGACCCAGCTTGGATTACACTGCCTGCTCAAACCCCCCCTAGTCAAACTAGGGCCTGGCAGTTTTGCCACCACAAATGAATGCTGCATTTTGGCAGCTGCATATTTTTTGCACTCCACTGAGCAGTTCCATCTCTGTTTTGTCTTGCAGTATTACTACTCCATAAAGGACATCTCTGTTGGAGGCATGTGCATATGTTCAGGCCATGCCAAGGCGTGCCCACTGGATCCAGCCACCAATGTATGTATTTGGGGTGGGGGTGTGGGGGTGTATTAAGTTATACTTATTGATATTAGTTTAATTTTTATTCTGTTGAGCCTGGGTTTAATGTGTTCTGCAGAACAGCACATCTGAGGAGTGGCTGTGGGAACTGGTTGGGGTGGTTTAGTCTGAAGAAAAGGATTCAAGGGACAGGGATCTGCTGGAGAGGGTCCAGCAGAGGGCTACAAGGATGATCAGGGGACTGGAGTGCTGCCTGGGGAGGAGAGGCTGAGAGCCCTGGGGTTGTTCAGTCTGGAAAAGAGAAGACTGAGAGAGGATTTAATCAATGTTTATCAATAGCTGAGGGCTGGGGGTCAGGAGGGAGGGGACAGGGACAGGCTCTGCTCACTTGCTCCCTGGGATAGGACAAGGAGCAATGGATGTAAGCTGCAGCACAGGAGGCTCCACCTCAAAACAAGGAGGAACTTCTTCCCTGTGAGGGTCCCAGAGCCCTGGAGCAGGCTGCCTAGAGAGGTTGTGGGATCTCCTTCTCTGGAGCCTTCCCAGCCCTGTCTGGATGTGTTCCTGTGTGACCTGTGCTGGATTCTCTGCTCCTGCTCTGGCGGCGGGGGTTGGACTGGAAGGTTTTCAGAGGTCCCTTCCAACCCCTAACATCCTGTGAGCTGTGATCTTGTGAAAGGAGGCTAAGGGGAGACCTTGTTGCCTCCTGGGAAAGAAGGGACTCTCCTCTTCTGAGGAGCAGCTGAGGGAGTTGGGGTTGTTTAGCCTGGAGAAGAGGAGGCTGAAGGTCTCCCCCACTGCTCTCTGCAACTCCCCCAAAAGAGGTTGGAGCCAGGTGGGGTTGGTCTCTGCTCCCTAGTAACAAGTGATAGGACTGGGAGGAATGGAACAAAACTAGAAATGGGGAGATTGAGATCTCCAGCAGAGGGCTGGAGCTGCTCTGCTGTGAGGAAAGACTGAGAGAGTTGGGGTTGCGCAGGCTGGAGAGGAGAAGGCTCCCAGGAGACCTAATTGTGGCCTTGCAGGATCCAAAGGGGCTCCAAGAAAGCTGGGGAGGGACTTTTGAGGGTGTCAGGGAGGACTGGGGGGGATGGAGCACAACTAGAAATGGGGAGATTGAGATTGGCTGTGAGGAAGAAGTTGTTCCCCAGGAGGGTGGTGAGAGCCTGGCACAGGTTGCCCAGGGAGGTGGTGGCAGCCTCCTGCCTGGAGGTGTTTGCAGCCAGGCTGGAGGTGGCTGTGAGCAACCTGCTGGAGTGTGAGGTGTCCCTGCCCATGGCAGGGGGGTTAGGACTGGATGCTCTTTGAGGTCCCTTCCAGCCCTGACAATTCTTTGTCAAGAGGAAATGGGCTCAACTTGCCCCAGGGGAAGTTTAGGTTGAATATTAGAAGAAACTTCTTCAGTTAAAGGGTTCTCAAAGACTGGAACAGGCTCCCCAGGGAGGTGGTTGAGTCCCCATGCTTGGAGGTGTTTCAAAGAGGCAAAGATGATGTGCTGAGGGACATGGTTGAGCTTCACACTTGATAGCATTAGAGAATGGTTGGGCTGGATGATCTTAAAGGTCTGTTCCAGTCAGAAGAATTCTATGATTCTATTCCTTCTTCATGGGGTGGAACATGAGGGAAAAAATAACCCTGATATTCCTCAGGATTCTGTGAGCTTATGTCTGCTCTTCTCCTAGGAGAACAGTCAGAAGCAGTGCCAGGATGGAACAGTGCTAGCAGCCAGGATAATAAGCATTCATACAATGGCAGTGGAGGCCTCTATGAAGCAGAATCAGAGGTTCCAGATAATTCAGGCCATATTGGAAGTGTCCTAGGAGCAAGAGATTTGGATTGCCTGCTGTAGCTGTAGAGAGGAGCACTACCAGTCAGTCAGTCCTTCCTTTCCTTCTGGTTGTTAATCAAGGTGCTTCCTACATGACTGTCAAGTATTTAATTGATCCTTGCAAACAGATTATGGCTCTGGAATGGGATGGTAACAGTGCAGGAAATCTTAATTGAGTCATCAGTCAAGCTAGAAAACCATGAGCTCTTTAGAATGGCTTCCAGCCTGTAGCTTGCTTTTATGTACCATTAATAAACACATCACCAATATAACTGATACACTGAAATACAGTTTGTTCCTGGTGGTACAAGTGTGTGCTCACATCATCACTAATGCAGCATTTCCAGGCTGCTGGCCTTGCTAATGTGCCACAAGCATTGAACCATAGAACTGGTGACATTAGAAGAGACATCTGAGATCAGAAGAGATCTCTGAGATCATCAAGTCCAACCTCTCCCCCAGAGCTCACCTCCCCAGCCCTGCTGCTGAGCCACCGCCACTACCCCACAGCCCTCAGCACCACATCCATGCAGCTCTGAACCCCCTCCAGGGATGGGGACTGCAGCACCTCCCTGGGCAGCCTGGGACAGTGCCTGAGAGCCCTTGCTGGGAAGAGATTGTTCCTAACATCCAACCTGAAACTTCCCTGGTACAACTTGAGGCTGGTTCTTCTTGTCCTTTGCTTGTTGTATGTCAGAAGAGAGCAACCCCCACCTGGCTCCAACCTTCCTTTCAGGAAGTTATAGAGAGCAATGAGGTCTCCCTTCAGCCTCCACTTTTGAAGACCAAACACTCCCAGTTCCCTCAGCCATTCCTCACAACACTTACATCCTAGGCCCTTCACCCTTCAATGTCCTTCTTGAAGTGAGAGCTTCAAAGCTGACTTTAGTGTCCAGGTGTGGCCAGTGTGGGACCTCTTCTTACAGCATTCACTTAAGAAGGAGCTTTGTAGGATTTAACAGGAAATCTCTTTTGTGTAGGACATTCAACCATTGTACAGGAACTGAGACAAAAACCAATGGAAGAAATCTGACAGAGATTGTGAAAATGCCATAGAATCATAGAATCAGCCAGGTTGGAAAAGACCTCAGAGATCACCAAGTCCAACCTAGCACCTAATACCTAACACCTCCTGACAACTAAACCATGGCTCCAAGTGCCACAGCCAAGCCTTCCTTGAACACCTCCAGGGGTGGGGACTCCACCACCTCCCTGGGCAGCACATTCCAGTGGCCAATTCCTCTTGCTGGGAAGAACTTTCTCCTCACCTCCAGCCTAAACCTCCCCTGACACAGCTGGAGACTGTGTCCTCTTGTTCTGGTGCTGGGTGCCTGGGAGAAGAGACCAACCTGGCTACAACCTCCCCTCAGGTAGTTGCAGAGAGCAATAAGGTCTCCCCTGAGCCTCCTCTTGTCCAGGTGAAACAACCCCAACTCTAAGCAGTTTCCAGGGATGCTTGCAAAGATTTTCCAGACCCCTTCCTTTAATCCTTCTAAGCTTTCCCTCTGCTGGCTTGTTGTATAGCAACTGGGGAGCTGTTGCTTCAGGTGGCCTCACTTAGCAAACTGCAGCATTGTCTCAGTGCCAGCTGTTAGAACTGGGCCTACCTCCCAGAAGAAGTGCTGTGATGGTGGCATCCTGCACTTCAGCTGCTGGATCCAATGAAGGCATTTTGACAAGTGTGGTGTCTTGTTTTGCAGGATGACAAATATGTGTTTGCATTCTGACCAGAGTGAAAAGCATCCTAAGTGAAACAGCTCAAGGCTTCAGGGGACTTGGAGCATTTGGATTTTAGCTCTCCAGGGATGCTCTTTGGGCTGAGCCACACCAAAATACATGGGATTTGGCTTACAAGCATCATGCCTGTGCTGGCTGGCAACACAATGAACCTTTCCCCAAGCATCACAAAGCATAAACTTGCTTGAATTTGCAGCCTTGCTTCTCTGAAGCATACCTTAACTTAATCTTAATAGAGGATTCAAGCTGTGTCCTGCAAGGCACAGAATTCCTGCAGGCTGCTTTGACCTCAGATGGCTGCCCAGGGACCACAGAGAATTCCCTCCACTGGATAACTACTGCACAGGCAGTTTCTGCTCCTCATTTCTCCAAGCTGCAGTTTCTTTCCTCTTTCCCAAGCTGGTCCTGTGGCTCAGAGTTTGAGTGTTCCCTGCAGTGATATTTCCATGCTGGGACTAAGCTAAGGTGGTCTGCTGAGGAAGTGAGAAGTGACTGAAAGGCTTAGTCCTGCTCTCTTCTCTGAGATCACTGCTGTGATGCCTCACATAGAATGAATTATGTAGTGAAGAAAGAAAAGGGCTACAGAGATGCTGAGGGTGCTGGAACATCTCTCTTGTGAGGAAAGGCTGAGAGAATTTGAGGTGTTTCTCCTGGAGAAGAGCAGACTGAAGGGGATCTCATCAATGCTGATCAATACTTAAAGGATGGGTATCAGGAGGATGGGGCCAGGCTTTGTTCAGTGGTGTTCAGAGACAGGACAAGGGGTAAAGGGCACAAACTTGAACATCAGAAGTTCAATCTAAACATGAGGAGGAACTTCTTTAAGGGTGACAGAGCACTGGAGCAGGCTGCCCTGTGATTCTGTGAGTCCGCACTACATAGGACAGAGTGGCTGAGAGCAGCCAGGCAGAAAGGGACCTGGGGGTACTGGTTGATAGTAGGCTGAACATGAGCCAGCATGAGGAGGAACTTCTGCAGTTTAAGGGTGACAGAGTACTGGAGCAGGCTGGCCAGAATGGTGGAGGAGTCTCCACCTCTGAAGTCATTCTGCACAGGGAGATGGTGGAGTCACCGTCCCTGGAGGTGTTCAAGAGGGGATTGGATGTGGCACTTGGTGCCATGGTCTAGTCGTGAGGTCTGTTGGGACAGGTTGGACTGGATGATCCTTGGGGTCTCTTCCAACCTTAGCTATACTGTGATACTGTGATACTGTGAAAACCTGCCTGAACCTGAACCTGCTCCTGTGTGACCTTCTCTAGGCCAACCTGACGTGGCAGGGAGCTTGGAGCCAGTGATCTCCAAAGGCCCCTTCCACCCCCTAGCATTCTGTGACTCTGTGAAGGTTACATGGTGAGTGACTCATCCAGCTAAAAACCAAAGGAATAATGCTAAAGTTAAAAGAAAAGCCAAATGTTATTGGGTGAGTCACCAGAATTGATTTCACTTTGCAGCTGCAGGATTGCTGCACGGAAGGGAAGGGTGGAGAATGGCGCACTCCTGGTGTAAGCCAGCTCTCAGGACAGCTTTCCTGGCATGTGGAGCTGGATCTGAGGGCTACCAGCACTTTGCTGTGTTGGGGAACTTTCCTTCTCCCACCCTTCTTTCTTTAGCCAGTTGGGATGAGATTCACAGAATCACAGAACATTAGGGGCTGGAAGGGACCTCCATAGCTCATCCAGTCCAAGCCCCCTGCCAGAGCAGGGTCACCCAGAGCAGGTCACACAGGGACACATCCAGGCAGGTCTTGAATATCTCCAGAGAGGGAGACTCCACAACCCCCCTGGGCAGCCTGCTCCAGGCCTCTCTCACCCTCACAGGGAAAACATTTTTCCTCATATTTCCATGGCACTTCCTCTGCCTCAGCTTCCAGCACTGCCCCTTGTGCTGGCATTGGGCATCCCCCAGCAGAGCCTGGCTCCAGCCTCTGGGCACTCACCCTTTGCACATTTATAAACACTGATGAGGTCACCTCTCAGTCTCCTACAAGCTCCAGAGCCCTCAGCTCCCTCAGGCTCTGCTCCTAAGGAAGATGTTCCTTCATTATCTTTGCTGGACTCTCTCAAGCAGTTCCCTGAGGTCCTTCTTGACCTCAGGGGCCCAGAACTGGACACAATATTCCAGATGTGGCCTCTCTAGGGCAGAGCAGAGGAGGAGGTGAACCTCTCTTGACCTATTGGTCACAGCCTTTCTAATCCACCCCAGAATGGCCTTGGCCTTCCTGGCCCCAAGAGCACATTGCTGGCTCATGGTCATCCTCCTGTGTTCTTGGATTCTCCTCAGGTTCCCTGGCCAGTTATCTTCTTTTGCATCGTGGCTGTTATCTGAACGAGATCTACAAGTTAAAGACAACTCTGTTGTCTCCTACTTGGGGAATGCAGGACTGTGCTGGGCTGAACACTCCCCCCAACACAAAATTGCCAGACCAGCTCAGGTGAAAGCAAATGAAGCCTCATTCACAAGCACAACTACAATCTAAAATATGGAATGCAGTGAACATGAGCCAGCAGTGTGCCCAGGCAGCCAAGAAGGCCAAGGGCATCCTGGCCTGCATCAGGAAGAGTGTGGCCAGCAGGAGCAGGGAAGTCCTTGTGCCCTGTGCTCAGCACTGCTTAGGCCACACCTGGAGTCCTGTGTCCAGTTCTGGGCTCCTCAGCTCAAGAAGGACATTGAGAGACTTGAAGGTGTCCAGAGAAGGGCAAGGAGGCTGGGGAGGGGTCTGGAGCACAGCCCTGTGAGGAGAGGCTGAGGGAGCTGGGGTTGCTTAGCCTGGAGAAGAGGAGGCTCAGGGGAGACCTTCTTGCTCTCTGCAACTCCCTGAAGGGAGGTTGGAGCCAGGTGGGGGTTGGTCTCTTCTCCCAGGCACCCAGCAGCAGAACAAGAGGACACAGTCTCAGGCTGCACCAGGGGAAGTTTAGGCTGGAGGTGAGGAGAAAGTTCTTCCCAGAGAGAGTTGTTAGCCACTGGAATGTGCTGCCCAGGGAGGTGGTGGAGTCCCCATCCCTGGAGGTGTTCAAGAGGGGATTGGATGTGGCACTTGGTGCCATGGTCTAGTCATGAGGTCTGTGGTGACAGCTTGGATTGGATGATCTTTGAGGTCTCTTCCAGCCTTGGTGGTTCTGTGACTCTGTGCATATGTACCAAATATACAATATTTACATATATGTACAATTTATGAACAGCACAAGAACCCCCCTGGACAAAACCAGGGGTTTACCAACAGCTTCCTCCTCCCTGCTCCCTCCCTACCCTGTACAAGGTAAAAGAGAGATGAGCAGAGAGTGGCTTGGTAGGACTTGGCCACAACAAAGAGATGCAGCCAAGGTCAGCAAAGGCAGCAGCAGCAGCACCCAGAGCGAAGGAGCTGAGAAGGGAGAGAGTTAGTTTGCCAAACTAACTTTAGGTTGAATCCCAGCCCCATGGGGTTATTCTGACCTTATCATTGTTTGCCTTTTGCATCCAATGGTGATTTATGTGCATTCTACCACTTTCTCCTCAAGCTCTACAGGAAATGTTCCAGGCACAGCCTAAACCTACCACAAGGACACATCCATGAACCAAACTGAACGAACAGAGGGACCGCAGAGTAAACCCTTGATGTTTCCATCAGTGGAACTGCAGTTGCAGGTTTTGCACATGGGCAGGATCTTCACATCACCACACTGAGTGAATCTTTGTTTTCCTTTCCCATTAGAAATCTGTCTGCCAGTGTGAGCACAACACCTGTGGAGAGACGTGTGACCGCTGCTGCCCCGGCTTCCACCAGCGGCCCTGGCAAGCTGGCACCTTCCTGGAGAAGCACGAATGTGAACGTGAGTTGGGGGTGGCACAGAGCAGAAACCTCCCTGCTGGTGGCAGCTGAAATCACATCCTCATACAATCACAGAATCAACCAGGTTGGAACAGACCTCAGAGATCATCAAGTCCAACCTATCACCTAATACCTAACACCTCCTGACAACTAAACCATGGCTCCAAGTGCCACATCCAAGCCTTTCTTCAGCACCTCCAGGGATGGGGACTCCACCACCTCCCTGGGCAGCACATTCCAGTGGCTAACAACTCTCTCTGGGAAGAACTTTCTCCTCACCTCCAGCCTAAACCTCCCCTGGTACAGCTGGAGACTGTGTCCTCTTGTTCTGCTGCTGGCTGCCTGGCAGAAGAGACCAACCCCCAGCTGGCTACAACCTCCCTTCAGGGAGTTGCAGAGAGCAATAAGGTCTCCCCTGAGCCTCCTCTTCTGCAGGCTAAGCAACCCCAGCTCCCTCAGCCTCTCCTCACAGGGCTGTGCTCCAGACCCCTCCCCAGCCTCCTTGCCCTTCTCTGGACACCTTCAAGTCTCTCAATGTCCTTCTTGAGCTGAGGAGCCCAGAAGTGGACACAGGACTCCAGGTGTGGCCTAAGCAGTGCTGAGCACACAGGGGCAGGCTTCTTTGCATACTATTTACTCATGAGAAGGGAAATACCTTTTGTCTGAGTGGTTTTTTTCACTCCACCCCCTCCTTCCTTCAAAGAAGAAGGGCCCACAGAGATTCAGTAGTCTGAATCACAGGCAGATGAACCCAGGTGGCAGAGCTGATGAAAAGCTGCCATGTATTTGATTTCTACATTTTTAAAAAGAACAAGTTTAGTCTTAAGTCCAACCTCTCACCCAGCACCATCTAATCAACTCAACCATGGCACCAAGCACCCCATCCCCAACCTCTCACCCAGCACCATCTAATCAACTCAACCATGGCACCAAGCACCCCATCCCCAACCTCTCACCCAGCACCATCTAATCAACTAAACCATGGCACCAAGCACCCCATCCCCAACCTCTCACCCAGCACCATCTAATCAACTCAACCATGGCACCAAGCACCCCATCCCCAACCTCTCACCCAGCACCATCTAATCAACTCAACCATGGCACCAAGCACCCCATCCCCAACCTCTCACCCAGCACCATCTAATCAACTCAACCATGGCACCAAGCTCCCCATCCAGTCTCTTCCTAAGCACCTCCAGGGATGGGGACTCCACCACCTCCCTGGGCAGCACATTCCAATCTCACTTGCAAGGAAGAATTTCTTCCTAACCTCCAGCCTAAACCTCCCCTGGTGCAGCTTGAGATCTTGGAGGGTCCCTTCCAGCCTGCTGCATTCCCTGGTCCTGGGCTGCACTGTCGGTTCCCCTGTAGGCAGCACCAAAGGGGGAGCGTTGAAGAGCTCTTTGGATGAGCTGAGCAGAGGACAGGCTCTCCGAAGCTGGGAAATGCTTTCTAAACGGCGCGTTCTCTTTCAGCTTGCAACTGCCACGGGAAGACCGAGGAGTGCTACTACGACCAGGGTGTGGCGGAGCGAAGGCAGAGCTTGAACGTGCAGGGGGAGTACGTCGGGGGCGGGGTGTGTGTGAACTGCACCAACCACACCGGCGGCATCAACTGCCAGACCTGCCTCGATGGCTACTTCCGACCCCAGGGGGTAAGCGCTCCTGCTCTCGCCTCGCCCTGCGCTGGCTGCTCAAGCCACCGCTGCAGCGCAAGCAGTTAAGGCAGGTCTCCTCCCTCTCTGCTCTGCCCTGCCCTGCTGAGACCACATCTGCGATGCTGTGTCCAGTTCTGGGCTCCCCAGTTCAAGAGAGGCGGAGACCTGCTGCAGAGAGTCCAACAAACAGCTACAAGGATGAGGAAGGGACTTGGAGCTAGATAGACTCATAGAATCATAGAATCAATGAGGCTGGAAGAGACCTCAAAGATCATGATCCTTGTGGTCCCTTCCAACCCTGATTGATACTATGATACTATGATGTTATGACTTGAGCCACAACAACCCCATGCAGTGCTGCAGGCTGGGGTCTGAGTGGCTGGAGAGCAGTCTGGCAGAAAGGGACCTGGGGGTAGCAGTTGAGAGTAGGCTGAACAGGAGCCAGCAGTGTGCTCAGGGGGCCAAGAAGGCCAAGGGCATCCTGGCCTGCATCAGGAAGAGTGTGGCCAGCAGGAGCAGGGAAGTCCTTGTGCCCTGTGCTCAGCACTGCTTAGGCCACACCTGGAGTCCTGTGTCCAGTTCTGGGCTCCTCAGTTTCAGAAGGACATTGAGAGACTTGAAGGTGTCCAGAGAAGGGCAAGGAGGCTGGGGAGGGGTCTGGAGCACAGCCCTGTGAGGAGAGGCTGAGGGAGCTGGGGTTGCTTAGCCTGCAGAAGAGGAGGCTCAGGGGAGACCTTCTTGCTCTCTCCAACTCCCTGAAGGGAGGTTGTAGCCAGGTGGGAATTGGTCTGTTCTCCCAGGCACCCAGCATCAGAACAAGAGGACACAGTCTCAAGCTGTGCCAGGGGAGGTTTAGGCTGGATGTTAGGAAGAAGTTCTTCACAGAAAGAGAGATTGGCCATTGGAATGTGCTGCCCAGGGAGTCACCATCACTGGAGGTGTTTAGGAAGAGACTGGATGGGGTGCTTGGTGCCATGGTTTAGTTGATTAGATGGTGCTGGGTGCTAGGTTGGACTTAATGATCTCAAAGGTCTTTTCCAACCTGGTTAATTCAATTCACTTCAATTGAATTCAATGCAATTCAATGCAATTCAATGCAATTCAATGCAATTCTATTCTATTCTATTCTATTCTATTGTAAAGGCTGAGAGCCCTGAGGCTGTTTATTCTGGAGAAGAGAAGGCTGAGAGGAGTCTTACTAGTATCTATAAATATCTGAGGGATGGGTGTCAAGAGGAAGGGGACAGGCTCCTTCCAGTAACACCCAGTATTAGGACAAGCAATAATGCTTATCAGCCTCACCCTGAGGAGAAACTTCTTTACTATGAGGGTGCTGGAGCCCTGGATATTGTGGAGTCTCCTTCTCTGGAGACTTTCAAAGCCGACCTGGATGTGTGGCCTGCCCTGGGTGATCCTGCTTTGGCAGGGGGCTTGGACCTGATGATCTCTGGAGGGACCCAACCCTACCATTCTGTGAGTCTGTGTAAAAGGAGATTGACACCCTGAGGACTGCCATTTTCTGAGGGTTCCCTTCCAGTCCTGCCAGTTGCTCCTCACAGCTGGAAGCCTCTGGAGTGAAGGCTGACCGCCAGAGGGAAGGGAATTGTGGTGATACGAAGGGATGAACTTGAGGTCAGGGCCTCCAGCTTGGCTTTCACATTTCATTTCAAAGAGGATGTGGTCCTGTAAACAGCACATTTGCCTCAGTAATGGAATTCAAGCTCTGCTGCCAGAGATCAAAGCACTGTTGCTGTATTTGATAGTGTGGAAAGAGAGTCTGTAATTTATTTTTGTTTTAGAGGTAACAGAGGATTAATAAGCACTGAAGTTCTGTAGTGTCTCATGACTGCCTTTCATTTCAGTGCAGCAGGGATTGTTCCCCCTGTTTCATCACACAAGGCTCTATTTTCATCTCAGCTGAAGCTGTCAGCAGATGAATCCTGCGTTAGGTTGTGTTGCCAGAGTGGGCTGTGCCTGTGCTTTAGGCTCCTGCACTGCTCCTGTGCTGAGATGCCTGATGTTTTGACTCCATGGTTTCTCTGGGTAAATCATGGCCTTGAGTCTGGTTTTCAGTCCTCAGACACAGAGAACAGCAGCAAATGGCAGTAATTCCATTCTCCCTGCCATGCTGGGAGCTTTAGAGCTGGAGGAGCCCTGGCCTCTTCAACAGCAGGAGGCTTGATTTCTCCTCTGAATCAGGTTATTATCATAGACTCACAGAATGGCTTAGATTGGAAGGGACCTCAGACATCACCTTATTCCAACCTCCCTGACATGGGCAGGGACGCCTCTCAACTAGCCCAGGTTGCTGAAGGCCTCATCCAGCCTGGCCTTGAACATCTCCAGGGATGTGACATCGACAGCCTCCCTGGGCAACCTGCTCCAGTGTCTCACCACCCTCATACGAGAGAGCTTTGTGAACTCCAGTCTAACCCTGCTCTGCCTCAGCTCCAAACCATTCCCCCTTGGCCTGGCTCCAGACACCCTCAGGAAAAGTCTCTCTGCAGCCTTCCTGCAGGATCCCTTCAGGTCCTGGCAGGCAGCTCTGAGGTCCCTCTGGAGCCTTCTCCTCTGCAGGCTGCACAGCCCCAGCCCCCTCAGCCTGTGCTCACAGCAGAGCTGCTCCAGCTCTGGGAGCATCTTTGTGGCCTCCTCTGGACTCACTCCAGCAGCCCTGTGTCCTTCTGCCTGGGACACCAGAACTGGTGGCAGGATTGGAAGTGGGGTCTGAGCAGAGTCAAGGGGCAGAATCCCCTCTCTTGCCCTGCTGCCCCCACTCCTCTGGCTGCAGCCTAGTTTACTCTTTACCTTCTGGGCTGCATGGTGATGAGGTCTTTCCCAACCTTAATGCTTCTTTGATTCTGTGATTCCAGTAGGGACTTTACAGATGAGTATCTGTAGTCTGTGTACATGCCTGGCCCACAGAAAACTTCTGCTTGACATTCCCAGGGGGATATTAGGCTGAGGTTTAAGTGTGGTTGAGGCAACCCTTTTGAGAGCAAGAGGAAATTGTTCCATTGGCTGCTGCTCACTTTTCCTCACTCACTCTTCAGTTAGTGACTCACCTCTGTTGGGTTTGTGAGCCCTGTTGACCAGAACAGCTGAACTGTTTGTCACTGCTACTTCAGCTGGTGGATGCTTAAAATCTACTTCATTACATGCATTGATTTTAATTGTACAAGGGGCTGTTCTTACCTCTACACCTGCCTTTCCAGTTAAAAGCATTTGGGTGTCTAAATCACTGCCTTCTAAACAAAAATCCCAAGTCCAGCCTTACTGCTTAGACTGCATGGGCTGAGCTTGGCAACCCCCTGATGTTTGTTCAAGGCATCCATCACAGAAGTCATTCTCTCCTGTTTTGTGGTTAAGGAGGACATAAAAGTTCCCAGTGATGAAAGGTCACATTTTATGTTGTACTCTCTTTGTTTTTATAGGTGTTGCCAGATAGCCCAGATCCATGCCAGCCATGTTCCTGTGATCCAGTTGGGTCCTTGCATGAGACCTGTGTCAAAGATGAGAAACATGCAGAAGGAGGTAAGATCCATAAATGATGGTGAGGTAAGATCCAGGAAGGATTCATGGAACCATAGAATGGTTTGGGTTGGAAGGGACCTTGAAGATCATCCAGTTCCAACCCCCCTGCCATGGGCAGGGACACCTCCCATCAGCCCAGGTTGCCTGTGAGGAGAGGCTAAGGGATCTGGGATTGTTTAGCCTGAAGAGGAGGCTCAGGGGAGACCTTCTTGCTCTCTCCAACTCCCTGAAGGGAGGTTGTAGCCAGGTGGGGGTTGGTCTCTTCTCCCAAGCAACCAGCAGCAGAACAAGAGGACACAGTCTCAAGCTGTGCCAGGGGAGATTTAGGCTGGAGGTGAGGAGAAAGTTCTTCCCAGAGAGAGTTGTTAGTCATTGGAATGTGCTGCCCAGGGAGGTGGTGGAGTCCCCATCCCTGGAGGTGTTCAAGAGGGGATTGGATGTGGCACTTGGAGCCATGGTTTAGTAGTCATGAGGTGTTGGGTGACAGGTTGGACTTGATGATCTCTGAGGTCTTTTCCAACCTTATTGATTCTGTGATTCTAAGGCCTCATCCAGCCTGGCCTTCAACACCTCCAGGGAGGGGGAAGCCACAACCTCCCTGGGCAACTTGTGCCTGTGTCTCACCACTGATAGTGAAGAAAGATCCATAAATGATGGTGATGTTAAGGCTTAAGTTCAGCAATGGTGAAAGAAGAGCTGAACCACATTTCTGATATCCCTTTAAGAAAAGAAATCACTTCAAAAATAGTTTACTCATGTGAGCAACAATCCACCTCCATTCTGCTCAGGTTTTGATAGGGAAATTCAGACTTGATGTTCAGGTTATATATTCCCCAAATGGCTCAGGCTTCTTTCAGATTCATGACCCTACCACCTCTGGTGCCCCCAGCACGAGAAGGACATGGACCTGTTGGAGAGGGTGCAGAGGAGGCTTCTGATGGTGATCAGAGGGCTGGAGAACCTCCTCTATGGGGACCTGCTGGGAGAGCTGGGGCTGTTCAGCCTGGAGAAGAGAAGGCTCCAGGGAGACCTTAGAGCTGCATTCCAGTACCTGAAGGGACTCCAGGAGAGCTGGGGAGGCACTCTTGACAAAGGCTGGGACAAGGGACGGTGGCTTTGAGCTGGGAGAGGGGAGACTGAGAATGGAGATGAGGAAGAAATTCTTGACACTGAGGGTGGTGAGACACTGGCACAGGTTGCCCAGGGAGGCTGTGGCTGCCTCCTGCCTGGAGGTGTTCAAGGCCAGGCTGGATGAGGCCTTGAGCTACCTGGGCTTGTGGGAGGTGTCCCTGCCCATGGCAGTGAGGTTAGAAATCTTTAATTCTTTAGAGTGAGGGTGGGGAGACACTGGAACAGGTTGCCCAGGGAGGTGGTTGAGGCCCCATCCCTGGAGATTTTCATGGTGAAGCTGGACAGGGCTCTGGGCAAGCTGATCTAGTTGGGGATGTCCCTGCTGACTGCAGGGGGGTTGGACTGGGTGAGCTTTGGAGCTCCCTTCTGGCCCAGCCCATTCAATGATTCTGTGGTGGAGAATTTTGGCTTCAAAGAGCTTATTTATTGTTATTCTTTTCTTGCAGCAGGGATTGCAGCTACTACAACCTGAATGTTTTGATCTCTTTTGCTCTCCAAGCATATTTCCATCTGAAACCTAGAGAAGAAATGTGTTTGGCAGGTGTCATATTTGTGCCAGCTACGTTGTCAGTGTAGGCTTGCAGGCTGTTTGCCATGGCCCTGGAGAAGCTAGCTTGAAATCCAGGCAAATCTGCTTCCTCCTGCTGTGGGAAGAAGGAATTGCTGTGGTTGTGTGGTTCCCTTTGTTGACAAACTCCTGACAGCACTGTAGGAAGATAATGACCAAGTCTGTTCTTAAGAGGTGCTTTAATTGGGGTAATTACCATCTATTGACAAGGGAAGTTGTAGCAGCCTTTTCTTTTTAGCTGGAGATCAATGGAACATAAAAGCAACATAGCAGAGATGCAAATACAGGAGCCAGGGGTGCCAAACAGAGAGGGACCTGGGGGAGCTGATTGAGAGCTGCCTAAACATGAGCCAGCAGTGTGCCCAGGGGGCCAAGAAGGCCAAGGGCATCCTGGCCTGCATCAGGAAGAGTGTGGCCAGCAGGAGCAGGGAAGTCCTTGTGCCCTGTGCTCAGCACTGCTTAGGCCACACCTTGAGTCCTGTGTCCAGTTCTGGGCTCCTCAGTTTCAGAAGGACATTGAGAGACTTGAAGGTGTCCAGAGAAGGGCAAGGAGGCTGGGGAGGGGTCTGGAGCACAGCCCTGTGAGGAGAGGCTGAGGGAGCTGGGGTTGCTTAGCCTGCAGAAGAGGAGGCTCAGGGGTGACCTCATTGCTCTCTACTACTACCTGAAGGGAGGTTGAAGCCAGGAGGGAGTTGTTCTCTTCACTCAGGCACCCAGCAGCAGAACAAGAGGACACAGTCACAAGCTGTGCCAGGGGAAGTTTAGGCTGGAAGTGAGGAGAAAGTTCTTCCCAGAGAGAGTTGTTTGCCACTGGAATGTGCTGCCCAGGGAGGTGGTGGAGTCCCCATCCCTGGAGGTGTTCAAGAGGGGACTGGATGTGGCACTTGGTGCCATGGTTTAGTATTCATGAGGTGTTGGGTGCCAGGTTGGACTTGGTGATCTTTGAGGTCTCCTCCAACCTTGGTGATTCTGTGATACTGTAAAATCTCCTGTGGCAGCCATGTGCTGATTGCATCAGGTCAATGCAATGATATTGACTGCTGTCAGAGTGGTGTCTAGAGTGGGTTGGCCTTGGCCAGCTCTGTCTGCTCCCTCCCCAGCCACTCTCTCACTGCTCTTCTCAACAGGACAGGGGAAGAAACTGCAATGAGGCAGCTCACAGCCTGAGTCAAGAGCAAGAGATGAGTTGCTAATTAGTGTCCTGGGTAATCCAGAGACAGTGCTTGAGGGAAATCCAGACACCCAGGGAAAATCAATTTTACTTCTTGCCAATTTAAATAGACTGAGAAAATGCTAAACAAATTTAAAAGGCACCCTCCCCTCCAGAGGGCTCCAGCCCTCTGCTCCTCCTTGTGGCCCTTCTCTGAACACCTTCCAGCACCTCCAGATCCTTCCTGGCACAGAGGCTCCAGAACTGGCCCCAGAGCTGCAGCTGTGGTCTCAGCAGAGTGGAGCAGAGGGGCAGAATCCCCTCCCTGGCCCTGCTGTCATATTGTTCTGTATTAGAGATCATAAATCCTATCCCTCCCTGGCACCCTCAAAAGTCCCTCCCCAGCTTTCTTGGAGCCCCCTGCAGGTACTGCAAGGCCACAATTAGGTCTCCTCAGAGCTTTGATTTGTTGTGCTTTGATTTACAGAAAGGTTTGGGAAGATCCTGCAGCAGAGAGTGTAACAGCATAAGGAGGAGAGGTCCTTTCCTGCATTAGTACTTGCTTCAAATAATAAATGGCCCAGTCTGAAAGTGGTGATCAATATGAATTGTTGCAAACATTCCTCTTTAACCCAGAAAAGGGATGAGTAGGCAGGTGAGAGTTAGCAAGTACAAAATCTTTCAGCACAGACAAATGAAAGAGCTGAAAAATGTTCAGAAGGCTCTCAAAATAGGCAGTGCCTGGGGAGTGAAATAACTGATGGAGTTCTGCAGCAGTACAAGGGGAAGGCAGAACACAGAGAATCATAGGCTGGAAGGGAGCTCCAGAGATCATTGTGTCCAACCCCCTGCCAAAGGAGGATCACCCAGGGCAGGCCATACAGGAACACATTCAGGAAGGTCTTGAAGGTCTCCAGAGAAAGTCTCCAGACTCCACAGCCTCTCTGGGCAGCCTGCTCCAGGGCTCCAGCACCCTCCCAGTGAGGAAGTTTCTCCTCATGTTGGGGTGGAACTTCCTGGGTTCGAGCTTGTTCCCATTGCTCCTTGTCCTGTCACTGGGTGCCACTAAAAAGAGCCTGGCCCCTTCCTCTTGACACCCACCCCTCAGATACTGATAGACATTAATAAGATCCCCTCTCAACCTTCTCTTCTCCAGACTGAACAGCCCCAGGGCTCTCAATCTCTCTTCACAGGAGTGATGTTCAACTCCCTTCATCATCCTTGTAGCCTCCATTGGACTCTCTCCAGCAGGTCTCTGTCTCTCTTGTAGTGGGGAGCCCAGAACTGGACACAGGATTGCAGCTGTGGTCTCAGCAGGGCAGAGCAGAGGGGGAGCAGAACCTCCCCAGCCCTGCTGGCCACACTTTGCTTGATGCACCCCAGGATGCCAGAGTCCCTCTTGGCCACAAGGGCACATTGCTGTCCCATGGATAACTTACTGTCCACTAGGACTCTAAGCTCCATGGAGCTGCTCTCCAGCAGGACAGTCCCAGACTTGCACTGGTGCCTGGTGTCAAATCCTCCCCAGAGGAGCAGAAAAGTAGTTCTGCTTATACATTGTGAGGACTACCCTGAGTGATCCTGCTTTGGCAGGGGGGCTGGACTGGGTGATCCCTTGAGGTCCCTTCCAACCTCTAATGTACTGTGATACTGTGACACATTGACTGCAGTGAGTTCAGAACTAGGCACTACCAGTTGTGAAGCAGCTCTTAGAGGCACTTTGCAGTGTGTCCTGGCTGTGTCTGCTCACTGCTGGCTCAACAGGAGTCCAAAAGGAGCCTTAGGAAATACTACTGAAGTTTAAAAAGCAACACTGAAAACATCATCCCACTGTTTATGGGTCCCTGCTATGCACTCTCTTCCCCTTAAATTAGAGCTGGAGGCACTGCAGAGAAGGACCACAGAGGTTTTCAGCCATACAAAGCAGATTCTCTGTAAGTAGGCTTAGGAGGTTCTGGTGTGTGAAGTAAAACTGTCACATGGGATATGGCAGAGCTGTGTTGAAAGCACAGATCCCATGGAGAAAGTGAGCAGGAGAGGGTTGCTTGCTGTGATATGGGAATTAGAGGGCAATAAATCCCAGTTTAGAATCACAGAATCATAGACTCAACCAGGTTGGAAAAGACCTCAGAGATCATCAAGTCCAACCTAGTACCTAATACCCAACAGCTCCTGATAACTTAACCATGGCTCCAAGTGCCACATCCAAGTCCCTCTTGAACACCTCCAGGGATGGGGACTCCACCACCTCCCTGGGCAGCACATTCCAGTGGCCAATCTCTCTTGCTGGGAAGAACTTTCTCCTCACCTCCAGTCTAAACCTCCCCTGGCACAGCTTGAGACTGTGTCCTCTTGTTCTGATGCTGGTTGCCTGGGAGAAGAGACCAACCCCCACCTGGCTACAACCTCCCTTCAAGGAGTTGGAGAGAGCAAGAAGGTCTCCCCTGAGCCTCCTCTTCTGCAGGCTGAGCAACCCCAGCTCCCTCAGCCTCTCCTCACAGGGCTGTGCTCCAGACCCCTCCCCAGCTTTGTTGCCCTTCTGTGGACACCTTCCAGCACCTCAACATCTTTCCTAAACTGAGGATCCCAGAACTGGACACAGGACTCAAGGTGTGGCCTAAGCAGTGCTGAGCACAGGGCAGAATGACCTCCCTGCTCCTGCTGGCCACACTGTTCCTGATGCAGGCCAGGATGCCATTGGCCTTCTTGGCCACCTGGACACACATGTCTGGTTCCTTTCAGACCACACATGGCTGAATGTGGAGCTTACTGCTGGGGAGCTTTATGGAGTGAAATTAAAAGCATGGCCAAAGGTGATTAGGGGAAGTAATAGAAGAGAAGTTCTTGAGGGACTGTTAGATGCAAGGAACTAGGGATGGGTTTCAGGTTGGAAGTCCTCTAATATGTGGGTTTCTGGAAGCTCAGAATTCAAATCACTACATCCTGTTTATGGCCTGAAATGGTGCCAGGGGAGGGTTAGATTGGAGAAGAGGATGAATTTCTTTGGTCAGGGGTTGGAACAGGCTGCCCAGAGAGGTGTTGGAGTCCCCATCCCTGGAGGTGTTCAAGAAATGTGTGGCCATGGCACTTGGGGCCATGGTTTGGTGGCCATGGTGGTGTTGGGTTGATGGTTGGCCTGGATGATCTGGGAGGGCTTTTCCCACCCAAACAGTTCTGTGGTTCTGTGATTCTTACCCTGTTGTTGCATGCTTTGTTGTAGCCTCTTTCAGGCAGGATCCTGGGTTATGCAGTGTCCTGTTTGTGGGAGTGCACAGCATGGGCCTACAAACAATCTGACCCACAGTTAGCCCTTTGTGTTACACCTCCCAGAGGTGTTGCTTTGAGCACTCAGGCACACATACCTGCTACCAAGAACAATGGAAGTGATGATTAATCACATGTGGCTCATGTTTTCTCCCTTTTCCCATAGATATGCTGCCTGGTTTCTGCCACTGCAAGACTGGCTATGCAGGAGAGAGCTGCAATAGATGTGCCTTGGGCTATACAGGATACCCTGAGTGCCTGCCCTGCAACTGCTCAGTGCAGGGCAGTATGAATGCTGACCCCTGCATAGGTCCCTGTGTCTGCAAGGTATGGATATCAAATCCTTCTGAGCCACAAAAGGACATTAATGATGTTGAAAGAATGCAGTTAATGGGTTTCTATCACACAACAGCATTCCCTTGCCCTACCTGACTGTGTCTGTGTTAGTTTGCTTCTCACAGATCTTGGTCCTGTACAGTCTTAGATTGTCTTGGGTCATAGAATCATAGAATCAACCAGGTTGGAAAAGACCTCAAAGATCATCAAGTCCAAGCTGTCACCCAACACCTCCTGACAAGTAAACCATGGCTCCAAGTGCCACATCCAATCCCCTCTTGAACACCTCCAGGGATGGGGACTCCACCACCTCCCTGGGCAGCACATTCCAGTGGCCAGTTCCTCTCTCTGGGAAGAACTTTCTCCTCACCTCCAGCCTAAACCTCCCCTGGCATAGCTTGAGACTGTGTCCTCTTGTTCTGCTGCTGGGTGCCTGGGAGAAGAGACCAACCCCCACCTGGCTACAACCTCCCTTCAGGGAGTTGTACACAACAATAAGGTCTTCCCTGAGCCTCCTCTTCTCCAGGCTAAGCAACCCCAGCTCCCTCAGCCTCTCCTCCCAGGGCTGTGCTCCAGACCCCTCCCCAGCCTCCTTGCCCTTCTCTGGACACCTTCAAGTCTCTCAATGTCCTTCTGAAACTGAGGGGCCCAGAACTGGACACAGGACTCCAGGTGTGGCCTAAGCAGTGCTGAGCACAGGGCACAAGGACTTCCCTGCTCCTGCTGGCCACACTCTTCCTGATGCAGGCCAGGATGCCCTTGGCCTTCTTGGCCCCCTGGGCACACTGGAAGTGTTCAACAAAGGCTTGGATGTGGCACTTGGAGCCATGGTTTAGTTGTCAGGAGGTGTTAGCTATTAGGTGCTAGGTTGGACTTGATGATCTCTGAGGTCTTTTTCAACCTTATTGATTCTGTTCTTCTATGATGTTCTCCTTGCTGTCCTTTGTTTCCTTTCTGCTCCTCTACTCCCTTTTGAAATGCCTGTGGGAGCAAAATGCCACCCTTTGCAGCTAGCTGAGATACAGATATGGGCACATTTATTTCCACCCCCAATCATCAGCTTCAAATGAAAGCAGATTATGGTCAAAGGGACACTGAAATCATCAGATTAGTTCTGCTCCATATGCAGAATAAAGTGGTGTGCCTGGACAAGTTAATAGCAGGTCTTAGGAAAAAACATGCTTCCCTTCTTTTAATCACATCTTTCAGTTACATATGATGAGCTCTAAATTCACTAAAGATAGCTTTTCTTGTGGAGGAAATTGACTGCTGAAGAAACAATTCTATGTGGAAGCAGCAAAAGGCAACCAAGTGGGCATTAGATTGTTAGCTTTGCCACTTCAGCCAGAGTAAACTGAAGTACAGAAAGGTGAGGGCCAAGCATTAGGATAGGATAGGATAGGATAGGATAGGATGGAATGGAACGG
Source organism: Dryobates pubescens (assembly GCF_014839835.1). NCBI lineage: Eukaryota > Metazoa > Chordata > Aves > Piciformes > Picidae > Dryobates > Dryobates pubescens. The sequence goes on along the minus strand of NC_071639.1, from coordinate 2,613,819 downwards.
AATGGAATGGAATGGAACGGAATGGAATGGAATGGAATGGAATAGAATAGAATAGAATGGAATGGAATGGAATGGAATGGAATGGAATGGAATGGAATGGAATGGAATGGAATAAACCAGGCAGGAAGCAACCTTCAAGATTATCAAGTCCAACCTATCACCCAGCACCACCTAATCAACTAAACCATGGCACCAAGCACCCCATCAAGTCTCCTTCTGAACACCTCCACCACCTCCCTGGGCAGCCCATTCCAATGGGCAATCACTCTCTCTGTGTAGAACTTCCTCCTAACCTCCAGCCTAAACCTCCCCTGGCACAGCCTGCAACTGTGTCCTCTTGTTCTGGTGCTGGCTGCCTGGGAGAAGAGACCAACCCCCACCTGGCTACAGCCTCCCTTCAGGGAGTTGGAGAGAGCAAGAAGGTCTCCCCTGAGCCTCCTCTTCTCCAGGCTAAGCAGCCCCAGCTCCCTCAGCCTCTCCTCACAGGGCTGTGCTCCAGACCCAAAGGTTTAGGCTGGAGGTGAGGAGGAAGTCCTTCACTGAGAGAGTTGTTCATCATTGGAATGTGCTGCCCAGGGAGGTGGTGGAGTCCCCATCCCTGGAGTTGTTCAAGAGGGGATTGGATGTGGCACTTGGTGCCATGGTTTAGTCATGAGGTCTGTGGTGACAGCTTGGACTTGATGAACTTTGGGGTCTCTTCCAACCTTGGTGATTCTGTGATACTGTGACATCCCTGGAGGTGTTTGAGAAGAGCCTGGATGAGGCCCTTAGTGCCATGGTCTGGTTGATTAGATAGGGTTGGGTGATTGGTTGGACTTGATGATGTTGGATGGCCTCTTCCTCCCTGGTTGATTCTGTGAGTCTGTGATCTGACTGACTCTTCTGCCATGCTTTTTGCAGGAGCACACTGAAGGAGAGAACTGTGACCGCTGCAAGCCAGGCTTCTTCAATCTGCAGCAGAGCAATCCCAAAGGCTGTGAGGAATGCTTCTGTTCTGGGAAAACAGATGTCTGCACACCCTCTCACCTCACCTACAGAAGGGTAAGAAAAGGCAGACTGGCTCAGAGCATGTTGTTGGCTTTGCTAGAATAGAATAGAATAGAATAGAATAGAATAGAATAGAATAGAATAGAATAGAATAGAATAGAATAGAATAGAATAGGATAGAATAGGATAGAATATAATAGAATAGAATAGGATAGGATAGGATAGAATTAGAATAGAATAGGATAGACTAGACTACACTACACTAGAATAGAATAAAATAGGATAGGATAGAATATAATTAGAATTGGAATAGAATAGAATAGAATAGAATAGAATAGAATAGAATAGAATAGAATTAGAATAGGAATAGAATAGGATAGGATAGGATAGGATAGAATAGAATAGAATAGAATAGAATAGAATAGAATAGAATAGAATAGAATAGAATAGAATAAGAATAGGATAGACTAGACTAGACTAGACTAGACTAGAAATTGAATAGAATAGAATGGAATGGACTGGACTGGACTGGACTGGAATGGAATGGAATGGAATGGAATGGAATGGAATAGAATTAACCAGGTTGGAAGAGACCTTTGAGATCATCAAGTCCAACCTGTCATCTCACACCATCTGATCAACTCAACCATGGCACCAAGCACCATATCCAGTCTCTTCCTAAAGACCTCCAGGGATGGTGACTCCCTGGGCAGCACATTCCAGTGGCCAGTCTCTCTTGCTGGGAAGAATTTCTTCCTCAACTCCAGCCTACACCTCCCCTGGCACAGCTTGAGACTGTGTCCTCTTGCTCTGGTGCCTTTCTGTCTGTGGTCCCTGCCTGTTGTCACCAAAGGGGAGCCCCTTACCAACCCATGCAAGTCCTTTTCTGCTCCATGTGCCTTTAATTTATCCAAGACAAAGTGCTTAGAAGCTTTGTCATGGTCCAGGGCCAGCCCCAGCCAAGCCCCATGCAGCCACTCACACAAGTGCCCCCCACACTCCTTCCCCATGTAGGATGGGAAGGAGAAATCAAGAGGAAAATGCAGAACCCTGTGGGCAGATGCAAAGGGTTGAACAGTATGACACAAAGAGCAAAGGACCAGCAGGACTGAGAATGATGCAAATGAAGGCATCTGTAAAGGGGATGGCAAAACCCAGTTTCTATCTGCATGGCAGAAACCTGCCACAGCTGCCTGCACCAGCACTGCACTCTGTAGTGGGCACTTGTGTGGTGTGGAATAGAGCCACAGAATGCATTGGGTTGGAAGGGACCCTCAAAAGTCACCTTGTCCAACCCCCCTGCAGGCAGCAGGGACATCTTCTACTGGATCAGGTTGCTCAGGTCCTCATCAAGTTTGAGATTTGATGTCTTCAGGGATGGGGTCTCAACTACATCTCTGGACAACCTGTTCCAGTATTTCACCACTCTCATTGTGCAGAGCTTCCTCCTGATGTCCAACCTAAATCTCTCTTGCTCCAGCTTCAAACCATTGCCCCTTATCCTATTCCCCACAGGCCCTTCTGAGCAGTCCTTCCCCAGCCTGTCTGTAGGTCCCCTTCAGATATTGAAAGGCCACTATAAGGTCTCCCTGGAACCTTTTCCAGCTTGAACAGCCCCAGCTCTCCCAGCCTGTCTTTATATGAGAGGTGCTCCAGCCCTCTGATCATCTTCATGGCCCTTCTCTGGACCCTCTCCAGCAGGTCCATATCTCTCTTGTGCTTGGAGCTCCATAGCTGGCCCCAGCCCTGCAGGTGAGGTCTCCCCAGGGCAGAGCAGAGGGGCAGGATCCTCTCTCTCCACCTCTGGCCCCACTGCTTTGGATGCAGCCCAGGCTGCCCTTGGCCTTCTGTGCTGCCAGTGCCCATTGCTAGCTCCTGCCCAGCTTCCCCATCAGCACTGGCTGGTTCAGCTGCTGTCCTGGGTATGGTCCCTCCCAGCTCCTGGTGCAGACAATGAAGGCTCCTGTAGTTGAACCCAGGACAGCTCCTTTTCCTTTTGGGAAAGCTCTGAAAGAGTGCAGTTGAACAGGGAGAAGTGCAGAAGAAGGTAGGAGGCATGTGCGTAGGCACAGCCCTGGCATGGGCATGAGTCTGGAGTTGAATGCAACATATCCATAGGGCAAGCTCTGGTTTAGGTCATTGTTGAATTCCTAGACCTGGCCTAATGAAGAGTTTGGAAACATTAAGGGTACAACAGGCAGTCTGCTGGAGGGGAACTGGCAGGTGACACCAAAGTGGGGCAGTGTGGATCTGCTGCAAGGTAGGAAGACACTTCAGAGAGCCCTGGCCAGGCTGGGTCGAAGACCTGAGGCCAATAGGATGAGGTTTAACAAGGCCAAGGGCAGGGACCTGCTCTTTGGCCACAACAGCTCCATGCAGGGCTACAGATGGGGGGATGAGTGGCTGGAGAGCAGCCTGGCAGAGAGGGACCTGGCAGTGCTGGGTGACAGCAGCTGAACACGAGCCAGCAGTGTGCCCAGGTGGCCAAGAAGGCCAAGGGCATCCTGGCCTGCATCAGGAACAGTGTGGCCAGCAGGAGCAGGGAAGTCCTTGTGCCCTGTGCTCAGCACTGGGGAGGCCTCACCTCCAGCACTGTGTGCAGCTCTGGGCCCTCACTGCAAGAGAGACCTTGAGGTGCAGGAGCAGGTCCAGAGGAGAGCAACCAGCCTGGGGAAGGGACTGGAGGGAAAGTGATGAGGAGAGGCTGAGGGAGCTGGGGGTGTTCAGCCTGGAGAAGAGGAGACTAAGGGGAGACCTAATCACACTCTGCAATTATCTGAGGGGAAGTTGTAGTCAGGTGGGGGTCAGGCTCTGCTCCCAGGCAGCTTGTGACAAGAGGAGAGGGCATGGCCTGGAGCTGTGCCAGGGGAGGGTTAGGTTGGCTGTTAGGAAGCTCTTCCTCACAGAGTGGGGAATCAGACACTGGGATGTGCTGCCCAGGGAGGTGGTGAAGTCCCTGTCCCTGGAGGTGTTTAAGGAAAGCTTGGCTGTGGCACTCAGTGCCATGGTCTGGTTGATGTGGTGGTGTTGGGCCATGGGCAGGGCTGGATGGGCTCAGAGCTCTATTGCAGCCTCAATGATTCTGTGACAAAGGGGGTGCCTTACAGGGGGCATGGTAAGTGAGTTTCTTCAGCATGCTGCATTCCCCAGAAAGGATGTGAGAGGGAGAGGAAGCCTCTGCTCTTGTTTGTGCTGGGGGGAAAAATGTGTTTAGCCTGCAAATGCATCCTGGACTTGCAATCAGTTCTGAAGGCTCAGAGGCTGATTCCACTGGAATGGACAAATGTTCAATATTCATGTCTGGAGATGGGCTGGGGGAAATGCCTTCCAGGCCTGCTAGCTCCTCATTTTGGCTGCATTGGTATGCTGGAAGTCTGCAAGTAAAATCATGTATGCCCAGTGTGCTCATTGACAGGCTGGCAGCTGGAAAAGCTGCTGTCCCAGGGCTGAGATAATTCATTGCTCTGCTTGCACCCAGGCTCCAGAAGCTGTCCTTGGATGAGCAGTGTGCTCTTCTCTGATGATTAATTTCTGGCTATGGGGGTTCAGAAATTCAAGTTCTGGTTCTCTGCAGCCTTGCTTTGGCTTTCTGAAAGAGAACATATTTGAACTTGTAAGGCTTTAGGATTAGAGATTAATATCATAGTGTCATAGGATCATAGAATCAGTCAGGGTTGGAAGGAACCACAAGAATCATCTAGTTCCAATCCCCCTGCCATGGGCAGGGACACCTCACACTAGATCAGGCTGGCCAGAGCCTCATCCAGCCTGGGCTTAAACAACTCCAGGGACAGGGCCCCAACCACCTCCCTGGACAACCCATTCCAGGGCTTCACCACTCTCATGGGGAAGAACTTCCTCCTCCCCTCCAGCCTGAATCTCCCCACCTCCAGCTTCATTCCATTCCCCCCAGTCCTATCACTGCCTGAGATCCTGAGCAGTCCCTCCCCAGCCTTCTTGGAGCCCCCTGCAGATCCTGGAAGGCCACAATGAGGTCACCTCAGAGCCTTCCCCTCTCCAGCCTGCACAACCCCAACTCCCTCAGTCTGTGCTCACAGCAGAGCAGCTCCAGCCCTCTGCTCATCCTCGTGGCCCTTCTCTGGACACCTTCCAGCACCTCCAGATCCCTCTTGCAATAGGGGCTCCAGAACTGGAGGCAGTACTCCAGGTGGGGTCTCCCCAGAGCTGAGCAGAGGGGGAGAATCCCCTCCCTTGCCCTGCTGGCCACACTTCTCTTGCTGCAGCCCAGGCTCTGCTTGGCTCTCTGGGCTGCAAGTGCACACTGAGAGCTCCTGCTGAGCTTCTCCTCCCCCAGCACCCCCAAGGCTCTCTCCTCAGGGCTGCTTTCCAGCCAGTCCCTGCCCAGCCTGCATTTGTGCCTCAGGTTGCCTCCACCCAGCTGCAGGACCCTGCCCTTGGTCTTGTTGAACCTCCTGAGGTTGGCTTGTGCCCAGCTCTCCAGCCTGTCTGCTGCACCACACAGCTTGGTGTCATCAGCAAACCTGCTGATTATCATTTATGATTCTCTTCTGGAGGCTCAGAGTAGACCTCATTGCTCTCTACAGCTCCCTGACAGGAGGTTGCAGCCAGGTGGGGGTTGGTCTCCTCTTTCTAGCATCCAGCAGCAGAACAAGAGGACACAGTCTCAAGCTGTGCCAGGGGAGGTTTAGGCTGGAAGTGAGGAGAAAGTTCTTCCCAGAGAAAGTTGTTAGCCATTGGAATGTGCTGCCCAGGGAGGTGGTGGAGTCCCCATCCCTGGAGGTGTTCAAGAGGGGATTGGACGTGGCACTTGCAGCCATGGTCTAGTCATGAGGTCTGTGGTGACAGGTTGGACTTGATGGTCTCTTCCAACCTTGGTGATGCTGTGATTCTGTGACTTTGGAAATGGCAGAATGGGAGGCTGTGACTCTTGGAGTGATGTCCTGAATCTCATTGTAATGTCTTTTGTTTGTTGTCTTTTGCTTTCTCCCCTCCCTGTCATTATAGATAGAAGATATGAGTGGCTGGTATCTGACTGATTTGCCAGGTCTCACCAGAGTTTCCCCCAAGCAACAGAGAGTTGATGGGCACCAGCAGCTCAGCATCAGCAACGTGGCTGCGAGTCAAGTGCTGCCCCAGGCTTACTACTGGAGTGCACCGAGCTCTTACTTGGGCAACAAAGTAAGTGCAGATGGTACCTGCCTGAGCCTGAGCAAAGCTTTGCAGGGGGATGGAACTGAGAGGGGATGATGTTGGGTAGCTGTTCAACCAGCAAAGCTGCAAGCAGAAAGGGGTTGGCTATATGGAGTGTGCTCAGGAGGCAGAAAGGTAAGTAGAGAAAATTGGAGTCTGAGCCCTCTGTGGGCTGGTGGTGTCAGGTAGTAGAGAAGCCCTTCCACAGCTCACAGCTCTGGGTTTTGAATGACTTAGCTGCTGTGTGTGGTTCAGTTTTGTCCTGTTCTCTTCCCACCTTGTCCTCAGCTTGGCAAAGCAGTTCCCTCACCTGCTTTTCAGAGGTGGGAGTTGTGCATCAGGTGTTGTGGGGGTGTGTTACAAAACTTGGCTGCTTGCTAGGAAGCTTGTGTGTGGGGAAGCTCTCTGCCCTAGGACTCAGAAAGTGCTGTTGTGAGCTGTGTGCCAGTTCTGATGCTTGTATTTAGCCAGGCCTGCATGTGCCCCTGTGTGCCCAGTGCTGCATACTGTGCCCTGCAGGTTAACAGCAAACATTTTCTGTCTGAAGTCTTGGATGGCTTAGTGGCTGTCAGGCTTCTGAACAGCAGAACTTCTGTTATCTCATGTGATAGAATCATAGAATGGTTTGTGCTGGAAGGGACTGCAAAGCTCATCCAGTCCAGCCCCCTCTGCACTCAGCAGGGACATCCCCAACTAGATCAGGTTGCCCAGAGCCCTGCTGAGCCTCACCTTGAACATCTCCAGGGATGGGGCCTCAACTACCTCCCTGGGCAACCTGTTCCACTGTTCCACCACCCTCAGGGTAAAGAACTTTTCCCTAACATCCAATCTAAATCTGCTCTGCTCTGATTTCAAACCATTGCTCCTCATCCTGTCCCTGCAGGCCACTGGGAAGATTCCATCTGCAGCCTTCTTGTAGCCCCCTTCAGGCACTGGAAGGCTGCTCTAAGGTCTGCCTGGAGCCTTCTCTTCTCCAGGCTGAACCCCCCCAGCTCCCTCAGCCTGTTGCTGTAGGAGGACAACTTTTCTCCCAGAGAGTAGAACTGAGGACTTAATGAGTCCTAAAAGTATGTCCAGTTGTCAGCTTACCTTCTGTCAACTCTGTGATTGATACTGAAAGGTTTTACAGTATTTGAAGTCTTAGAATCATAGAATTGTTTGGGTTGGAAGGGACCTCAAGGATCATCCAGCTCCAACCCCCCTGCCATGGGCCTCACACTGCAGCAGGTTGCTCACAGCCACCTCCAGCCTGGCTGCAAACACCTCCAGGCAGGAGGCTGCCACCACCTCCCTGGGCAACCTGTGCCAGGCTCTCACCACCCTCCTGGGGAACAACTTCTTCCTCACAGCCAATCTCAATCTCCCTATTTCTAGTTTTGCTCCATCCCCCCCAGTCCTATCACTCCCTGACATCCTCAAAAGTCCCTCCCCAGCTTTCTTGGAGCCCCCTGCAGATACTGGAAGGCCACAAGAAGATCTTCTCAGAGCCTTCTCCTCTTCAGCCTGCACAACCCCAACTCCCTCAGTCTGTCCTCACAGCAGAGCAGCTCCAGCCCTCTGCTCCTCCTCGTGGCCCTTCTCTGGACACCTTCCAGCCCCTCCAGATCCTTCCTGGATCAGAGGCTCCAGAACTGGACACAGTACTCCAGGTGGAGTCTCAGCAGAGTGGAGTATTGTGTATGTGTTTATGTGATAGTTTCCTCCTTGCTCTGGTCCATGTGAAACAGAGAAGGCAAAAACATTGGACCAGATGAAAGCAACCTAAACAGCTTTCCATTTGCTGTGACCTCTGTTATCACTGCATCATAGAATCAACCAGCTTGGAAAGGACCTCAGAGGTCACCAAGTCCAACCTAGTACCTAATACCTAACACCTCCTGACAACTAAACCATGGCACCAAGTGCCACATCCAATCCCCTCTTGAACACCTCCAGGGATGGGGACTCCACTACCTCCCTGGGCAGCACATTCCAGTGGCCAATCTCTCTTGCTGGGAAGAACTTTCTCCTCACCTCCAGCCAAAACCTCCTCTGGCACAGCTTGAGACTGTGTCCTCTTGTTCTGGTGCTGGTTGCCTGGGAGAAGAGACCTACCCCTTCCTGGCTCCAACCTCCCTTCAGGTAGTTGTAGAGAGCAATGAGGTCTCCCCTGAGCCTCCTCCAGGCTAAAACCGATCTGCCCTGCGAACACAGACACGCTCCAGCACATTTTCCTCTGCGCTCTCCTCAGGCTAGTTGACTTCTTATTTATTTATTTCCTTCCTGTTGGCTGAAAATCAACATGACAGAAGGTAAGTGAGCATGCTGAAACTCAATAGCATCATTGCAAAGGATTGGGCATCCTGTTCATGGCTATAAATTGCTGAAGGGAGCTGAGCTCGTGCAGCTGGGCAGGGGAGAGACTTCCTTCTGTAACCTTCCGTGTCTGAAACGAAGCCTTGAGCTGCTCTATGAACTGATCCATGTCTGCTAAACTTGCCCTGAGATATGAAGTGATCCTTTTCCAGGCAGAATTTCATCCTGCTTCTATTTAGCCAAGGAAATAATGGGAAGAATGTGTGCAATTATTTGACTGTGGAAGGTGGGGAGGTTTTTTTTTTTGACCCCCCCTTCCAGCTGAATCTGAAGGTCCTCTGTGGTTACTGTCAGAGAGCTCTGTATGAATGAAGCAATTTGCCTTAATAACTGAACCACATACATTTTTGATGCTACAATAGCACTGCAGGCACTCACAAATCACCACCAGTACATCTTGGCTGTCATGTTGCATCACGTAAATTACAGTCATAATGACACGCTCAGGCCAGATGATTTATGCTGTGGGAAGGGAGATGGGAAGAGAGGATTGAGAGGCCCTTTTATTTGTAAGCTCAGTAAAAGATTCCTCTAAATAGCTGAAACTGAATAAACCCAAATATGTGAAGCCAGATAAAAACATCCTTTCTTGAGAGTGATTGCTGGCTGTGTTACAGCACAGTAATTGGAGGCTCAGAGCAGGCAAGCTGCTTGAGGAATTTATACCTCAGGAAATCAAGATAACAGGATCTGGAGATGTGCACTTCTATTGTCATTGATAAACATTTGTATCACTGGAAACTGCCTTTTTTCTCCTTAAAAATGATTGCTCTCAAATGCTGTTCCCCCTAAAGAAAAGGGAGCAACAAAAGGGAGCAGCCATCCTGCTTTTCCTAATGCTCCAGCAGAGCTCCAAAAGCTTCTGGATGCTTGTGGTATCTAGCTGGCATGTTGTGCATCTGCCACCACACTGCTGGCTGCCAGGTGTCTGCTGGCTGCTTGGTTCCCATCCACCTCCAGCTGCTTCACTGGGGTGCTCCTCAGTGTGCAGCCTTCAGTGGTTTGGAATAGAATATAGGATATAGAATAAACCAGGTTGGAAAGAGACCTTTGAGATCATTGAGTCCAACCTATCATCCAACACCACCTAATCAACTCAACCATGGCACCAAGGGCCTCATCCAGGCTCTTCCTAAACACCTCCCATGATGGTGACTCCACCACCTCCCTGGGCAGCACATTCCGATGGCCAATTACTCTTGCTGGGAAGAACTTTCTCCTCGCATCCAGCCTAAACTTCCCCTGGCACAGCTTGAGACTGTGTCCTCTTGTTCTGGTCCCAGTTGCTTGGGAGAAGAGACCAACCTCTGCCTGTCTACAACCTCCCTTCAGGGAGTTGCAGAGAGCAAGAAGGTCTCCCCTGACACTCCTCCAGGCTAAGCAACCCCAGCTCCCTCAGCCTCTCCTCACAGGGCTGTGTTCCAAGCCCCTCACCAACTTTGTTGCCCTTCTCTGGACACCTTCCAGCAAGTCAACCTCCTTCCTAAACTGAGGGACCCAGAACTGGACACAGGACTCAAGGTGTGGCCTAACCAGTGCAGTGTACAGGGGCAGAATGACCTCCCTGCTCCTGCTGGCCACACTCTTCCTGATGCAGGCCAGGATGCCATTGGCCTTCTTGGCTGCCTGGGCACACTGCTGGCTCATGTTCAGCTACTGTCCACCAGTACCCCCAGGTCCCTCTCTGCCTGGCTGCTCTCAGCCACTCTGCCCCCAGCCTGTAGCACTGCCTGGGGTTGCTGTGGCCAATGTGTAAAACCTGGCACTGGGCTGGAGCAAAACTAGAAATGGGGAGATAGAGATTGGCTGTGAGGAAGAAGTTGTTCCCCATGAGGGAGGTGAGAGCCTGGCACAGGCTGCCCAGGGAGGTGGTGGCAGCCTCCTGCCTGGAGGTGTTTGCAGCCAGGCTGGAGGTGGCTGTGAGCAACCTGCTGCAGTGTGAGGTGTCCCTGCCCATGGCAGGGGGGTTGGAACTGGCTGCTCCTTGAGGTCCCTTCCAACCCTGCCAATTCTATGCTACCTACAAACCTTCCAGAGCTATCAGCCCTTCCAAAGGCCTCCACTGTGGGGAGCTGGAGCTGGGGGAGGAGTGAGCAGTTTGCTTTGTGACATATTATCTATGGCAAACTGCCCACAATACCTCAGAGGATTAAATATTGAATTATAAAATAATCATGAGCCAGGTCCTTGTGGCTTTTATGTTTTATTTCCTTCCATTTGTTTTCATTTCTCAGGCAATTCTGATGCAAAAGGCAGAATCATGCAAAGCAAATTGCAGTCTGCAGCTCCCAGAGGGACGGGAGGGAGTCGGAACCCAAGCCATAAAGCAGCGTAAATAATGCAATAATCAGCTGGAGCAGAGCTCCAGGATCAATCCTCCTAAATTATTAATGCCTCTAAAGCCAGGAAGCTTCATCCACTATTGTCATGGCTGCAGATCTCAGGACTTTTCTTGCTCGTAGGACACCAGTGGCATCCCCCAGGGATCAGTGCTGGGCCCCAGCCTCTGTAACATCTTCATCGATGATCTGGAGGAGGGGATGGAGTCAGTCATCAGCAAATGTGCAGATGACAGCAAGCTGGGAGCAGATGTTGGTCAGTTAGAGGGCAGAAGGGCTCTGCAGAGGGACCTTGCCAGGCTGGACAGATGGGCAGAGGCCAACAGGATGGCATTCAACAAGTCCAAGTGCCAGGGGCTGCACTTTGGCCACAGCAACCCCAGGCAGAGCTACAGGCTGGGGTCAGAGTGGCTGAGAGCAGCCAGGCAGAGAGGGACCTGGGGGTGCTGATTGACAGCTGCCTAAACATGAGCCAGCAGTGTGCCCAGCTGGCCAAGAAGGCCAAGGGCATCCTGGCCTGCATCAGGAAGAGTGTGGCCAGCAGGAGCAGGGAAGTCCTTGTGCCCTGTGCTCAGCACTGCTTAGGCCACAGCTCGAGTCCTGTGTCCAGTTCTGGGCTCCTCAGGTTAGGAAGGAGGTTGACTTGCTGGAAGGTGTCCAGAGAAGGGCAACAAAATTGGTGAGGGGCTTGGAGCACAGCCCTGTGAGGAGAGGCTGAGGGAGCTGGGGTTGCTTAGCCTGGAGAAGAGGAGGCTCAGGGGAGACCTCATTGCTCTCTACAACTACCTGAAAGGAGCTTGTAGCCAGGGAAGGGTTGGTCTCTTCTCCCAGGCACCCAGCACCAGAACAAGAGGACACAGTCTCAAGCTGTGCCAGGGGAGGTTTAGGCTGGAGGTGAGGAGAAAGTTCTTCCCAGAGCCATTGGAATGTGCTGCCCAGGGAGGTGGTGGAGTCCCCATCCCTGGAGGTGTTCAAGAGGGGACTGGACGTGGCACTTGGTGCCATGGTCTAGTCATGAGCTCAGTCTGTGGTGAAAGGTTGGAATTGATGATCTTTGAGGTCTCTTCCAACCTTGGTGATACTGTGATGATGGAGTTATACAGATCCACAACTCCTTTCCTTGCTTACCTCAGAGAGGAGAATAATGGATCTGAACACCTGGTGGTGTCAAGGGACGAGATGCAAAGCAGATTGGTGCTGAATGCTGCTTTGGCCTGCCAGCAGTTTGCTTTGACAGTCATTGGCCCTGTGAAAAGCAGGGAGTGACCAGGCCTGGGTGATTCCAGCTTTCAGCTCTCTCTCAAATGTAGCCATCATCAGGCTGATGTTTTGCTGCACTGGCACAGCTGGGCTGCTTTTATTGTCAGGGCAGCAAAGCAGTGACACTTGGGTGGACTGATGTCATCTCCCTTTATGTGACACCCCATGCAGCAACACTAGAAATGGGTAGATTCAGATTGGATGTGAGGAAGAAGTTGTTCCCCATGAGGGTGGTGAGAGACTGGCACAGGTTGCCCAGGGAGGTGGTGGCAGCAACTCAACCTCCTTCCTAAACTGAGGAGCCCAGAACTGGACACAGGACTCAAGGTGTGGCCTCAGCAGTGCAGTGTCCAGGGGCAGAATGACCTCCCTGCTCCTTCTGGCCACACTCTTCCTGATGCAGGCCAGGATGCCCTTGGCCTTCTTGGCCACCTGGGCACACTGCAGGCTCATGTTCAGCCTACCATCGACCAGCACCCCCAGGTCCCTCTCTGCCTGGCTGCCCTCAGCCACTCTGACCCCAGCCTGTAGCTCTGCCTGGGGTTGCTGTGGCCAATGTGCAGCACCTGGGACTTGGATGTGTTCAATCTCCTGCCCTTGGCCTCTGCCCATCTGCCCAGCCTGGCAAGGTCCCTCTGCAGAGCCTCTCTACTCTCCAGCAGATCAACTCCTGCCCCCAGCTTGCTGTCATCTGCACATTTACTGCTGATGGACTCAATGCCCTCATCCAGATCACCAATAAAGATATTGAACAGGCTGGGGCCCAGCACTGCTCCCTGGGGCACACCACTGGTGCCTGGCTGCCAGCTGGCTGTGGCACCATTCACCACCACTCTCTGGGCTCAGCCTCCAGCCAGTTCCTAACCCAGCACCTCCAGGTTCTTTTCTGCTGGGTAGTTTCCATCCACCCTGCCCCAAGCCTGGAGCAGTCATGGGGGTGTTGTGTCCCAAGTGCAGCACCCAGCACTTGGCTGTGTTTAGCCTATTACAGCTGATCTTTACCCATCGATCCAGCCTGCCCAGAGCCCTCTGCAGAGCCTTCCTGCCCTCAAGAAGTAATTTTCAAGCAGAAGGCATAACACAGCTAACCCAGTTTTTGACAGGCATTTATTGATTGCTAATCTCCTGTAAGTCTGAGTGGTTTGAAGGAGTTAAGTTCTCTAGACATTACCCACAGTTGTAAAAGAAGCTAAGAGGCAGCAGCAGCAGCACAGTGTGCAGGAAATCTCCACTCAGTCTTAAGAGCCCTGAAGTTATTCACACTCACTGCAGAGCCTCTAAGTCTCTACTGTCAGCAGCCAACACATGGCTGAAAAGTAAAATGATTCCTTTCAACCTAAAGAAAATATCCTTTGTAATGACAACTACTTCAATGTCTTCTGTCCTCTGGTAAAGAGCTGCTGTAGTCTATTGATCTGACTGAGGGAGTTGGGGTTGTGCAGGCTGGAGAGGAGAAGGCTCCAGGGAGACCTCATTGTGGCCTTCCAGGATCTGCAGGGGGCTCCAAGAAAGCTGGGGAGGGACTTTGGAGGGTGTCAGGGAGGGATAGGACTGGGGGGGATGGAACAAAACTAGAAGTGGGGAGATTGAGATTGGCTGTGAGGAAGAAGTTGTTCCCCATGAGGGTGGTGAGAGCCTGGCACAGGCTGCCCAGGGAGGTGGTGGAAGCCTCCTGCCTGGAGGTGTTTGCAGCCAGGCTGGAGGTGGCTGTGAGCAACCTGCTGCAGTGTGAGGTGTCCCTGCCCATGGTAGGGGGGTTGGGGCTGGCTGAGCCTTGAGCTCCCTTCCAACCCTGACAGTTCTGTGAGTCTATAATATTTTATTTTTTAAAAACAAATAAACCCTCAACCATTCTAAATAATGTAACCTGACTTGAAAGCACAATCTAAATCGACTTGAAATCAAGCCACTGAGGGAAGAGACCCAGTCAGCAGCCTGAAGATACCTTCATGAGCCAGCAGTGTGCCCAGGGGGCCAAGAAGGCCAAGGGCATCCTGGCCTGCATCAGGAAGAGTGTGGCCAGCAGGAGCAGGGAAATCCTTGTGCCCTGTGCTCAGCACTGCTTAGGCCACACCTTGAGTCCTGGAACTGCTGGAGCAGGTCCAGAAGAGGGCATGAAGATGATCAGAGGGCTGCAGAACCTCCCCTGTGGGAGGGGAAGGGCTGGGAGCATTGGGACTCTTCAGCCTGGAGAAGAGAAGGCTGCAGGGAGACCTCAGAGCAGCCTTCCAGTACCTGAAGGGGCTCCAGGAAAAGCTGGGGAGGGCCTTTTGCCATGGGCTGGGAGTGACAAAATGAAGGGCAATGGCTTTGAGCTGGGAGAGGGGAGATTGAGAGTGGAGATGAGGAAGAAATTCTTGAGACTGAGGATGGTGAGAGACTGGCACAGGTTGCCCAGGGAGGCTGTGGATATTCCCTCCCTGGAGGTGTTCAGGGCCAGGCTGGATGAGGCCTTGAGCAAGCTGTGCTGGTGGGAGGTGTCCCTGCCCATGGCAGGGGGTTGGAACTGGATGATCTTTGAGGTCCCTTCCAACCCAAACCACTCTGTGATTCTATGATCTGGGGAATGGATTGAAAGAGGGCTCATAATCCCTCTAGCTGATTCCACTGGCTGCAGTAGTTCATGTATCCCATAACAGGTTTAATTTCTTTGTGCTAAGATCACCTCACACAACTACAGAGAGGAGGAAATGTATTATGGGTGAAATTATTTCCTAACTCTCCAGTGTCCTTTGGGTTACCTGCATGGCCAGGTCTGCCTTGCAGGCAAGGGTTTTAATCAGTGGTGGCAGGTGGGGAAATGGATAAACAAGCAGCAAATGCAGGAGGCTCAGAAAACTCAGCAAGGTGAATGCCAGAGAGAGAGTACTGAAGGGTGTTCCAAAATAACAGAGAGGAAAGGAGGTTGGTGGTTGTGCTTACCAGGTTAAGTCTTACTGAGACCAAGAGAGAAGGTCTTACTCATCACCAGAGCACAGATGTCAGGGGCTGCAGGGGACCCAAAGAGATCATCCAGTCATAGTATCACTCAGGGTTGGAAGGGACCACAAGGATCAGCTAGTTCCAACCCTCCTGCCATGGGCAGGGACACCCCACACTAGATCAGGCTGCCCAGAGCCTCATCCAGCATGGGCTTAAACACCTCCAGGGATGAGGCTTCAACCACCTCCCTGGACAACCCATTCCAGGGCTTCACCACTCTCATGGGGAAGAACTTCCTCCTCACCTCCAGCCTGAATCTCCCCACCTCCAGCTTCATTCCATTCCAGCTTCAGTCCAAACCCCCTGCCAGAGTAGGACCATTAGGGTCACACAGGAACACATCCAGACAGGGCTGGGAAGGCTCCAGATCACAACCTCTCTGGGCAGCCTGCTCCAGGGCTCTGGGACCCTCACAGTGAAGAAGTTCCTCCTTGTGTTGAGGTGGAGCCTCCTGTGCTGCAGCTTACATCCACTGCTTCTTGCCCTATCCCAGGGAGCAAGTGAGCAGAGCCTGCCCCCTCCCTCCTGACCCCCAGCCCTCAGATACTGATAGACATTGATTAAATCCCCTCTCAGTCTCCTCTTTTCCAGATGAGGAATAAATCCTTTGCTGCAAGAGTGGTCAGGGATTGGCACAGGCTGCCCAGGGAGGTGGTGGAGTCCCCATCCCTGGAGGTGCTCAAGAAATGTGTGGCCATGGCCCCTGGGGGCATGGTTTGATGGCCATGGTGGTGTTGGGCTGATGGTTGGACTCAGTGACCTCTGAGGACTTCTCCAACTTGAACAATTCCATGCTCCTAAGATTGCTTTGCATAAAGGCACCACTCTGAGCATTTAAATGCCATCAGTCACTTACACTTGGATCTAACATCTGAACACATCCCTCAAATGCTGTAGGTCCTGTGTCTCATGTACCCTATTTCCTCTGTCTCATCTCTCCTATCATTGCCTGATGGCTAAAGGCTTCTAAATGAACCCAGACTGCTTCATTAAACCTCTGGGAGACAAAGTGAGCTCCATTACATGCCTATTAAGTTCACATACTGTAAGATGATCTGTAGCAGGACAGAATGAGGAGGGCAAGGGTTTTATTTCCCAGGGAGAGACTCAGGCTAACTGCAACAAATTTCTGTAGAAAGCCAAACCTCAGTGGAAATGTGAAATATTCAGCAAGTTTCTAGAAGTGGCACAGGCTGCCCAGGGAGGTGGTGGCAGCCTTCTGCCTGGAGGTGTTTGCAGCCAGGCTGGAGGTGGCTGTGAGCAACCTGCTGCAGTGTGAGGTGTCCCTGCCCATGGCAGGGGGGTTGGGGCTGGCTGAGCCTTGAGCTCCCTTCCAACCCTGACAATCCTCTGATTCTATGACCTACTAACCACAGCTCTTCTAACACCCCCCAGCATGATTCTAAGATTCTAAGTAAGGGTTACCCTAACCTGAGGGTGCATTTGCCATTGTCTGCCTGGACCCAAGGGGCAAAAGGGTTCAGCCCAGGTCTTTGGCATATTGAAGGCTTAGTGGTGTGTTAGAAGCCCAGTCTGAGCTGGGCTGAATTATTAAACAAGTGATTTGTTGGGTGACTGAGTGTTACCTGCAGAGCACTGCTCATCTCCTTGAGGCACAGCCCGAGCTGACTGAACAGAGCCAATTAGGCTGGCTGACTGCTCAATGAGTTGTGACCTATCAATGGGAAGAGCTTATTAGGATGAGAAATGAACCCATCCCTCAAACTGAAGCCTGAGTACACAGTTCAGCAGTTTCCCTGAATCACAGGGCCATTACCCAGCAGCTTCAGATTGACAGGAGAGACAGCAGGAGGGCAGAGGGGATGCATGAGCAGCCACAGATGATGGCTTTGCCCAATTGAATCTACCTGCAGGTATCTGGGGGGAGGCTGTTTTGGGTTTGCTTCATTTTTCATGGGCCTGCCTATAAGGTTCCACATTTTGCTGGAAGCACCTAAAACTTGTGCCCTGTGCTCAGCACTGCTTAGGCCACACCTGGAGTCCTGTGTCCACTTCTGGGCTCCTCAGGTTAGGAAAGATGTTGAGGTGCTGGAAGGTGTCCAGAGAAGGGCAACAAAGCTGGGGAGGGGTCTGGAGCACAGCCCTGTGAGGAGAGGCTGAGGGAGCTGGGGTTGCTTAGCCTGCAGAAGAGGAGGCTCAGGGGAGACCTTCTTGCTCTCTGCAACTCCCTGAAGGGAGGTTGTAGCCAGGTGGGGGTTGGTCTCTTCTCCCAGGCACCCAGCACCAGAACAAGAGGACACAGTCTCAAGCTGTGGCAGGGGAGGTTTAGGCTGATGTTAGGAGGAAGTTCTCCATAGAAAGAGAGATTGGCCACTGGAATGTGCTGCCCAGGGAGGTGGTGGAGTCACCATCCCTGGAGGTGTTTAGGAGGAGCCTGGATGAGGCCCTTGGTGCCATGGTTTAGTTGATTAGATAGTGGTGGGTGATAGGTTGGACTTGAGGATCTTGAAGGTCTTTTCCAACCTGGTTAGTTCTATTCTATTCTATTCTATTCTATTCTATTCTATTCTATTCTATTCTATTCTATTCTATTCTATTCTTATTCCTATGTCTATTCCTATTCCTATGTCTATTCCTATTACTCTGCCCTGTTGAGGCCTCATCTGGGGTACCCAGTTCAAGAAGGACAAGGAACTGCTGCAGAGAGTGCAGTGCAGATGCCAAGGTGACTGAGACATCTGCCCTGGGAGGAGAGGCTGAGAGCTGGGGCTGTTTAGTCTGGAGAAGAGCAGGCTGAGGGGGATCTCATTAATGCTGATCAATAGCTAAAGGGCAAGTGTCAGGACTGTGGAGCCAGACTCTTCTCAGCGGTGTCCAGTGGCAGGACAAGGGGCAGTAGGCACAGAGTGCAACACAGGAGGTTCCATTTAAACATATGGAATAAGATCCTCCCATTGAGAGTGGGAATGTGGCCTGGAGTGAGCTCTCCCATGGAATGGAATGGAATGGAATGGAATGGAATGGAATGGAATGGAATGGAATGGAATGGAATGGAATGGAATGGAATAGAATAGAATCAATAAGGTTGGAAGAGATCTCAAAGATCATCAAGTCTAACTTGTCACCCAAGACCTCATGAATAGAATAGAATAGAATAGAATAGAATAGAATAGAATAGAATAGAATAGAATAGAATAGAATAGAATAGAACAGGAGGAGAGAGAAGAGAAGACGAGATGAGAAGAGACAAGAAGAGAGGAGGAGAGGTTCAGGGAGGAGAGAAGAGGAGAGAAGGGAAGGGAAGGGAAGGGAAGGGAAGGGAAGGGAAGGGAAGGGAAGGGAAGGGAAGGGAAGGGAAGGGAAGGGAAGGGAAGGGAAGGGAAGGGAAGGGAAGGGAAGGGAAGGGAAGGGAAGGGAAGGGAAGGGAAGGGAAGGGAAGGGAAGGGAAGGGAAGGGAAGGGAAGGGAAGGGAAGGGAAGGGAAGGGAAGGGAAGGGAAGGGAAGGGAAGGGAAGGGAAGGGAAGGGAAGGGAGAAGAATTAACCAGGTTGGAAGAGACCTTTGACATCATCAAGTCCAACCTATCACCCAACACTATTTGAGCTGTGCAGCTGGCCACTCAGCACAGCACTCCTCTTGATGTCCTTGCCTCTCTTCCACAGGCACCTCTCTGCTGTGGCAGGAGGTGCCCTGCAGTGTGCCCAGCTGTGCCATGCCTCTCTGCAGGGCACATTTGCCGTGCAGCTCCGAAGGCAAAACCTGCCGGGATCTCAGCCTGCCGAGCTGGGAGCGTGTTTGCAGCAGTGCTAATGGTATAAATACAGTGACTAGCAAGCCATAGTTTCCCATCAATATTGTATCTCCCCTGCTCCAGAAAACCACAGCAGAGAATTTCATTTGCTTTGAAGTGGGGGTGTGTTTTTTTTTTCTGGTGGGGTTGTTGGGTTTGTTTTGAAGCTGAGATGATCAAAGCCTGTCACAGTACAGAGAGGAAGTTTTTTCCTCTTGCATATTTGATAGGAGATGCAACAATACAGCAGCTGTACAGCCATGGGGGCAATTTAAATATTTGCCAAGTTAACAACCAAAAAAGAGAGAGAGAGAGAGAGAGAGAGAAAAACCCCAACAGCAATGAAACAAACAGATGGAAAAGGGGGGAAAAAAAATCACGTGAAAAATCAAACCCAGAATAGAGTCACGGAACTGCTCAGGTTGGAAAAGTCCTCAGAGGTCACTGAGGACCCAGCCATCGACCCAACACCACCATGGCCATCAAACCATGGCCCCAGGGGCCATGGCCACAGGTTTCTCGAACACCTCCAGGGATGGGACTCCACCACCTCCCTGGGCAGCCTCTGTCAATCCCTGACCACTCTTGCAGCAAAGAAATATTGCCTCATACAATCATTGGATTGGAAGGGATCTCAAGGAGCAGCCAGTCCCAACCCCCCTTCCATGGCCAGGGACACCTCACACTACAGCAGGTTGCTCACAGCCACCTCCAGCCTGGCTGCAAACACCTCCAGGCAGGAGGCTGCCACCACCTCCCTGGGCAACCTGTGCCAGGCTCTCACCACCCTCCTGGGGAACAACTTCTTCCTCACAGCCAAACTCAATCTCCCCATTTCTAGTTCTGCTCCATCCCCCCCAGTCCTATCCCTCCCTGACACCCTCAAAAGTCCCTCCCCAGCTTACTTGGAGCCCCCTGCAGATCCTGCAAGGCCACAATGAGGTCTCCTGGGAGCCTTCTCCTCTCCAGCCTGCACAGCCCCAACTCCCTCAGTCTGTGCTCACAGCAGAGCAGCTCCAGCCCTCTGCTCCTCCTCGTGGCCCTGCTCTGGACACCTTCCAGCCCCTCCAGAGCCTTCCTGGCACAGAGGCTCCAGCACTGGCCCCAGAGCTGCAGCTGTGGTCTCAGCAGAGTGGAGCAGAGGGGCAGAATCCCCTCCCTGGCCCTGCTGGCCACACTTCTCTTGCTGCAGCCCAGGCTCTGCTTGGCTCTCTGGGCTGCAAGTGCTCCCTGCTGGCTCCTGCTGAGCTTCTCCTCCCCCAGCACCCCCAAGGCCTATTCTCCAGGGCTGCTCTCATCTCCAACCTAACCCTGCCCTGGCACAATTTCAGGCCATTTCCTCTCATCCTATCACCTGATAGAATAGCTCAGCTTTCTGTCATCATTAGCTCTGGAAGGAAGATTTCCTAACATAATGAACCTAGGCAGGCTAAACTAACAATACTGGTGGGCTGAAACTGTGGGGTTTAACTGCCCAAGCAGTCCAAACAAATGGATGCAGTGTTTGGTCAGCTGTGTTTCATTACTTAAATGTGTGAGTTAATCCTGCTTAGGTTTCCCTGATGAAAAATCCTTATGAGAAAGAACTTTCTGCAGCTCCTTTCACAGAATCAGAGAGCCACAGAACTGTTGAGGTTGGAAGAGACCTCTGAAGATCACCAAGTCCAGCCTCTCCCCCAGAGCTCACATCCCCATCCCTGCTGCTGAGCCACTGCCACTACCCCACAGCCCTCAGCACCACATCCATGCAGCTCTGAGACCCCTCCAGGGCTGGGGACTGCAGCACCTCCCTGGGCAGCCTGGGACAGGGCCTGAGAGCCCTTGCTGGGAAGAGATTGTTCCTAATCTCCAACCTGAGCCTCTGCTGGCACAGCCTGAGGCTGTTTCCTCTTGCCCTGGCACTTGCTGCATGTGAGAAGAGCCCAACCCCCACCTGAATCACAGAATTACCAAGGTTGGAAGAGACCTCAAAGATCATCAAGTCCAACCTGTCACCCAACACCTCATGACTAAACCATGGCTGCAAGTGCCACATCCAATCCCCTCTTGAACACCTCCAGGGATGGGGACTCCACCACCTCCCTGGGCAGCACATTCCAATGGCTAACAACTCTCTCTGGGAAGAACTTTCTCCTCACCTCCAGCCTAAACCTCCCCTGGCACAGCTGGAGACTGTGTCCTCTTGTTCTGCTGCTGGGTGCCTGGGAGAAGAGACCAACCCCCACCTGGCTACAACCTCCCTTCAGGGAGTTGCAGAGAGCAAGAAGGTCTCCCCTGAGCCTCCTCTCCTCCAGGCTAAGCAACCCCAGCTCCCTCAGCCTCTCCTCACAGGGCTGTGCTCCAGACCCCTCCCCAGCCTCCTTGCCCTTCTCTGGACACCTTCAAGTCTCTCAATGTCCTTCTGAAACTGAGGAGCCCAGAACTGGACACAGGACTCAAGGTGTGGCCTAAGCAGTGCTGAGCACAGGGCACAATGACCTCCCTGCTCCTGCTGGCCTCACTCTTCCTGATGCAAGCCAGGATGCCCTTGGCCTTCTTGGCCAGCTGGGCACACTGCAGGCTCATGTTCAGCCTCCTTTCTTCCAAAGAGCCCCAGGCATCATTATACAGGAAGCCTTATTTCAGTTGCTATGTCACTTTTCTCTGTGTGTTTCTCATGGTTTGTTTTCCCTGTCCACTCCAAGTGGCCATTCCTAATGTCCATTTCTGGAAAAAAAATAGAAGAAAGGTCTGCAGAATGTGTTGCTGTGTTCTGCCCTTTCACAAAGCCAGAGCCTCTGCTTCTTCAAAACTACAGCAGTCTGGGGCAGTGTGAGTAGACCCAGGACTCTCTGAGCTCATCATGAGCAATTATTTACTTAGTAACATCATGAGATTCTTGTGATGTTTAGAGAGAGGACATTAGTCTAACTGGATTTTGATCTGACCTACTAAAGTCCTTCTGACATTTTGACAGCACAAATTTCGTTTCATATTCAAATGCCAAATACCTTCAGAGACCTGCAAAGCAATCTGGTGGATTCTCTGCTTAGGTGCCTGGGAGGTGGAGGTGCTGGAAGGTGTCCAGAGCAGGGCCACGAGGAGGAGCAGAGGGCTGGAGCTGCTCTGCTGTGAGCACAGACTGAGGGAGTTGGGGTTGTGCAGGCTGGAGAGGAGAAGGCTCTGAGAAGATCTTCTTGTGGCCTTCCAGTATCTGCAGGGGGCTCCAAGAAAGCTGGGGAGGGACTTTTGAGGGTGTCAGGGAGGGATAGGACTGGGGGGGATGGAACAAAACTAGAAATGGGGAGATTGAGATTGGCTGTGAGGAAGAAGTTGTTCCCCAGGAGGGTGGTGAGAGCCTGGCACAGGTTGCCCAGGGAGGTGGTGGCAGCCTCCTGCCTGGAGGTGTTTGCAGCCAGGCTGGAGGTGGCTGTGAGCAACCTGCTGCAGTGTGAGGTGTCCCTGGCCATGGCAGGGGGTTGGGACTGGCTGAGCCTTGAGGTCCCTTCAATCCAAAACCATTCTATGGTTCTGTGATGCTCAGAGCTGTAGAGAAGAGCCAGAGCAGAAATACATGCCAAAGGTGATGATGGGGCTGGAGCATCTCTTTTCATGGGGAAAGGCTGATAGCCCTGGGGCTGTTTAGCCTGGAGAAGAGCAGCCTGAGAGAGACCTTCTCAGTGTCTACAAATAGCTGAAGGGTGCCTGTCAGGAAGATGCAGCCAGGCTCTTTTCAGTGACAGGGCAAGGGGCAATGGACATGGCTCCTATCAAGGACCACGTTGCTGTTCCTATCTAGGACCATGTTGCTGCTTGCAGACAGTCTCATCCCCCTCTGGACAACAGGGAAGCAAAAGGAGGATAATTTTGCTGGAGAAGTACCAACCATGCAGAACTTCTTTAGCATTTTAAAATGAATGTGGCCAAAATCCTGCCACTGGATCTCTGTGAGTTGGGTGTGCTAACATCTCTTGGCTGCTGTGTCATAGGATCATAGGATGTTAGGGGTTGGAAGGGACCTTTGAAGATCATCAACAGCCCTTTGATCTGGAGGTATGCTCCATGAGATGCTCTGTTCAGTGCCTCTGTGTCAGGTATTCTGCAGTGGCTCTGAGCAAGAGCTTTCAACTGCACTCCTCAGAGAGACAGCAACACAAAGGACAGTGGTGAGGGCATCCCAGCATGGGTGAGCACCTCAAACAGAGTTATTTTGTTCACCCAGCTAAAAAGAGAATGTGAAGGATTAATTAGAGGTCAGAAGTTTCATTTAAGCTGTGTGCCCAGGTGGCCAAGGATGCCAACAGCATCCTGGCCTGGATCAGCAGTGGTGTGACCCTCAGGCGTAGGGAAGTGTTTGTCCCCCTGCGCTGGGCACTGGTGAGGCCACACCAGGAGTACTGGGTTCATTTTACAGCCCCTCACTACAAGAAGGACATTGAGGAGCTGGAGCAGGTCCAGAGAAGGGCAATGAGGCTGGGAAAAGAGGGCTGGTGAGGAGCAGCTGAGGGACTGGGGGTGTTTAGTCTGGAGAAGAGGAAGCTGAGGGGAGACCTCATTGCTCTTTACAACATGTTTCTGGAACACCTCCAGGGTGGTCCAATCCCTGACCACTCTTGCAGCAAAGAATTTTTTCCTCCTCTCCAACCTAACCCTCCCCTGGCACAATTTCAGGCCATTTCCTCTCTTATCTACTGAGACTAGGGAGAAGAGCCCAACCCCCAGCTCACTGCAGCCTCCTCCCAGGGAGCTGTAGAGAGCAATGAGTAGAATAGAATAGAATAGAATAGAATAGAATAGAATAGAATAGAATAGAATAGAATAGAATAGAATAGAATAGAATAGAACAAACCAGCTTGGAAGAGACCCTCAAGATCATCAAGTCCAACCTATCATCCAGCACCACCTAATCAACTAACCCATGGCACCAAGCACCCTATCAAGTCTCCTCCTAAACACCTCCACTGATGGTGACTCCACCACCTCCCTGGGCAGCACATCCCAATGGGCAATCACTCTCTCTGTGTAGAACTTCTTCCTAACCTCCAGCCTAAACCTCCCCTGGTGCAGCCTGAGACTGTGTCCTCTTGTTCTGGTGCTGGGTGCCTGGGAGAAGAGACCAACCCTCCCCTGGCTACAACCTCCCTTCAGGGAGTTGGAGAGAGCAATGAGGTCTCCCCTGAGCCTCCTCTTTTCCTTCTCTGGACACCTTCCAGCAAGTCAACCTCCTTCCTAAACTGAGGAGCCCAGAACTGGACACAGGACTCAAGCTGTGGCCTAACCAGTGCAGTGTCCAGGGGCAGAATGACCTCCCTGCTCCTGCTGGCCACACTCTTCCTGATGCAGGCCAGGATGCCATTGGCCCTCTTGGCTGCCTGGGCACACTGCAGGCTCATGTTCAGCCTACCATCGACCAGCACCCCCAGGTCCCTCTCTGCCTGGCTGCTCTCAGCCATTCTGACCCCAGCCTGTAGCACTGCCTGGGGTTGCTGTGGCCAATGTGCAGAACCTGGCACTTGGATGTGTTCAATCTCCTGCCCTTGGCCTCTGCCCATCTGCCCAGCCTGTTGAGGTCCCTCTGCAGAGCCTCTCTACCCTCCAGCAGATCAACTCCTGCCCCCAGCTTGCTGTCATCTGCAAATTTGCTGATGATGTCCTCAATGCCCTCATCCAGATCATCAATTGAGGTCTCCCCTCAGCCTCCTCTTCTCCACACTAAACACCCCCAGCTCCCTCAGCTGCTCCTCCCCAGCCCTGTTCTCCAGACCCTTCCCCAGCTTTGCTGCCCTTCTCCAGACACACTCCAGCAGCTCAATGTCCTTGGAGTGAGGAGCCCAAAACCGAAGCCAGGACTCAAGGCATGGCCTCAGCAGTGCTGAGTACGTGGGGACAATCGCTTCCCTGGCCCTGTTGGTCACACCATTGCTGATGCAGGCCAGGATTGTGTTGGCCTCCTTGGCCACCTGAGCACACTGCAGCCTTCCCATTACAATCTCCTGCTAATGAGATGAAATAGTTGTGTTAGCAGTGACTAGAATCTGTGTGTCCTCAGCGTTAATGCATTCCATGATTTTGCTGCTTTAAAGGCTTTAAGAAGTTTCAATCCTCTCTTTGATTCGGGTTTGTATCACAATAAGTGAAGAGGAACACATTGTTGAAACTCTTCTGATTTCTGTGCTTGTATCACACAGCAGTTTTGTACTGCAGAAGATGAAAAGCAGTGAGCCAGTACAAGAATAGCTAAATGAGGTTCAGGAAGGGGAAGTGAAAACTCAGATCATGGAATCATGAGAGAGTAGAGGGAAGGAGAGTTGGCACAGCTGCTTTTCAAGGCATGCCTTGGCTTTTCTTGAGTGGGGCAAGGGAAGAAGTGGTCAAAAAATACTTGTGCCTATCTATGTGGTCTCATTGCTATCACTGACCAAGAACTTGAGTTGTGAGCGAAATAAAGTCCTTACAAAGGTGTTCAAAGGGAACTGTGGAGTTCAAGCACTTTGGTTTATGACCTTGGCAAGCAAGTAAACAAATAATTGTGCAAAAATACAGGGCCCAGGCAGCCCAGCAGGTTAATCTGCCCCTGTGCTCAGCACTGCTTAGGCCACACCTTGAGTCCTGCGTCCAGTTTTGAGCCCCTCAGTTTAGGAAAGATGTTGAGATGCTGGAAGGTGTCCAGAGAAGGGCAACAAAGCTGGGGAGGGGTCTGGAGCACAGCCCTGTGAGGAGAGGCTGAGGGAGCTGGGGTTGCTTAGCCTGGAGAAGAGGAGGCTCAGGGGAGACCTTCTTGCTCTCTGCAACTCCCTGAAGGGAGGTTGTAGCCAGGTGGGGGTTGGTCTCTTCTCCCAGGCAGCCAGCAGCAGAACAAGAGGACACAGTCTCAGTCTGTGCCAGGGGAGGTTTAGGCTGGAGGTGAGGAGAAAGTTCTTCCCAGAGAGAGAGATTGGCCATTGGAATGTGCTGCCCAGGGAGGTGGTGGAGTCACCATCACTGGAGGTGTATAAGAAGAGCCTGGATGAGGCCCTTTGTGCCGTGGTTTAGATGATTAGATGGTGTTGGGTGATAGGTTGGACTTGAGGATCTCCAAGGGCTTTTCCAACCTGGTTAATTCTATTGTATTCCATTGTATTGTATTGTATTGTATTGCATTGCATTGTATTGCATTCTATTCTATTCTATTCTATTCTATTCTATTCTATTCTATTCTATTCTATTCTATTCTATTCCATTCCATTCCATTCCATTCCATTCCATTCCATTCCATTCCATCTATTCTATTTTAATCAGGTCAGAGGTCCTTGTGCTTCCCAAAAGTGAGCTCCACGAGGAGATTAGAGCTATAAAAACAATGTGACCTGGGAGATTCTGGTGCTGCACAGACTGAGGATTAGGTACAGCTCAGTCAGTTCACTTAATAACTTCTCATGGCTGAAGTTCCATTATCCACTCTTCTATCTGTTGTAGATTCCAGCTAAGCTAGATCAATATCCTGAGGAAATGTGGCTTTCTATTTTTGGGTGACATTTTCCTGCTGGGCAGGATATGATCCTCATGCAACATGTGTGCCATGTGGTACTAATTGATGTCTGCATCTTAGGCTGGGGAAAGTTGCCTTGTGCAGTGTATTAGGACTCAGCAGCTATTGCTTGAGGTCTCTTTAAATGCTCTTAAAATGTCACAGGTGGGACAGCAGTGTGCCCTCAAGGCCAAGGGAGCCCATGGAATCCTGGGGTACAGCAACAAAAGTGTGGCTGGAAGGACTGGGGAGGTTCTGCTCCCCCTCTGCTCTGCCCTGCTCAGACCACAGCTGCAATCCTGTGTCCAGTTTTGGGCTCCCCAGTTCAACAGAGACAGAGACCTGCTGGAGAGAGTCCAAGGGAGAACCACAAGGATGCTTAGGGGACTTGAGCATCTCCCCTGTGAGGAGAGGCTGAGAGCCCTGGGGCTGTTTAGTCTGGAGAAGAGAAGGCTGAGAGGGATCTGATCAATGTCTATCAATAGCTGAGGGCTGGGGGTCAAGTGGAGGGGGCCAAGCTCTTTTGGGTGGTGCACAGCAATAAACCAAAGAACAATGGAGACAGACTTTAACAGAGAAGATTTCAGCTCAACAAGAGGGAAAACTTCTTTACAGTGAGGGTGACAGAGCCCTGGAGCAGGCTGCCCAGAGAGATTGTGGAGTCTCCTTCTGTGGAGACTTTCCGACCCCACCTGGATGCATTCCTGTGCAGACTGCCCTGGGTGATGCTGCTCTGGCAGGGGGGTTGGGCTGAGTGATCTCTGGAGGTCCCTTCCAACCTCTAATGTCCTGTGATACTGTGATGCACTTCCTCATTTTACTGTGAAATGATCCTGTACCGAGGAGCTGGGCAACAAAAAGCAGAGTCTAGAGTTGTAACTGTATACAGATGAAGCCCTAATAATTTAATAACCATCTTCATCATTAGCTTTTCACACCAGCAGGCTGAAATGAGGGACATAAAGTGGTACTTGGGCCAAGACTCAACACATCAACATCTGTGTTGAGCCATAAGATGGCACTTGGGTGGAAGGAGTTTTAAATAGACAGACAACCAAAAAGCAGAAGAAAGGTTTGCAGCCCTGGTTTTGAGCTCCAGTGTCAGCAGTGCTGCTCAGATGGGTACTTCAGGGACACATTTTTGTTAATAGACTAAGAGTTTCCATGCTTTGAGCCTGGGATGGACATGCTCATGAAATTCTTTGCTATTGAATTGTCACAGAATGCTTTGGGTTGGAAGGGACCTTAAAGATCATCCAGTTCCAGCCTGCCTGCCATGGGCAGGGACACCTCCCACCAGCCCAGCTTGCTCAAGGCCTCATCCAGCCTAGCCTTCAACACCTCCAGGCAGGGGACATCCACAGCCTCCCTGGGCAGCCTGTGCCAGTGTCTCACATCCTCACTGTCAAGAATTCCCCAGTCTTAATGCCCTCTCTTCAAGCTTATGTAGCAACTGTTCATAGCAGCTGCTTCAAGGAGTAACTCTACAGGGCAGCTGTAAAATCATTGCATCATTTAAACCTCTCATCCTCCAAAACAGAATTATCCAAACTAAGATTTGAGAAAGGCTTCTAGCTCATACAATCATAGAATTGGCAGTGTTGGAAGGGACCTCAAGGCTCAGCCAGTTCCAACCTCCCTCCTATGGCCATGGACACCTCACACTCCAGCAGGTTGCTCACAGCCACATCCAGCCTGGCTGCAAACACCTCCAGGCAGGAGGCTGCCACCACCTCCCTGGGCAACCTGTGCCAGGCTCTCACCACCCTCCTGGGGAACAACTTCTTCCTCACAGTCAATCTCAATCTCCCCATTTCTAGTTCTGCTCCATCCCCCCCAGTCCTATCCCTCCCTGACACCCTCAAAAGTCCCTCCCCAGCTTTTGTGTAGCCCCCTGCAGATACTGGAAGGCCACAATGAGGTTTCCTTGGAGCCTTCTCTTCTCCAGACTGAATAGCCCCAACTCTCTCAACCTGTCCTCACAGGAGAACAGCTCCAGCCCTCTGCTCATCCTCATGCTGCCTCCCAGACTATTCCCAGGAGGATTTAGGAGAGAATCCTGGAGACTCCTTTTCTTATTTTCTTTTCCCTCTGTGCTAATATTTTGAACTTAGAATCCCAGAATGGTTTGGGTTGGAAGGGACCTTAAAGCTCACCCAGTTCCAACCCCCCTGCCATGGGCAGGGACACCTCACACTACAGCAGGTTGCTCACAGCCTCATCCAGCCTGGCCTTGAACACCTCCAGGGAGGAGGCAGCCACAGCCTCCCTGGGCAACCTGTGCCAGGCTCTCCCCACCCTCAACTTCACCAGAATGAAGCAGGACTAAATGCATCTGGTTCAGCACAGAGAAACTTCCAACCCCATTAATTGGTTGGCAAGATGCAAATCGCTGGGGGACAGAGTTTTAAGCAGTTTAAACAGTTGTGACTTGCTGGCTCACCCTGCAGTTCATCAAATGAACTTCCTCAATGGGAAATGCAGGACCCTTGCCAGACAATTAGTTTGGTTCTGGTGTGTTAAATTCACAAGCCAGCCTTGATGGCTCTCTGTGCAGCTGGAGGGGAGAGACAAGTTCCCCCAGAAGGGCAGTTTGTGCTGCTGGCTAATGCTCTGCAGGAATGCAGGGATGCACCCCCCTTCTCCCCAGATGGTGGAGGGGGACCAGGAATAGCATCTCCAAAACCAAATGAGACAGCTAGCATCAGCTGGGCTTTAGGGTCCCTGTAGTTCCCAACTTGTCTTCAAAGTATTCTGATTTGAATAGTATTCCAAAGGGCTGGCCAAAAGTAGATTTAAAGAGGCCAAAGCTCCATCTTGTTCATGAAAAGGACTTCAGTTTGTCACTTCTGTTGAGCAGTAGACGAGCAGCCAAGCTGGTGCAGGGCCCTGAGCACAGTTCCTGTGAGGAACAGCTGGGGAACAGGGCTTGTTCAGTCTTCAGAAGAGGAGGATGAGGGAAGAGCTCTCAGGAGGCTGGAGTGAGGTGAGGGTTGGTCTCTTCTCACATGCAACAAGAGGCAGGATAAAGGGAATTGGCCTCAAGTTGTGCCAGGGGAGGCTCAGGTTGGACATTTGGAACAATTTCTTTACAGAAGGGGCCATTGGGTGCTGCCCCAGGCTGCCCAGGGAGGTGCTGCAATCCCCATCCCTGGAGGGGTTTCAGAGCTGCATGGATGTGGTGCTGAGGGCTGGGGGGTAGTGGCAGTGGCTCAGCAGCAGAGATGAGCTCTGGGGGAGTGCTTGGCTTGGTGATCTCAGAGGTCTGTTCCAGCCTCAGCAGTTGTATGCTGCTGTGTGCTGCACTGGACACTTTACCAAGCCAGTGGGCTTCATTATGGGAAGTTTCTTTGTTCCATTGGCATTAGAGCTGTGATAGGAACCATGCAGGGAAGTCAGACACCCAGATGAGGTAAGACATTTCACAGAGATAAACCCTTGTTATCTGTCTCAGTTTAGAGATGAAGCTGAGACACAGGATCCTGTGCACACCATGGCTGTAAGGACTCTGGAATCAATACAGTTTGTAGGTGATGGGTTGCACTGCAGGATTGTTTGTATCTGCAGGGCCTCAATGCTTCTCATTCCAGAGCACCACCTTGCCAAACTCTAATCTTGAGAGCAGAACACAAGTTCCTGTGCACTGCTGGAATCACCTCATCACTTCCAAAGGTCACTTCTCTGTCCAGTCATTATAGAATAGAATAGAATACAATACAATACAATACAATTAACCAGGTTGGAAAAGACCTTTGAGATCATCAACTCCAACCTATCACCCAGCACCATCTGATCAACTAAACCATGGCACCAAGGGCCTCATCCAGGCTCTTCCTAAACACCTACAGTAATGGTGACTCCACCACCTCCCTGGGCAGCACATTCCAATGGCCAATCTCTCTTGCTGGGAAGAATTTCTTCCTAACATCCAGTCTGAACCTCTCCTGGTGCAGCTTGAGACTGTGTCCTCTTATTCTGGTACTGGCTGCCTGGGAGAAGAGACCAACCCCCACCTGGCTACAACCTCCCTTCAGGGAGTTGGAGAGAGCAAGAAGGTCTCCCCTGAGCCTCCTCTTCTGCAGGCTAAGCAACCCCAGCTCCCTCAGCCTCTCCTCACAGGGCTGTGCTCCAGACCCCTCCCCAGCCTCCTTGCCCTTCTCTGGACTCATGGTTCAGTACTGTCCCATTGACAAATACAATTAATGCTTGCTTTGTAGACATGCTGTTGATAGTGGTGATGTAGTTTAGCATCCTTCATAAGGTCACAGAATCACAGAATGCTTTGAATTGGAAGGGACCCTGGAAGGTCATCTTGTGCAGCACCTCCCCTGCAGTCATCAGGGACATTCAGGTTGCTCAGGGCCCCATCAAGTCTGCCCTTGAATGTCTCCAGGGATGGGGACTCCCCCACATCTCTGGGCAATGGAAACCAGTCAAGAGCTCATGGCTGGGCAGTTTGTAGATCCCCAGTGCTCCAAACTCTCTTTATTAAACCACTGCCCTGTTAGCAGCAGGGTACTGGAAATGTTCTGAGCCAATTTGAAATTATCTAGGTCAGGTATTAATAACTGCATTGCTCATGTTGTGGCCAAGAAGGCCAGTGCCATCCTGGGGTGGATTAGAAGGGCTGTGGTTAGTAGGTCAGAGAGAGGTTCTCCCCCATGCCCTGCTGAGGCCACATCTGGAATACTGTGTCCAGTTCTGGGCCCCTCAGGTCAAGAAGGACCTCAGGGAACTGCTTGAAAGTCCAGCACAGAGCCATAAAGATGCTGCAGGCAGTGGAACATCTCCCTGTGAAGAGAGCCTGAGGGAGCTGAGGGCTCTGTAACTTGGAGAGGAGGAGGCTGAGGGTGAGCTCCTTGCTGTTGCTAAAGCTGTGCAGAGTGATGCCCAGAGGCTGGAGCCAGGCTCTGCTGGGGGATGCCCAATGCCAGCACAAGGGGCAGTGGTGGAAGCTGAGGCAGAGGAAGTGCCATGGAAACAGGAGGGAAAACTCCCTGTGAGGGTGAGAGAGGCCTGGAGCAGGCTGCCCAGGGGGGTTGTGGAGTCTCCCTCTCTGGAGATATTCAAACCCCACCTGGATGTGTCCCTGTGTGACCTGCTCTGGGTGACCCTGTTCTGGCAGGGGGTTGGACTGGATGAGCTTTGGAGGTCCCTTCCAGCCCCTAACATTCTGTGAGTCTGTGATCTCTGCATTCTAGACTGCTTCCAGTGCTCAAGCTGTCTCAAGCACCGCTGCCTGCAGTCATCCATTCATTTGTGTGCAGTTTGGAACCGACTTGATGTGAGGCATCAATAAACAAATAACTCTTGAATAAAATCATGTCTACAGTAGACAAAAATCCAGAAGTCCATAAGGAGACAAAGGAGACACTCTGTACTGGGTTAGGAACTGGCTGGAGGCTGAGCCCAGAGAGTGGTAGTGAATGGTGCCACAGCCAGCTGGCAGCCAGGCACCAGTGGTGTGCCCCAGGGAGCAGTGCTGGGCCCCAGCCTCTTTAACATCTTCATTGATGATCTGGAGGAGATTGAGTCAGTCATCAGCAAGTTGGGAGCAGATGTTGGTCAGTTAGAGGGCAGAAGGGCTCTGCAGAGGGACCTTGCCAGGCTGGACAGATGGGCAGAGGCCAACAGGATGGCATTCAACAAGTCCAAGTGCCAGGGGCTGCACTTTGGCCACAACAACCCCAGGGAGAGCTACAGGCTGGGGTCAGAGTGGCTGAGAGCAGCCAGAGAGAGACCTGGGGGTGCTGATTGCCAGCTGCCTAAACATGAGCCTGCAGTGTGCCCAGGGGGCCAAGAAGGCCAAGGGCATCCTGGCCTGCATCAGGAAGAATGTGGCCAGCAGGAGCAGGGAAGTTCTTGTGCCCTGTGCTCAGCCCTGGTTAGGCCACACCTGGAGTCCTGTGTCCAGTTCTGGGCTCCTCAGCTCAAGAAGGACATTGAGAGACTTGAAGGTGTCCAGAGAAGGGCAAGGAGGCTGGGGAGGGGTCTGGAGCACAGCCCTGTGAGGAGAGGCTGAGGGAGCTGGGGTTGCTTAGCCTGCAGAAGAGGAGGCTCAGGGGAGACCTTCTTGCTCTCTGCAACTCCCTGAAGTGAGGCTGTAGCCAGGCAGGGGTTGGTCTCTTCTCTTAAGCAACCAGCAGTAGAACAAGAGGACACAGTCTCAACCTGTGCCAGGGGAGGTTCAGGCTGGAGGTGAGGAGAAAGTTCTTCACCGAGAGTCATTCGCCATTGGAATGTGCTGCCCAGGGAGGTGGTGGAGTCCCCATCCCTGGAGGTGTTCAAGAGGGGATTGGATGTGGCACTTGGTGCCATGGTTTAGTCATGAGGTCTGTGGTGACAGCTTGGACTTGATGATCTTTGAGGTCTCTTCCAACCTTGGTGATTCTGTGATTCTGTGAGACAAAGAGGGAGATAACTCCAAAGGGAAAGTGAGCTGAGAAGTAGTTTTGATTGCATGGAAGCACACAAGAAGCAGCCTGAGTGTAAAACAAGGTCATCCTATGCCTAGCTAGATTTCCAGGACAACATAGTTAACTTCTGTGGGAATGAATCCCAATTAAATGTGCTGAGAGCTGCACAAGTACTTGTGCCCCCCAAGAGAGCTTGACTGCAAGAGCAGTTCAAGTACTGATGGAGGGTCAGTGCTTTCATAGCCTGCTTTGAACTTCAGCAGAAGCTCTGCAATGCCCTGGGGGGGCTCCCTTGCTGGGCAGAACTCCTGTTTGCTTAGAAACCAGCAAGAGTCCTGCACCCTGGGGACACCTGTGGGCTGTGGGAAGAGGCCAGATGAACAGCCAGTGGTAGACCCACTTAAATCACCCAGCTCAAAGAGATGTCCTGCACTTTGATGTTCTCACAGACTCCTCTTCCCTGCAGAAGCTTCATCTTTCATCTGAGAAAGGGTGGCCATGATTTGCACAGCAAATGATTCCTGTGCCCTGGAGCCAGGCAGCATTAATTTGAACACTGAGGAGGTAGAAACCATGAAAGGAGACCAAGGGTTCAGACACTGTGGGAATCATCCTCCAGTGGCTCTGAGGGATTGATCCAGCTTTTACCTGGCAATGAAATGAAAAAGTTGGGGGTTTGGTTTGGTTTGGATTGCTTTGTTTTGTTTTTCACACACCTAAAATGAGAATCTGAAGGATTTAATTAGAGGTGAAAGGTTATGTTTGACTGCAGTGTGCTCAGATGGCCAAGAAGGGCACCAGGGCACCAACCCATGCAGTGCCACAGGCTGGGGTCAGAGCGGCTGGGGAACAGCCAGGCAGAAAGGGACTTGAGGGTACTGGTTGATAGGAGGCTGAACCTGAGCCTGCAGTGTGCCCAGGTGGCCAAGAGGGCCCAGGGCATCCTGGCCTGCATCAGGAAGAGTGTGGCCAGCAGGAGCAGGGAAGTCCTTGTGCCCTGTGCTCAGCACTGCTTAGGCCACACATGGAGTCCTGTGTCCAGTTCTGGGCTCCTCAGTTTCAGAAGGACATTGAGAGACTTGAAGGTGTCCAGAGAAGGGCAAGGAGGCTGGGGAGGGGTCTGGAGCACAGCCCTGTGAGGAGAGGCTGAGGGAGCTGGGGTTGCTTAGCCTGCTCAGGGGAGACCTTCTTGCTGTCTGCAACTCCCTGAAGAGAGGTTGTAGCCAGGTGGAGGTTGGTCTCTTCTCCCAGGCAGCCAGCAGCAGAACAAGAGGACACAGTCTCAAGCTGTGCCAGGGGAGGTTTAGACTGGATGTGATGAAGAAATTCTTCATAGAGAGAGTGATTGCCCATTGGAATGTGCTACCCAGGGAGGTGGTGGAGTCCCCATCACTGGAGGTGTTCAGGAGGAGACTGGATGGGGTGCTTGGTGCCATGGGTTAGTTGATTAGGTGGTGTTGGATGACAGGTTGGACTTGATGATCTTTGAGGTCTCTTCCAACCTTAGTGATACTGTGATACTCTGATCGTGAAGGTCGCTTCCAACCTGGTTAATTCAATTCAATTCAATTCAATTCAATTCAATTCAATTCAATTCAATTCAATTCAATTCAATTCTATTCTATTCTATTCTATTCTATTCTATTCTATCCTATCCTATCCTATCCTATCCTATTCTATTCTACTCCATTCCATTCCATTCCATTCCATTCCATTCCATTCCATTCCATTCCATTCCATTCCATTCCAGTGTGGTGTGTTCTGCTCTGGTCTGGTCTGGTCTAGTCTGTCTAGTCTAGTCTGGTCTGGTCTAGTCTAGTCTGGTCTAGTCTAGTCTAGTCTGGTCTATTCCAGCTGCCTGCTTTCTGTCCTGCATTCAGAAGTTAACCACTGAGCTACATTTGCTGTCAAATTGTTACCCAGGCTGAGGCAGACTCAGCACTGTACACATCTTCTGTGTAAGTCAGTGGGAAGAGGAGCCATCTTTCCAAATGTTAAGTGCTATTAATTCCTGCTGGCAGCCCTTGGACCCTCATTGACTCCCCAGAGGTCGTCAGCATTATCTTTAGCTCTACAGAAGCGAGGATCCAGCCACCCTGGCTGGCCCTTGTTGCTACAGGAAAAGGCAGTGCCCTTGCTTGCAGAAAATGTTCAGAAATCAATTCATTAAGTTCATGGAGCTACAGCAGTTTCTGTCAGCAGGAGATTAGCTCTGAAACATCTATGAGAAAGTGAAGAGCAGCTGTGTTTAATCAGAGGAAAGGTCTGTCCAGGCCAGGAAGTGGCCTCCAGCGGCGCCCGGCGCTGCACGCACGTGGGCCAGCACGGGCAAGCAAGCACCTAGCAGTGCTGCCATGCACACCCACCCAGGGCTGCACCAGGCTGCACACATCTCCCAAGCTAGAGCACAGCTCTGCTGCAGCCTGAAGTGGGAGAATGAAATGCTGAATGGATTAGAAAATACCCAGCATTGGGTCAGAGGTGGTTGGCTTAGGTTCTTGAGCTGTAATTGGTATCACAGTATCAGTCAGGGTTGGAAGGGACCACAAGGATCAGCCAGTTCCAACCCCCCTGCCATGGGCAGGGACACCCCACACTAGGTCAGCCTGGCCAGAGCCTCATCCAGCCTGGGCTAAACACCTTCAGGGATGGGGCCTCAACCACCTCCCTGGACAACCCATTCCAGGGCTTCACCACTCTCATGGGGAAGAACTTCCTCCTCACCTCCAGCCTGAATCTCCCCACCTCCAGCTTCATTCCATTCCCCCTAGTCCTAGTAGTTAGTGCAAGTTAATTGGTAGTTAATGCAAGTTAATTGGTAGTTAATGCAAGAGACTATGAAATAGTAACAGATGGGCCAGGACAACGAGGAGGAGGGTGGGGAGAGGCAGATGGAGAAACAGAATTCATAGAATGATAGAATTGTTTCAGTTGGAAAAGACCTGCAAGATCATCCAGTCCAACATCAACCCAACACCACCATGGCCACTAAACCATGTCCCCAGGTGCCATGGCCACAGGTTTCTTGAACACCCCCAGGGATGGGGACTCCACCACCTCCCTGGGCAGCCTCTGCCAATCCCTGACCACTCTTGCAGCAGAGAAATTTTTCCTCCTCTCCAACCTGAATCTCCCCTGGCATAATTTGAGGTCATTTCCTCTCCTTCTGTCACCTGAGACTAGGGAGAAGAGCCCAGCCCCCACCTCACTGCAGCCTCCTTTGGGGGAGTTGTACAATTCATGTATCAATAATGGAGATCATGCCACTGGAGGACTGCAGACAGTGCTGCATTTCAGCTCTATCCATTCTACACTTCAAAGAGCTGTAGATTTAAGAAATTAAGCAATCAACAGCAGGGAGTGGAGTTTGTCCTACCACCAAGGAAAGTGCAGAGGGTCAGGAACACAGCCCTGAGTCAAAACAGTGATTTGCACCCTGTAGAGAGCCAGCAAGGCAAAGAAAAACCCAACCAGGATTCAGTACTCCTTGATTGTGTGTGATGAACAGAGCAGCACTGCAACTGAGATTAGCATTTGTGAAGGAGTCTGTGGTGTGTTCTCCTCCCCCTCTACTCTGCCCTGCTGGGGCCCCACCAGGAATACTGCATCCAGTTCGGGGCTCCCCAGTTCAAGGGGCACAGAGATCTGCTGGAGAGAGTCCAAGGGAGGGCTACAGGGATGCTGAAGGGACTGCAGCACTGCCTGGGGAGGAGAGGCTGAGAGCCCTGGGGGTGTTCTACCTGAAGGGAGGTTGAAGCCAGGTGGGGGTTGGTCTCTTCTCCCAGGTACCCAGCACCAGAGCAAGAGGACACAGTCTCAAGCTGTACCAGGGGGAGTTTAGGCTGGATGTTAGGAAGAAATTCTTCATAGAGAGGGAGATTGGCCATTGGAATGTGCTGCCCAGGGAGGTGGTGGTGTCCCCATCCCTGGAGGTGTTTAGGAAGAGCCTGGATGAGGCCCTTGGTGCCATGGTTGGGTTGATCAGATGGTGCTGGGTGATAGGTTGGACTTGATGATCTCCAAGGTCTTTTCCAACCTGGTTAGTTCTATTCCATTCCATTCCATTCCATTCCATTCTATTCCATTCCATTCCATTCCATTCCATTCCACAGTATCACAGTATCACAGTAACTAAGGTTGGAAGAGACCCCAAGGATCATCAAGTCCAACCTGTTCCAACAGACCTCACAACTAGATCATGGCACCAAGTGCCACATCCAATCTCCCCTTGAACACCTCCAGGGACGGCGACTCCACCACCTCCCTGGGCAGCACATCCCAGTGACGAACGACTCACTCAGTGAAGAACTTTTTCCTCACCTCGAGTCTAAACCTCCCCTGGCACAACTTGGACTGCGTCCATTCCATTCCATTCCATCTTGAAGGTCCCTTGCTCCCCACCCCACTGTGTGACTCTGTGACATGTCTCTAATGATGGTGTGTGTCTGTGGCTGTGCACATGCAGTGCTCCCACGTCTGAGTGCATTGCCTGAAGTCAGAATCATCTGTGGATTCCCATGCTCATGACAGCAAGTGCAGAATGGCTTTCTGGGCTCCTGTAAGGAATGGAATGACAGATTTTATCTCCATGGGGGTTTATTTTCACATGCTGGCTTCAAGCATATTTGTTAATTCAATGCTGTCTGTAGCCCTGTGAAAAAAATCTTAGTTCCTGCAGTAAACATTCAAGGCTTGGGTAAACCTTCCATAGCTTTAGCTACTACTAACCAGCCTACATTTCAGCTAATAGCAAGCACAAGTTTCTTGCTCCACATCCTATTTTCAACACCTGCAGGGATGGGGACTCCACCACCTCCCTGGGCAGCACATTCCAGTGGCTAATCTCTCTTGCTGGGAAGAACTTTCTCCTCACCTCCAGCCTAAACCTCCCCTGGCACAGCTTGAGACTGTGTCCTCTTGTTCTGGTACTGGTTGCCTGGGAGAAGAATAGAATGGAATGGAATGGAATGGAATGGAATGGAATGGAATGGAATGGAATAGAATAGAATAGAATAGAATAGAATAGAATAGAATAGAATAGAATAGAATAGAATAGAATAGAATAGAATAGACCAGTTTGGAAGAGACCTTCAAGATCATCAAGTCCAACCTATCACCCAACACCACCTAATCAACTAACCCATGGCACCAAGCACCCTATCAAGTCTCCTACTGAACACCTCCAGGATTGGTGACTCCACCACCTCCTCAGGCAGCACATTCCAATGGGCAATCACTCTCTCTGTGTAGAACTTCCTCCTAACCTCCAGCCTAAACTTCCCCTGGCACAGCCTGAGACTGTGTCCTCTTGTTCTGCTGCTGGGTGCCTGGCAGAAGAGCCCAACCCCCACCTGGCTACAACCTCCCTTCAGGGAGTTGCAGAGAGCAAGAAGGTCTCCCCTGAGCCTCCTCTTCTGCAGGCTAAGCAACCCCAGCTCCCTCAGCCTCTCCTCACAGGGCTGTGCTCCAGACCCCTCCCCAGCCTCCTTGCCCTTCTCTGGACACCTTCAAGTCTCTCAGTGTCCTTCTTGACCTGAGGAGCCCAGAACTGGACACAGGACTCCAGGTGTGGCCTAAGCAGTGCTGAGCACAGGGGCAGATGACCTTGGGGAGCCCAGCAAGTCAACACTTCAGAAAGCATTCATGGATGTTCCACAGTTGGTATGTCCTCACCAATACTGAATGCAAGCATTGATTACCCCCCCCTGCCACAGCAAGGCTGAGGGGAATGTTTTCACTGAGAGCAGCTTTTCATTTGGAGGTGAGCAGTTGCTCTTGGCTTAGTCCTGCATTCTTGTTTTGCAGAATCCTTGCATGCTGGGATGTTGTTGCCATAGAAATAGGAGCTGGTTGAGGTTGGGGGAATTCTGCACATTCCTTTTCTTGTTAAAACACTCAGGAAGGAGTACAGCCAGGGGTGGGAGGGTAAGGGTCACTTCTG
This sequence comes from Dryobates pubescens, assembly GCF_014839835.1. Classification (NCBI taxonomy): domain Eukaryota; kingdom Metazoa; phylum Chordata; class Aves; order Piciformes; family Picidae; genus Dryobates; species Dryobates pubescens. Next base: position 2,575,131 of record NC_071639.1, on the reverse strand, counting down.
GTGTCTTAATGACACAACGTGCTACTTGTTATTTAATTCCAGTAGTAGAGAAAAATACTTATTGATATGGACTTATTGATGAACAGTGGCACTGAGTGCACCCTCAGCAGGGTTGCTGCTGACACCAAGCTGTGTGGGGCAGCAGACAGCTGGAGGGAAGGGATCCATCCAGAGGGACCTGGACAGGCTGGAGAGCTGGGCACAAGCCAACCTCAGGAGGTTCAGCAAGACCAAGGGCAGGGTCCTGCAGCTGGGTGGAGGCAATCCCAGGCACAAATGCAGGCTGGGCAGGGACTGGCTGGAAAGCAGCCCTGAGGAGAGAGCCTTGGGGGTGCTGGGGGAGGAGAAGCTCAGCAGGAGCTCTCAGTGTGCACTTGCAGCCCAGAGAGCCAAGCAGAGCCTGGGCTGCAGCAAGAGAAGTGTGGCCAGCAGGGCAAGGGAGGGGATTCTGCCCCTCTGCTCAGCTCTGGGGAGACCCCACCTGGAGTACTGCCTCCAGGTCTGGAGCCCCTATGACAAGAGGGATCTGGAGGTACTGGAAGGTGTCCAGAGAAGGGCCATGAGGATGAGCAGAGGGCTGGAGCTGCTCTGCTGTGAGGACAGACTGAAGGAATTGGGGCTGTTCAGTCTGGAGAAGAGAAGGCTCTGAGGTGTCTGCAGGGGGTTCCAAGAAGGCTGGGGAGGGACTGCTCAGGATCTCAGGCAGTGATAGGACTAGGGGGAATGGAATGAAGCTGGAGGTGGGGAGATTCAGGCTGGAGGGGAGGAGGAAGTTGTTCACCATGAGAGTGGTGAAGCCCTGGGATGGGTTGTCCAGGGAGGTGGTTGAGGCCCCATCCCTGGAGGTGTTTTAGCCCGGGCTGGATGAGGCTCTGGGCAGCCTGATGTAGTGTGGGGTGTCCCTGCCCATGGCAGGGGGGTTGGAACTGGATGATCCTTGTGGTCCCTTCCAACCCTGACTGATTCTATGATACTATGATATGTCTGCTTATCTGGCTTGGTGTCATCTGCACACTTACTCCTAAAGCTGTTAACCAGGCCTGTCCCCAGCACTGAGCCCTGGGCAACACCACTTGTGACCAGCCACCAAGTGGATTTCACTCCATTCCCCACCACTCTCTGGGCCTGGCCAGCAGCCAGTTCTTAACCCAGAGAAGCCTCCACTCACCCAAGCCAGGAGCAGGCAGCTTCTCCAGGAGGATGCTGTGGGACACAGTGTCAAAGGCTTTACTAAAGTCCAGCTAAGCAACATCCACAGCCTTTCCCTCATCCCCTAGGAGGGTCACCATGTTTTAGAAGGAGATCAAGTGCATCAATCATGACCTGCCCTTCATAACCCCATACTGATCACCTGGTTGCCCTGCATGTACTGTGTGATGGCATTCAAGATCATAGAACCATAGAATCAGAACCAATAAGGTTGGAAAAGACCTCAGAGATCATCAAGTCCAACCTGCCACCCAACACCTCATGGCTAACTAAGCCATGGCTTCAAGTGCCACATCCAGTTCCCTCTTGAACACCTCCAGGGATGGGGACTCCACCACCTCCCTGGGCAGCACATTCCAGTGGCCAATTCCTCTTGCTAGGAAGAACTTTAGCTTGACTTAAGCTCCTGGCTGGAGAGCAGCCAGTGGCTGGAGAGCAGCCAGGCAGAGAGGGACCTGGGGGTAGTGGTTGAGAGTATGCTGAACATGAGCCAGCAGTGTGCCCAGCTGGCCAAGAGGGCCAATGGGATCCTGGCCTGCATCAGGAAGAGTGTGGCCAGCAGGAGCAGGGAGGTCATTCTGCCCTATGCTCAGCACTGCTTAGGCCACACCTGGAGTCCTGTGTCCAGTTCTGGGCTCCTCAGTTTAGGAAGGAGGTTGACTTGCTGGAAGGTGTCCAGAGAAGGGCAGGGAGGCTGGGGAGGGGTCTGGAGCACAGCCCTGGGAGGAGAGGATGAGGGAGCTGGGGTTGCTTAGCCTGCAGAAGAGGAGGCTCAGGGGAGACCTTCTTGCTCTCTGCAACTCCCTGCAGAGAGGTTGTAGCCAGGTGGGGGTTGGTCTCTTCTCCCAGGCAGCCAGCAGCAGAACAAGAGGACACAGTCTCAAGCTGTGCCAGGGGAGGTTTAGGCTGGAGGTTAGGAAGAAATTCTACACAGAGAGAGTGATTGCCCATTGGAATGTGCTGCCTGGGGAGGTGTTGGAGTCACCATCACTGGAGGTGTTCAGGAGGAGACTTGATGGGGTGCTTGGTGCCATGGGTTAGTTGATTAGGTGGTGTTGGATTGGTTGATAGGTTTGACATGATGATCTTGAAGGTCTCTTCCAACTTGGTCTATTCTATTCTATTCTATTCTATTCTATTCTATTCTATTCTATTCTATTTATATTCTATTCTATTTCTATTCTATTCTATTCTTCTATTCTATTCTATTCTATTTATATTCTATTCTATTCCACCCTTCAGCCACTCTGGCCCTGCTAAATTGGTGCTTGTAGAGATGAGAGCAGCTGTTGCAGGAGCTGGTCAGCAGCTGGGGAGTTTGTGCTGGCTGGGTTTTTCCTGCTCTGCAGCTTGTAACTGTCAGCCAGGGGAAAAAATGTCTGGGATTGTGATGACATATGAGGTGAGGCTTTATAAAATAAGCCTCTGTGACAAGTGCCTGACACAGGACAGAGATTTCCTTCTCACTGCAGTCACAGGCATGGGCAGGAGCTGTGCAGGAAATAATGTCATTGCCACATCACTGCTGGCAGAGCAGGCACCCAACTTGGTATTTTTGAATCCTTGGTCTGGTTACAGCTGCTTGGGCAGTGGTGGTGGGGAAGGCACAGTCACAGATGGGCTTTGATCATAGAGAAAACAAAGGAAGATGAACTGAACCATAGTAACCAGGCTGGGGTTATGTGCTCTGGTGAGTCTGGTTATGTGGATATGACAAAGGAATCATCCTCTGACCTTTGGAAAGCTTTGTCTTTGGCAAAGTGAATTTTAGGCTTCAGGAATGGTTGGCCAGACAGTTCTGCCTCTCTTCTGCAGTGAGAGGAAATGACAGATCAAGAGAACCTCCCTTGAGGTTCTCCTCTCCCTCTGCTCTGCCTTGGTGAGACCACATCTGGAGCACCGTGTCCAGTCCTGGGCTCCCCAGTTCAATAAGGACAGGGAACTGCTGGGGAGAGTTCAATGGAGAACCACTAAGATGCTGGTGGGATTGGAACATCTACCTCAGGAGGGAAAGCTGAGAGACCTGGGGCTGTTTAGCCTGGAGAACAGCAGTCTGGGAGGAGATCTTCTCTTCTTCAACATGAGGAAGAACTTCTTTACTGTAAGGGTCACAGAGCACTGGAGCAGGCTGCCCAGAGAGGTTGTGGAGTCTCCTTCTCTGGAAGCTCTCAAGACCCATCTGGATGTGTTTCTGTGTGACCTGCTCTGGCTGATCCTGCTCTGGCAGGGGGGTTGGACTCAAAGATCTCCAGAGGTCCCTTCCAAGCCCCTACCCTCCTGTGTGCCTGTGACCTGCCAAAGTTTTGGTTGTTGCTTATCAGCTGTGCTTGCTCTGTGGCCAGGTTTCATTTGTTTCCTAGTGAAAAAAGGTTTCACTTAGGGGGAAAAAAGCCCCAGATCTGATGGCTCTTCTTCTGGTGGCTGGGAAACTTCTCAATCTTCAGATCTCTTGTCAATGTGGTGTTCTGTTAGCCAGGGTATAAAGGAAGAAGGTTTTACACAATGGGTTTGTAAGGCAAATCTTTAAGCTCTCCATAAAGGTCATTTGTGGTAGAGCAGTTCAGTGTTTTCTCACTGCTGTGCTCTGTGTCCTGCTTGTTGGTTTCATAGCATCTGCCTTAGACTGTGGAGAGTGTTCTGGGATCAGCCTGCACTGAATGAAACTCCTTTGCCTTTCACTTAACCCTGCCTTTACATAGGATTAGCAGGGTCAAAACTGAACATGAGAGAGACTGGATCATAGAAGGGCAACCAAGCTGGGCAAGGAGCTGGAGAGCAGGGCTGGGGAGGAGCAGCTGAGGGACCTGGGGGTGTTTAGTGTGGAATCATAGAATCAGAATCATACAATCAATAAGGTTAGAAGAGACCTCAAAGATCATCAAGTCCAACCTGTCATCACAGACTTCATGACTAAACCATGGCACCAAGTGCCACATCCAATCCCCTCCTGAACACCTCCAGGGATGGGGACTCCACCACCTCCCTGGGCAGCACATTCCAGTGGCTAACAACTCTCTCTGGGAAGAACTTTCTCCTCACCTCCAGCCTAAACCTCCCCTGGTGCACTTTGAGACTGCACCAAGGGAAGAGGAGGCTGAGGGGAAACCTCTTTGCTCTCTACAATTCCATGAATAGAATAGAATAGAATAGAATAGAAATAGAATAGAATAGAATACAATACAATACAATACAATACAATAGACCAGGTTGGAAGAGACCTTTCAGATCATCACATCCAACCTATCACCCAGCACCACCTAATCAACTAAACCATGCAACCAAGCACCCCATCAAGTCTCCTCCTAAACACCTCCAGTGATGGTGACTCCACCACCTCCCTGGGCAGCACATTCCAATGGGCAATCACTCTCTCTGTGTGGAATTTCTCCCTAACCTCCAGCCTAAACCTCCCTTGGCACAGCTTGAGACTGTGTCCTCTTGTTCTGGTGCTGGCTGCCTGGGAGAAGAGACCAAGGAGGTTGGAGCCAGGTGGAGGTTGGTCTCTTCTCCCTTGTATCAGGAGTTTGTGCTCATTGCCCTGGGCACTACAAAGAAGAGCCCAGCCCCATCCTCATGACCTCCACCCTTTATATGCGTTGCTAGGATCCTCTTTCAGTCCTCTTGTGCAGGTTTGGTACACAGTGAGGTGGGAATTGGTCTCTTCTCCCCAGTCTCAGGTGATAGAATGAGAAGAATTGGCCTGAAATTGTGCCAGGGGAGGGTCAGGTTGGAGATGAGGACAAATTTCTTTGCTCCAAGTGTGCTCAGGGATTGGCACAGGCCGCCCAGGGGGGTGGTGGAGGCCCCATCCCTGGAGGGGTCCAATAAACCTGTGGCCATGGCACTTGGGGCCATGGTTTTAATGGCCTTGGTGCTGGTGGGTTGATGCTTGCACTGGATGATCTTGGAGACCTTTTCCAATCAAACCAAGTCAGTGACTGTGTGAGAAGGTTCCAGAAAGGAGTGAGCTGAAAGTTTTGTTTGTCAGAGTGGCCTATTTCAAGAAACTGGAGATGACAGTGAGGGCCTTGAAATGCTCATTTCCCCCTTTGAGTGGTTCAGTGTTGTGGAAAAACACAGAGAGCAACTGAACCAAGCAGTCTATTAGTCAGGTTTCTTTACATATCCTTATTTCCTCCTCCTTCTGTGAACCTCTCTGCAGGCAGTGCTTGGAATAAGTGAGTTTAAGTAGAGTGCAGCATCCATTTATGCAATTCATAGAGAAGACTTCTGAGCGTGCAGAAGTAGAACTGGAGGAGTCTGAGCTAGGCAGGACAGAGAAAGTGGTGGAGAGTTGGAAGAAAGAGCTCATTCTTTCAGAGAGGGGTTGGGGTGGGGGGAAATTAACTTCCCTGTGAAGAAAAAAAAGCAAAGTGGCAGTTTTTGTAGAGCTAGCCAGAGCTGTGCTGCCAGGCAAATGGAACATGATTACTCTGCTGCCTGCTTTCCCTGAAATACTGCTCTAATGCCTCAGAAGAGCTTTTATATCCTATCCAAATGCAAGCCTGTCTAAAAGAGGAGACTATTTAATCTCTAATTGGATCTTGAGCAGAACTAAAAGATGCAGTCTGTGGTGAGAGCTATTATGAAATGAAGAAAAGTTTGATGTTTTCTTGGGGATGGTTCTGTTGGAATTCTTTTCCAGTCTCTACTTTCCCTCCCTCTACAGCAAGCATGAAGGCTGGGTCACCAAAGGCCAATTAAATATCATCAGTTTCCAGACAGCAGTGTTGGGGAAAGAAGACTCTCCAGAATGGGAAGAGTCCAACAGGATGGCATTCAACAAGTCCAAGTGCCAGGGGCTGCACTTTGGCCACAGCAACCCCAGGCAGAGCTACAGGCTGGGGGCAGAGGGGCTGAGAGCAGCCAGGCAGAGAGGGACCTGGGGGTAGTGGTGGACAGTTGGATGAACATGAGCCAGCAGTGTGCCCAGGTGGCCAAGAAGGCCAATGGCATCCTGGCCTGCATCAGGAAGAGTGTGGCCAGCAGGAGCAGGGAAGTCCTTGTGCCCTGTGCTCAGCACTGCTTAGGCCACACCTTGAGTCCTGTGTCCAGTTCTGGGTTCCTCAGGTCAAGAAGGACATTGAGAGACTTGAAGGTGTCCAGAGAAGGGCAAGGAGGCTGGGGAGGGGTCTGGAGCACAGCCCTGTGAGGAGAGGCTGAGGGAGCTGGGGTTGCTCAGCCTGCAGAAGAGGAGGCTCAGGGGAGACCTTCTTGCTCTCTCCAACTCCCTGCAGGAAGGTTGTAGCCAGGTGGGGGTTGGTCTCTTCTCCCAGGCACCCAGCAGCAGAACAAGAGGACACAGTCCCAAGCTGTGCCAGGGGAAGTTTAGACTGGAGGTGAGGAGAAAGTTCTTCACACAGAGAGTTGTTGGCCACTGGAATGTGCTGCCCAGGGAGGTGGTGGAGTCCCCATCCCTGGAGGTGTTCAAGAGGGGATTGGATGTGGCACTTGGAGCCATGGATTAGTAGTCATGAGGTGTTGGGTGACAGCTTGGGCTTGATGATCTCTGAGGTCTCTTCCAACCTTATTGATTCTATGATTCTATAATTCCAAGACCTTGGAATCCCAGAATGGTTTTGATTGGAAAAGACTTTTATGATCACCCAGTCCATCCATTCTCTGACTCGACCAAGGCTGGTGCTGACCTCAGCACCACATCTCTGCCTCTTTGAAGCATCTCTGGGATGGGGATTCAGCCACCTCCCTGGGCAGCCTCTGCCAGTCTTTGGGAAGAAGTTTTTTCTGATCTCCAACCTGGTGCAACCTGAGACTATTTCTTCTTGCCTTGCTACTCATTCCTGGGGAGAAGAGTCCAGCCCCCTCCTCACTCCAACCTCCTTTCAGGGAGCAGTACAGAGCAGTGAGGTCTCTCCTCAGCCTCCTCTTCTTCCTGTATCCAGGAGCTAGCACCTGATCTGCTGAAGTTGCATTGAGCAGGTGTTGTTCAGAAGAAAAGAGGCAGCTCCTGGTGTAGTGGAGTAGGTACTGCAACTTTCCTGGCAGAGTTAGAAGAGGCACTGGGGAGGGGAAGTGTGAATCACCAGGTGATTCAAGGGTAAGATGGGTTGTGAAAGCTGCAGAAGAAAGGGTTACTCTCCAATGGCTTCAGCAGGAGAGATCCTGACAGCTTGCCTCGGAAGAGTGTTGACAGCAGACTGCCTAAGTGGAGGAAGACAAAGCCTGCTAGACCTGGATTTCCATATGAAGAGAAGCACTGCACCTCTCTGGCTTTGCAGAGATTTGGAGCAGTGCTGTTTGTTGTCAGCATTGTAAATATTTCTGGTTTGCTATCACTCATCTTGATCTGAAAGTGATTTTAGTGTGATAGGCATAACATCTAAGCATGCTTTACAACCTTCCTCCTGCCCTCCAGCTTTCTTCCTGTTGAGCATGGCCATTTCTTCACAGGAAGGGAGCCACTTCTCCTGCTCTGGAGGGCTTTGGCTGACCCAGAGTGCAGCAATCAGGATGTTGTAACCAGTTGGGTCTGCTCTCTGGTTATATCCTTTATCAACATGAGACTTAAGAGTAGAAGTACAGGAACAGGCTGCCCAGAGAGGTTATAGAGTCTCCTAGAAAGAAAAGGTGAGAGAGCTGGGTCTGTTCAGCCTGGAGAAGAGGAGGCTCAGGGGTGACCTCATTGCCCTCTCAACTACCTGAAAGGTGGTTGTGGCCAGGAAGGGGTTGGTCTCTTCTCCCAGGCAGCCAGCAGCAGAACAAGAGGACACAGTCTCAAGCTGCACCAGGGGAGGTTTAGACTCGAGGGGAGGAGAAAGTTCTTCCCAGAGAGAGTTGTTAGCCATTGGGATGGGCTGCCCAGGGAGGTGGTGGAGTCCCCATCCCTGGAGGTGTTCAAGAGGGGATTGGATGTGGCACTTGGAGCCATGGTCTAGTCATGAGGTCTGTGGTGACAGGTTGGACTTGATGATCCTCAAGGTCTCTTCCAACCTTGGTGATACTGTGACCTTAGGGCTACATTTCAATATCTGAAGGGGACAAACAGGGACTGTTCAGAAGGGACTGTGGGGACAGGGTGAGGAGCAATGGTTTGAAACTGGAGCAGGTTTAGGTTGGGCATCAGGAGGAAGTTCTGCACAATGAGGGTGGTGAAATACCACAACAGGTTGCACAGGGATGAGGTTGAGGCTCCATCCCTGGAGGCATTCAAGGTCAAACTTGATAGGGCCCCAAGCAGCCTGCTGTAGTTGGAGACGTCCCTGCTGACTGCAGGGAGGTGGTTAGACAAGGTGACCTTTGAGGGTCCCTTCCAACCTGATGCATTCTATGAGTCTGTGAATGCTCTGACCTTTTCACAGCATCACAGAATCAACCAGGTTGGAAGAGCCCCCCAAGATCATCAAGTCCAACCAATCACAGTATCACAGTATCACAGTATAACTAAGGTTGGCAGAGACCCCAAGGATCATCAAGTCCAACCTGTCTCAACAGACCCCACAACTAGACCATGGCACCAAGTGCCACATCCAATCCCCTCTTGAACACCTCCAGGGATGGGGACTCCACCACCTCCCTGGGCAGCACATTCCAATGATGAACGACTCACTCAGTGAAGAACTTTCTCCTCACTTCGAGTCTAAACCTCCCCTGGCACAGCTTGAGACTGTGTCCTCTTGTTCTGGTGCTGGTTGCCTGGGAGAAGAGACCAACCCCTTCCTGTCTACAACCACCTTTCAGGTAGTTGTAGAGGGCAATGTGGTCACCTCTGATCCTTCTCTTCTCCTTCAGCCAACCCTATCTAATCAAGCAGACCTCATCCAAACTTCTCTTAAACACCTGCAGGGACGTCAACCCCACCACCTCCCTGGGCAGCCCAGCCCAATGGCTAATCTCTCTCTCTGGGAAGAAAGATCAAGCCTAAAGTAGCTTGAGACTGTTTGTCCTGTCCTTGCAATCAGAAAGCTGGATCTCCTTCATGCATTCCCAGTGGCTGCCACAGGAAAGCAGGAATGGCCAAGTCATTTTCCCAGGCATCTACGTTTTGGTCCCTCTTAGTGCTCTCTCTTCTGGGCTGGTCAGAGTCCCCCCTCTCCTCTGGTGTTCCATGGTAGATAGATTTTAAAAGTCCTTAATTCATTCTGGTTGCCTTCTCTAAACTGTTAGAGCCAAGGGCCTGTTTAGTCTGGAGAAGAGAAGACTTGGAGGGGATCTGATCAATGTTTATCAATATCTGAGGGCTGGGAGTCAGGAAGGGACAGGCTCTGCTCAGCTGCACCCTGGGATAGGACAAGGGGCAATGGATGGAAACTGCAGCACAGGAGGTTCTGCCTCAACATGAGGAGGAACTTCTTGACTGTGAGGGTCAGGGCCCTGGAGCAGGCTGCCCAGAGAGGTTGTGGAGTCTTCTTCTTTGGAGCCTTCCCAGCCCTGTCTGGATGTGTTCCTGTGTGCCCTGTGCTGGATTCTCTGCTCCTGCTCTGGCAGGGGGCTTGGACTTGCAGCTCTCCAGAGGTCCCTTCCAACCCCTGCCATCCTGTGAGCTGTGATCTGTTTGTCTGCTCCTTTCTAATAGAGTTTTTTGCCTTCTGCTTTTCTATCTGCATTTACTTTACATCAGAAACTTTCTTTTCACATTTGGGTTGTTGTTTTTTTTTTCCTGTATGACCTTTCAATTCCCAGGGTTGGATTTTCATTCACTAAGGTAAAGGTTATGTAGTTGGGATAAGGTAAAACCTGGCTTGGTACTTACTTTTTTTATAGGTGGTCTGAAACCACCCAATCTTTGCTTTCCCATTATTTTCATTTCATTGAACCCTTGCACTTAGGCTGAAATTGAAAGAGAAATCCTCACAGAAGTTACTCTTTCAAGGTGTTTGTCTAAAGTTGAGAACAAAACTGGGAACTTCAAGCAGCTTTTTGCGTATCTCCTCTACTCTGCTCTGCTGAGATCCCACCTGGAGCTGTGGGGCCAGCTCTGGAGCCTCTGTGCCAGGAAGGATCCTGAGGTGCTGGAAGGTGTCCAGAGCAGGGCCACGAGGAGGAGCAGAGGGCTGGAGCTGCTCTGCTGTGAGCACAGACTAAGGGAGTTGGGGTTGTGCAGGCTGGAGAGGAGAAGGCTCCCAGGAGACCTCATTGTGGCCTTGCAGGATCTGCAGGGGGCTCCAAGAAAGCTGGGGAGGGACTTTTGAGGGTGTCAGGGAGGGATAGGACTGGGGGGGATGGAGCACAACTAGAAATGGGGAGATTGAGATTGGCTGTGAGGAAGAAGTTGTTCCCCAGGAGGGTGGTGAGAGCCTGGCACAGGCTGCCCAGGGAGGTGGTGGCAGCCTCCTGCCTGGAGGTGTTTGCAGCCAGGCTGGAGGTGGCTGTGAGCAACCTGCTGCAGTGTGAGGTGTCCCTGCCCATGGCAGGGGGTTGGAACTGGCTGAGCCTTGAGGTCCCTTCCAGCCCTGACAATTCTATGTTTCTATGGCTGGGAAATAACTGAAGCTGGAGCAAAGTGCCCCCAAATGGTGTGTTTTCCTTCACTGAATTGCACTATTTCCTCTCTCTCCCCAGGTAGCAGCTGCTGGAGGACATCTGAAATTTACAGTGTCCTATGACTTCACAGAGGAAGAAGAGACAGTTCAAGTGATGGTTCAATCTGATGTTATCATAGAGGTAAAATATTGTATTTTTGGCCACAGAGAAGGGGGAGGGAGAGAAAAAGAGAAAACACACAGAAATTGCCCACTTCAGGTGTTCAGTGGGAAGGCAGCTGGCTGAGGACACAACATAGCAGGGTGCATGTACCTTCAGCTAATTTATAGCAGCAGAGAATGGACACACTTTGGGAAATAAAGCCTTCAGCAGCTCAAGAAGCCTCTGGCAATATTTCAGTGGCTTCCAACACTGTTCTCTTCCTGCTCCTGTGGAGGAATGAAGAAATGAAATAATTTGGTTTGTTGAGGCTTTCACATTCTTTCCTCAGAGCACTTCCTCTGCAGCTTGGCAAATTTGCTTTTGCCAGTGCCAAGTCCCCAGGTTTTAGCTGAGTAACTCAAGCTTTCTTCTGCCCTGACTGTCAAAGTCAGCAGACAAGCCTCTTTCAGGGGTATGGAAGCAGAGAATCATTGAATGGCTCAGGTTGGAAGAGACCTTCAAGGTCATCTATTCCAACCTCCCTGCTGTTGGCAGGGACACCTCTCAGCTAGACTTGGTTGCTCAACACCTCATCCAACCTGGCCTTGAACATCTCCAGGGAGGAGGCAGCCACAGCCTCCCTGGGCAACGTTCCAGGTGTATCACCACACTCATACTGAAGAACTTCCTCAGCTCCAGTCTAACCCTGCTCTGCCTCAGCTTCAAACCATTCCCCCTTGTCTTCACTCTAAACATCCTTATAACTGGTGCCTCTGCAGCCTTCCTGTGGGATCCCTTCAGGTACTGGAATGCAGCTCTAAGGTCTCCCTGGAGCCTTCTCTTCTCCAGGCTGAGCAGCCCCAGCTCTCCCAGCAGGTCCCCGTAGAGGAGGTTCTCCAGCCCTCTGATCACCATCAGAAGCCTCCTCTGCACCCTCTTCAACAGGCCCATGTCCTTCTTGTGTTGGGGGCACCAGAGGTGGTAGGGTCATGAATCTGAAAGCAGCCTTAGCCAGGCTTAGCCAGGCTAAGCAACCCCAGCTCCCTCAGCCTGTCCTCATAGCAGAGGTGCTCCAGCCCTTGGATCATCTTTGTGACCTCCTCTGCACCTGCCCCAACAGTTCTGTGTCCTCCTTATGAAATGTTCCTCCTGATATTTATTATTGCTGTCAAACACATTATTCAATCAATCCTGTACCCCTACAACTGGCTACAGACAAAGCTTTTTTCCCCCTGGCTTTTTCATGTTTCAGTCTCTCTCTCTCTCATTGCTGTATTTGGGCAATGAGGCTCTATTGGGCAAGGAGGCTGGGGAAGGGTCTGGAGCACAGCCCTGAGAGGAGAGGCTGAGGGAGCTGGGGTTGCTTAGCCTGCAGAAGAGGAGGCTCAGGGGAGACCTTCTTGCTCTCTACAGCTACCTGAAGGGAGGTTGTAGCCAGGTGGGGGTTGGGCTCTTCTCCCAGGCACCCAGCAGCAGAACAAGAGGACACAGTCTCAAGCTGTGCCAGGGGAGGTTTAGGTTGGAGGTGAGGAGAAAGTTCTTCACACAGAGAGTTGTTGGCCACTGGAATGTGCTGCCCAGGGAGGTGGTGGAGTCCCCATCCCTGGAGGTGTTCAAGAGGGGATTGGATGTGGCACTTGGAGCCATGGTTTAGTTGTCAGGAGGTGTTAGGTATTAGGTACTAGGTTGGACTTGATGATCTCTGAGGTATTTTCTAACCTTATTGATGATTCTATGATTCTGTGATTCTCTTTAGGGAGGTGGCTTGAGAATCAGCACACCAGAAGAGGGGATTCACCTGCAGCCTTCTGAAGAGCACACTGCAGAAATTGTGCTGGAACCAGGATCCTTCTCTGTGCATGGCACTGACGCTCCAGTCAGCAGGAGGGACTTCATGACTATCCTTGCCAACGTGAAGAGGATCCTCCTGAGAGCCACCTACACCTATGGGATGAATGCCATCTACAGGTGAACTTGGGCAACGTGTCCCTCTGCTACAGGCAGCTCCTCAAAACCTTTGCTTTCCCTCTTCAGCTGATCAGATTGAAAGCACACTCAGTTTGGACCGTGAAATCCCTAGCATTCATTTCCACTTTACAATGGTTCTTAGGTTTGTTGGTTGGTTGGTTGGTTTGGTTTTCATTTCTTTGGGGGTTTTGGTTGGTTGGTTTTGGTGGGTTTTGTTTGCCTTTTTTTTTTTGTTTGGTTGGTTGGGTTGGTTTGGTTTGGTTTGGTTGGGTTGGGTTGGGTTGGGTTGGGTTGGGTTTGGTTTGGTTTGATTTGGTTTGGTTTGGTTTGGTTTGGTTTGGTTTGGTTTGGTTTGGTTTGGGTTAGGGTTAGGGTTTGGTTTGGGTTAGGATTTGATTTGATTTGGTTTGGTTTGGTTTGGTTTGATTTGATTTGGTTTTATTTGGTTTGGTTTGGTTTGCTTTGGTTTGATTTGGTTTGGTTTGATATGGTTTTATTTTATTTGATTTAGTTTGGTTTGCTTTGGTTTGATTTGGTTTGGTTTGATTTGATTTGGTTTGGTTTGGTTTGCTTTGCTTTGGTTTTATTTGGTTTGGTTTGGTTTGCTTTGGTTTGATTTGATTTGGTTTGGTTTGATATGGTTTTATTTGATTTGATTTAGTTTGGTTTGCTTTGGTTTGATTTGATTTGGTTTGGTTTGATTTGATTTGGTTTGGTTTGCTTTGGTTTGATTTGATTTGGTTTGGTTTGATATGGTTTTATTTGATTTGATTTAGTTTGGTTTGATTTGATTTAATTTGGTTTGATTTGATTTGATTTGGTTTGGTTTGGTTTGGTTTGATTTGGTTTGGTTTTATTTGGTTTGGTTTGGTTTGCTTTGGTTTGATTTGATTTGGTTTGGTTTGATATGGTTTTATTTGATTTGATTTAGTTTGGTTTGCTTTGGTTTGATTTGGTTTGGTTTGATTTGGTTTGGTTTGATTTGGTTTGGTTTGGTTTGGTTTGGTTTGATTTGGTTTTATTTGGTTTGGTTTGCTTTGGTTTGATTTGATTTGGTTTGGTTTGATATGGTTTTATTTGATTTGATTTAGTTTGGTTTGCTTTGGTTTGATTTGATTTGGTTTGGTTTGATTTGATTTGGTTTGGTTTGATATGGTTTTATTTGATTTGATTTAGTTTGGTTTGATTTGATTTAATTTGGTTTGGTTTGGTTTGGTTTGATTTGATTTGGTTTTATTTGGTTTGGTTTGGTTTGCTTTGGTTTGATTTGATTTGGTTTGGTTTGATTTAGTTTGGTTTGGTTTGGTTTGGTTTGGTTTGGTTTGGTTTGGTTTGGTTTTTTACCTTTGGGGTAAATAGAGGAGGAGGGAGAACAAAGAGAAGCAGCCTGGCAAGGTATTGCAATCCCCTGGCCTGCAAAGGCATCAATGCCAGTTCTTTAAATATGGTTAGTTGGTGAGTGCTGTAATTCCCATGGCCAGGGTAGGTCATGGAGTGCAGTACTGCCATGTTGGAGTAAGGGATGATATATCACTTAGGTATTGTTTACCCTGCTTAATTAGCAGAGAGGGACACATTAACAGTGGACCAGAGAGTAATACCCTGACTGTAAGCTGGAAAAGTGTCCCAGGGGGAGCTGTCTGTGCTTTTAATCAGTGCTGCACAGAGTGCTGGCTGCTCCCAAAGCCTTTCCTTTGATTTATGCCAGATTGCTGCCTGGACTGCTTAAAGCCACTGATTTCATGTGAGCTCTCCTGCATCTCCTGATAGAATGAAGGAGAGGTGGTATGAGATGACACAACTTTTGTCTCTCTGTGGCTGCAGCCTGGTTGAACCCATGATGTTCATCTTGCATTTCAAATTTACCTAAGGGCATTAAAGGGCTCAAGTTGTGCCAGGGGAGGTTCAGGTTGGGTCAGGTTTGCTGGTGAGGGGTCTGGAGCACAGCCCTGTGAGGAGAGGCTGAGGGAGCTGGGGTTGCTCAGCCTGGAGAAGAGGAGGCTCAGGGGAGACCTTCTTGCTCTCTACAACTACTTGAAGGGAGGTTGTAGCCAGGTGGGGGTTGGTCTTTTCTCCCAGGCAGCCAGTACCAGAACAAGAGGAGACAAGAGTCTTAAGCTGTGCCAGGGGAAGTTTAGGCTGGAGGTGAGGAGAAAGTTCTTCCCAGAAAGAGAGATTTGCCATTGGAATGTGCTGCCCAGGGAGGTGGTGGAGTCCCCATCCCTGGAGGTGTTCAAAAAAGGCTTGGCTGTGGCACTTGGAGCCATGGTTCAGCTATCAGGAGGTGTTAGGTATTAGGTAATAGGTTGGACTTGATGAGGTCTTTTCCAACCTGGTTGATTCTCTGATTCTATGATATTAGGAACAATCTCTTCCCAGCAAGGGCTCTCAGGCCCTGTCCCAGGCTGCCCAGGGAGGTGCTGCAGTCCCCAGCCCTGGAGGGGTTTCAGAGCTGCATGGATGTGGTACTGAGGGCTGTGGGTTAGTGACAGTGGCTCAGCAGCAGGGCTGGGGCTGTGAGCTCTGGGGGAGAGGTTGGACTTGGTGATCTCAAAGGTCTCTTCCAACCTCAACAGTCCTATGATTCTATGAGAGAATGGAATGGAATGGAATGGAATGGAATGGAATGGAATGGAATGGAATGGAATGGAATGGAATAGAATAGAATAGAATAGAATAGAATAGAATAGAATAGAATAGAATAGAATAGAATAGAATGAACCAGGTTGGAAGAGACCCTTTATATCATTGCATCCAATACTCCAGGTGGGCTGGAAGACAGCCTCTCTCCTGGTACTCTATATCCAGACCCACTGAAGGGGATACTTTTTTTGGTGGTATCTTGGACTGATTAAGGATTTCTGTTGATGGGTTCCAAAGGAAGTGATTTTTGCCAAGGGAATAGTGTAGAGCTGAGCCTTAACAGCTAAGTAGGTATGAAATCAGAGGGGTTTTTTATTGTCTTCTAAGCAGGTATGTGTGGTGGACAGCTGGCTATTCCTCTGAGAGAGCAAAGAGAGTCTGGCAGAGAGACAGAAATATTACAGGGTTATTAGATCCTTCACAAGTGACAATTTCTGGCTCAAAGCATCAGCAGAGTTGTTCAACATAATAATTAGGGACTGCTATATTAAGCAACTGATTCATTTGAGTACTGCAAGTTTTCCAAATGGATAATGACAGTGCCTGTGTGAGGACTTCCAAGGGTGCTATTATCATCTGTGCTGGAGAAGAGGCCAGAATGGAGGCCTTGTAAGATAAAGCAACTTTCTTGCACTCATGGAGAAAGAGACATAAAAGTTCAGTGGAGCTGTCTGCAGTTAGCAAGAGCTGGAACTTAAAGATTACTTTTTTTCACCCTTGTTTAGTTTAATCTGTGGTGGTGGTGAATGGTGCCACAGCCAGCTGGAGGCCAGGCACCAGTGGTGTGCCCCAGGGAGCAGTGCTGGGCCCCAGCCTGTTCAGTATCTTTATTGATGATCTGGAGGAGGGCATTGAGTCCATCAGCAGTAAATTTGCAGATGACAGCAAGCTGGGGGCAGGAGTTGGTCCTTTAGAGGGTAGGAGAGCTCTGCAGAGGGACCTTGCCAGGCTGGGCAGATGGGCAGAGGCCAAGGGCAGGAGATTGAACACATCCAAGTGCCAGGGGCTGCACTTTGGCCACAGCAACCCCATGCAGAGCTACAGGCTGGGGTCAGAGTGGCTGAGATCTGCCAGGCAGAGAGGCACCTGGGGGTAGTGGTGGACAGAAGCTGAACAGGAGCCAGCAGTGTGCCCAGGGGGCCAAGAAGGCCAAGGGCATCCTGGCCTGCATCAGGAAGAGTGTGGCCAGCAGGAGCAGGGAAGTCCTTGTGCCCTGTGCTCAGCACTGCTTAGGCCACACCTTGAGTCCTGTGTCCAGTTCTGGGCTCCTCAGGTCAAGAAGGACATTGAGAGACTTGAAGGTGTCCAGAGAAGGGCAAGGAGGCTGGGGAGGGGTCTGGAGCACAGCCCTGGGAGGAGAGGCTGAGGGAGCTGGGGTTGCTTAGCCTGCAGAAGAGGAGGCTCAGGGGAGACCTTCTTGCTCTCTGCAACTCCGTGAAGGAAGGTTGTAGCCAGGTGGGGGTTGGTCTCTTCTCTTAAGCAACCAGCAGCAGAACAAGAGGACAGAGTCTCAAGCTGTGCCAGGGGAGGTTTAGGCTGGAGGTGAGGAGAAAGTTCTTCCCAGCAAGAGGAATTGGCCACTGGAATGTGCTGCCCAGGGAGGTGGTGGAGTTCAAGAGGGGATTGGATGTGTCACTTGGAGCCATGGTTTAGTTGTCAGGAGGTGCTGGGTGACAGCTTGGACTTGATGATCTCTGAGGTCATTTCCAACCTTATTGATTCTATGATTCTTTGAGATTCACATAGAGAATCATTGCTGGACACAAGGAGAAAGAGAGGAGCAGCAGCCAAGGGGTTTCTCCCCCGTGCACACATGGCTTGAAGACAAATGAGGACTATTTGGGTCAGTACTTCATCTGCCTTCTGCAGGGGCTGTGATCCAGAGGCCTGGCATAGCAGACAGTAAAATATGCTGCTCCCGCCTGAAACGTTGCCTTCCCTTCTGATCTTGTTTGTTTTGAGAAGTCAACAGTTGCCTGCTGACAGCAACAGTCAGCTTAAATATTTGGTCTCAGTGCTGAATCTCAAATTGTTGCTGCATCCCCAGGATCCAGTGCCCCATTACTGCCAGCATTATGTATCTTAATGAATGCAGAATGGCATCGAGGAATCAAAACTGCAACATCCAAATGGGAGAGAGAGAGAGAGAGAGGGGAGGGGAAAAATAAACACAATCACTGCAGCTTTCTTCACTGAGAAACTCTTAATGCTGAGCACTGTTAAACACATTAAAATCCCATTTGGCAAATAGCAGAACATAATGAGAATGAGAGCAATTCAGGGAATACAAATGGGGGATAATGGTGGGGGGATTGTTTGTGTGTTGTGTGAGTGCTTCTCCTTGTTGCATGATCTGTGCTGAGGGGGAATGAGCTGCGGTTCAAAGGATGAATAAAAGTTGCCTTTGACAGGTAATTTCTTCCTTCATTTACAGATGTTTCTCCTTAAATTGTTAGAGTGTCCTTTTTTTTATTATTGACTGGTAAAGTCATCACCCTTTTTGAGCTCTAATATCCTAGAGAGGGGTGATCTGAGTGTAAGGAGGAGTCATAGAATCACAGAATCAAGCAGGCTGGAAAAGTCCTCAGAGATCACCAAGTCCAACCTATCACCTAACCCCTCCTGACAGCTAAACCATGGCTGCAAGTGCCACATCCAAGCCTTTCTTGAACACCTCCAGGGATGGGGACTCCACCACCTCCCTGGGCAGCACATTCCAATGGCTAACAACTCTCTCTGGGAAGAACTTTCTCCTCACCTCCAGCCTAAACTTCCCATGGCACAGCTTGAGACTGTGTCCTCTTGTTCTGCTGCTGGCTGCTGGGCAGAAGAGACCAACCCCCATCTGGCTACAACCTCCCTTCAGGGAGTTGGAGAGAGCAAGAAGGTCTCCCCTGACCCTCCTCTCCTCCAGGCTAAGCAACCCCAGCTCCCTCAGCCTCTCCTCACAGGGCTGTGCTCCAGACCCCTCCCCAGCCTCCTTGCCCTTCTCTGGACACCTTCAAGTCTCTCAATGTCCTTCTTGACCTGAGGAGCCCAGAACTGGACACAGGACTCAAGGTGTGGCCTAAGCAGTGCTGAGCACAGGGCACAAGGACTTCCCTGCTCCTGCTGGCCACACTCTTCCTGCTGCAGGCCAGGATGCCCTTGGCCTTCTTGGCCCCCTGGGCACACTGCTGGCTCATGTTCAGCTGCTCCCCAGCTTTGTTGCCCTTCTCTGGACACCTTCAAGTCTCTCAATGTCCTTCTTAAAGTGAGGGGCCCAGAGCTGGACACAGCTAGGAAGGTATTATCTGTTAAAAGAGATTTCAACAGAGGTTTTCCAAGCAGCTACAGTAATCAAACACTCTGTTAAGGCTGCTGGCTGAAAGCAGAAGGCGTTGAGCCTCTCGAGTGCCTTCCTCTTCCTTCTCAAGTCTCCGAAGAATTAAATCCCCAAATCCCTGTTCCTTCCCCCAGATGGATGCTGTTGAGGTAAACTACATCTGTTTCACATGTTACCTGTCAGATTATCAAAAGGCTTCTGCTATCTGTCTCATCACACATCAGGGGGCTCTAAAAGAAAACCCAGGTCCAATGTTTGGCTAAGCAGCAGTGCTTCAGCCTCTGTCTAGCATCTGTTCTGTAAGAGTGATTGTGCATAGACTCACAGAGTCATTTAGGTTTGAAAGTACCTTTAGCATCATCAAGTCCAACAGCATGGAACAGAAAATTCTCCCACTCTGTCTTCCCTGTCATAGAATCACAGAATGCCTTGGGTTGGAAGGGACCCTCTCAGGTCATCTTGTCCAACAACCCTGCAGTGAGCAGGGACATCTCCAACTAGAGCAGGTTGCTCAGGGCCCTGTCAAGTTTGACCTTGAATGTCTCCAGGGATGAGGTTTCCACCACCTCTCTGGGCAACCTGTTCCAGTATTTCACCAGACTCACTGTGAAAAAAATGTCCTCCTGCTGTCCTAACTGCTCTGGATTGCAACCATTGCCCCTCATCCAATCACTGCATGCCCCTGTAAACTGGGACAATCCCTGGGATGTGCTACATTTCCTTTTCCTTTCATGGTCATTCACCTAATACTTAGATCCTCCTGGACAGAGCTGGGATCTCTTTCAGAGGTCAGATGTCTAACTAAAAATCTCCTATAACCAAAACTTAGTGATGTAATCTTTTATGAATAGAATAGAATAGAATAGAATAGAATAGAATAGAATAAACCAGGTTGGAAAAGAGCTTTGAGATCATCAAGTCCAACCAATCACCCAACACCACCTCATCAACTAAACCATGGCACCAAGCACCCTATCAAGCCTCCTACTAAACACTTCCAGGGATGATGACTCCACCACCTCCCTGGGCAGCACATCCCAATGGGCAATCTCTCTCTCCATGAAGAATTTTCTCCTCACCTCCAGCCTAATCCTCCCCTGGCACAGCTTGAGGCTGTGTCCTCTTGTTCTGCTGCTGGCTGCCTGGGAGAAGAGACCAACCCCCACCTGGCTACAACCTCCCTTCAGGGAGTTGCAGAGAGCAAGAAGGTCTCCCCTGAGCCTCCTCTTCTGCAGGCTAAGCAACCCCAGCTCCCTCAGCCTCTCCTCACAGGGCTGTGCTCCAGACCCCTCCCCAGCCTCCTTGCCCTTCTCTGGACACCTTCAAGTCTCTCAATGTCCTTCTTGAGCTGAGGGGCCCAGAACTGGACACAGGACTCCAGGTGTGGCCTAAGCAGTGCTGAGCACAGGGCACAAGGACTTCCCTGCTCCTGCTGGCCACACTCTTCCTGATGCAGGCCAGGATGCCCTTGGCCTTCTTGGCCCCCTGGGCACACTGCTGGCTCCTGTTCAGCTTCTGTCCACCTCTACCCCCAGGTCCCTCTCAGCCTGACTGCTCTCAGCCCCTCTGACCCCAGCCTGCAGCTCTGCCTGGGGTTGTTGTGGCCAGTGTGTAGCTGCCATGTGTATTTTAGGAAGAAAAAGCTGCATAGGAACACCTCCTTCTTTCCAAACAGCAAAGACAAGCCACTGAATGTCACAGGAGTGCTTGTGGCATCCAGCTGCAGCTGTAGTGCTCTGATTTGCTCTTTTCACTGTCTCACTTCTCTTGCACACAGACTGAGAAGCGTTAGCATGGAAGCTGCTGACCACTCTTCAGCTGGGAGAAAGGTGGCATCAGCAGTGGAGTTATGTGACTGTCCCCCTGGATATGATGGCACATCCTGTGAGGTGAGTGTCATGGTGCAGCCTTGATCATTTCTACTAACACTGTGATGGTTCTAAGCTACCAATGGCCTTGTGTGGGAAGGAAATAGTAAGAGAGCTGCCCATCCCTTCTGTTAGTTTGGTATCCCTTGGCTGGTTACCTTTATTGCTAGGTGGTGGTTCATTACATTTGAGAATCAGAGAATGGTAGGGGTTGGAAAGGACCACTGGAGATCATTGAGTCCAACCCCCCTGCCAAAGCAGGGTCACCTAGGGCAGGGCACACAGGGCTCTGCCACCCTCATAGGACAGATTTTTTTCCACATGTTTAGGTGGAGCTTCCTGGGTTCCAGTTTGTGTCCAGAGCCCCTCATCCTACCAGAAGACACCACTGCAAAGATCCTGGCCCCTTCTTGACACCCACCCCTCAGATATTTGTAAATGGTGATCAGATGTTGATCCCTCTCAGCCTTCTCTTCTCCAGACTAAACAGCCCCAGGGCTCTCAGCCTTTCCTCATCACAGAGATGCTCCAGTCCCTTCAGCATCCTTACAGCTCTTTGTTGGACTCTCTCCAGTAGATCCCTGTCCCTCTTGAACTGAGAAGGCCAGCACTGGACACAATACTCCAGCTGTGGTCTCACCAGGGCAGAATGGAGGGGGAAAAGAACCTCCCTTGATCTGCTGCCCACAGTCTTCTTACTGCACCCCAGGAGACCTCCTTGGCCACAAGGACACATTGCTGTCTGATGGATAATTGATTGTCCACCATAGAATCATAGAATTGTCAGGGAGCTCAAGGCTCAGCCAGTCCCAACCCCCCTGCCATGGGCAGGGACACCTCACACTGCAGCAGGTTGCTCACAGCCACCTCCAGCCTGGCTGCAAACACCTCCAGGCAGGAGGCTGCCACCACCTCCCTGGGCAGCCTGTGCCAGGCTCTCACCACCCTCCTGGGGAACAACTTCTTCCTCACAGCCAATCTCAATCTCCCCATTTCTAGTTCTGCTCCATCCCCCCCAGTCCTATCCCTCCCTGACAGCCTCAAAAGTCCCTCCCCAGCTTTCCTGTAGCCCCCTGCAGATCCTGCATGGCCACAATTAGGTCTCCTGGGAGCCTTCTCTTCTCCAGACAACTTCTTCCTCACATCCAATCTCAATCTCCCCATTTCTGTGTTGGTTTTTTTTCAGCAGCAGGACCCCCAAGCTCCTTCTCCATAGAGCTGCTTTCCATCTTTTATTTTCCCAGGGCTTTGCCATCTGCCTTGGGCTCTTTGAGGGCCGTGTGTGTGTCCCTGGGAGGATTGTTTCACTTGAGCTTCGTGCTGTTGCAGGCAGCAAGCATACACCCTCTGCTCTGGCTGTACTCACTTTCCCAACAAATTCCTTAGTTCCCACAGGATGTGCTCATCCAAGGGTGCATGTGGGCATAGCTTGGGGTAAAGAGAAGCCCCCAGAAAATATCCCTCTCGTGTGTTGCCTTCAAGGAAACAGTTCCAAACACCAAGATGCTCTGCTTCACAACACTACAGTCAGTATGCCATTTCTGCAGGCACTCTAGGCAGTTGCTTGTCAGCTCTCTTTTGCTTTAAAATCCCCCCTGCCTATGTGTGATGTTTAGGGCTTAGAGTCTTAGTTTCATGCCAAGTGTGGTTGCCTCTTGCTGGGGCTAGAGAAACTGACACAGAAAGAATGCCTGCAGGAACCAATGGGTATTCCTTTCCCTTTCAAAATGGGCCTGACAGAAAGAAAACATCTTGCAGAGAATCAGAGAATCCCAGAATGGTTTGGGTTGGAAGGGACCTTAGAGACCATCCAGTTCCAACCCCCATGCCTTGGGCAGGGACACCTCCCACCAGCCCAGGCTGCTCAAGGCCTCATCCAGCCTGACCTTGGAATTTTTTCCCTTTCCAGCTCCACTTTTACTTCCACTGTGGGAAATGTTGTGTTTCAGTTGATCTGGAGGAGGGGATTGAGTCAGGCATCAGCAAATGTGCAGATGACACCAAGCTGGGAGCAGATGTCGGTCAGTTAGAGGGCAGAAGGGCTCTTCAGAGGGACCTTGCTAGGCTGGACAGATGGGCAGAGGCCAACAGGAAAGAGCTTTGAGATCATCAAGACCAACCAATCACCCAACACCACCTCATCAACTAAACCATGGCACCAGGCACCCCATCAAGCCTCCTACTAAACACCTCCAGGGATGGGGACTCCACCGCCTCCCTGGGCAACACATTCCAATGGCCAACAACTCTCTGTGTGAAGAACCTTCTCCTCACCTCGAGCATTCCTTTCCCCTCAATGCCTTTTGTGCTTTGTTTGCTTTTGTAAATATTACTTCAGCTTACCTTCCAGTTGTGTGCAAGTGTTGCTATTTACTGCTGTTCCCTTCCCCTGCCTAGCTTTGCCCTCTGGGGGAAGCAGGAGGGGGGAAGCAGGGTAATGCACATTCTGTCCAGCACTGGAAGCTCAAACCAGGACAAATACTTAAGCCACAACAAAAAGAAGGGAAAATAAAGATAATGCCTCAGGTTTTGGAATGTTGGTTGCTGTGGGGTTTTTTTCCTCAGAAACAGAGAAGCATTGCAGTTCATCTCTAAATTACAGGGGAAAGGCAAAAAGGAACATAATCTTCATTTTGATCAAGGAGCATCTTGTTGCTACCTGAGAGGATATCTGAAGGGGAAAGGAGACTTTCAGTACTCTCTCCAGACAAACCTTTTTCTTTGTATGAGCAGGGTGCTTTTGAAGGTCAGCACTCTGTAATAGACTTTATAGATATATATAGAATCATAGAATCAATAAGGTTGGAAAAGACCTCAGAGATCATCAAGTCCAACCTGTCACCCAACACCTCATGATGAACTAAACCATGGCACCAAGTGCCACGTCCAATCCCCCCTTGCACACCTCCAGGGATGGGGACTCCACCACCTCCCTGGGCAGCACATTCCAATGGCCAATCTCTCTTGCTGGGAAGAACTTTCTCCTAACCTCCAGTCTAAACCTCCCCTGGCACAGCTTGAGACTGTGTCCTCTTGTTCTGGTGCTGCTTGCCTGGGAGAAGAGACCAACCCCCACCTGGCTACAACCTCCCTTCAGGGAGTTGGAGAGAGCAAGAAGGTCTCCCCTGAGCCTCCTCTTCTGCAGGCTAAGCAACCCCAGCTCCCTCAGCCTCTCCTCGCAGGGCTGCTCTCCAGCCAGTCCCTGCCCAGCCTGGATCAGTGCCTGGAATTGCCCTGCCCCAGCTGCAGGACCTTGCCCTTGGTCTTGTTGACCCTCCTGAGGTTGTCCTGGGCCCAGCTCTGCAGCCTGTGCAGGTCCCTCTGGATGGATCCCTTCCCTCCAGCTGTCAGCTGCACCACACAGCTTGGTGTCATCAGCACACTTTCTAGAGAGCTATTGGTGTTTGCATCAATTTGGCAAGCATGGGGTTTGGGGAGGGTGCAAGTATCAAACTGACCAATATTCTAAAGCTTGCTTTCCTTTCACTGTTCAAGTGGAGTCTAACTTTTGATCTCATGTGTCCTGCAGTCTTGCTGGCCTGGACACAGGCGTGTGAACGGCACAGTCTTTGGTGGGCTCTGCGCTCCCTGCACCTGCTTCGGCCATGCAGCAGCGTGTGATGACCTCACAGGAGAATGCCTGGTAAGTGGCACTGCAGCAAGTCTGATGGGCATGCCCAACATCAGTGCAGTAGGATGAAGGAGCTCTGAGGCCTGAAATGTTAAGGAGAAAAAAAAAATCCACCAATTAACAGACGTGATGGAATCACACAATGATTTGGCTTGGAAGGCACCTCCAAAGCTCATCCAGTCCAAGCGCCCTGCACTCAGCAGGGACATCCTCCACTAGGTCATAGAATCATAGAATCAGTAAGGTTGGAAGAGACCTCAAAGATCATCAAGTCCAACCTGTCACCATAGACCTCATGAGTACTAAACCATGGTTCCAAGTGCCACATCCAATCCCCTCTTGAACACCTCCAGGGATGGGGACTCCACCACCTCCCTGGGCAGCACATCCCAATGGCTAACAACTCTCTCTGGGAAGAACTTTCTCCTCACCTCCAGTCTAAATCTCCCCTGGCACAGCTTGAGGCTGTGTCCTCTTGTTCTGGTGCCTGGGAGAAGGGACCAGCCCAGAGCCCTGTCCAGCCTCACCTTGAATATCTCCAGGGATAGGGCCTCAACCACCTCCCTGGGCAACCTGTTGCAGTGTTCCACCACCCTCATGGTGCAGAACTTGTTCCTCACATCCAATTTAAACCTGCTCTGCTCTCATTTCAAACCATTGCCCCTGGTCCTTTCCCTGCAGGCCTTTGCAAACAGTGTCTCTTCAACCTTCTTGTAGCCCCCTTCAGGTATGGAATGTCACTGTTATGTCTCCCTGGAGCCTTCTCTTCTCCAGACTGAACAACCCCAGCTTCCTCAGCCTGCCCTTAGTAGCAGAGCTGCTCCAACCCCCTGATCATTTTCCTGGCCCTCCTCTGGACCCTCTCCATCAGGTCCATGTCCTTCCTGTGTTGAGGGCTCCAGAGCTGGACACAGCACTGCAGGTAAGGTCTCAGCAGAGCAAAGCAGAGTGGCAGAATCAGCTCTTTAGGTTGAACTGTTGCTGAGGATGAGAATCCTCTCATCCCAAGCTTCTACCATTAAACAAAAGCTATATTTTATTCACATAATATTCCTGTTTTGAAGTCAGATCAATAGTGTAAGGCATGGCATGCAGAAAGCAGCAAGGATATCAATATTCTCCCATGCAAGATTTATCTCCCCCTCCCATCTCTCTCCTGCAGTGTATTCAATTTGTGGCATGTAGCAGGTAACTTTTCTGTTCTGGTCTGGCAAGCAGATATTTTTAATGCCTTCCTTCATCTAAATTCCTACTAAACCTTGAAGAAACACAGAAGCATAGAATCACTCAGGTTGGAAGAGACCTCAGAGATCATCAAGTCCAAACTAGTACCTAATACCTAACACCTGACAACTAAACCATGGCTCCAAGTGCCACATCCAAGCCCCTCTTGAACACCTCCAGGGATGGGGACTCCACCACCTCCCTGGGCAGCACATTCCAGTGGCCAATCTCTCTTGATGGGAAGAATTTCTTCCTAACATCCAGCCTAAACCTCCCTTGGCACAGCTTGAGCCTGTGTCCTCTTGTTCTGGTGCTGGGTGCCTGGGAGAAGAGACCAACCCCCACCTGGCTACAGCCTCCCTTCAGGGAGTTGCAGAGAGCAAGAAGGTCTCCCCTGAGCCTCCTCTTCTGCAGGCTAAGCAACCCCAGCTCCCTCAGCCTCTCCTCACAGGGCTGTGCTCTAGACCCCTCCCCAGCCTCCTTGCCCTTCTCTAGACACCTTCAAGTGTCCTTCCTAACCTGAGGAGCCCAGAACTGGACTTTAGAAGAAACACCTGGTACTTTAGAGCAAAATACAATAATAAGAGCACATGAATTGAGCTAAATCAGCACATCAGGTTTATTTTTTCCTTCTTGTAGGCTATGGAGATTTGATGTGGTTACCTGCTACTTCAGCAGTGAAACCTGTGATGCTATCCACAGCAAGCCTACCAGCACACCACCACTGCCAGCCCCAACCACAGCAGCCTTTTGGAGCGGGGGAATTATGCTGGCTAGACTGTTCTGATCAGCTCAAGGGCATCTTCAGTTTTATGTTGTCTGAGCATGGCATGGAGCTTGAAACAACATGCCTCATTTCATTAGCCTTGCAGAAAGACAATGGGAGCCAGTGCCAGGTTTAGAGGGGTAACACACACTCATTTCCCTGCAGAATTTCAAGCAGGCTCTCTCTCCTGTGCCTCTCTCTAGATGTTCCCTTTTATTTCCTCAAGAGAAAGGTACTGGGGGAAAACCTAAAGTGCAAAAACACAAAGCCTTCTTTATTTGCTTTGGGGTTTTATTTGCCAATGCAATTTGACACTTCAGGATCCTCCCTCTGCCTCCTGGTTTGCCCATACAAGATGTTTAATTGCAGTGCAGTGCAAGCCCAAGGTATCCTTAATGTGTGGCTCAGTGAACGTTTCAAATTGCTTTTTTTCATCAACAGAAGCTTTCAGTGGCTCTCAATTTCATTCTAAGCCTTAAAGAAGCACCTGGGGATGGGAAAAAAAAAACCCATGAGTGTGACATGACAGTTGTTTTAAATCACAGAATTGTCAGGGTTGGAAGGGACCTCAAGGCTCAGCCAGTGCCAACCCCCTGCCATGGGCAGGGACACCTCACACTGCAGCAGGTTGCTCACAGCCACCTCCAGCCTGGCTGCAAACACCTCCAGGCAGGAGGCTGCCACCACCTCCCTGGGCAACCTGTGCCAGGCTCTCACCACCCTCCTGGGGAACAACTTCTTCCTAACATCCTTCTTCCTAATATCAAAGGGATCACTAAGAAAACTGTGGGCAGGGCAGGTCCAGTAAGCACAGACAGGTACTGGAATTTTCCTGCCAGGGGCTGGCAGTGAAAATGTTTGTCAAGAGGTTAATACAGGTTTGTGTCTCTTGATAAAGTTTGCTGCATTAATGAGCAGAGTCTCCAATTATGATGCCTGGAACATCAGCCTGGGATAGAATAGAATAGAATAGAATAGAATAGAATGGAATAGAATAGAATGGAATAGAATAGAATAGAATAGAATAGAATAGAATAGAATAGAATAGAATAGAATAGAATAGAATAGAATAGAATAGAATGGAATGGGATGGGATGGGATGGGATAGGATAGGATAGGATAGGATAGGATAGGATAGGATAGGATAGGATAGGATAGGATAGGATAGGATAGGATAGGATAGAATGGAATGGAGTGGAATAGAATGGAATGGAATAGAATAGAATAGAATAATGGAATGGAATGGAATGGAATGGAATGGAATGGAATGGAATGGAATGGAATGGAATGGAATGGAATGGAATGGAAAAGAATGAAATGGAATAGAATAGAATGGAATGGAATGGAATAGAATGGAATGGAATAGAATAGAATAGAATAGAATAGAATAGAATAGAATAGAATAGAATAGAATAGAATAGAATAGAATAGAATTAAGCAGGTTGGAAAAGACCTTTGAGATCATCAAGTCCAACCTAGCACTCAGCACCATCTAACCAACTAAACCATGGCACCAAGGGCCTCATCCAGTATTTTCCTAAACACCTCCAGGGATGGGGACTCCTCCACCTCCCTGGGCAGCACATTCCAGTGGCCAATTACTCTTGCTGGGAAGAATTTCTTCCTAACATCTGCCTAAACCTCCCCTGGCACAGCTTGAGACTGTGTCCTCTTGTTCTGCTGCTGGTTGCCTAGGAGCAGAGACCAATCCCCACCTGGCTACAACCTCCCTTCAGGGAGTTTGAGAGAGCAAGAAGGTCTCCCCTGAGCCTCCTCTTGTGCAGGCTAAGCAACCCCAGCTCCCTCAGCCTCTCCTCACAGGGCTTGTGCTCAACTGACAGGAGAGAAGGGAAAGGGGAAATCCTGTTCAAGGTACACCATAACTGTTCACTATTTTGCTCAGGGCTGCATAGCCAAGGTGTGAGCTCTGTGTCTGCTTCCTTCTGTGCCTTCAGGTTTCGTCCCTTGCCCAAGTTTCCCGTTTCTTTTCAGTCCGTGGCAGCAGCTTGGCTAGGAGGGAGGCTGAGTGGCTGCATTGCGCGGTGCTCCTGCTCTTTCCAGCTGCCGTGGGCTGCTGACTGAGACAGTGGAGCTCCCCCTTCTGATGCTTCGGGGGTGCTGGTGTGAAGATGACACAGCACTGAGGACGAAACAGCAAAGAACCCGTTGCAAATGTGCTTCAATTTACACGTGTTAGCAAGCACCCTGCATTTTACGTCTCCTGTCTGAGCTCACCCTGGATCAGGCTATAACAGAAGAGGCACAGGGAGCTTAAAATCGGTTCTGGCTTTTAAAAACTGGTGTTGGCTGTGTTTGGGTTTTTTTCCCCTTTGCTTTTTCTCACTTTGAAAACCCTGCAAGTGCAGTTAGATGGGTTGGTAGCCATGCAGGCTATTAAACGCTGCTATTCCGTTTGGATCACAAGCCTTTTGAAGTGAAAGAGGCAGCAGTCTGAATGCCGAGGGAGAGCGACTGTTCCACATCAAAGGCATTCCTTCCATTGAGGTTTACACAGCCTTTTGGCCCCCTTATTATTATTCATGGGTGGGGGTTTGTTTTGGGGGGGGGAATACAACAGACAATTGAGGCACCTAATTTACTGATGTGATACTTCTCCTTGCTCTTCCCTTGGCTTTGAAACGCAGTTGAAAAGCTGCCGAAATAGGGCTTTGACGGATGATAAAAGCTCAAATCATCTGCACAGACACGGGCCGGGATAAAAAGCTCATTTTAAGGCATCTCTTGCAGTAACCTGCACAGCCCTTTGATCCCCACAGCAGCCAGATAGAGAGCTGCAGGATACAGCCTTCTCATTGCCACTGTGATGTACACAACTGCTCTGGGGCGCAGGGCAAGTGCTGACAGCCAGCAGTGCTCTGCTGGAGTGGCGCCGCCACATGTCTGCAGCGGCTTTGGGAGGTTGGTTAAAGCTACTCCTCCTCAAAACAAATCTGTTTCAAGGTGTTTGGAATGGAATGGGATGGAATGGAATGGAATGGAATGGAATGGAATGGAATGGAATGGAATGGAATGGAATGGAATGGAATGGAATGGAATGGGATGGAATGGAATGGAAGAGGAGAAGAGAAGAGAAGAGAAGAGAAGAGAAGAGAAGAGAAGAGAAGAGAAGAGAAGAGAAGAGAAGAGAAGAGAAGAGAAGAGAAGAGAAGAGAAGAGAAGAGAAGAGAAGAGAAGAGAAGAGAAGAGAAGAGAAGAGAAATGGAATGGAATGGAATGGAATGGAATGGAATAGAATAGAATAGAATAGAATAGAATAGAATAGAATAGAGTAGGAATCAATCAGGTTGGAAGAGACCTTCAAGATCATCAAGTCCAACCTATCACCCAGCACCAACCAATCAACTAAACCATGGCACTAAGGGCCTCATCCAGGCTCTTCCTAGACAACTCCAGTGATGGTGACTCCACCACCTCCCTGGGCAGCACATTCCAATGGCCAGTCTCTCTGTCTGTGAAGACATTCATCCTTACATCCAGCCTAAACCTCCCCTGGCACAGCTTGAGACTGTGTCCTCTTGTTCTGGTTCTGGTTGCCTGGGAGAAGAGCCCAACCCCCACCTGGCTACAGCCTCCCTTCAGGGAGTTGGAGAGAGCAAGAAGGTCTCCCCTGAGCCTCCTCTTCTCCAGGCAAGCAACCCCAGCTCCCTCAGCCTCTCCTCACAGGGCTGTGCTCCAGACCTTTCCCCAGCTTTGTTGCTCTTCTCTGGACACCTTCCAGCAAGTCAACATCTTTCCTAAACTGAGGGGCCCAGAACAATTTCACTCATTGCAGCACACTGCTACACCAGCACGGTGCCCAGCTGGCCAGGAAGGCCATTAGCATCCTGGCCTGGATCAGCAGTGGTGTGACCAACAGGACCAGGGCATTGGTTGTCCTCATGTACTCTGCATTGGAGAGGCCACACCTTGAGGACTTGTCTCACTTTTGGGGCCCTCACTCCAAGAAGGACATTGAGGTGCTGGAGCAGGTCCAGAGAAGGGCAACCAAGCTGGGGCAGGGTCTGGACAACAGGGTTGGTGAGGAGCAGCTGAGGGCTCTGTGGGAGTTCAGCCTGGAGAAGAGGAGGCTGAGAGACCTCATTGCTCTCTACAACCTCCTGAGAGGAGGTTGCAGTGAGGTGGGGGGTTGGGCCCTTCTCCCTAGTCTCAGGTGACAGCAGGAGAGGAAATGACCTGAAATTGTGCCAGGGGAGGTTTAATTTGGCTATTAGGAAAATTTTCTGTACTGGAAGAATAGTCAGGTTCTGGAGCAGGCTGTGCAGGGAGGTAATGCAGTCACCACCTGCAGGTGTTTAAGTAATGTGTAGAGATGGCTTTTAGGGATATGGTTTATTGCCCATAGTGATGTCAGATCAATGGTTGGACTCAATCATCTTAGAGGCCTTTTCTGACCAAAATGATTCTATGATGCTTATTAGTAAGGCCAGAAAAATGCCCCTAAAATATTCCCACATTGCTAAGTGAGAAGTCCCCAGTGGCATCCATTCTGCAGTTCATTCCTTTGAGTGCAAAGAGCTTGCACCATGTAGATCAAGGCCAGTGCCTGAGCTAGTGGACATGGGCTTTAGAAAGTGCTCATCACCTATCTTCATACAGCCAGGAGGGAAATTTGGTGAATGAGAAGCTCAGCAGGAGCCAGCAGGGAGCACTTGCAGCCCATAAAGCCAAGCAGAGCCTGGGCTGCAGCAAGAGAAGTGTGGCCAGCAGGGCCAGGGAGGGGATTCTGCCCCTCTGCTCCACTCTGCTGCAACCACAGCTGCAGCTCTGGGTCCAGTTCTGTTGCAGGAAGGATCTGGAGGTGCTGGAAGGTGTCCAGAGAAGGGCCACGAGGAGGAGCAGAGGACTGGAGCTGCTCTGCTGTGAGCGCAGACTGAGGGAGTTGGGGTTGTGCAGGCTGGAGAGGAGAAGGCTCCCAGGAGACCTTCCTGTGGCCTTGCAGTATCTGCAGGGGGCTCCAAGCAAGCTGGGGAGGGACTTTTGAGGGTGTCAGGGAGGGATAGGACTGGGGGGGGGGGAGCAAAACTAGAAATGGAGAGATTGAGATTGGCTGTGAGGAAGAAGTTGTTCCCCAGGAGGGTGGTGAGAGCCTGGCACAGGTTGCCCAGGGAGGTGGTGGCAGCCTCCTGCCTGGAGGTGTTTGCAGCCAGGCTGGAGGTGGCTGTGAGCAACCTGCTGCAGTGTGAGGTGTCCCTGGCCATGGCAGGGGGTTGGGACTGGCTGAGCCTTGAGGTCCCTTCCAGCTCTGACAATTCTATGATTCTATGAAATGATGCTTCCTAAGCCAGATGCAGCCTTGGCCAGAGCACAGGTGGGAATTACCTAAGCTTCTGCATGTCCTGGCTGTTTGTAAGAGCAGCAGAGGAAAGTGTCCATCTCCTGGGGACATTATGGTGCTTTGACAGTGCCAGAAGAGCACAGTCATGCCTCCAGAGACATAATATCTCCGTCTGGTCTACATGGCTATGGCATGCTCTAAAATAGGCACCCAGGATTACCCCTTGAGCTGGCTTAAACCAGCAACCTCCCTGATTGTCCCTGTGACAGATACCCTGAGGAAGGACAGCAGCCTGCCAAAGGCACTATCTTGGACTCAGCCACACTCCCTGGGAACATGTTTATTTTCACCAGCATCCTTCTGTGCAGACACCTTCTTTCCATATCCAGATATACTCAGCTGCAGCTTCTTCACTGTGAGGGTGCCAGAGCCCTGGCGCAGGCTGCCCTGAGAGGTTGTGAGTCTCCTTCTCTGGAGACTTTCAAAGCCCACCTGGATGCATTCTTGTGCAACCTGATGTAGGGAACCAGCTTTGACCTCGATGATCTCCAGAGGTCCCTTCCAAGTACTAACATTCTGTGATATGCTAAGCATTGAGAGTGGTTTCCAGCATGAAGTTAGAGTTCCCTGATATTGGCCATAAAGATGTTTCCTCTCTTTCTGCCAAGGAGGAAGAGCTGGCTTCAGCAGGCAGTGGGGGAAAGCACACTCCAAGACATAACCAGGAGAGTCTTTGAGCAGCAAAGTCTGAGCTGTACATAAAACTTTGGACAAGGATAAATCTCACAGCCTGACTTACTAAGAGGTTGTCTGAGGGAAGCTTAATGGTGACTGGAGGATAAAAGAGCTCCAGAAAATGGATCCATTTGAAATAATTTGAGATCCAGTACCTGGCATTTTTTAAGCATGAAGATTGGGGCATAGAATTGTTCCTACAGACACAATGTCTATGGATTTAAACTTCTATGGGAGTCTCAGTCTCCTTCTGTTGAGATTTCCAAGACCTGCCTGGATGTGTCGCTGTGTGACCTGCCCTAGGTGATCCTGCTCTGGCAGGAGGGTTGGACTCAGTCATTTCCATAGGCCTCACCTTGAGTCCTGTGTCCAGTTCTGGGCTCCTCAGGTCAAGAAGGACATTGAGAGACTTGAAGGTGTCCAGAGAAGGGCAAGGAGGCTGGGGAGGGGTCTGGAGCACAGCCCTGTGAGGAGAGGCTGAGGGAGCTGGGGTTGCTTAGCCTGGAGAAGAGGAGGCTCAAGTGAGACCTTCTTGCTTCATTTCTTTCTTGCTTGCTTTCTTTCTTGCTTTCTTTCTTTCTCCCTTGCTTTCCTTCTTTCTTTCTCTTTCTTTTCTCTCTTTTCTTTCTTTCTTTCTTTCTCTTTCTTTCTTTCTTTCTTTCTTCCTTTCTTTCTTCCTTCCTTTCTTTCTTTCTTCCTTCCTTTCTTTCTTCCTTCCTTCCTTTCTTTCTTTCTTCCTTTCTTTCTTCCTTTCTTTCTTCCTTCCTTTCTTCCTTCCTTTCTTTCTTCCTCCTTCCTTTCTTTCTTTCTTCCTTTCTTTCTTTCTTCCTTTCTTTCTTTCTTTCTTCCTTCCTTTCTTTCTTTCTTTCTTCCTTTCTTTCTTCCTTCCTTCCCTTCTTTCTTCCTTCCTTCCCTTCTTTCTTCCTTCATTTCTTTCTTTCTTCCTTCCTTCCTTTCTTTCTTCCTTCCTTTCTTTCTTTCTTTCTTCTTTTCTTTCTTTCTTCCTTTCTTTCTTTCTTTCTTTCTTTCTCTCTCTCTCTCTTTCTCTCTCTCCTTCTTTCTCTCTCTCCTTCTTTCTCTCTCTCTCTCTTTCTTCCTTCTTTCTATCTTTCTTCCTTCCTTTATTTCTTCCTTTCTCCCTTCCTTTCTCCCTTTTTCAAAATGTATTAATCCACCATGAGGAAGTCAAGAGAGAGAGAGAGAGACCTGGGTTGAGAATTAGTCACCCTATGTGGAAATGGCAGATGTCAGAGCTGCAGAGAAGAACTCCTGACAGAGCAGGTCACCTCTGCAACACGAGTTGCTTCCCTACAAAGTGGCAGGGGTTGATGTTTTTGCTTTCCCATCACCCTGGAAGAGATGTGCAGCTCTACAACACCGTGCCAGCTCCTCTCACTTCAATAACATCTCTGCCACAGCAGCCAGTCGTATCCTTCAAAAACATTAGGGTGTGCCTGAGAATATTTAAGGCTAAACTTAACACAAAAGAGGAATCCATTCTTGTTCTGGGAAAGTACAAATAATTTGACAGGATGCCTTAGAGAAGCTGAATTGCAAAGGGTTTTTCCTTTGAAACACTTGAATTGTTTTTGTCACATCTGCTTTTAAAAGCCTGCCTGCCTGCTCCCAGCTGCTTCCCCAGTACGCCTGGCAGAGTCCTTTGAATGACAGCTCTTGAGATAACAATTAAATGGACTTACATTACCTAATGAAGTAGGATTTAACCCAGCTGATGGCACTGAAGCCATAATTTTTGCTTGATTAAGAGTCTTGATGGCAGGTATTAGCTCATAATCCACCAGAGATGTGAGAATGCAATATTGTGACTGCTGCTTTCATTTCCCAGCTGTGCTGTGTACACAAGCAGTAAGAATGCACTTTTGGGGTCTAGTGGGAGGTGTCCCTGCCCATGGCAGGGTTTTGGAACTAGAGGATCTTGGAAGGCCCTTCCAACCTTAACCATTCTCTGATTCTTTGAAGCTTCCTGACAGCATTTCTGGAGATGGAGGCTTTTGACTCCAGTGCACTCATGGCTGAGCAGGGCATTGTGCTTTTTCAGCTGCCCAGAGGGATGGTGGTGGCAAAAACTATTGGTGCAGACCTTTGGGGCTGACCTGCTGGAAAGCAGCTCCATGGAGAAGGATCTTTCCAGACAAGAAGTTCTCCATGGGACAGCAATTTGTCCTTGTGGTCAAGAAGGCCAATGGCCTGCTAGGGTGCACTAGGCAGAGTGTGGCCAGCAGGACAAGGGAGGTTCTTCTGCTCCTTCACTCTGCCCTGGTGAGACCACATCTGGAGTACTGTGCCCAGTTCTGGGCTCCCCAGTTCAAGAGGGTCAGGGGACTACTGGGGAGAGTCCAATGGAGGATACAAGGAGGCTGAAGGGCCTGGAACATCTGTGTGAGGAGGAAAGGCTGAGAGCCCTGGGGCTGTTTAGAAGAGAAGGCTGAGAGGAGATCTGATCAATGGTTACAAATATCTGAGGGGTGGGTGTCAAGCAGAAGAGGCCAGGCTCTGTGCAGTGGTGTCCTGGGGTAGGATGTGGTGCAGTGGACACAAAGTGTAACCTAGGAAGTTCAACCTCAAGATGAGGAGAAACTTTTGTGTGAGGATGCTGGAGCCCCTGAGCAGGCTGCCCAGAGATGTTTGTGGAGTCTTCTTCTCTGGAGACATTCAAGACCCATCTGGATGTGTTCCTGTGTAACCTGTTTTGGCACTGGACACCACTGAGCAGAGTCTGGCTCTGTTCTCCTGCCACTCACCCTTTACCTGCTGATCAGCATTAATGAGATCCCCTCTCAGCTTTCTCTTCCAACACTAAACAGCCCCAGGGCTCTCAGCCTTTCCTCATAAGGTAGATGTTCCCATCTCCTTATCATCCCCTCATTCAAGGGATGCCTGTGCTCAGAGGATCAATTCCTATTCTGCCAATGGAGTATTTAATAGAGATCAGGCCAAAAGTAGATACAAAATGTAGATCCAGTGCTATTCTTATGCTGGGTGGTTTATATGTTCTGGACTGTCTTGTATTAGCAGGTGATGGAAAAGAGGAAATAGCCTAAAATTGTGCCAGGGGAGGGTTGGGTTGGAGATGAGGAAAAAATGCTTTGCTGCAGGAGTGGTCAGGGCTTGGCACAGGCTGCCCAGGGAGGTGGTGGAGTCCCCAGCCCTGGAGGGGTTCAAGAACCTGTGGCCATGGCACCTGGGGACATGGTTTAATGGCCATGGTGGCCAGTTCTGGGCCCCTCAGTTTAAGAAGGACATTGAGAGACTTGAAGGTGTCCAGAGAAGGGCAAGGGGGCTGGGGAGGGGTCTGGAGCACAGCCCTGTGAGAAGAGGCTGAGGGAGCTGGGGTTGCTTAGCCTGCAGAAGGGGAGGCTCAGGGGAGACCTTCTTGCTCTCTCCAACTCCCTGAAGGGAGGTTGTAGCCAGGAGGGGGTTGGGCTCTTCTCCCAGGCAGCCAGCAGCAGAACAAGAGGACACGGTCTCAAGCTGTGCCAGGGGAGGTTTAGGCTGGAGGTGAGGAGAAAGTTCTTCCCAGCAAGAGGAACTGGCCACTGGAATGTGCTGCCCAGGGAGGTGGTGGAGTCCCCATCCCTGGAGGTGTTCAAGAGGGGATTGGATGTGGCACTTGGTGCCATGGTTTAGTCATGAGGTCTGTGGTGACAGGTTGGCCTTGATGATCTTTGAGGTCTCTTCCAGCCTTGGTGATTCTGTGGTGTTGGGTTGATGGTTGGACTGGATGAGCTTAGAGATCTTTTCCTGCTGAAACACATCTATGATTCTATGACAGCCCATCAGCTAGAGGAACACAACCCATAGAGAGAGAGTTTGTTTGTCCTTGTTTCTATGTTTAACACAGTCTGGATGCTATTCCAGCAAGTGAGTATGAATTCAGCAATTGAGGCTTGGCTACTGCTAGCCATGTATGATCTAATGCACTTAAATATGACCCACAAGAATTCATTCAGAGGTGTGGTCTGGGCTGTATTTCTGGCATCAGCATCTAAAAAGCCTCCCAAAATGCAGTCTGTTGCAAGGCTCAGATACTCAACCTCTTGGTCCCCTCTGCTTTTCTTAAAGCAAGCTAAAATAATGACACAGCTGTTCTGTGGTGGGGAGATGAAGGTCTGCAGTTGAATATCCTTCATGCTTTATGTGGAGAAAGATGATCCCCAAATAGCTGACACACAGGAGGCTTTCTAGGGCTGGGTGATCCTTGGGGTCTCTTCCAACCTTAGTTATACTGTGATACTGTGACACTGTGCTTCACCACCAGCAGCAAATCATAGAATCATAGAATCAAGAAGGTTGGAAAAGACCTCAAAGATCATCAAGTCCAACCTGTCACCCAACACCTCATGACCACTAAACCATGGCTCCAAGTGCCACATCCAATCCCCTCTTGAACACCTCCAGGGATGGGGACTCCACCACCTCCCTGGGCAGCACATCCCAGTGGCCAATTCCTCTTGCTGGGAAGAACTTTCTCCTCACCTCCAGCCTAAACCTCCCCTGGCACAGCTTGAGACTGTGTCCTCTTGTTCTGGTGCTGGATGCCTGGGAGAAGAGCCCAACCCCCAGCTGGCTACAACCTCCCTTCAGGGAGTTGGAGAGAGCAAGAAGGTCTCCCCTGAGCCTCCTCTTCTGCAGGCTAAGCAACCCCAGCTCCCTCAGCCTCTCCTCACAGGGCTGTGCTCCAGACCCCTCCCCAGCCTCCTTGCCCTTCTCTGGACACCTTCAAGCCTCTCAGATGAGAACACATGTTGCAGGTTATTACAGGTGATCAGCAAGATCATGGAATCATGGAATAGGTTGGGTTGGAAGGGACCTCCAAAGCTCATCCAGTCCAACCCCCCTGCAGTCAGCAGGGACATCCTCCACTAGATCAGGCTGCCCAGAGACCTTTTTGAGCCTGACCTTCAGTATGTCCAAGGCTGGGGCCTTAAGTACCTCCCTGGGCAAGCTGTTCCTCAAGCACTTTGCATATGTATGTCACCTAACTGTGAATTTGTACCTCTCATCTTCTCCCTAGGACTGCCAACACAACACTGGTGGTCCATACTGTGACAGATGTCTTCCTGGCTTCTATGGTGATCCAACTAAAGGGACAGCTGAAGACTGCCAGTTGTGTGCCTGCCCCCTCAATATCCCTTCTAACAAGTAAGGTGGCTCTGTTGCATGTTACACTTCTTCACTTGGTGAATTGCAGGACCATTTAATTGTTGCTTTTGAATTTACCCTGGAGGTGCTTTGTGGGTTTTTTATCCCAAGATTATCTTCTGCAGTATAAACTTTCCTTCTCCTTTCACCATTGTACAGAGTCCTTGGCTTCACAGGAGGATCAAGACAAAAGCTGGGTGAGACCAGGCTAGAAAGAACAACCCTGGGATGATTGCTCTTTGAACCAATCACTAGGGTTTGCTTTTTTGGGTCCCACTCAAGGGCAGTTAGTCCCAGTGTTAAAGCTGAAGTTACAGATTTGATATGTGGGATATTTTTCATGACTGAGTTTAAAACCCAGTTGTGTTGATCAGATAAAACAGGGACTCCTTCTGCTTTTACTTTGCCTTTTGGGTTGACATTCAGTGATAATGTTAAGGGCAACAAGGCTGGTGAGAGGCTCCTTGAGCACAGCCCTGTGAGGAGAGGCTGAGGGAGCTGGGGTTGCTTAGCCTGCAGAAGAGGAGGCTCAGGGGAGACCTTCTTGCTCTCTCCAACTCCCTGAAGGGAGGTTGTAGCCAGGTGGGGGTTGGGCTCTTCTCCCAGGCACCCAGCACCAGAACAAGAGGACACAGTCTCAAGCTGTGCCAGGGGAGGTTTAGGCTGGCTGTTAGGAAGAAATTCTTCCCAGCAAGAGAGATTGGCCACTGGAATGTGCTGCCCAGGGAGGTGGTGGAGTCCCCATCCCTGGAGGTGTTTAGGAAGAGCCTGGATGAGGCCCTTGGTGCCATGGTTTAGTCGATTAGATGTTGCTGGGTGATAGGTTGGACTTGATGATCTCAAAGGTCTTTTCCAACCTGGTCTACTCTGCTCTACTCTACTTCTATTCTATTCTATTCTATTCTATTCTATTCTATTCTATTCTATTCTATTCTATTCTATTCTATTCCATTCCATTCCATTCCATTCCATTCCATTCCATTCTATCCTATCATCTGAAGGGCAGAGGGCCACCATAAGGCACAGTGGCCACCATGTAAGGCCACCATAAGCAAATCTGAGCCAGATTTGCTCTTACCCACTTCAGGCTGACTCTGTTTGCTTGCAGTGCATTGTGTCCTGTTCAAATTGCACTGATCAGAGCAGGAATCAGCTAACCTCTTATCAGCAGACACTCCAGGAGGTTGTCCCATGGGAGCCTGCCTTCCTGTTATCACAGCTCTGCAGTTGGTTTTCTGAGGTAGACATGGGTTCATTATGCCTGCTGCTGAGGCATGGTTCCTCTAATGGCCTCTTCTTTCACATGCTTAGGACCTGGAGGTGTCAGAGGATGAAAAAAATCACCATGAGCTGGCAGTGTGCACTTGGAGCCCAGAAGGCCACCAAGTCCTGGACTGCACCCAAAGCAGTGTGACCAGCAGGACAGGGGAGGGGATTCTGCCCCACTGCTCTGGTGGGACCCCACCTGGGGCCCCCAGCACAAGAATTACATGGATTGATGGAGAGGGTCCACAACAGGCCATGAAGACAGTCACAGGGCTGGAGAACCTCTGCTATGGGGTCAGGCTGAAAAGAGTTGGGGTTAACTGTGTCCAGTTCTGGGCCCTTCAGTTTAAGAAGGACATTGAGAGACTTGAAGGTGTCCAGAGAAGGGCAAGGAGGCTGAGGAGGGGTCTGGAGCACAGCCCTGTGAGGAGAGGCTGAGGGAGCTGGGGTTGCTTAGCCTGCAGAAGAGGAGGCTCAGGGGAGACCTTCTTGCTCTCTCCAACTCCCTGAAGGGAGGTTGTAGCCAGGTGGGGGTTGGTCTCTTCTCCCAAGCAGCCAGCACTAGAACAAGAGGACACAGTCTCAAGCTGTGCCAGGGAAGGTTTAGGCTGGAGTGAGGAGAAAGTTCTTCCCAGCAAGAGAGATTGGCCACTGGAATGTGCTGCCCAGGGAGGTGGTGGAGTCCCCATCCCTGGAGCTGTTCAAGAGGGGATTGGATGTGGCACTTGGTGCCATGGCCTAGTAGGCATGAGGTATTGGGTGACAGGTTGGACTGGATGATCTTTGAGGTCTTTTCCAACCTTATTGATTCTGTGATTCTATGATTCTATTCAGCCTGGAGAAGAGAAGGCTCTGGGGAGACCTCTTAGGGCAGCCTTGCAGTACTTGAAGGGGGTATAGGAGAGCTGGGGAGGGACTTTTGACAAGGGCTGGGAGTGACAGGATGAGGCACAATGGCTTTGAGCTGGGAGAGGGGAGGTTGAGACTGGAGATGAGGAAGAAATTGTTTCCAGTGAGGGTGGTGAGACTCTGGCACAGGTTGCCCAGGGAGGCTGTGGATGTCCCCATCCCAGGCTGGATGAGGCTTTGAGCAACCTGGGCTGGTGGGAGGTGTCCCTGCCCATGGCAGCTGGGGGTTGGAACTGGATGTTCTTCAAGGTCCCTTCCAACCCAAACCACTCCAGGATTCTATGGTATGTCAGGAGAAAATGCTTGGCCGAGCCAGGAAACTAAAATCAAGTTGTCTTAGGTGGACTTCTGAGTTATCCTGAGCTGCCTTTTCCTCTTTTTGCTTGTATCTGCATATTGGTTCTTGTCTGATGCAAATGAGATCAGTGGTTATTAGGGATGTCATATGTAATGCTCACTTGACTTCTTCATCTTACCTCTTCTCATTAATGCATCACTCTCACAAACTGTTCTGACATTCTTAGTCTTTAAGGAGTTTCTAATAAACTGTTTTTTTTCCCTAGAAATGATCAGACACAGCACTATATAATTCCTTCTGCCAGCTGTAGATGTCTGGGATAATTACCACTTTTCCCTTGAAGTGGCAATAAACTTAATATGGGTAATAAAGACCCTGACAGGAATGGTACAGCACTGCAAGTGGGACTGGAGATATCTCACTCAGCCTGGGAAGGTCACAAGTAAACTTGTAGCACAGAATTAACCAGGTTGGAAAAGAACTTTCAGATCATTAAGTCCAACCCATCACCCAGCACCATCTGATCAACTGAAACATGGCACCAAGCAACCCCTCAAGCCTCCTACTAAACACCTTCAGGGATGGTGACTCCACCACCTCCCTGGGCAGCACATTCCAATGGTTAATTTCTCTCTCTTTGAAGAACTTTCTCCTCACCTCCAGCCTAAACTTCCCCTGGCACAGCTTGAGACTGTGTCCTCTTGTTCTGCTGCTGGTTGCCCGGGCATTCTATGACTTAATGTGGAGATGTAGACTGAGTATCAAGTCAAAGAAAGAACCAAAGCATGACAGGTCTGATCATTAACCCTTAAAACAAGGAAATGCCTCCACTAATTAGTATTGCTCAGTAATAATAAGACCCTAATTATTGCTGCCTGTTAAATGCATGCAGCAGAGTTCAGAGCAGCTGATGGAACTGTGGTGGAAATCAATCTTGTGCCATGCTTTGATGAGCTGTGATAGCATCTCCACAAAGTTTCCCCTGTAGCTTTTAGAAGGAGTGAGGTTGGGACTGCCAAGCAGGAGCCTGTTTGAAAGAAGTCAGCTGCTGCTGATTAGAATCAATGCTGATGTGTGCCTCAGTTGAAAATTGCTTTCCTTGCTATGTAAAAATAGAAGGAACAATTATTGTTTCTTCAACTGGCTTCTCAGGCACTCATGAATCAATTCTTGACAATGCCAAAGGATGTCATGGGGAAGAGGAAAATTCCAGTACCTGTCTGTGCTTGCTGGACCTGACCTGCCCACAGTTTTCTTGCTGATCCCTTTGATGTTAGGGAGAAGGATGGTAGAAAGAAGTTGTTCCCCATGAGGGTGGTGAGAGCCTGGCACAGGTTGCCCAGGGAGGTGGTGGCAGCCTCCTGCCTGGAGGTGTTTGTAGCCAGGCTGGAGGTGGCTGTGAGCAACCTGCTGCGGTGTGAGGTGTCCCTGGCCATGGCAGGGGGGTTGGAACTGGCTGAGCCTTAGGGCCCTTCCAACCCTGCCAGTTCTGTGATTCTGTGTCTGTGGGATAACTTGCAGGCAGATTAGTTATAAGTGGAAAGAATCAGTACCAGAAACAACATCAACTGAGGTCATATCTTCAGATAAGAAGTGGGGTCCAGCAGGTAATCAAGTGACATGAGCCTCATTGAGCTTTTCTGTCTTCCTAGTGCCTGTTACTTCCCAGAAACGTTCCTCTTATATCCTGCTTTAGTTTATCCCAGGTCAAATGGTGTCTGCTTGCTGTTATTGTAACATGAAGCTTTACCTGGAATATGCCTTCCTCCTGAGGCTTTGTTAGAGCAATGATATTCCTTCCCTACTAGCATCTTCCTAGGATGACAAAGACATGTTTAGTGTCTTCTTTTCAAGTAGGTGTTTTGTTTAACTGGCCTGAAGGTGTCAATTATACACCTGCACCCAGTCCTTGTTTGACTCCTCTCTCCTCTCCTCTCCTCTCCTCTCCTCTCCTCTCCTCTCCTCTCCTCTCCTCTCCTCTCCTCTCCTCTCCTCTCCTCTCCTCTCCTCTCCTCTCCTCTCCTCTCCTCTCCTCTCCTCTCCTCTCCTCTCCTCTCCTCTCCTCTCCTCTCCTCTCCTCTCCTCTCCTCTCCTCTCCTCTCCTCTCCTCTCCTCTCCTCTCCTCTCCTCTCCTCTCCTCTCCTCTCCTCTCCTCTCCTCTCCTCTCCTCTCCTCTCCTCTCCTCTCCTCTCCTCTCCTCTCCTCTCCTCTCCTCTCCTCTCCTCTCCTCTCCTCTCCTCTCCTCTCCTCTCCTCTCCTCTCCTCTCCTCTCCTCTCCTCTCCTCTCCTCTCCTCTCCTCTCCTCTCCTCTCCTCTCCTCTCCTCTCCTCTCCTCTCCTCTCCTCTCCTCTCCTCTCCTCTCCTCTCCTCTCCTCTCCTCTCCTCTCCTCTCCTCTCCTCTCCTCTCCTCTCCTCTCCTCTCCTCTCCTCTCCCCCCCCCTTTTTTTCCTCTTTCCTTCCCCCCCATTTTCCTCTTTGCTTGCCCAGAATGGAAAGCATCCTTTACTCGAGGCCCTGCGCAGGTGCCTGCCTGTCCCTGTTTCCCAGCATCTCTGCACAACGTGAGAGGCGCAGATTCCTCTCCTGAGCAGTGCCTTCTGGATGGCCAGGAGCTTTCCTCACAGGGATGTACTAAGGGAGGAAGATTACAGAGAGCAGAATGCTCAGCACTGAAGGAGCACAGATCAGTTGAACAGGGACACGGAGAGGTGGAGCTTGCAAATGGCTGCAGCACCCCTAGCAATAAAGAAGAGCTAAAAATAAGTGGAGCATAGCAAAGAAGTAGAGCTTTCTAGTCTGGAAGCTATTCTTAAACCTCAGCGTGCCCGTCTGGCCTGCTGCTGGAGGTCATCGGCACGCTGTGAAGCCGCCCCAGCTCTCTCCCTTTCGCTCCTCCCCGTCCGTGTCCCCTGGGCTCCTTTCACGGCCAGTTCCACACCACGTTAACTGAGCATTCACATCGGTTGTCCTTCAGAACGATTTATCTAGGGGCCACATTCTGTGTCGCCAGCCCCTGGGGGGCACAAACAAGCAGCTGTACATTCCAGCCTTCTAGTGCTCTCCACACCGCTCGGTGGCAGGCTCAGGTCCGCTGGGATGCTGCCACCCCTTCCTCTATATTCAGCGTGGCAGAAATAGCAAAGTCATTCCCGGTTCCGCTTGCTGGAGTTCAACTTCAGCCCCATGTCCTAGACCGGAATCCCTTCTCCCGGGCGCTGGGTTGCAAATGAACGACCTCTGAAGCGGGAGGAGAGCTATGCCGCTAACGAGCCTCTCTTTGTGTTTCTTCTTTGTCCCTCTTCTGGCCCGATACCAACAACACAGCTTTAGCCCCACCTGCCACTTTGACCGGAGTCGGGGGCTGCTGTGCGATGAGTGCCCAGCGGGGTACGTGGGAGCACGCTGTGAAAGGTAAGCGAGCACCGAGCTGCTACCCACCTGAGGGCTGAAGCAGAAGCATTGCTTGCATGGAAGCGCTGCTCCCTTTCCTCGCACCCTCTTCTTGTCCCCATCCCTGTGTCCTGAAACCCCCTGAAGAAATTCCTTCCTCTGATG
Source organism: Dryobates pubescens (assembly GCF_014839835.1). NCBI lineage: Eukaryota > Metazoa > Chordata > Aves > Piciformes > Picidae > Dryobates > Dryobates pubescens. The sequence continues at coordinate 2,531,693 of NC_071639.1, read as the reverse complement.
TCGTGTCCATGCCTTTTGCATCTCTTTAGTGCTTCTACCTAGCGCTCTGTGGTGTAGTGCAGGGCTTCCATGAGCCACATCTGCTTCCCAAGCAGCATTTGCTGGCAAGAGCCTCCTCAAAATAAAAAGCTTTTTTTCCCCCTAGCTTTTCTCTCACCCTTCTGAGATATATATATATATATATATAGATATAGATATATATATATATTTACCATTATTTTGTCCTTTTTGATACCCCCCCCCCTCCTTTTTTGTCTGTTGAATGTTTTAGAGCTTGGTGAAGCTGCAATAAATTCCTGATGAATAAATGAACAAGTGACTGACCCTGCAAGAAATTCCTGATGCCTCGTTTGGGAAAGTTAACATGCAGCCAAAGTGCAGTTCTTGTCCTAAGCTCTTTGCCTGAATTGCTTGTTAACTCATCAGCTAGAAGCACAGAATGGTAGGGATTGGAAGGGGCCTCTGAGGATCATCAAGCCCAGCCCCCCCCTGCCAAAGAAGGGTCACCTAGGGCAGGTCATACTTGGCATTTTTGTGTGCTTCTAGTTTCTCCCCGTTGTGGTTAGGAAGCAGAGCAGGCTAGGTTTCAATAACAGCACCAACCAAGGTATTTCCTTTGTCAAATGCATCAGTGAATACTTCCCACACTTTTTAGTGCCTGTGGAAAAGAGAAACTGAATGAGTATGTCTGGCTTGCCTGTGACAGGTCTGAGTGACATGTTAGTACTGTGGGAGAAAATTCTCTCCCCTTCTCATATCCTCTCGTTCTGAGAGGATCAGATGGGGGATTTAAGGGCAACAGAAGGCTGGTGCTAAGCTCCCAGGAACCCCTCCCACGGGAGGTGAGACCACACAGAGAGGGAGTATCATCACCAGGCCTGCACGCCTTCGCTGCCTGGAGGTTCCACATCGATGGAACAGCTTTGGAGAGCACTTAGTGTGCCAGGGGACCTCTGCTAGTTGTCTGGAGGTCGTGGTGAGTCAGCACAGGCTTTGGCTCTGTGGTTCCAGTCCTCTGTGACCCTGCAGATGACACCTTTTCAAGAGGGGCTAGGAGGGCATGTAACTGTCGTAACACCTGGCATGAAACCGTGGCACTTCTGTGTAGGCATTTGGTGTGTGGCACTTCCACGGGCTGCCTGCAGCATTTCCCAACAAAAGCCCTGAAGAAAGGCAAGGCTTCTGAATGAAGACTTGCAGTGTTCAAGCTGGGGTGAGGAAAAGTGGGAAGGAACCAAGAGAGAGAGGCCAGAGAAAAGCAGGAGCCTGGCTGTAGGCTGTGACTGGCCCTCGAGTGCTCTCTTTCCAATTTACAACTTCCTTTTAAATCCCTTCTTGGGCTATATCTGTCCAGAAGTGAGAGTGCAGGCTCTCACCTGCTCCCTCCCATCAGCACTGAGGCTGCTCCTGCTGCCTGCTCTTTCTGCCTGCCTTTCCTGTCTGTCTTGGAAGGCATCACCACCTTCCTTCTGCTAGTGGGCTGCGAAATTAATGACGGCAGGAATAAATCACATCAAGAGCACTTTGGTGGCAGCTTGTCAATGCAAGGTCATTGACAGCTTCCATTAGCAACAAGTGCTGTCCCTGAGTGGAGCACAGGAGTACAGTAGGACAGAAATCTGAGTGAGTGGCAGGCTTGGGTTTTAGCCTGATTTCCTAAGGAAATGAGGCTGCTGTGATCTTTGGGAGCAGCTCTGTCTGGCTGCCCGCGATGGCATTTGAACTCAGAGGTCATTTGCAACCAAATTTGACAGAAGGGTGGGAGGTCTCAAAGATAATAATCCTTCCTGAAGGTCCTGTGAAAAGAAGTGGCTGAACAGAGGTTAATAGATCAGGACATGTCACAGCTAAGGGGGAGAACACTGTGTGAACTCACACCTGATTAAACAGCAGCGAATACATGAGAGAGAGAGGGGATGAGAGAGACACACAGAGAGATTATTAAATGCTCTGCCCGTAAAAAAAACTTTCACAGGCTAAGGAAAAAGCACTGCCATAGCCTGAGGGATTGCTCCCTGCTGAACAGCAACATCCTGCAGCAAATAATCAGCCCTTAGCCTTCTAAGCAGGAGAGATAAATCAGGGAAAGCAGGGCTTTAATTCCAACGCTCATAAACCTGTTTGCTTTTAATTGTAACAAGCTGCTTGGCAGTGCCCCGAGCTGTCAGGAGCAATGCACAGGAGAAAGGGTGTTGCCTTCTGCTATTAATAGTGGCTGTGACTGCATAATTGCTAAAAAAAAAAACCCCACCAAAAGAGAGTCCATGAAATTCTCTTTCAGTTTAGCAGCTGCAAAGTGACAAGTGATCCGAGCCACGTGCTCCTTGCGCCGAACAGCCCTGAATTAGCACGGAGCACCAAGCGGCGTGAAAGAAGCGCACCCGGTCCCGCACCTAGTTAGCCCCCTAAATCATCCTCTGCCCCCTAGGGAGATAAGAGCTGTTAGTTCTTTATACATATATGGATTTATGGGGTTTTTCAACCTGAGTTGTAAAATGGCAGGAAAATCCAAATTGCTGCTTTCCCCACTCCAGCTCTTCAGGAAAACGTTGCCGGAGTTGCTCGGTGCTCGGCAGGGTCCAGCTTGTAGTAGCATCCAGAGACTGGCAGAGTCTGGTCTCTGAGAGTGGTGCAGCCCTGGAATGGGTTGTCCAGGGAGGTGGTTGAAGCCCCATCCCAGGAGGTGTTTAAAACCAGGCTGGATGAGGCTCTGGGCAGCCTGATCTAGTGTGGGGTGTTGCTGCCCATGGCAGGGGGGTTGGAACTAGATGATCCTTGTGGTCCCTTCCAACCCTGACTGATACTATGATAGGTATGAACAGTGCTGGGGTGGTGGAGCAAGGCCAGTTTCCTTCTTCAATCCTTGTCCCCAGCAAATTACACTTAAGTCATAGAATCATAGACTTGTAGAATCAGTCAGGGTTGGAAGGGACCACAAGGATCAGCCAGTTCCAACCCCCCTGCCATGGGCAGGGACACCCCACACTAGATCAGGTTGGCCAGAGCCTCATCCAACCTGGGCTTAAACACCTCCAGGGACAGGGCTCCAACCACCTCCCTGGACAACCCATTCCAGGGCTTCACCACTCTCATGGGGAAGAACTTCCTCCTCCCCTCCAGCCTGAATCTCCCCACCTCCAGCTTCATTCCATTCCCCCTAGTCCTATCACTCCCTGAGATCCTGAGCAGTCCCTCCCCAGCCTTTCTGTAGCCCCCTTCAGATACTGGAAGGCCACAATGAGGTCACCTCAGAGCCTTCTTTTCTCCAGACTGAAAGACTGGAGAAAGGCTGAACTGCTTACTTTCCCAAGAGGTATGAGGTAGGTCAGACACTCTCCTGCCTCCACAGAAGTGGTGTATGAGAATGTTAAAAGTCTGTCCTTTGATCCCAGCACACTTACAGGATGATGGGATCATAAAACTGTAGAATGATAGGGGGCTGGAAGGGACCTCTGGAGATCACCCAGTCCAAGCTCCCTGCCAAAGCAGCATCACCCAGAGCAGGTCACACAGGAGCACATCCAGATGGGGCTTGAAAGCCTCCAGAGAAGGAGACTCCACAGCCTCTCTGAGCAGCCTGCTCCAGGGCTCAGCAGCCTTACAGTGAAAAAGTTTCTCCTCCTGTTGAGGTGGAACCTCCTGGGTACCACTTTGTGTCCATTGCCCCTTGTCCTTTCACAGGACACCACTGAGGGGAGACTGGTCCCTTCTTGAATCTTCAATGTGGGTTTGAGATGATTTGTCTCTACAAGTAGAACATAGCTCAGTGATGGATCAGGCTGTGCTGATTTTAATCAGCAAAGTCTCAACTGGTAGGGATTCAAAGAGATGTCAAGGCCTCCTGCTAATAATAGAAGCAGTGATTAGCAGAGCACATCTCACAAATCCCTGGAGTATTTTTCCTATGAAGTGCTTGGTAAGATTCACAGCATGGTTTAGTTGTCAGGAGGTGTTAGGTATTAGGTAATAGGTTGGGCTTGATGATCTCTGAGGCCTTTTCCAACCTGGTTGGTTCTGAGCTTCACAGAGGGTGAAGTCCAATAGATCAGCAGAGCCAAAGGTGCAGCTCCATCACAAGCAGGCCAGTGATAGGTGGGAAAGTGTGGGTGAACTTCATGCATCATTCATTTAATTTGAGGTAAAATAAGCTAATTGCACACATTTCCTTGTAGTGCATCTTTGAAGAGCTCTTTCCTCCCCACTAAACCGTTCAGCAAACAGCTAGCACTGAGCACACCTTGCATCAGTGCTGACTTGTGGGGCAGAGGAGGAAGAGGAAGACTTGAAGGATCAGTTGCATTAACCTCTGCTGTTCCCAGTGCAGCCAGGGAGCCTTACAATGTACAGAATCACACAATTATTGAGGCTGCAATAGAGCTCTGAGCCCATCCAGCCCAGCCCATGGCCCAACACCACCACATCAACCAGACCATGGCATGGAGAGCCACAGCCAGGCTTTCCTTAAACACCTCCAGGGACAGGGACTTCACCACCTCCCTGGGCAGCACATCCCAGTGTCTGATTGCCCCCTCTGTGAGGAAGTGCTTCCTAACATCCAACCTAACCCTCCCCTGGCACAGCTTCAGGCCATGCCCTCTCCTCTTGTCACAAGCTGCCTGGGAGCAGAGCCTGACCCCCACCTGACTACAACTTCCCCTCAGGTAGTTGCAGAGTGTGATTAGGTCCCCCCTGAGTCTCCTCTTCTCCAGGCTAAACACCCCCAGCTCCCTCATCCTTTCCTCATAAGAGGAGCACCCTGCACTCTGCAGTGCTCTGAGATTTCTCTGGTGCTCAGCATATTGACAGATTCAAACCAGGTTTCAAGTAGCAGGAAACAATTTGTGCAGCGTGGTTTATGTGCTTTCTGTTTTCTTTACACTAATTGGAGCTCATCTTTGTTGCACATGAATAACTTCATTAGCTGGAGCTGAGCAATTTTGCTTCTTTTCCTTCCCTCTCTGCAAGTTGCTTTGGCTGTGAAGTGTGAGCAAATGTAATGGGAAGGGGAAGCTGACCTGAATATCAATGGGAAATGGGCTGTGAGACAAGGAGAGGTGGGCTTGAGGTGCACACCCCTGTTAGGGCAGGTTCACTAACTTGTTTTACATGGTGCTCACAGCAATGGGCAAGGTGGGCAAGGGGGGCTTTTTAAACATCTCTGCATTCAGTGTGGGGCTCCCCAGTTCAGGAGGGACAGGGATCTGCTGGAAAGGGTCAGGCAGAGGGCTATGAGGATGATCAGGGGACTGAGCACTGCCTGGGGAGGAGAGGCTGAGGGACCTGGGGCTGTTTAGTCTGGAAAAGAGAAGACTGAGAGGGGATTTAATAAATGTCTATCAATAGCTGAGGGCTGGGGGTCAGGAGGGAGGGGACAGCCTCTGCTCTCTTGCTCCCTGGGATAGGACAAGGAGCAATGGATGCTAAGTGCAGCACAGGAGGTTCCACCTCAATGCAAGGAGGAACTTCTTCATTGTGAGGGTCCCAGAGCCCTGGAGCAGGCTGCCCAGAGAGGTTGTGGAGTCTACTTCTCTGGAGACTTTCAAAGCTCATCTGGATGTGTTCCTGTGTGACCTGTGCTGGATTGTATGGTCCTGCTCTGGCAGGGGGCTTGGACTGGATGATCTCTTTGGGTCCCTTCCAACCCCTGACACCCTGTGAGCTGTGAAATATGGAAGGTGTAGCACAAAGCAGCATAGCTCCTGTGGTGATGAGCAATCTTTTTGTTAGTTACCTAGGCACAGAGGTTAGCAATCCATTAATGAAGCAAACCTGACCATGCAGCAGCTCAGGGCAAGCCTCAATCCAAAGAGGATCTTGTTAGGCAAACAAGTTTGTGCATTTATTGCTTTATGAACACATTCTTAAGGTAGAGGGGGGGAGAAAAACAACCCAACAACACATCAGGCTTGCTGGTAAACAAGCACAGGACATCTAGACACGATGTGCTGAAACACAAAGCCCATCTAGCAGGGACCTGAATTCCTCTGGTGTGTGCCAGCAGACAGATTTCTTATTGTGTGCTGTCTCCTCTTCGGTGCCAGTGACAAGAGTTTTGTGCCACTGAGATCTAATTGCTAGCAGGGCTGGCAGGGTTTCAGCTGGTGCTGTAGCTGCAGTGTTGTTAAAAGGGAGGAGGGAGGGAGAGAGGGGGGGAAAACAAACAGAAAAGGATGCTTAAAAAAGTGCTTGAATGAGGATCAAGTCATGTTTGGTGATGAGAGAGGCAACAGAATGGACTGTCTGGCAGAAGGGGATTCTTGCAGGGTCCTAATGGGTGCTCTTTCCCCTCAGGTGCGCAGAAGGCTATTTTGGACAACCTCTAATACCAGGGGGATCGTGCCAGCCATGCCCCTGTAATGACAACCTTGACTTCTCCATTCCTGGCAGCTGTGACAGCCTGTCTGGTGCTTGCCTGAGATGTAAGGCAGGTACAGCAGGGCAGTACTGTGAGAGGTGTGCTGATGGATTCTTCGGCGACGCTCTGGATGCGCGGGGCTGTCAGCGTAAGTCATGAACTCCTGACGGGGTTGAGCTGTCCAGAACCATGTTCCTGAGAGGGAGGCCCTGCCTCTGGCTGTGGGAGCAGGAGAATGTTGCTGTGTGCTTACCCCTCTACTAACCACACTGTTTAACTAAGAACTGTTTGGGTTGGAAAAGACCTCTGGGATCATCGAGTCCAACCATCAACCCAGCAGCACCATGGCCATCAAGTCACGTCCCAAAGTGTTTGATAAACTCCAGCACAGAAAGTTCTACCTCAACATGAGGAGGAACTTCTTCACTGTGAGGGTCACAGAGCACTGGAACAGGTTCCCCAGAGGGGTTCTGGAATCTCCTTCTCTGGAGACTTTCAAGACCCATTTGAATGCATTCCTGTGTGACCTGTGCTAGATTCTATGTTCCTGCTCTGGCAAGGGGCTTGGACTCAATGATCTTTGGAGGTTCCTTCAAACCCCTAACATCCTCTGATCCTGTGATTTCTTCCTCATCTCCAGTCTCAATCTCCCCTCTTTCAGCTTTAAGTCATTGCCCTTCATCCTGTCACTCCCAGCCCTTGTCAAATGTCCCTCCTCAGCTCCCCTGTAGCCCCCTTCAGGTAGTGGAAGGCTGCTCTGGTACTGGAGCCTTCTCTTCTCCAGGCTGAATAGCCCCAACTCTCCCAGCCTGTCCCCACAGGGAAGGTGCTCATCCTCTGGTCATCTTTGTGGCCCTCATAGATGATCACAGAATCACAGAATCAGAGAATCAACCAGGTTGGAAAGGACATCAGAGATCATCAAGTCCAACCTGTGACCTAATACCTAACACCTCCTGACAACTAAACCATGTAGTAGTGTGAGGTGTCCCTGCCCATGGCAGGGGGGTTGGAACTGGCTGATCCTTGATCTGACAGTTCTATGGTTCTATGATATTGCACAGACACATGAAGAAATGGAGAGGTTCTCCAGTGATCTAAAGTGGCACTGCCACCTGAAAGGGTTAAAGCAGAGGACAAGAGCAGTGCCCAGAGAAAGAGCAAAGCAGCATTTCAAACCATAATTTGAAGGCAAAACTCCTGCTTGGCACTCCTCTTGGACTGGGCTTTTTAATAAGGAATGAAATTGAAAACAGCCAAGCAGGAGGCACAGGCCCTCTGCTATTGTAGCTGCAGGGCAAACTTGGTGGAAGCCTGCAAAGGAAACACAAAAATCATATGCAAAAAGGGAAACCCAGATGAAAGGCAGGGAGCTGATGAGCACCAGGTAACCATGAGCACAGGGCTAGGAATACATTAGGGGCTCCCCTTGTCAGGCAGGCTAACAGCAAAAGCCCAGTTTCTAATTCCACATGAAATAGGTGTTTAGTTTTAATAGCTTTTATTTTTTACACTGTGTGTTTTCAGAACTTTCCTCACCTTGCAGCTCTTCCTCAGGCAGCTGCCACCACTGGAGGAATGCTCAAAGCAAGAGTCTGCTGGCTCAGGAGTGGTGACAAGCTACTGGAAGCTACGAAATACACTTCTCTTTAAATCATGTTAGACACTGCACACCCTGACTTCCACAGCAGCAGTGGCAGGGAAGTCCTTCTGCCCTGTGCTCAGCACTGCTCAGGCCACACCTGGAGTCCTGTGTCCAGTTCTGGGCTCCTCAGTTGAAGAAGGACATTGAGAGACTTGAAGGTGTCCAGAGAAGGGCAAGGAGGCTGGGGAGGGGTCTGGAGCACAGCCCTGTGAGGAGAGGCTGAGGGAGCTGGGGTTGCTTAGCCTGGAGAAGAGGAGGCTCAGGGGAGACCTTCTTGCTCTCTCCAACTCCCTGAAGGGAGGTTGTAGCCAGGTGGGGGTTGGTCTCTTCTTCCAGACACACAGCACCAGAACAAGAGGACACAGTCTCAAGCTGTGCCAAGGGAAGTTTAGGCTGGAGGTGAGGAGAAAGTTCTTCCCAGCAAGAGGAATTGGCCACTGGAATGTGCTGCCCAGGGAGGTGGTGGAGTCCCCATCCCTGGAGGTGTTCCAGAGGGGATTGGATGTGGCAGTTGGAGCCATGGTTTAGTTGTCAGGAGGTGTTAGGTGACAGGTTTGACTTGATGATCTCTGAGGTCTTTTGCAACCTGGTTGATTCTATGATTCTGTGATTCTATGATCACCTATGGCACTTGGAGGAGGACCAAGTAGAAGTTCAGGCTGGAGGTGAGGAGAAAGTTCTTCCCAGCAAGAGGAATTGGCCACTGGAATGTGCTGCCCAGGGAGGTGGTGGAGTCCCCATCCCTGGAGGTGTTCAAGAGGGGATTGGATGTGGCACTTGGAGCCATGGTTTAGTTGTCAGGAGGTGCTGGGTGACAGCTTGGACTCGATGATCTCTGAGGTCTTTTCCAACCTTGTTGCTTCAATGATTCTCTTCTATGATTCTATGATTGTTGGCAATTTTGACACAGGAGGTGCAGAAGAGGGCTGTGTGCAGGATGAAAGAGGTTAATTATGGATTCACTTAGTGTTGCAAAATGAGAGCTGAAGGAAAAGGGAAGAGATGTGATTTGCAGCAGAAGTGGTTTCAGAAGTGCAGGTTTTGTAAGATGTGTTGCAAACAGGAGGAGATCAAAACATCTGAAGGTGTTACCAGGCTCTGCTAGGAAAGCCCTAAAGGTTTTTGTTACTTATTGCAGAGGAGGAGAGCTCTTTGCAAGCATCAGAGAAACAATGCCATCAGATGCTCAGATGGGGGGGGGAATGGAAAAACAACCATGAAACAAATAACCTCTTTTCAATTTGCAACTGCAAATTGTGTATTAGCAAGGCCACCACAGTAATGGGGAGCTCCTGTTGTAATTGGCTGTATACAGACAGAACAGAGCTGCTTTGTCTCAAATGGGCACCGGCACAGGTTAGAGGCTGCTGGAGAGCAGCTCCACAGGGAAAAGCTTTGGGGTGGTGGTAGGCAGCAAGCTCTGCATGGGACAGCAATGTGCTCTGGTGGTCAAGAGGGACCATGGGAGCCTGGGGTGCAGCAAGAAAAGTGTGGCCAGCAGGGCTGGGGAGGTTCTGCTCCCCCTCTGCTCTGCCCTGCTGAGACCACAGCTGCAATCCTGTGGCCAGTTCTGGGCTCCCCACTTCAAGAGAGTCAGAGACCTGCTGGAGAGAGTCTGAGGGAGAGCCAGAAGGATGATTTGGGGCCTTGAGCATCTCCCCTGTGAAGAGAGACTGAGAGCCCTGGAGAAGGCTGAGAGGGATCTGATCAATGTCTATCAATAGCTGAGGGGAGGGGGCCAAGCTCTTTTTGGTGGTGCACAGTAATAAGACAAGAAACAACAGGTACAAGCTGGAACATAGGTAGTGATAGGACTAGGGGGAATGGAATGAAGCTGGAGGTGGGGAGATTCAGGCTGCAGGTGAGGAGGAAGTTCTTCCCCATGAGAGTGGTGAAGCCCTTTAATGGGTTGTGCAGGGAGGTGGTTGAGGCCCCAGCCCTGGAGGTGTTTAAGCCCAGGCTGGATGAGGCTCTGGCCAGCCTGTTCTAGGCCCATAGCAGAGGGGTTGGAAGTAGCTGATCCTTGTGGTCCCTTCCAACCCTGACTGATGCTATGATACTATGATAGAAGGTTTGACCTCAACATGAGGAGAAACTTCTTTCCAGTGAGGGTGCTGGAGCCCTGGGGCAGGCTACTGAGAGTGGTTGTGGAGACTCCTTCTCTGGATACTTTCAAAACAGGTCCAGAGGTGGACAGCAAAGATGGCAAAGGCTCTAAAGAACAGCTCTGGTGAGGAGCAGCTGAGGGAGCTGTGTTGTTCAGCCTGGAGCAAAGAAGGCCATGGGGAGGTTAAACTGTGTGGGTGTGATGCTGAGGGCCATGGTTTAGTGGCAGTGGCTTGGCAGTGAGGGACCTGGGGGTAGTGGTTGACAGCAGCTAAATATGAGCCAGCAGTGTGCCCAGGTGGCCAAGAAGGCCAATGGCATCCTGGCCTGCATCAGGAAGAGTGTGGCCAGCAGGAGCAGGGAAGTCCTTGTGCCCTGTGCTCAGCACTGCTTAGGCCACACCTGGAGTCCTGTGTCCAGTTCTGGGCTTCTCAGTTTAGGAAAGATGTTGAGTTGCTGGAAGGTGTCCAGAGAAGGGCAAGGAGGCTGGGGAGGGGTCTGGAGCACAGCCCTGTGAGGAGAGGCTGAGGGAGCTGGCCAACAACTCTTTCTGTGAAGAACTTCCTCCTCACCTCGAGCCTAAACTTCCCCTGGCACAGCTTGAGACTGTGTCCTCTTGTTCTGGTGTGGTTGCCCAGGAGAAGAGCCCAACCCCCACCTGGCTACAGCCTCCCTTCAGGCAGTTGTAGAGAGCAGTAAGGTCTCCCCTGAGCCTCCTCTTCTCCAGGCTAAACAATCATAGAATTGTGAGGGTTGGAAGGGACCTGAAGGGATCCAGTTCCAGCCCCCTGCCATGGGCAGGGACACCTCACACTGGACACCTCACGCAGCAGACTCCGGCCTGCCGCCCTGGATTCCTCAGCATGGCAAAAGCTGCCCTGTAAACATCTGCCTATGAAATTTAGCTTTGGAAAGGGCATTAACAGCTCCTTCTTCTTCCTCTGCAGCCTGTCACTGCCACAGCAATGGCTCCTTCTCAGAGGTCTGTGACTCACGGACAGGCCAGTGCCAGTGCAAAGCCAACGTCATCGGGCGCCGGTGTGACATCTGCAAGGTGAGTGGCAAGAAGCAGCCTTCCAGCTCTCTTCCCTGGTTGTTATAACTCAGTGTTCTTTGGGTTGAGGTAGGATTTTTGTGTTCTTTCTTTTTTTTTCCCACTCAAAGAGCATCTGTGGGTTGGGGAAAGGTAAAATGGCTGGGGTTTAAATCACAGAATCACAGGACGGTGGGACTTGGAAAGGGGCTCTGGAGATCATCCAGTCCAACCCCCCCCCTGCCAGGGCAGGGTCACCCAGGGCAGGTCACACAGGAACACAGCCAGATGGGGCTTGAAAGCCTCCAGAGGAGACTCCACAACCTCTCTGGGCAGCCTGCTGCAGGGCTCCAGCAGCCTTACAGTGAAAAAGTTTCTCCTCATGTTGAGGTGGAACTTCCTGGGTTCTCATTTGTGTCCATTGCCCCTTGTCCTATCCCAGGACACCATTGAAACGATCCTGGCCCCTTCCTCTCAACAGCCACCCTTCAGCTATTTATAAACATTGATTAAATCAGATATTTATAAACATTGATTAAATCTGAATCACAGAACCACAGAATCCCCAAGGTTGGAAGAGACCTCAAAGATCATCGAGTCCAAGCTGTCACCACAGACCTCATGACTAAACCATGGCACCAAGTGCCACATCCAATCCCCTCTTGATCACCTCCAGGGATGGGGACTCCACCACCTCCCTCACCTCCCAGCCTTTTCTTCTCCAAATTAAACAGCCCCAGGGCTCTCAGCCTTTCCTCATCAGACAGATGTTCCTCTGGGAAGCCCAGAACTGGCCACAATACTCCAGATGTGGCCTAATGAGAGCAGAGTGGAGGGGTAGGAGAACCTCCCTTGACCTGCTGGCCACGCTTTTCTTGATGCACCCCAGGAGACCATTGGTCCTCTTGGCCACAAGGGCACATTGCTGTCCCATGGGTAACTCACTCTCCTCCTTTTCTAAAGGCTTTTTAGCAGAGAGCACTGCAGCTGGATGCCATGAGTGTATTTTAAGTCCATGCAAGTACATTTGTCTATGTGTTGTAGACATTTTGTATGCTGAATGTGTGCTACAAATACATTAGATACAAACACTGCAGCTCTGGGAGATAACTTCTCTGCAGGATGCTGTCCAACCTGGTTAATGCTATTCTATTCTATTCTATTCTATTCTATTCTATCCTATCCTATCCTACTCTATTCTGTTCTATTCTATTCTATTCTATTCTATTCTATTCTATTCTATTCTATTCTATCCTATCCTATCCTATCCTATCCTACTCTATTCTGTTCTATTCTATTCTATTCTATCCTACTCTATTCTATTCTGTTCTATTCTACTCTATTCTATTCTACTCTGTTCTATTCTGTTCTATTCTACTCTATTCTATCCTACTCTATTCTATTCTGTTCTGTACTATTCTATTCTATTCTATTCTACTCTATTCTGTTCTATTCTACTCTATTCTGTTCTATTCTACTCTATTCTATTCTTTCTATTCTACTCTATTCTATTCTATCCTATTCTACTCTATTCTGTTCTGTTCTGTTCTAGTCTATCCTACTCTATTCTATTCTATTCTACTCTACTCTATTCTATTCTATTCTATTCTATTCTATTCTATTCTACTCTACTCTACTCCTATTCTACTCTATTCTGTTCTGTTCTAGTCTATCCTACTCTATTCTATTCTATTCTACTCTACTCCTATTCTATTCTATTCTATTCTATTCTATTCTATTCTACTCTACTCTACTCCTATTCTACTCTATTCTGTTCTGTTCTAGTCTATCCTACTCTATTCTATTCTATTCTATCCTACTCTATTCTATTCTATTCTGTTCTATTCTACTCCATTCTATTCTGCTCTATTCTATTCTACTCTATTCTGTTCTATTCTACTCTATTCTATTCTTTCTATTCTACTCTATTCTATTCTATCCTATTCTACTCTATTCTGTTCTGTTCTGTTCTAGTCTATCCTACTCTATTCTATTCTATTCTACTCTACTCTATTCTATTCTATTCTGTTCTATTCTATTCTATTCTATTCTACTCTACTCCTATTCTACTCTATTCTGTTCTATTTACTTCTGCTGTGAATTTTCAGCTTCTCTGTTTCTTTTCTTTGAGTTCCTTCTTTCTTGCATTGTCCAAATGATGTATTCTTTTTTTCTGGGGGGTGGGGGAAAGTCTCTTTTGCCTTGACATTGTTTTGCTGTCTCATAAATCACTGCAAACCACCAGTGTGTCATAAGTTTTCTTTGCAGAATTGTCTTCAGGCTGCTGAGAAATACGTTCTAGCTGGCTGCACATCTCTCTGGTCCAGCATGAGGACTTGGGGGTTAGGCCTGTGTCCTCAGAACACCTCTCTGTGTGTGTCTAATTTAAAGCACATGAATCATAGAATCATAGCATGGCTTGAGTTGGAGGGGACTTCAAAGACCATCCAGTTCCAACCCCACTGCCATGGGCAGGGACATCTACTAGCCCAGGATGCTCAAGGCCTCATCCAGCCTGGTCTTAAACTCTTCTAGGGATGAGGTGACCATAACTGCACTGGGCAGCCTGTTCCAGTGCCTTACTACTCTCATAGTAAAAAATTTATTCCCAATCTCCAATCTAGATCTACCCTGCTCCATTTTCAAACCATTGTTTCTCATCCTGTCACTCCCAGCCCTTGTCAAAAGTCCCTCCCCAGCTCTCCTGCAGCCCCCTTCAGCTACTGGAAGGCTGCTTTAAGGTCTCTCTGGAGCTTTCTCCATGCTGAACTGCCCCAGCTCTCTCATCCTGTCTCCAGACCCCCTCTGGATCCTCTGAACAGTTCCATGTCCTTCTTGTGCCAGGAGCTCCAGAGCTGGCTGCAGTGCTGCAGGTGAGGTCTCACCTGAGCAGAGCAGAGGGGCAGAACCATCTCCCTTGACCTGCTGGCCACACTTCTTTTGATGCAGCCCAGGAAATGGGTGACTTTTCAGGGCTGCCAGCAACCATTGCCAGCTCATCTCAAGTGCCTCATTCTCCAGCACCCACAAGTCCTTCTCTGCAGGGCTGCTCTCAATCCGCTCAGCCTGGACTTGTGCTTGGCATCGCCATGACCCAGGTGCAGGACCTTGCCCTTGGCCTTGTTGAAGGCAGTAAAAATAAACAGTTTTACATAAATCACAAAGATCCTTTTAACCCTTTCGAGCTCTGTCACTTCTGAAGTGGTTGGTTTGCACTCTGCTTTGTACTGTGCTTCAAGAGACCTTTCACAGAGCCATCTCTGGTGCCCCTGGCATTTGAACAGACTGCACAAAGTATCCCAAGCCTCATTACCAGATTATTGGCAGTTGATGGAAATGAATCTTTGTTTACTACTCTGTTTTACTGCTGTCTTTATCCCTGCACTCTCCTCTGAGGTGTCATTTCATGCTCTTGGCTTTCTAACTCTCTCTGTTTTTCTCATTCCTCAAGCCCAGCTACTTCTGGGCCCCAGAAGAACTGTTCTGCGTGCCCTGTGGCTGCAGCGCTCTAGGAGCCGTGTCACTGCAGTGTGACAGGGCAGGAAGGTGCCTCTGCAAAGCAGGATTCCTGGGCAGACGCTGTGAAACCCGCAGGCAAGGGCCTGCAGCGAAGGAGAGCGCAGGAAGCGGCCAGCAGCTCCGAGCTCCCCCTCGCAGATGGGGCGCAGGCGGCGGCAGTGGCTGCCCCCGCGGCGCTTACCGGCCCCCTGCTCCGGTAATCGGGGACTGTGTGCATGGCATGGCCTGCAACCCCAGAGCCACCTCTGGTTGGAGCTGCCACAGGCTGGCTGTGGAGTAATCTCAGATAGGTGTGCTGTGTACTAAACTACCAAGTAATGGATGGGCTCAGGAGACAGGCAGCCTGTAGAATGCTTCCCACAGTGCCTCTCACACAACCACTCAGGTTGGGAGAGCCCTCTAAGGTCATGGAGTCCAACTGTCCACCCAACACAGACTCACACAATCACTCAGGTTGGGAGAGCCCTCTAAGGTCATGGAGTCCAACTGTCCACCCAACACAGACTCACACAATCACTCAGGTTGGAAAAGCCCTCTAAGGTCATGGAGTCCAACTGTCCACCCAACACAGACTCACACAGTCACTCAGGTTGGGAGAGCCCTCTAAGGTCATGGAGTCCAACTGTCCACCCAACACAGACTCACACAGTCACTCAGGTTGGGAGAGCCCTCTAAGGTCATGGAGTCCAACTGTCCACCCAACACAGACTTACACAATCACTCAGGTTGGGAGAGCCCTCTAAGGTCATGGAGTCCAACTGTCCACCCAACATAGACTCACACAATCACTCAGGTTGGGAGAGCCCTCTAAGGCCATGGAGTCCAACTGTCCACCCAACACAGACTCACACAATCACTCAGGTTGGGAGAGCCCTCTAAGGTCATGGAGTCCAACTGTCCACCCAACACAGACTCACACAATCACTCAGGTTGGGAGAGCCCTCTAAGGTCATGGAGTCCAACTGTCCACCCAACACAGACTCACACAATCACTCAGGTTGGGAGAGCCCTCTAAGGTCATGGAGTCCAACTGTCCACCCAACACAGACTCACACAATCACTCAGGTTGGGAGAGCCCTCTAAGGTCATGGAGTCCAACTGTCCACCCAACACAGACTTACACAATCACTCAGGTTGGGAGAGCCCTCTAAGGCCATGGAGTCCAACTGTCCACCCAACACAGACTCACACAATCACTCAGGTTGGGAGAGCCCTCTAAGGTCATGGAGTCCAACTGTCCACCCAACACAGACTCACACAATCACTCAGGTTGGGAGAGCCCTCTAAGGTCATGGAGTCCAACTGTCCACCCAACACAGACTTACACAATCACTCAGGTTGGGAGAGCCCTCTAAGGTCATGGAGTCCAACTGTCCACCCAACATAGACTCACACAATCACTCAGGTTGGGAGAGCCCTCTAAGGCCATGGAGTCCAACTGTCCACCCAACACAGACTCACACAATCACTCAGGTTGGGAGAGCCCTCTAAGGTCATGGAGTCCAACTGTCCACCCAACACAGACTCACACAATCACTCAGGTTGGGAGAGCCCTCTAAGGTCATGGAGTCCAACTGTCCACCCAACACAGACTCACACAATCACTCAGGTTGGGAGAGCCCTCTAAGGTCATGGAGTCCAACTGTCCACCCAACATAGACTCACACAATCACTCAGGTTGGGAGAGCCCTCTAAGGTCATGGAGTCCAACTGTCCACCCAACACAGACTCACACAATCACTCAGGTTGGGAGAGCCCTCTAAGGTCATGGAGTCCAACTGTCCACCCAACACAGACTCACACAATCACTCAGGTTGGAACAGACCCTCAGGATCACCGAGGCCAAGCCAGAACCCTACTCTAAAAGGTTGACCCCTAAACCGTAGCCCCAAGCACCACATCCAAATGACCTTTAAATACAGCCAGGGGTGGGGACTCCACCACCTCCCTGGGCAGCACATTCCAATCCCTGACCACTCTTGCCAAGAACAAATTTTTCCACATGTCCAGTCTAAGCCTACCCAGGGGCAGCTTGAGGCCATTCCTCCTTGTTCTGTCACTAATTCCCTGTGAGAAGAGACCAGCACCAACCTCTCCACAACCTCTTTTCAGGGAATTGTGGACATCAATGAGGTCTCCCCTCAGCCTCCTCTGGTTCACACTATCCATCCCCAACTCCTTCAGTTGCTCTCCATCAGATTCATTCTCCAGGCCCTTCACAGCTTCCTTGCCCTGCTCTGCCTTGGCTCCAGCACCTCCACATCTCTCTTGTGTTGAGGTGACCAAAACTGAAGACAACACTCAAAGAGTGACCTCCCCAGAGCTGCTCCCCTCCCTGCTGCTGCTGAACACAGCACTGCTGATCCCAGCCAGGAGGCCTTTGGCTTTCTTGGCCCCCTGTGCATGGGGCATTCCTTAGCTTATGTAATCATCATGGCCAGAATATCCATAATAGTTTATAAGATTTGAGTTGATAAGTACCAGTGGAAAACAGAGACACCAGCATGGCTGTTCAAGCATGAAGTCCTGAAGTGCCATGTTTAAATGCTTGTTTGAACACCTCCAGGGATGGTGACTCCACCACTTCCTAGGGCAGTCCCTCCCCAGCATTCCAGTAGTCCCCCTGCAGGTACTGGAAGGCCATTCTAAGCTCTGTTTGAAAAATACCTGGAAGTGTTTTTCCTGCACAGGCAGACTCCAGCATCCATAATAATTTGCTCATATAATCCGTATAACAGGATCAAAGGATGTTAGGGCCTGAAAGGGACCTCTGGAGAGCTTCCAGTCCAACCCCCTGCCAGAGCAGGAGCAGAGAATCCAGCACAGGTCACACAGGAACACATCCAGAAAGGGCTGGAAAGGCTCCAGAGAAGGAGACTCCACAACCTGTCTGGGCAGCCTGCTCCAGGGCTCTGGGACCCTCACAGTCAAGAAGTTCCTCCTACTGTTGAGGTGGAACCTCCTGTGCTGCACTTTCCATCCACTGCCCCTTGTCCTACCCCAGGGCACAAATGAGCAGAGCCTGCCCCTGTCCCTTCCTTCCTGACCCACAGCTCTCAGATATGTACAGACATTTGTTAGATCCCCTCTCAGCCTTCTCCTCTGCAGGCTGAAAACAGCCCCAGGGCTCTCAGCCTCTCCTCCCCAGGTAGTGCTCTCCCTTGGAGTACCTGAGCTATATTTAATGGAGAAGCTGAGTTTTAGGGAGAAGCTGAGCTTTATTTAATGGAGAAGCTGAGTTTTTAGGGAGAAGCTGAGCTTTATTTAATGGGGAAGCTGAGTTTTTAGGGAGAAGCTGAGCTTTATTTAATGGAGAAGCTGAGTTTTAGGGAGAAGCTGAGCTTTATTTAATGGGGAAGCTGAGTTTTTAGGGAGAAGCTGAGCTTTATTTAATGGAGAAGCTGAGTTTTAGGGAGAAACTGAGCTTTATTTAATGGGGAAGCTGAGTTTTCAGGGAGAAGCTGAGCTTTATTTAATGGAGAAGCTGAGTTTTCAGGGAGAAGCTGAGCTTTATTTAATGGAGAAGCTGAGTTTTAGGGAGAAGCTGAGCTTTATTTAATGGAGAAGCTGAGTTTTAGGGAGAAACTGAGCTTTATTTAATGGGGAAGCTGAGTTTTCAGGGAGAAGCTGAGCTTTATTTAATGGAGAAGCTGAGTTTTCAGGGAGAAGCTGAGCTTTATTTAATGGAGAAGCTGAGTTTTTAGGGAGAAGCTGAGCTTTATTTAATGGAGAAGCTGAGTTTTAGGGAGAAGCTGAGCTTTATTTAATGGAGAAGCTGAGTTTTTAGGGAGAAGCTGAGCTTTATTTAATGGAGAAGCTGAGTTTTAGGGAGAAGCTGAGCTTTATTTAATGGAGAAGCTGAGTTTTAGGGAGAAGCTGAGCTTTATTTAATGGAGAAGCTGAGTTTTTAGGGAGAAGCTGAGCTTTATTTAATGGAGAAGCTGAGTTTTTAGGGAGAAGCTGAGCTTTATTTAATGGGGAAGCTGAGCTTTAATGGAGAAGCTGATCTTTAATGGAGAAGCTGAGTTTTAGGGAGAAGCTGAGCTTTATTTAATGGAGAAGCTGAGCTTTAATGGAGAAGCTGAGCTTTAATGGAGAAGCTGAGTTTTAGGGAGAAGCTGAGCTTTATTTAATGGGGAAGCTGAGTTTTTAGGGAGAAGCTGAGCTTTATTTAATGGAGAAGCTGAGTTTTCAGGGAGAAGCTGAGCTTTAATGGAGAAGCTGAGTTTTTAGGGAGAAGCTGAGCTTTATTTAATGGAGAAGCTGAGTTTTTAGGGAGAAGCTGAGCTTTTGGCCATTTCCCATGTGTTCCATCATTGTGTTGCCCACACAGACACTTGACCTGCACCGACACAGGAACACAAAGTCACACCAGCCTCCCAAACCTCCTCCTACTTTCTCTTTTGCCATCCAGGATCATATCTTTTGTTCAGTAAACGCACTTCTTAGAATCAGTGTGTGAACAAAGCTTGGCTGAGGACTTAACCTGGGGCTTCATCTTTGGGGGGGGGGGTTGCATGTCTTTCTCTTTGAGTGTGCAGAGCTCCTCACAGGATTCAAGCCAGCATGGCAGTGATCCTGAATTCCTTCAGGCAGTGTGTGGAGTGCTGGCATCAAACAATTTCCACACCCCCCCCCCCCATGGCTTTCATCCTTATCAACAGAATTGATTTAGATCCTATCAAAGGCTGTGCTGAGAACTGAGCTGCATGGGGTGCATTGGTTGCTTCACTGCACTAATCTGGCTGTGTGTCCTGGGATTGTTTTGCATAAGCACATTGCTGAATGTCTCCTCCTCTGGCAAAGGACTTTGGAGGGAGAGTTGATACATTTAATTGAACCTTAGAGTTTAATTATACAACCTTCAGTTTGGGTTGGGGCTTTTTTCCCCCCCTTTTTCTCTCTGATGCACCAGGATTTGTCATGCAGAAGTATTTAATTGGCAAAGCATCTTCATGTAGGATTTGGAAAGGGAAAATATCAGTGTAACTCTTTGTGGTGGTGTACAATGAAGCATTGGGCTTAGGTTCATGTGGTTCACAGTCCACAATTCACAGTATCACCAAGGTTGGAAAAGACCTCAAAGATCAGCAAGTCCAAGCTGTCACCCAACACCTCCTGACTACTAAACCATGGCACCAAGTGCCACATCCAATCCCCTCTTGAACACCTCCAGGGATGGGGACTCCACCACCTCCCTGGGCAGCACATTCCAATGGCTAACAACTCCCCCTGGGAAGAACTTTTCTCCTCACCTCCAGCCTAAACCTCTCCTGGCACAGCTTGAGACTGTGTCCTCTTGTTCTGGTGCTGGTTGCCTGGGTTCTTCAGGCTAAGTTCACAGATTGCACTGGGTTGGAAGGGACCCTCCAAGGTCATCTTGTCCAACACCCCTGCAGGCAGCAGGGACACCTCCAGCTAGAGCAGGCTGTCCAGGGACACATTGGGTCTGATCTGCAGTGTCTGCAGGGATGGGGCCTGCACCACAACCCTGGACAGTGTCTCACCACCCTCATTGTGCAGAACTTCCTCCTGATGTCCAACCTGAATCTCCCCTGCTCCAGTTTCAAACCATTGCCCCTCACCCTGTCACTGCAGACCCTTCTAAACAGTCCCTCACCAGGCTTCCTGTAGGACCCCTTCAGATACCTGACCATAGAGATGCTCCTGTATTGTGACAGCTGTCAGCAGACCCTCTGTGGAGATGTGGAACTTCAGTATTGGCACAGAATCAGAGAATTGTCAGGGTTGGAAGGGACCTCAAGGATCATTGTGCTGGGTTAACTCCCATCCTGAAAACAAGGGGAGGAAAGGCTTGCAAGTTGTTTGCCCTCCCTTGCAGGGCATTCTCCCCCCTGGGAAACTGAGTCTGTTCCAGTCCCCCCTCCCTGCCCAGCTGGGGTATAAAAGGGAGGAAACTGCTGCCCACTGACAGCTTGGACCCAAGCTCTTGACTTTCAGAGGCACATGCTCTTCCAACTGAGACACGTGGTCCTTTTACACCCCAGCTGGGCAGGGAGGGGGGACTGGAACAGACTCAGTTTCCCAGGGGGGAAAATGCCCTGCAGGGAGGGCAAAGCACTCCCAAGCCCTTCCTCCCCTTGTTTTCAGGATGGGAGTTAACCCAGCACAATCAGCCAGTTCCAACCCCCCTGCCATGGGCAGGGGCACCTCACACTGCAGCAGGTTGCTCACAGCCACCTCCAGCCTGGCTGCAAACACCTCCAGGCAGGAGGCTGCCACCACCTCCCTGGGCAACCTGTGCCAGGCTCTCACCACCCTCCTGGGGAACAACTTCTTCCTCACAGCCAATCTCAATCTCCCCATTTCTAGTTTTGCTCCATCCCCCCCAGTCCTATCCCTCCCTGACACCCTCAAAAGTCCCTCCCCAGCTTTCTTGGAGCCTCCTTCAGATACTGGAAGGCCACAATGAGGTCTCCTCAGAGCCTTCTCCTCTCCAGCACAACCCCAACTCCCTCAGTCTGTGCTCACAGCAGAGCAGCTCCAGCCCTCTGCTCCTCTTCCTGGCCCTGCTCTGGACACCTTCCAGCACCTCCAGATCCTTCCTGTATTACAGGGTATCTGAAATCAGGTCTTTTACATGGAAGCCTGCTGAAATCTCTGAGGCTGCACCTACACAGACAGTTAGAGGTTCCACTCTGGAACAAATCCACGTGGAATCTAAGTCTAAGTTAGCTCCACTAGCTTGAATAATCTGTACTGATGTATAGTGAGTAAAAATCTACCCCCCCATGGCTGGGTCACACAGCAGTATAGTGTAAAAGCAAACATCCTCCACTCTATTGCTTTTATATTCATCAGCAGTGACCTATATAATAGCTCCTTTTTAGCCTTCACTTTCCTGATGAGGTCTCTGATAGACTTTGATTATTAAATCTTCTTCTCTCAGTTTCCAGTGAAATTAGGAGTGTGGTCTGGACTTCAATATTGCCTGGAAGCCCTCAGACCTGAAATAAGGTTGAGGAAGAGCCCTCTCATTTTAAGTGTGGCTCAAGACTGAGTTCAGAACTTGATTATCAAGTACAGTTTGCTCTTAGCAGGCTCTGTTGGCTGGTGCAGTGCTGGTTGCAAGCTTTGTGCAGAGCTCCACACTGCAGGATTCAGATAAGGATGTGTCTGCCCTTCCTTACAAGCAGGCATTTTGCTCTCTGCTGGTGGAGTTCAGGAGGAACTGTGTTGCTGCAGTGGGTAACATCTGTTCTGGTTCTGCTGGAATTTCATGGTACTCAGTGCAAAAAAGAAAGGGAGGAGTGAAAATAGAAGAGAAGCCAAGACACTGAGACTCATTGATTACTTCCAGCCTGAGCCAAGATCATTTTTTACCTTAGACAACCCCGGAATGTCCAGCATTTGCTTGTGATGTAAACAAATACATTGTGCCTGTGCTCCTCTGAACTTCTTCCCAAAGCTCAGCCAAAAGAAATGCCCTTGAACTGCAGAATGTGTATGCAGGCATTGCCCCTGCTCAGAGGAGACAACACAGGATCACAGAACCACCAAGGTTGGAAAAGACCTCAAAGATCAGCAAGTCCAAGCTGTCACCACAGACCTCATGACTAAACCATGGCACCAAGTGCCACATCCAATCCCCTCTTGAACACCTCCAGGGATGGAGACTCCACCACCTCCCTGGGCAGCAAATTCCAATAGTAAAGGACTCTTTCTGTGAAGAACTTCCTCCTCACCTCCAGCCTAAACTTCCCCTGGTGCAGCTTGAGACTGTGTCCTCTTGTTCTGGTGCTGTGTGTCTGGAAGAAGAGACCAACCCCCACCTGGCTACAACCTCCCTTCAGGGAGTTGGAGAGAGCAAGAAGGTCTCCCCTGAGCCTCCTCTTCTGCAGGCTAAGCAACCCCAGCTCCCTCAGCCTCTCCTCACAGGGCTGTGCTCCAGACCCCTCCCCAGCCTCCTTGCCCTTCTCTGGACACCTTCAAGTCTCTCAATGTCCTTCTGAAACTGAGGGGCCCAGAACTGGACACAGGACTCAAGGTGTGGCCTAAGCAGTGCTGAGCACAGGGCACAAGGACTTCCCTGCTCCTGCTGGCCACACTCTTCCTGATGCAGGCCAGGATGCCCTTGGCCTTCCTGGCCACTTGGGCACACTGCTGGCTCATGTTCAGGCAGCTGTCCACCACTACCCCCAAGTCCCTCTCTGTTTGGCTGCTCTCAGCCACTCTGCCCCCAGCCTGTAGCTCTGCCTGGGGTTGTTGTGGCCAAAGTGCAGCACCTGGCACTTGGATTTGTTGAATGCCATCCTGTTGGACTCTTGTTGGACATCTACATGTTCAGAGACTTTGCAGTTGAATCAGTCTCTGTTTATAGCTAAGAACTTGAATTCACTCTCTGAGCAACAAACTCTGCTTGACATAGCTTACAACCCAGACACAGGAGGTGTGCACAGCACATTCCCTTTCTTCTGGGACATTCCTTTTCTCATGGGAATTGTGCTTATGGAAACACAACCTCTAAGGAAATGCATTGCACTGCAAACTACAGCTTCATAGAGCTGTTTGGCTTGGAAAAGACCTCTAAGATCATCCAGTCCAGCCATCAACCCAACCCCAGCATGGCCATCAAACCATGGCCCCAAGGGCCATGGCCACAGGTTTCTTTAAGACCTCCAGGGTTGGGGACTCCACCACCTCCCTGGGCAGCCTACTCCTATCCCTGACCACTCTTGCAGCAAAGAAATTATTCTTAATACCCAACCTACCCCTCCCCTGGCACAATTTCAGGCCATTTCTCCTTCTATTGCCTGATACTAGGGAGAAGAGCCCAACCCCCACCTCACTGCAACCTCCTTTCAGGGAGCTGTAGAGAACAATGAGGTCTCCCCTCAGCCTCCTTTTCTCCAGGCTAAACACTCCCAGATCCCTTTTCTCCAGACCCTTCCTCAGCTTTGTTGCCCTTCTCTGGACCTGCTCCAGCACCTCAATGTCCTTCTTGGAGGGAGGGCCCCACAACTGAAGCCTGTATTTGAGGTGCAGCCAGCAGTGTTATCTGATGCTATTCATTATAGCCTCAGCCAACAGTCTGAAAGCTTGACTCTTTTTGAGCTGTGTTAGGGTCTGTAGTGCCCTTGCCCCAGTGTTTGCTCACTACTCTTCACTCTGCTAAGAGCAGTATTTCAGTGATGAAGAGGAAAGAGCCCCCCTGATCTCCTCACCACTGTGCTAGGGTCTGTAGTGCCCTTGCCCCAATGTTTGCTCACTACTCTTCACTCTGCTAAGAGCAGTATTTCAGTGATGAAGAGGAAGGAGACCCCCTGATCTCCTCACCACTGTGCTAGGGTCTGTAGTGCCCTTGCCCCAGTGTTTGCTCACTACTCTTCACTCTGCTAAGAGCAGTATTTCAGTGATGAAGAGGAAAGAGCCACCCTGATCTCCTCACCACTGTGCTAGGGTCTGTAGTGCCCTTGCCCCAGTGTTTCCTCACTACTTTTCACTCTGGTAAGAGCAGTATTTCAGTGATGAAGAGGAAGGAGCCCCCCTGATCTCCTTAACGCTCTCACCTTGTCCTCATTCCATGACTGCTCTTTCTCTCTCTGTGGCAGCCTGAAACCTTTGGCTTGCAATCTTCAAGAGGATGTGCTCCCTGCAACTGCAACTCCTTTGGTTCCAAGTCCTTTGACTGCACTGAGGATGGGCAGTGCTACTGCCAGCCGGGGGTGGCAGGGCAGAAGTGTGACCGCTGCGCTCATGGATTTTACAACTTTGAAGAAGGAGGCTGCACTCGTATGTAAACTCTCTGTTGCCAGTTTGGGACTGATTGCTTTGGTGCTTTCTTGGGTTTTTTTATTACTCAGGTTCCAGCTTGGCTGCCCTGGGGTTAGTGAGCAAGTGTGGGATGGGAGAGCAGACAGCGAGGTGGATTTGGAACTGGTTACGAGATAGAGTTCAAAGAGTGATGGTCAGTGGTGCCAGGTCCAGCTGGAGAGCTGTAACCAGGGGAGTCCCCCAGGGCTCAGTCCTGGCTCTGGTCTTGTTCAACAGCTTCAGCAATAACATTGATGAGGGGACAGACAGACAGAGGCTGCTCAGCAAGTTTGCTGATGACACCAAACTGGGAGGCTTGGCTGAGACACCTGGAGGCTGTGAATAGAATAGAATGGAATAGAATGGAATAGAATAGAATAGAATTAGAATAGAATAGAATAGAATAGAATTAGAATAGAATAGATTAGGATAGGATAGAATAAAGACTAGACTAGACTAGAATAGAATAGAATGAAGACTAGACTAGACTAGAAAGAATAGAATAGAATAGAATAGAATTAGAATAGAATAGAATAGGATAGGATAGGATAGGATAGGATAGGATAGGATAGGATAGGATAGGATAGGATAGGATAGGATAGAATAAAGACTAGACAAGACTAGACTAGACTAGACTAGAATAGAACAAAATTAACCAGGTTGGAAAAGACCTTTGAGATCCTTGAGGCCAACCTATTACCCAACACCGTCTGATCAACTAAACCATGGCACCAAGCAGCCATTCAGAGACTTGGATAGGCTGAGAGCTGGGCACAGATGAACCAGAAGAGGTTCAGCAAGGCCAAGTGCAGAGTCCTGCAGCTGGGCAGGAAGAATAAACTGCAGCAGTACAGGTTGGGAGGGGATCTGCTGGAGAGCAGCCCTGGGGAGAGGGACCTGGGAGTGCTGGTGGATAACGAGTTATCCATGGGACAACAATGTGCCCCAGTGGCCAAGAAGGAAAATGGGATTCTGGGCTGTATCAAGAGTCCAGCAGATCCAGGGAGGTTCTCCTCCCCCTCTGCTGTGCCCTGGTGAGACCTCACCTGGAATATTGCATCCAGTTCTGGGCTCCCCAGTTCAGGAGGGACAGGGATCTGCTGGAGAGAGTCCAAGGGAGGGCTCCAAGGATGCTGAAGGGACTGCAGCACTGCCTGGGGAGGAGAGGCTGAGAGCCCTGGGGGTGTTCAGTCTGGAGAGGAGAAGTCTGAGAGGGGATTTAATAAATGTTTACAAATATCTGAGGGCTGGGGGTCAGGAGGGAGGGGACAGGGTCAGGCTCTGCTCACTTGCTCCCTGGGATAGGACAAGGAGCAATGGATGTAAGCTGCAGCACAGGAGGCTCCACCTCAACACAAGGAGGAACTTCTTTACTGTGAGGGTCACAGAGCCCTGGAGCAGGCTGCCCAGAGAGGTTGTGGAGTCTCCTGCTCTGGAGCCTTTCCAGCCCTGTCTGGATGTGTTCCTGTGTGACCTGAGCTAGGTTATATGGTCCTGCTCTGGCAGGGGGTTTGGACTGGATGATCTCTTTGGGTCCCTTCCAACCCCTGACATCCTGACATGCTGTGATTGGCTAACCACTTTTCCTGACAGGTCAGTATTCCCATAGACAGCCCTGTAAATTACCTGGCAAGGATGGTGATTGGCAGGAGCAATAGAAAACCCCAACCCAAACAATAGCTGCTGGTTTCAGGTCAGTTTACTGCTCATCTACCACATTTTGAAGGAAGAGAAATGTCCTTTTCTCTGAGTGCTTTTGCCAAGACAATTTCTGTGAAGTTGCTATAGTTTAATTATGGTAAGAGCCTCCTGGAGGGCTGTTTAAGGTGCTTGCCAAATCACAGCAGCTAGAAGGGATTTGGGTGAGGGGGGGGGGAAATAAAGGTAAAAAAATCCCTTTGCTTCTGGGTTTTTTTCACTGTTCTTCCATGGCTGATCCTTTATTTATTAAATTTCATGGAGTCATACAATGGTTTTTGTTGGACAAGACCTCTAAGAACACTGAGTCCAACCATCATCATCAACACCACCATGACCACCATGGCCATCAAACCATGTCCCTCAATGTCATGACCACAGGTTTCCTGAACACCTCCAGGGATGAGGACTCCACCAGCTCCCTGGGCAGCCTGTGCCAATCCCTGACCACTGCTGAAGGAGCATTGAGGTCCTGAGCCCCACATGTGTGCAGCCTGATTCGATCTCACCTGCACTGCTGATACACCTTGAGCCAGGCTGGATTGTAGATCCTCATGCCATAGTGTTGTCTGCCATGGGAAGGAAGAGCTCAGAGACTGCCACCTCAAAAAGTGCAAACACATTGGCACCTTGAGACAGGGAAAGATTAGTTCACAGGCTGGCAAATGAGAGAGAGTGAAAAAAAATGCAAATGCAGTCCTAAAGCTATTAGCACATACAGAGATGGGGAACAAATATAGTTTATTATCATGATTAGTCTCTTACACCAATATTTAACAGTACAAAAGCATTCTCTACTGTGAAAGGCTCCAGGGAGACCTTGGAGTGGACTTCCAGATTCTGAAAGGAGCTTACAAGAAAGCCAGGAAGGGATTTTTGACCAGGGCTTGTAGTGCCAGGGTGAGGGGCAATGGCTGTGAGCTGGAAAAGGGGAGATTGAGACTGGAGATGAGGAAGAAATTCTCATCAGTGAGGGTGGTGAGACCCTGGCACAGGCTGCCCAGCGAGGCCGTGGCTGCCTCCTCCTGGGAGGTGTTCAAGGCCAGGCTGGATGAGGCCTGGAGCAACTTGGGCTGGTGGGAAGTGTCCAAGCCCATGGCAGGGGGTTGGAATTGGATGATCTTGAAGGTCCCTTCCAACCCAAAGCATTCTGTGAATCTACAAAATATAAAAAATGATGTTCATTTCATACAGTTGTGTCAGGAAAATGAGAGGGGAGTTAATGAGATCGATGCTACAGACTAGGCTGCTCACTTGGCAAACTTGAAATCATAGAATCATTGATCTGTCAGGGCTGGAAGGGACCTCAAGGCTCAGCCAGTCCCAACCCCCTGCCATGGCCAGGGACACCTCACACTGCAGCAGGTTGCTCACAGCCACCTCCAGCCTGGCTGCAAACACCTCCAGGCAGGAGGCTGCCACCACCTCCCTGGGCAACCTGTGCCAGGCTCTCACCACCCTCCTGGGGAAAAACTTCTTCCTCACATCCAATTTATGTATTCCTTCAAATGACAAATAAAAAGGAGAAAATAGGAAAAAAAGGAAATAGACAAAAAAAAAAGAAAATAGAAAAAAAAGCAAAAAAGAACATTGAAAAAATAGGAAAAAAGAAAATAGAAAAAACAGAAGTAAAAGAAAATAGAAACAAAAGAAGTTAAAAAAGACAATTGAAAAAAGAAAATAGGGAAAAAGAGGAAATAGAAAAAAGATAATAGAAAAAAAGACAATAGAAAATAGAAAAAAGAGAATACTAAAAACAGTTTAAAAATAGAAAAAAGAAAGTAGGGGATAAAAGAAAATTAAAAAGAAAATAGAAAAAAGAAAACAGGAAAAAAGAGAAAATAGAAATGAAAATAGGAAAAAAGATAAAATTAAAAATAAGAAAATAGGAAAAAAAGATAAAATGAAAAATAAGAAAACAGGAAAAAATAGAAAAATAAAATAGAAAAAAGAAAATATAAGAAAATAAAATAGAAAAAGGAAAGACATTTAGAAAAGAAAATAGAAAACAGGAAATAGGAAAAAGATAAAATAGAAAAAAGAAAATAGGAAAAATATAAAATAGAAAAAAGGAAATATGAAAAAAGAGAAAATAAAAAAATAGAAAAAAGAAAATAGAAAAAAAATAAGAAAATAAAATAGGGAAAAAAGAAAATTAAAAAAGAGAATAGGGAAAAGATAAAATAGAAAAAAGAAAATAGGAAAAAAGAGTAAATAAAAAATAAGAAAATAGAAAAAAATTGAAAAAATAAAATAGAAAAAATAAAATATAATAAAATTAAATTAAAAAATAAAATTAAAAAGGAAAACTGAAAAAAAGAAAATAGGAAAAAGAGAAAATAGAAAAATAAAATAGGAAAAAAGAGAACATAAAAATAAGAAAACAGAAAAAATAGAAGAAAGAAAATATAAGAAAATAAATTTTAAAAAAAGAAAATTACAAAAAAGAAAATAGAAAAAGGTAAATAGGAAAAAAATAAAAAACAAGAAAATAGAAAAAAATTGAAAAAAGAAAATAGAAAAAAGAAAAGATAAGAAAATAAAATAGAAAAAAAAAGAAAATTAGAAAATAAAATAGAAAATAGGAAAAAAGAGAACATAAAAAATAAAAAATAGAAAAAAAATAGAATAAATAAAATATAAGAAAATAAAATAGAAAAAAAAAGAAAGAAAATTTGAAAAGAAAATAGAAAAAAAGAAAATAGGAAAAAAGAGAAAATAGAAAGAAAGTAGAAAAAAATAAGAAAATAGGAAAAATAGAAAATAGGGAAAAGAAGAAAATAAATAAAGAAAATAGAAAAAAAAACCCCAGAAAATGGAACCCAAAGCCATTAAATTATGAATCACCGAGAAAATCAGAAAGGTAATAAAGTCTATCAAATCATGCTAGGGAGAAAGTGCTCAGAAATGAATTCCCCAGTGCCAGGTAAGTGTGGAATCAAATATTGGCCCTCTTTTGTGGAGCATTTATCCAACAGGAATCTAATTTGATTTTTTTTTTTCCCCCTTCTGCAATAAAAAAAAAAAAAACATAAAGCCTGGAAAGAAAAAAAGCCAGAGGCAAAGCCCTGAAGCCTCATCAGTCAGAGCTGACACTCTACCAGCCAAGACACAGAAGTGATTTCTGTTTCACTGCTGCTTGCAACAAATGCCTTGTGTTTTTCCCTGATCCTGCTCGGCAATGACAGGAGGCAGAAATGTTGCTCTGCCACTCTTTGCCCCTCTCTGCCTCTGGAACCTATTGGAGCTCAGAACTGGAAGTCCACATAGAATCACAGAGTCATGGAATGATCCAGGCCAGAAGGGACCTCCAAAGCTCATCCACTCTAACCAGTCAGCAGGGACATCCTCCACTAGATCATAGAATCAATAAGGTTGGAAGAGACCTCAAAGATCATCAAATCCAACCTGTCACGACAGACCTCATGACTACTAAACCATGGTGTTGAAGGCCAGGCTGGATGAGGCCTTAGAATCACAGAATCAATAAGGTTGGAAAAGACCTCAAAGATCATCAAGTCCAAGCTGTCACCACAGACCTCATGACTACTAAACCATGGCTCCAAGTGCCACATCCAATCCCCTCTTGAACACCTCCAGGGATGGGGACTCCACCACCTCCCTGGGCAGCACATTCCAATGGCTAACAACTCCCTCTGGGAAGAACTTTTTCCTCACCTCCAGTCTAAATCTCCCCTGGCACAGCTTGAGGCTGTGTCCTCTTGTTCTGGTGCTGGGTGCCTGGGAGAAGGCACCAGCCCAGAGCCCTGTCCAGCCTCACCTGGAATAGCTCCAGGGATGGAGCCTCAACCACCTCCCTGGGCAAACTGTTGCAGTGTTCCACCACCCTCATGCAGAACTTGTTCCTCACATCCAATCTCAATCTGCCCTTCTCTGGTCTGAAGCCATTGCCCCTGGTCCTGTCCCTGCAGGCCTTTGCAAACAGTCTCTCTCCATCCTTCCTGTAGCCTCCTTCAGGTCCTGGCAGGCTGCTCTTAGGTCTCCCCAGAGCCTTCTCCTCTCCAGGCTGAACACCTCCAGCTCCCTCAGCCTGGCCTCACAGCAGAGCTGCTCCAACCCCCTGAGCATTCTTGTGGCCTCCTCTGGACCCTCTCCATCAGCTCCAGGTCCTTTCTGTGCTGTGGGCTCCAGCCCTGCACACAGCCCTGCAGGTGAGGTCTCAGCAGAGCAAAGTGGCAGGATCACCTCTCTGGCTCTGCTGGCAGTGCTGCTCTGGATGCACCCAAGCTATGATTTGCCTTCTGTGCTGCAGGCTCACACTGCCTGCTCCTGGCCAGCACCCACCAGCACCCCCAAGTCCTTTTCCTCAGGGCTGCTTTTTATCCCCTCCTCCCCCAGTCTGTATTGATAGCAAGGAATGTCCCAGCCCAGGTGCAGAACCCTGCACTTGCTCTTGTTGAACTTCATGAGGTTCACCTGGGCCACCTCTCCAGCCATAAGAGCTGTCGCATCCCAAAGCCTCAGTCTCCCAAGGACTGATGCATCCTGCAACATCCTCAAGCCACAGTGTGTCAAAAAATTGTATGCAGCATTCCAAATACCTTGTTCCTGGGCATGGTGGAGGCAGCCTGGACAAGGTTGATAGTAGGCTGAACATGAGCCAGCAGTGTGCCTGGGAAGGCCAAGAAGGCCAATGGCATCCTGGTCTGCATCAGGAATAATGTGGCCAGCAGGAGCAGGGAAGTCATTGTGGCCTGTGCTCAGCACTGGTTAGGCCACACCTTGAGTCCTGTGTCCAGTTCTGGGCTCCTCAGTTTAGGAAAGATGTTGGGATGCTGGAAGATGCCCAGAGAAGGGCAAGGAGGCTGGGGAGGGGTCTGGAGCACAGCCCTGTGAGGAGAGGCTGAGGGAGCTGGGGTTGCTTAGCCTGCAGAAGAGGAGGCTCAGGGGAGACCTTCTTGCTCTCTGCAACTCCCTGAAGGGAGGTTGGAGCCAGGTGGGGGTTGGTCTCTTCTCCCAGGAACCCAGCACCAGAACAAGAGGACACAGTCTCAAGCTGTGCCAGGGGAAGTTTAGGCTGGATGTTAGGAAGAAGTTCTTCCCAGTAAGAGAGATTTGCCATTGGAATGTGCTGCCCAGGGAGGTGGTGGAGTCACCATCCCTGGAGGTGTTTAGGAAGAGCCTGGCTGAGGCCCTTGGTGCCGTGGTTTAGTTGATCAGATGGTGCTGGGTGATAGGTTGGACTCGATGATCTTGAAGGTCTCATCCAACCTGGTCTATTCTATTCTATTCTATTCTACTTGTAAATACAGCTTTCATTTGCTTCCAGCTGAGTTGGTCATACTGGGTTAATGTTGATGGGAAACTTCAACCCACCACAACAGTCCCTGCCTTGATTTTTCCCATTCTGTCCTCCTTGCAGTCAGTTCAGCCTCAGCTCACCTCTGCTGCATTGCTCCAAGCTGGGGTTTCTCTGGGTTTAGCTCTGCCTTTGCTGCCCCACTGTGCCTGGAGATAGCTGAGAGTCAAGTGTATAGTGAGGGCTTTGGAGGAAAGATCTTAACCTGCTCAGGGTCTGCTCTCC
Source organism: Dryobates pubescens (assembly GCF_014839835.1). NCBI lineage: Eukaryota > Metazoa > Chordata > Aves > Piciformes > Picidae > Dryobates > Dryobates pubescens. The sequence goes on along the minus strand of NC_071639.1, from coordinate 2,500,018 downwards.
AGGGGTGACACAAAGGGGTAACTCTCCCTCTGCTTTGTTTTCTCCTGTCTCCCATGAAGCCTGCGACTGCTCACGCTTTGGTGATAACTGTGATCCCCTCAGTGGCCGCTGTATCTGCCCCCCCAACACTGTTGGAGAGATGTGTGACAGATGTGCACCAAACCACTGGGGCCATGACATTGTCAGTGGCTGCAAGGTGAGTGGATCTCTCCTTTCTCTCTGGTTCACCTCTTTCCTGTGGGGGTAAATACTGAAGTTGGCAGCTAGAACACAGCTGGGGGCTTGCAAATCATGGTTTGTCTCTGCATGCCAGGCTGTGGTGCAAATGTTGGTGGTCTGTTTGCTGAACACCACAGATCTTCTGCCTCAGGTGGGCAGCTTGGAACACCTCACACCCTGCTCACACTGCTGCCATGCTGAATCAGCATCCCCCTGGAGTCTGCTTTCTCTGCTGTAGCTGTGTGTAGTGTGGCTGAGGAGTACACCACAGCACTGTACAGTCAGAGGTCATAGAATTGTCTCAGTTGGAAAAGACCTCTAAGTTCATCCAGTCCAACCATCAACCCAACACCACTGTGACCACTAAACCATGTCCCAACACCACTATGACCACTAAAGTATGTCCCAAAGTGCCATGGCCACAGGTTTCTGGAACACCTCCAGGGATTGGAACTCCACCACCTCCCTGGGCAGCCTCTGCCAACCCCTGACTACTCTTGCAGCAAAGAAATGATTCTTAACACCCAACCTACCCCTCCCCTGGCACAATTTCAGGCCATTTCCTCTCATTCTATCACCTGATATTAGGAAAAAGAGCCCAACCCCCACCTCACTGCAACCTCCCTTCAGGGAGCTGTAGAGGGTGATGAGGTCTCCCCTCAGCCTCCTTTTCTCCACACTAAACACCCCCAGCTCCCTCCCCAGCCCTGTTCTCCAGACCTTCCCCAGCTTTGTTGCCCTTCTCTGGACCTGCTCCAGCACCTCAGTGTCTTTTCTGTAGTGAGGGCCCCAAACTCAAGGTGTGGCCTCACCAGTGCTGAGTATGTGCCACAATCACTTCACAGTGTCACAGTATCACAGTCTCACAGTATAACTAAGGTTGGAAGGGACCCCAAGGATCATCAAGTCCAACCCGTCCCAACAGACCTCACGACTAGACCATGGCACCAAGTGCCACGTCCAATCTCCTCTTGAACACCTCCAGGGACGGTGACTCCACCACCTCCCTGGGCAGCACATTCCAATGGCGAATGACTCGCTCGGTGAAGAACTTTCTCCTCACCTCCAGCCTGAACCTCCCCTGGCACAGCTTGAGACTGTGTCCTCTTGTTCTGGTGCTGGTTGCTTAAGAGAAGAGACCAACCCCTTCCTGTCTACAACCACCCTTCAGGTAGTTGTAGAAGGCAATGAGGTCGCCCCTGATCCTTCTCTTCTCCAGGCTGAACAACCCCAGCTCCCTCAGCCGCTGCTCACAGGGCTGTGCTCAAGGCCTCTCCCCAGCCTTGTTGCCCTTCTCTGGACACCTTCAAGTGTCTCAATGTCCTTCTTAAACTGAGGGGCCCAGAACTGGACACAGGACTCAAGGTGTGGCCTAACCAATGCAGAGTACAGGGGCACAATGACCTCCCTGCTCCTGCTGGCCACACTATTCCTAATACAGGCCAGGATGCCATTGGCCCTCTTGGCCACCTGGGCACACTGCTGGCTCATGTTTAGGCGGGTATCAATCAGCACCCCCAGGTCCCTCTCTGTTTGGCAGCTCTCAGCCACTCTGACCCCAGCCTGTAGCACTGCATGGGGTTGCCGTGGCCGAAGTGCAGCCCCTGGCACTTGGACTTGTTAAATGCACTTGGATGTGTTCAATCTCATGCTGTTGGACTCTGCCCATCTGTCCAGTCGGTCAAGGTCCCTCTGCAGAGCCCTTCAGTCCTCTAACTGACCAACATCTGCTCCCAGCTTGGTGTCATCTGCAAACTTGCTGATGACTGACTCAACCCCCTCATCCAGATCATCAATGAAGATGTTAAAGAGGATGGGGCCCAGCACTGATCCCTGGGGGGTGCCACTGGTGCCTGGCTGCCAGCTGGCTGTGGCACCATTCACCACCACTCTCTGGGCTCAGCCTCCAGCCAGTTCCTAACCCAGCACAGAGTGTTGCTGTCCAAACCACGAGCTGACAGCTTAGCCAGCAGTTTGCTGTGGGGGACAGTGTCAAAGGCCTTGCTGAAGTCCAGGTAGACCACATCCACAGGCCTCCCCACATCCACCAGACAGTCACCTGATCATAGAAGGAGATCAGGTTCCCTGCTGGCCACACCATTGCCAGAACAGAATGCTGGTAGCCTTTGTGGCCACCTGGGCACACCCTGGCTCGTGTTCAGCTGCTGTCACCCATCACCCCCAGGACCTTTTCTGCTGAGCAGTTTCCAGCCACTGTGCCCTGAGCCTGGAGCCTTCATGGGGTTGCTGTAACCCTAGTGCAGGACCCAGCACTTGTCCTTCTTGAACCTCCCACAACTGACCCCATGGATCCCACCTGGGCAGGTCCCTTTGCAGAGCCTCTCTGCCCTCAAACAGATCAACTCTCCCACCCAATTTAGTGTCATCTACTTACTGAGGGTGCCTCAATTCCCCCAACCAGATCATTGATGAAGACATTAACCAGGGCCTGAGCCCTGGGGAGCACATAGAAGTGCATAGCTGTAGAGTTGGAGGGAACTGACAGTGCCTTTGCAGAGCAAATTCACTTTGGCCCTGGCTGTGATACCACTGGGGATTAGTACTTGAAGCTGACTTGAGAAGAGCTTCAACTTGTGCATAAAAGACAGGGAGGAGAGAAGACAACAGCCACCTCCAGGTGTAAATGTACTTGCTTCCCACCTTCTTAAAGGAGGAACAAACCTCTTCATTAGCCTTTAAATCCTTATTCCAGCCTTTGACACGGAGTAAGCAAAAAAATAACCTGGAGGGAAGGAAGGAAAAGGAGTAGAGAAACAACAACAGCATGGCAGAGCCCAGGAGAGCTGTTGTGAATGTCCCACCCTTCAGCTCAGGGGAGCAGCATTCAGTTAAGATGGGAGGCTGTTGACAGTGAATATCTTAAGCAGTTCAAATGCCTTCTGCTCTCTGCTGCTCTTGTTGGTGGTGAGGGATTCACAGGAGTGCTGCAATTACTCCAGACCTCTGAGTGTTGTCTGAACATGGTCATACACCATTAATGCTCCTTCTTAAAAGGGCTGTTTGTCATGAAGCTCAGGCTGCAAACTAATTACTGAGAAGGATTTCTCTCTCTCCCTTTTTTGTGTGTTTATGGAAAACTCCTCCTGTGAAACCTCTGCTGTGCTCCTGTGATACAGACTCTTGGCTTCTGAAACCAGCTTAATGAGGTTGAAGACCTCTGTTTGAAATCTGGAGTGTGCTCTCTGATTGTCTTTTATGTGAGCACATTAGGCTGGCAGCTCCATGGCACCACCTAAATTAATAATGATCTATCAGCCCACAGCTCTTTCAGTCTGCAGCAGCTAATTCCTGCACAGTGAGAGGTGAACCTCCTGCCTTGCACTCTTTGCAGGAGATTTCCAGGGCTGTCAGAGCTCAGGGGCACAGGGAGCAGTGCAGCAAGCTGATGGCTCACAAACCAAAGAGTCTGATGGGAGTTTAGGGTTTGATGTTGCACACCAAGGCTTTGATGTGGCACACCAAGGCTTTGCTGTGGCACACCAAGGCTTTGCTGTGGCACACCAAGGCTTTGATGTTGCACACCAAGGCTTTGATGTTGCACACCAAGGGTTTGATGTTGCACACCAAGCTATTTCAGAGTATGGTGAGCAACTTCCTTTCCAAGTTACAGCTTTATTGTAGAGAACTGTTTTGGTTGGAAAAGACTTCTAGGATCATCCAGTCCAACCATCAACCCAACACCACCATGGCCATTAAACCAGGTCCCCAAGTGCCATGGCCACAGGTTTCTGGAACACCCCCAGGGATGGGGACTCCACCACTGCCCTGGGCAGCCTGTGCCAATCCCTGACCACTCTTGCAGCAAAGAAATGATTCTTAATATCCAACTTAAACCTCCCCTGGCACAATTTCAGGCCATTTCCTCTCCTTCTGATACCAAGGAGAAGAGACCAAACCCTACATCACTCCAGCCTCCCTTCAGGGAGATGTAGAGAGCAGTGAGGTCTTCCCTCAGCCTCGTATTCTCCAGACTAAACACCCCCAGTTCCCTCAGCTGCTCCTCACCAGACCCACTCCAGACCCTCCACCACTTCTGTTGCTTCTGTCTGGACATGCTTGAGGACCTCAAGGTCTTTCCTGTAGTGAGGGGACCAAAACTAAACCACTATTCAAGGTCTGGCCCCACCAGTTCAAATGCATCCTGTAGAATAAGCTCCTTCCTGTCAGAGGGCTTTCTTTTGTTAGGTAGTAGTCTAGGAGTCTAACATTGAAGACTAACAGTGGGGTAGATTCTCTGGTGGTCAGGAAAGATTGAATCTGACTGTTTCCCTTATGTAATGACTTTTGCTATAGATGGACTTTCCAGATCAGAAGGAAGGTGCTGGAAAACAGAAAGGGACCTGGGGGTGCTGATTGACAGCTGCCTAAACAGGAGCCAGCAGTGTGCCCAGGTGGCCAAGAAGGCCAAGGGAATCCTGGCCTGCATCAGGAAGAGTGTGGCCAGCAGGAGCAGGGAAGTCCTTGTGCCCTGTGCTCAGCACTGCTTAGGCCACACCTTGAGTCCTGTGGCCAGTTCTGGGCTCCTCAGTTGAAGAAGGACATTGAGAGACTTGAAGGTGTCCAGAGAAGGGCAAGGAGGCTGGGGAGGGGTCTGGAGCACAGCCCTGTGAGGAGAGGCTGAGGGAGCTGGGGTTGCTTAGCCTGCAGAAGAGGAGGCTCAGGGGAGACCTTCTTGCTCTCTCCAGCTCCCTGAAGGGAGGTTGTAGCCAGGTGGGGGTTGGTCTCTTCTCCCAGGCACCCAGCAGTAGAACAAGAGGACACAGTCTCAAGTTGTGCCAGGGGAAGTTTAGGCTGGAGGTGAAGAGAAAATTCTTCACAGAGAGAGTTGTTAGCCATTGGGATGTGCTGCCCAGGGAGGTGGTGGAGTCCTCATCCCTGGAGGTGTTCAAGAGGGGATTGGATGTGGCACTTGGTGCCATGGTTTACTCATGAGGTCTGTGGTGACAGATTGGACTTGATGGTCTTTGAGGTCTCTTCCAACCTTGGTGATTCTGTGATTCTGTGAAGTACTCATGTAATGAACAGTTTTGCTTAGAAATGGAATCCACATCTTCCTGTTCTCTTTTTCAGCTTTGTGTCCTCAATTTTGGCAAGTCTGTGTCTATCATGGTTTGGGTTGGAAGGGACCTTAAAGATCATCTACTTCCAACCCCCCTGCCATGGGCAGGGACACCTCCCACCAAGTTGCTCAAGGCCTCATCCAACCTGGCCTTGAACACCTCCAGGGCTGAGGCATCCACAGCCTCCCTGGGCAACCTGTGCCAGGCTCTCACCACCCTCACTGCTGAGAATTTCTTCCCCATCTCCAGCCTCAATCTCCTCTCTCCCAGCTCAAAGCCATTGTCCCTCATCCTGTCACTCCCAGCCCTTGTCAAAAGCCCCTCCCCACCTCTCCTGGAGCCACCTTCAAGTACTGCAAGGCTGCTCTAAGGTCTCCCTGGGGCCCTCACTTCTGTCCTATGGTAACCTGTGCTGCTGACACTGAGTTTGCTTCTACAAGCTGAACTTCTCTATCTGAGATTCTGGTCACATCAGTGGTCACAGCCAATGTCCTGTGATAAATCTGCAGTCCAGTCACAGTAATAGTACTGAGGGATTCTGCTGCTCTTTGGAAGCCTGCTGCTTTCCCTGAGGCTGACTTCTGCAGCCAATATGTAGACCCCCTGGAAATTCACCTATTTCTGTCCTTGCCTGCCCATTCAAGTCTCATTCTGTGAGCCAGTTTACTCCCCAGTGCACCACATGACTAAATCTCTGTCCCTTGCAGTCTAAATGAGTGCCAGCTAAGAGTGGTCTGATGGATGAATAATAAACCTTGAACTAGATTCCACTGGCACCACTGCCCCTGAGCAGTGCCAGTTGTAGCAAAGTGGCACATAGGAAGTTTCTGTGAGGGTGACAGAGCCCTGGAGCAGGCTGCCCAGGGGGACTGTGGGGTCTTCCTCTCTGGAGATATTCAAAACCTGCCTGCTTGTGTTCCTGTGTAGGAACACATCTGGTGTAGGTGATCTGGTGTAGGTGTAGGGATCAGGTCCAGCCAGCATGGATTTAGGAAGGGCAGGTCCTACCTCTCCAACCTGATCTCCTTCCATGCCCAGGTGACTGCCTGGTGGGTGTGGGGCAGGCTGTGGATGTGGTCTACCTGGACCTCAGCAAGGCCTTTGCCACCATCCCCCACAGCAAACTCCTGGCCAAGCTGTCAGCCCCTGGCTTGGACAGCAGCTCTCTGAGCTGGGTTAGGAACTGGCTGGAGGCTGAGCCCAGAGAGTGGTGGTGAATGGTGCCACAGCCAGCTGGCAGCCAGGCACCAGTGGTGTGCCCCAGGGAGCAGTGCTGGGCCCCAGCCTCTTCAATATCTTTATTGATGATCTGGAGGAGGGCATTGAGTCCATCAGCAGTAAATGTGCAGATGACAGCAAGCTGGGGGCAGGAATTGATCTGCTGGAGGGTAGAGAGGCTCTGCAGAGGGACCTTGCCAGGCTGGGCAGATGGGCAGAGGCCAAGGGCAGGAGATTGAACACATCCAAGTGCCAGGGGCTGCACATTGGCCACAGCAACCCCAGGCAGAGCTACAGGCTGGGGTCAGAGTGGCTGAGAGCAGCCAGGCAGAGAGGGACCTGGGGGTAGTGGTCGATGGTAGGCTGAACATGAGCCTGCAGTGTGCCCAGGCAGCCAAGAGGGCCAATGGCATCCTGGCCTGCATCAGGAAGAGTGTGGCCAGCAGGAGCAGGGAGGTCATTCTGCCCCTGTACACTGCACTGGTTAGGCCACACCTGGAGTCCTGTGTCCAGTTCTGGGCTCCTCAATTTAGGAAAGATGTTGAGTTGATGGAAGGTGTCCAGAGAAGGACAACAAACTGGGGAGGGGTCTGGAGTACAGCCCTGTGAGGAGAGGCTGAGGGAGCTGGGGTTGCTTAGCCTGGAGAAGAGGAGACTCAGGGGAGACCTTCTTGCTCTCTCCAACTCCCTGAAGGAAGGCTGTAGCCAGGTGGGGGTTGGTCTCTTCTCCCAGGCATCCAGCACCAGAACAAGAGGACACAGTCTCAGGCTGCACCAGGGGAGGTTTAGGCTGGAGGTTAGGAGGAAGTTCTACACAGAGAGAGTGATTGCCCACTGGAATGTGCTGCCCAGGGAGGTGGTGGAGTCACCATCACTGGAGGTGTTCAGGAGGAGACTTGATGGGGTGCTTGGTGCCATGGGTTAGTTGTTTAGGTGGTGCTGGATTGGTTGATGGGTTGGACTCGATGATCTTGAAGGTCTCTTTCAACCTGGTCTATTCTATTCTATTCTATTCTATTCTATTCTATTCTATTCTATTCTATTCTATTCTATTCTATTCTATTCTTCTTTCTAGTCTAGTCTTTATTCTATTCTATTCTATTCTATTCTATTCTATTCTATTCTATTCTATTCTATTCTGTTCTATCTGGTGATCTGGTGTGGGTCATCCTCCTCTGGCAGGGGGTTGGACTGGATGAGCTTTGGAGGTGCCTTCCAGCCCCTAAAGCTCTGTGATTCTGTGGTCTGAACATGGCTTGCAGAGGATTTACATAGAAAGGCCTTTTTTAGACAGTTACTTAGAGGTTTTCAGTTAATTTTGTCTGCAAAGTATCCTCATGACCCTGACCCTTTTGGGCTGATTTGATTTCACTGCCTAAGTTCTCAGTGATAAGTAATATCTGTTCAAGAAGAAAATGGTGTTGTAAATGTATTTTAGTGTAATTGCTTGACCCTTGTTGAGTGAAGATAAATGCCGAGCCTGCTAATTCAGATACATTCCCTTCAGGCAGTGCAGACTCCCTGCTGCACTTGGTTTATTGATACATGAAACTTGCTTTTTCTTTGTGGTGGTGTTTTGAATCATAGAATTGTCAGGGTTGGAAGGGAGCTCAAGGCTCATCCAGTCCCAACCCCCTGCCATGGGCAGGGACACCTCACACTGCAGCAGGTTGCTCACAGCCACCTCCAGCATGGCTGCAAACACCTCCAGGCAGGAGGCTGCCACCACCTCCCTGGGCAACCTGTGCCAGGCTCTCACCACCCTCATGGGCAACAACTTCTTCCTCACATCCAATCTCAATCTCCCCATTTCTAGTTTTGCTCCATCCCCCCCAGTCCTATCCCTCCCTGACACCCTCAAAAGTCCCTCCCCAGCTTTCTTGGAGCCCCCTGCAGATACTGGAAGGTCACAATTAGGTCTCCTTGGAACCTTCTGCAGACTGAACAGCTCTCTCAGTCTGTGCTCACAGCAGAGCAGCTCCAGCCCTCTGCTCCTCCTCCTGGCCCTTCTCTGGACACCTTCCAGCACCTCCAGATCCTTCCTGGCACAGAGGCTCCAGAGCTGGCCCCAGAGCTGCAGCTGTGGTCTCAGCAGAGTGGAGCAGAGGGGCAGAATCCCCTCCCTGGCCCTGCTGGCCACACTTCTCTTGCTGCAGCCCAGGCTCTGCTTGGCTCTCTGGGCTGCAAGTGCTCCCTGCTGGCTCCTGCTGAGCTTCTCCTCCCCCAGCACCCCCAGGTCCTTTTCTCCAGGGTGTTGGTGGTTGTGTTGTTTGTTGGGGCTTTTGTTGTTGTTTTGGTGTGTTGTTGTTGTTAGTGGTGGTTTGTTTCAGAAGCACAGTTGTCCTTTTCTCCTTGTCTCTCTCATTTTCAGCCCTGTGCCTGCAGCCTGGTTGGAGCCCTGAGCCCTCAGTGTGACTTCAAAACCGGTTGTTGCTTCTGCCGCCCTGAGTTCTCCGGGGATAAATGCACGGAGTGCAGGCCTGGGTACTGGAATTACCCACACTGCGTTGCCTGTCAGTGTCTCCTGGCAGGGACTGACCCTCAGAGCTGTGATGCAGAGATGGGGAAGTGCTCCTGCAAGGATCCCAGTGGCCAGTGCAGCTGCAAGGTAGGAGGGCGAAGGCTGCGAACGGCTGCTGAGCAGTGGCATTTGTGCTTGCCTCTTCCAGCAATACCTGCAGGCAGATCCTGGTGGGTTTCACAGTGCCTTTGCTAACTGCTGTGGGAGCAGTGCAACACTTGAGTATTTCCCAGTATTGCACATGCTGACACTTTGCAGCATCCTAGAATGGTGGCTGCTGGAAGGGAGGTTGGGGATACTGCCTCCCTGGGAGCAATCAAGGCCAGGTTGGATAAGGCCTTGAGCAGCTGAGTCTAGTTGAGAGGTGTCCCTGCCTGTAGTGGGGAGGTTTCATAGAGTCATAAAATGGTTTGGGTTGGAAGGGACCTTAAAGATCATCTGGTACCATCCACCCTGCCATGACCAGAGACTCTTTCCTCTCATCCAGATTTCTCAAGCCCCCATCCAACCATGCCTTGAACACCTCCAGGGAGAGGTGTCCACGGCTTCCCTACACAACCCATCCCAGTGCCTCACCCCCCTCACAGGGAAGAATTTCTTCCTAATGTCTCACCTAAGTCCAGCTTCTTCCAGTTTGAAGCCATTACCCACCCCCATGACCTGTAACTCTGTGCCTTTCTAAAAAGTCCCTCTCCAGCTCTTCTTTAGCCACTTTCAAATACTGGCAGGCTGCTCTAAGGTCTCCCTGGAGCCTTCTCTTCCCCAGGCTGAACAACCCTAGCTCCCTCCACCTGTCTTCAGAGGAGAGATGCTCCAGCCCTCTGATCATCTTTGTGGCCCCAGCCCTCTGATCATCTTTGTGGCCCCCTCTGAACCCACTCAAGAGTCAAGGGACAAAACAATTCTCCTCATCTATCTAGCGGAGTACTTCCAGTAGGAAGATGCCCACTGCTCATACCTGCAAAGAAAGAAATCAGCTCACAAACTTCCTACCTCTGGACCAGGAGGAGCTGATCTCTAACATCCCATCCAACCTGAGCCATTCTATGATAATCTAAGCTAAATAATGTGTATTTGCTGCTAGTTGCATGTGGAAATGAGGGTTAAAAGTGCCAAATCCTTTGGGAGAACGTTGGTTTCCTGCATAAGCTTTGGGAAGTTGGATCTGTGGTTTAGATTGGCCAAATCACATTACCCTCAAGAGAAAAAAAGGTGGAGGGGGGAGCAGGAAAAGCCAAGCAGGGCTCTCAGAGGGGGTGATTTCTTTTCATAAGCCTTGGTCTCAGTGTGAAATGGGTTTGAAAGGCTCTGCCTAAGTGATTGTGTATCTAAGCCCTATCTGGTGTAGCTTTTTATTTGGCCTAATTGAAAAGTGAAAATAAAAGCATTGCCATCCCAGCAGTGAAACATTTGAGCCTTGTTAATCTGGTTCAATCATGTGGAAAACAATCAAGGGGGAGGGGAAAGCTTTTTTTCTCTGCAGCCTTGCCGTTAAAATCCATTTCACAGCAAGAACATTCAGTGCTCCACCTTCAACGCTCTGACTTGGCAAAGCTAATTCCCGTTAAACAAAAGGCTTGATTAACCCTGGCAGTTTCAGAAGGCCTTCTATTCTTGTGTTTATCAATCAGTTACTGAGCATGTCAGGCCCAAAGTGGCGTTTTCCTGTGCTTACAGCTGTCAGTGTGAAGCCAGCATGCCTTGCTCCGAGCTTCTCAGTGCATACAAATGCAAATGCCTCAATTACATTAATTGTGTGTGTTTGCATACACTGCTGAGGAGAAGCTGGAAAGTTCCTTGGGTGTTTCCTTGTGATGGTTGTTATTCCTTGCTGCACACTGCTGCTGTCATTCCTGAGGGGTTTTTCTTTTGCTTACTATTAGGTCAAAATTAACCTTGCCTTTACATTTCAGAGTCACAGAGTTGTCAGGGTTGGAAGGGACCTCAAGGCTCAGCCAGTCCCAACCCCCTGCCATGGCCAGGGGCACCTCACACTGCAGCAGGTTGCTCACAGCCACCTCCAGCCTGGCTGCAAACACCTCCAGGCAGGAGGCTTCCACCACCTCCCTGGGCAACCTGTGCCAGGCTCTCACCACCCTCCTGGGGAACAACTTCTTCCTCACAGCCAATCTCAATCTCCCCATTTCTAGTTCTGCTCCATCCCCCCCAGTCCTATCACTCCCTGACACCCTCAAAAGTCCCTCCCCAGCTTTCTTGGAGCCCCCTGCAGATCCTGCAAGGCCACAATGAGGTCTCCTGGGAGCCTTCTCCTCTCCAGCCTGCACAACCCCAACTCCCTCAGTCTGTGCTCACAGCAGAGCAGCTCCAGCCCTCTGCTCCTCCTCGCGGCCCTGCTCTGGACACCTCCCAGCCCCTCCGGAGCCTTCCTGTGACAGGGGCGGATTAGGAATTTTAACTTACTCGAATTCTTTTGCAATGTTCTTTCTCTTCCAGGTGAATGTGGAAGGTGTCCACTGTGACAGGTGCAAGGCTGGTACATTTGGCCTGTCTGCCAACAACCCCCTTGGCTGCAGCAGTTGCTATTGCTTTGGCGTGAGCAGGCGGTGCGGCGAGGCGCGGGGGCTGGCGCGCACGTGGGTGAGTGGGAAACCGCTGAGCCGTGTAATGTGATAATGTTGTTTCCTGCTGGCATCTTCTAGGCAGGCACTGAGAGGCAGCTAGAAAATGCCAAGCATTTAAGCAATCATTTCCCACCCCCCCCTGTATCCTCTAGAAGTGGAGAGAGCAGCAGGTTCTGTTAGACAGTCGGGGTCAAGCAGATAGGAGAAGCTGCGAGGGGATAGCTGCCCCCGGGCTGAAGGGAAGCTATTAACAACCAGGAGAGAGCGAGCTGGTCGTGTGGGGGGAATTACACAGACCACTGCCTTGTGACAGAATCACTGCTACACAACACACAGCCTCCCAGACTCACACAAGGCCAAGTTGGAAGGGACCCCATGGACCACAGAAGGGCAACAAGGCTGGGGAGAGGCCTTGAGCACAAGCCCTGTGAGGAGAGGCCAGGGGAGCTGGGGTTGCTTAGCCTGCAGAAGAGGAGGCTCAGGGGTGACCTTATTGCTGTCTACAACTACCTGAAGGGAGGCTGTAGCCAGGAGGGGGTTGGTCTCTTCTCCCAGGCACCCAGCAGCAGAACAAGAGGACACAGTCTCAAGCTGTGCCAGGGGAGGTTTAGGCTGGAGGTGAGGAGAAAGTTCTTCCCAGAGAGAGTTGTTAGCCACTGGAATGTGCTGCCCAGGGAGGTGGTGGAGTCCCCATCCCTGGAGGTGTTCAAGAGGGGATTGGATGTGGCACTTGGTGCCATGGTTTAGTCATGAGGTCTGTGGTGACAGCTTGACCTCAATGATCTTTGAGGTCTCTTCCAACCTTGGTGGTACTGTGATACTGTGATCACCTGGTCCAACCTTTCTAAGTAATAGTGGAGCTGAAATGAGCTGGCCCAGCACCCTGGCTTAAGGCTGTCCAGTGTAGGGCAAAATGCAGTTGACCCAGGTGTGTCCAAGGGTCTCAGATGCTTGTTGTCCAGCAGACATTTCCCATGGCTCAGTTGATCTGTTTCTTCTCATTGTTGCTTTCATTTTATTGAAGCTCTGTTGAAGCTTTATTTAAATCCAAGAGTGGGAGGGTGGAATCCATCAGAGGGATGGAAGGGCCACAAAGATGATTAGGAGCCTGGAGCAGCTCTCTTCTAAGGAAAGATTGAGAGAATTCATAGAATTATAGAATCAGTCAGGGTTGGAAGGGACCACAAGGATCATCCAGTTCCAACCCCCCTGCCATGGGCAGCGACAACACACTGGATCAGTGTGGTTGAGGCCAGAGCCTCAACCAGCCTGGGTCCAAGAGCCCTGGAGCAGGCTGCCCAGAGAGGTTGTGGAGTCTCCTTCTCTGGAGCCTTTCCAGCCCTGTCTGGATGTGTTCTGTGTGACCTGTGCTGGATTGTATGGTCCTGCTCTGGCAGGGGGTTTGGACTGGAAGATCTCTTTGGGTCCCTTCCAACCCCTGACATCTGTGACCCTGTGATTCTTATGTTCAGGTTTGCACCCATTAGCTCTTTGAAGTGTTAAAAGTCTCCAGAGAAGGAGACTCCTGCTGAAACACTTGCAAGCAGTGCTAGCACGTTCTTTGTTAACATGACAACAAGGTGCAAAAGGCTTGAGGAGAGGTCATTATTATCACTGTTGACACCCTGCTGGAGCAGTCAGACTGTTTGGTGTCAAAGCTGCTCCTGATGTGAAATGAAATCACCTAGAAATACATATATATATATATATATATATATTTTAAAAGGAGTTAGGATTGAAACACTTCTTGGGGAAAACCAGACTTGATTTTCATGGCAGCTCAGGCTGGCTGCCTCCTGCCCCTGCCACAGGAGTTTCACCTCTGCTGTCCCCAGTGTCCAACCCAGCCAGGTGTGCACAGGGAACAGCCTATGGCATACCCATAATATCCTGCACCCTGTAAACCCCTCTGCAAAGTCCTTCTCTGCCTCTTCCTTCCCTCTCTGCTCCCGTGGGAGATGCTCCCTAGTGGGGAATGCTGGGGGAGGATCTCAAGGCCTCTCAGGTCTGTCTGGGCCTAATGCCAGGAGGAGAAGGGGTTGGGGCAGGCTCAGCCCTGGCCAGCCTGAGACCAGCCTAGCACTGGGGGGGGAAGAAAGAGCCCTGGGGGGCTTGGGTAGACCCTCAGGTGGGGAGAAGGGAAGTGTTGGGGACATTTGGGTGTGCTGGAAGGGACTCTGTGTGCTTTGGGATTCTTGGCCACTATGCTTTGGAGCTTCTGTACAACACACAACTGCTTGCCCATGTCACCTTCCCATCCCTTCCCATTGTGTGATGAGAGTCATTCTTTAGTCCCTCTCAGGGTGCAAGAGAGGATCTGCCTGGCCTCAAACCAGGACAAATTTCTTCTTGTTTTGTTTTGAATCTGTGCAGGTGACCTTGAAGCCTGAGCAAACAGTTCTGCCCCTGGTGGATGAGAAGCTGCAGGGCAGCACCCTCACGGGGGTTGCGTTCCAGCCTCCCGAAATAGTCGCAGACATCGAGCAGGTGATGAGGGAGCTGCGCTCGGAGCCTGTCTACTGGAGACTGCCAGAGCAGTTTGAGGGACCAAAGGTAGGCAGTCCTGTCACTCCCTCACACCCTAAAGACTCCCTCCCCAGCTTTCTTGTAGGCCCCCTTTGAGATACTGCAAGGCCACAATGAGGTCTCCTGGGAGCCTTCTCCTCTCCAGCCTGCACAACCCCAACTCCCTCAGTCTGTGCTCACAGCAGAGCAGCTCCAGCCCTCTGCTCCTCCTCGTGGCCCTTCTCTGGACACCTTCCAGCCCCTCCAGAGCCTTCCTGGCACAGAGGCTCCAGAACTGGACCCAGAGCTGCAGCTGTGGTCTCAGCAGAGTGGAGCAGAGGGGCAGAATCCCCTCCCTGGCCCTGCTGGCCACACTTCTCTTGCTGCAGCCCAGGCTCTGCTTGGCTCTCTGGGCTGCAAGTGCTCCCTGCTGGCTCCTGCTGAGCTTCTCCTCCCCCAGCACCCCCAAGGCCTTTTCTGCAGGGCTGCTCTCCAGCCAGTCCCTGCCCAGCCTATATTGGTGCTTGGGATTGCCCTGCCCCAGCTGTAGGACCTTGTCCTTGGTCTTGTTGAACCTCCTGAGCTTGTCCTGGGCCCAGCTCTGCAGCCTGTCCAGCTCATTCTGGATGGATCCTTCCCCCTATCTGTCTGCTGCACCACACAGCCTGTGTTCCAGGCCCTTCACCAGCCTGGCTGCTCCGCTGCATTGCTGTTCCCTCCCATGGACACCTTGATTAGGCTGGTTCCATCCAGCCCTTACACCTGGCCAACCATTTATGCTCAGCTAACTGAAACTGAGCTTCCTTTTTGCCCTTTTTTTGTTTTGCTTTGCTAGCTGACTGCTTATGGAGGGAAACTGAAGTATGCCATCTACTTTGAAGCAAGAGAAGAGACAGGGTTCACTACCTACTACCCCCAAGTCATCATGAGGGGGGGGCCTCCGACCCACACCAGAGTCATCGTGCGGCATGTGGCTGCCCCTCTCATTGGGCAGCTGACAAGGCATGAGATACAGATCACAGAGGTAATGTACCAGCTGCTTTATTCTTTACCCCCCCTCCCCAGAACTCAAGCATCTGCTTCTTGTTGTGAATGTGGTGGGCTGAAATTTGCACACCCCCTCCCATCATTAACTTTGCCAGCTGGAAGCAAATGGGAGCTGTGTTTACAGGCAAACCCACACTCTGCAAAGCAATGCAAGGACTATGGCCAAGCTGTCCAGGAGTCACAGTGGCTACAGGGATTTGCAACTAACAAACAGCACAAGAACCCCCCTGGCCAAAGACCAGGGGAAGCTACTGGCTTCTCCTTCCCTGCCTACCCAGGCCCCCCCTGTACAAAAGGGAGAAAGGGCAGAAAAGCAGAGAAGTTAATACCAACACTCTGCAGCCAAGGTCAAGCAGAAGCAAGTTAGGATCTCTCCAGAGTGAAGAAGCAAGGAGAGAAGGAATTGTTTAGGGAACAAGATCACCTGATACTAGGGAGAAGAGTTGAACCACCTCACTGCAACCTGCTTTCAGGGAGCTCTAGAGAGCAATGAGGTCTCCCCTCAGCCTGCTACTTATGGTAGATGTCTCTCCCATGGGATTGTTTGGAATTGTCTTTCATTCCCTTTTGCACACCCAGCAGTGACTGATTCACATTTTACTGCACCCTGGTCAAGCTCTGTGAATGATCATTCACCACAGGGAATGATCTGGGTGTCCATGGCTGTCTTTCAGCACGAGTGGGAATACTATGTTGGCGACCCAAGAGGCCGAGGTGCTGCACCCTGGGGATACCAGCAGGATGAGCCAGGGGTCAACAGGACAGTGCCCAGGACAGATGTCACCTGGAGACCTTCTGGAGATGACTCAAGGCCAAGCAGAGCTGTGTCTCGGGAGGACTTCCTGAATGTGCTGTATGATGTCCACTACATTCTCATCAAGGCCACCCATGGCAACATCATGAGGCAGAGCAGGTAAGTGTGCAGTAGTCACAGATAACCTGACAGAGCTCCCAGCTCTTGCCAGCAGCATGTTTGTTCATGACATCATCTATAACCACTTGCTGGCAATGGAAGGAGTAGGGCAGGGATTGTGCTCCTGCACTGGGCACTGCTGAGGCCACACCTCAAACACTGGGTTCAGTTTTGGGCCCTCCTGACAAGAAGGACATTGAGGAGCTGGAGAGGGTCCAAAGAAGGGCAACCAAGCTGGTAAGGGTCTGGAGAACAGGGCTGGGGAGGAGCAGCTGAGGCACCTGGGGTTGTTTAGCCTGGAGGGAGGCTGAGGGGAGACCTTATTGCTTTCCACAAGTCTCACCACCCTCATGGGGAAGAACTTCCTCCTAACATCCAATCTGAGTTTACCCATTTCTAGTTTTCTCCATCCCCCCAGTCCTATCCCTCCCTGACACCCTCAGAAGTCCCTCCCCAGCTTTCTTGGAGCCCCCTGCAGATCCTGCAAGGCCACAATTAGGTCTCCTGGGAGCCTTCTCCTCTCCAGCCTGCACAACCCCAGCTCCCTCAGTCTGTCCTCACAGCAGAGCAGCTCCAGCCCTCTGCTCCTCCTTGTGGCCCTTCTCTGGACACCTTCCAGCACCTCCAGATCCTTCCTGTAACAGGGTCTCCAGAACTGGAGACATCAGAGGGCATTTGCAACTGAAACAGTTCTGTGATTCTAACCCAAATGAGCTTCTCCAGCACTGCCTTTAGGAAGTGGCACTTTATGTGATAGCAGGACTTCACAACCAGTTCCTCTGGCCTGCCTGGCAACTGTCCACCTGAAGTGCCTTGCATGTACTGAAGGACATTAGTTTGGAGGTGGATATTTTCCAGCAGACCTTAATGCTCTGCCTGTTTACCCAGGGAACATTCAGCACATGGCATCTGAGGCATCAGGCAGGAAATAAACAGCAGCAATATATTCTTACTTTTTTTTACCAAGTTAGCACCTTGAATGATTTCAGAGGAAGCTTTGCTGAAGAACCAGGTGTATTTAGGAGCTAGAAATGGCCCTGTGCTGCACAAAATGCCACCAAGAGAAGGAAAGGAATCAGTTCAGAGTCTTTGGAATGGGCTGCCTGGGGAGGTGGTGGAGGCCCTGTCCCTGGAAGTGTTTAAGAAGTGACTGGATGAGGCACTCAGTGCCATGGTTTAGTTGATTAGGTGGTGCTGGGTGATAGGTTGGACTTGATGGTCTCAGAGGTCATTTCCAACCTGGTTGAAGGGAGGTTGTAGCCAGGTGGGGGTTGGTCTCTTCTCCCAGGCACCCAGCACCAGAACAAGAGGACACAGTCTCAAGCTGTGCCAGGGGAGGTTCAGGCTGGATGTTAGGAAGAAGTTCTTCCCAGCAAGAGAGATTGGCCACTGGAATGTGCTGCCCAGGGAGGCGATGGAGTCACCATCACTGCAGGTGTTTAAGAAGAGCCTGGATGAGGCCCTTGGTGCCATGGTTTAGTTGATTAGATGGTACTGGGTGATAGGTTGGACTTGATGATCTCAAAGGTCTTTTCCAACCTGGCTTATCCTACCCTATCCTATCCTATCCTATCCTATCCTATCCTATCCTATCCTATCCTATCCTATCCTATCCTATCCTTCTTCTTTTCTATTCCATTCTCTGATTCAGTTCTCTGTTGCAATGGTAGGCAAGTCAAAAAAGAAATGAGCTTGAACTTCAGCAGGAAAGATTCACATTAGACTTCAGATAAAACACTCCTGGGGGTAAAGCAATCCTGGAATAGGTGACACAGACAATTCCTACCAGCTTTTAGTCATGAGTTCACAATGTCCTTTGCAAGCAGCCTTCCTTAGCAGACACAGGAATAACTGGAGGTAAACTCCAGAGATCTCCCAGGGGTTCTCTCTATGATTCTGCTATGGAAGTGAAGGGCTAACATCACCTCTGGATGTCTAGGTTAGAAATAGATCTGTCCAAACATGACCTTGGGAAGGTCTGGGGGTGAATAGTAGGGGCAGATACCATGCCACTTCTGCAGCAGTGTGTGGCTGTTGTTGCTGCTTTTGCCTCTATGTTCAAGTATATATTTCCAGACAAGTATTCAGCCAGCATGCACTGGCAGGGTGCTGAGCATTAACAACAGATGCCAGAAATGTTTTGCATGGATTTCATTGATTTTTGGCACAGCCCCCATAGGATATTGTGTTACAAGCACAGGGAATTCCCCTGGAGAGAGTTCTGAAGTCACTCCAGTGCAAGATCAAAAGCTGAGAAGCATATTCATAGATTCACAGAATGCCAGGTTGGAAGGGAGCTCAAGGACCACCTAGTCCAACCTCTCAGGGTATCAATATAGTTACATGAGATGGCCCAGCACCCTGCCAAGCTGGGCCTTGAAACTGTCTGATGTGGGGGAATCCAGCAGCTCCATCACTTGTGTCAGTTTCTGCCTTGCCTTGCCTTGCCTTGCCTTGCCTTGCCTTGCCTTGCCTTGCCTTGCCTTGCCTTGCCTTGCCTTGCCTTGCCTTGCCTTGCCTTGCCTTGCCTTGCCTTGCCTTGCCTTGCCTTGCCTTGCCTTGCCTTGCCTTCCCTTCCCTTCCCTTCCCTTCCCTTCCCTTCCCTTCCCTTCCCTTCCCTTCCCTTCCCTTCCCTTCCCTTCCCTTCCCTTCCCTTCCCTTCCCTTCCCTTCCCTTCCCTTCCCTTCCCTTCCCTTCCCTTCCCTTCCCTTCCCTTCCCTTCCCTTCCCTTCCCTTCCCTTCCCTTCCCTTCCCTTCCCTTCCCTTCCCTTCCCTTCCCTTCCCTTCCCTTCCCTTCCCTTCCCTTCCCTTCCCTTCCCTTCCCTTCCCTTCCCTTCCCTTCCCTTCCCTTCCCTTCCCTTCCCTTCCCTTCCCTTCCCTTCCCTTCCCTTCCCTTCCCTTCCCTTCCCTTCCCTTCCCTTCCCTTCCCTTCCCTTCCCTTCCCTTCCCTTCCCTTCCCTTCCCTTCCCTTCCCTTCCCTTCCCTTCCCTTCCCTTCCCTTCCCTTCAAGCAAAACTTGACTCCTATCTCATCATCAGGAGCAAACTAATAAAGCAAATGTGCCTTTTCATGGTTTTGCTGTGAGATACCCCTGACCACTGTGACTGCACTAAGCCTGCACAGTCACACACCACCACTTCATCAAGGCTCCCTGGTAATGACAGGACAGAGGAGTTTGAAAGGCAGCACTGAAAGAACAGTTTAGAAGAGGAGAAGAGGAGGCTGAGGAGAGACCTCATTGCCCTCTGCAGCTCCCTGAAAGGAGGCTGGAGCCAGGTGGGGGTTGGTCTCTTCTCCCCAGTATCAGCTGATAGGATAAGAGGCAGTGGCCTGAAATTGTGCCAGGGGAGGGTCAGGTTGGAGATGAGGGAAAATTTCTTTGCTGCAGGAGTGGTCAGGGATTGGCACAGGCTGCCCAGGGAGGTGGTGGAGCACCCATCCCTGGAGGGGTTCAAGTAACCTGTGGCCATGGCACTTGGGGATGTGGTTTAATGGCCATGGTGGTGTTAGGTTGGACTGGATGATCCTAGAGGTCTTTTCCAACCAAAACAATTCTCTACAATGAAGCTGTAACTTGGAAAGGAAGTTGCTCACCATACCCTGAAGTAGCTTGGTGTGTAACATCAAAGCCCTGGTGTGCAACATCAAACCCTTGGTGTGCAACATCAAACCCTAAACTCCCATCAGACTCTTTGGTTTGTGAGCCATCAGCTTGCTGCACTGCTCCCTGTGCCCCTGAGCTCTGACAGCCCTGGAAATCTCCTGCAAAGAGTGCAAGGCAGGAGGTTCACCTCTCACTGTGCAGGAATTAGCTGCTGCAGACTGAAAGAGCTGTGGGCTGATAGATCATTATTAATTTAGGTGGTGCCATGGAGCTGTCAGCCTAATGTGCTCACAAAGAAGACAATCAGAGAGCACACTCCAGATTTTGCCACTGAAACAGTTCTGTGATTCTAACCCAAATGTGCTTCTCCAGCACTGCCTTTAGGAAGTGGCATTTTATGTGACACCAGGACCC
Organism: Dryobates pubescens; assembly: GCF_014839835.1. Lineage (NCBI taxonomy): Eukaryota > Metazoa > Chordata > Aves > Piciformes > Picidae > Dryobates > Dryobates pubescens. Next base: position 2,479,914 of record NC_071639.1, on the reverse strand, counting down.
CAAAACCAGTTCCTCTGGCCTGCCTGGTAACTGCCCACCTGAAGTGCCTTGCATGTACATCATCAGTAAATTTGCAGATGACAGCAAGCTGGGGGCAGGAGTTGATCTGCTGGAGGGTAGAGAGGCTCTGCAGAGGGACCTTGCCAGGCTGGGCAGATGGGCAGAGGCCAAGGGCAGGAGATTGAACACATCCAAGTGCCAGGTGCTGCACATTGGCCACAGCAACCCCAGGCAGAGCTACAGGCTGGGGTCAGAGTGGCTGAGAGCAGCCAGGCAGAGAGGGACCTGGGGGTGCTGGTCGATTTTACGCTGAACATGAGCCAGCAGTGTGCCCAGGCAGCCAAGAGGGCCAATGGCATCCTGGCCTGCATCAGGAAGAGTGTGGCCAGCAGGAGCAGGGAGGTCATTCTGCCCCTGTACACTGCACTGCTTAGGCCACACCTTGAGTCCTGTGTCCAGTTCTGGGCCCCTCAGTTTAGGAAGGAGGTTGACTTGCTGGAAGGTGTCCAGAGAAGGGCAAGGAGGCTGGGGAGGGGTCTGGAGCACAGCCCTGTGAGGAGAGGCTGAGGGAGCTGGGGTTGCTTAGCCTGGAGAAGGAGACTCAGGGGTGACCTTCTTGCTCTCTGCAACTACCTGAAGGGAGGTTGTAGCCAGGTGGGGGTTGGTCTCTTCTCCCAGGCAGCCAGCAGCAGAACAAGAGGACACAGTCTCAGGCTGTGCCAGGGGAGGTTTAGGCTGGAGGCTAGGAAGAAGTTCTATACAGAGAGAGTGATTGCCCACTGGAATGTGCTGCCTGGGGAGCTGGTGGAGTCACCATCATTGGAGGTGTTCAGGAGGAGCCTTGATGGGTGCTTGGTGCCATGGGTTAGTTGTTTAGGTGGTGTTGGATTGGTTGATAGGTTGGACTTGATCATCTTGAAGATCTCTTCCAACCTGGTTTATTATTATTATTACTGAAGGACATAAGTTTGGAGGTGGATATTTTCCAGCTGATTTTAGTGATCTCCCTGTTTACCCAGGGAACATTCAGCACATGGCATCTGAGGCATCAAGCAGGAAATAAACAGCAGCAATATATCCTTAAGTGGTTGTTTTTTTTTCAAGCCCCTTGAATGATTTCAGAGGAAGTTTTGCTTGAGACCACAAAAGAAATCCCCCCCCAAATGTTTTTTAAAGGTTAGTGGAATATTAGCTTGCATGAGAATGGGAGGCTTTTTATGAAGACTAGGCTGAGAGCCTCTGAAAGGCAATATTTGTACTCAACTTTAAACATGTGTTTGAATTATGTGGCTTATAATGCATCAGCCCTGCTCTAGACTCAAGCTTCTCCTTCTGCCTGACTTTGCATAGCAAAAAAAACCAGAATAGTATAAAGCAACAGAAAGTGTGGATGGGGAGAGGAAAATGTTATCATGGAAGGGCAGAATGCTTTGAATTAGAAGGCAGCTTCCAGATCATCCAGTTCCATGGGCAGGGACACCTCCCAGCAGCCCAGCTTGCTCAAGGCCTCATCCAGCCTGGCCCTGAACACCTCCAGGCAGGGGACATCCACAGCCTCCCTGGGCAACCTGTGCCAGGTTCTCACCACCCTCATTCTAAGGAATTTCTTCCTAATCTCCAGTCTAAATCTGCCCTCTGAGGATTCAGTCCATTGCACCTTGTCCTGTCACTCCCAGCCCTTGTCAAAAGTGCCTCCCCAGCAATCCTGGAGCCCCTTCAGGTACTAGAAGGCTGCTCTAAGGTCCCCCCAGAGCCTTCTCTTCTCCAGGCTAAAAGCTCCAACTCTCCCAGCCTGTACCCATAGTGGAGGTTCTGCAGCCCTCTGATCATCTTTGTGGTCTCCTCTGAACCCTGTCCAGCAGCTCCAGGTCCTTCCTGTGCTGGGGGCACCAGCACTGGAGGCAGTGCTGCAGGTGGGGTCTGAGCAGAGCAGAGGGGCAGAATCCCCTCCCTGTGCTGCTGCTCTCCCTGCTCTGGCTGCAGCTCAGCACACAGCTGACTCTGAGCTGCCAGGGACCAGTGCTGGCTCCTGGGGAGGCTATCACCATCTGACAGCCCCAAGGCCTTCTCCTCAAGGCTGCTCTTACATGTGAAGTCTTTTTAAACATGTTTAAGATTTTTCATAGTGCTTTAATTTCAGTGGCAGGATTACAAGCTCCAGCTAAGTTCTGAACTGCAGGAAAAGCATTTTAGAAGAGAGACAAAGCAGTGGCAGCAGTTGGAAGCACAGAGATGGCCTGGTTCTAGCCTTAGCACTGCATCAGCTCTGTAGTTTAGCAGCAGTGCCAGTGCTGTTTCTGCTCCAGAGCTGCAGCATTGCTGGTGATGGAGAGATTTCTGCTCAGAATCCAAAGTCATAGAATCACAGAATTGTCAAGGTTGGAAGGGAGCTCAAGGCTTATCCAGTCCCAACCCCCTGCCATGGCCAGGGACACCTCACACTGCAGCAGGTTGCTCACAGCCACCTCCAGCCTGGCTGCAAACACCTCCAGGCAGGAGGCTGCCACCACCTCCCTGGGCAACCTGTGCCAGGCTCTCACCACCCTCCTGGGAAACAACTTCTTCCTAACATCTAGTCTGAACCTACCCATTTCTTGCTTTGCTCCATCCCCCCCAGTCCTATCCCTCCCTGACACCCTCAAAAGTCCCTCCCCAGCTTACTTGGAGCCCCCTGCAGATCCTGCAAGGCCACAATGAGGTCTCCTGGGAGCCTTCTCCTCTCCAGCCTGCACAACCCCAACTCCCTCAGTCTGTGCTCACAGCAGAGCAGCTCCAGCCCTCTGCTGCTCCTCATGGTCCTTCTCTGGACACCTTCTACCACCTCCAGATCCTTCCTGGCACAGAGGCTCCAGCACTGGCCCCAGAGCTGCAGCTGTGGTCTCAGCAGAGTGGAGCAGAGGGGCAGAATCCCCTCCCTGGCCCTGCTGGCCACACTTCTCTTGCTGCAGCCCAGGCTCTGCTTGTCTCTCTGGGCTGCAAGTGCTCCCTGCTGGCTCCTGCTGAGCTTCTCCTCCCCCAGCACCCCCAAGGCCTTTTCTGCAGGGCTGCTCTCCAGCCAGTCCCAGTCAAACATTTTTCTCCTGCATTGTTCATTTCCTTGCCCTCATTTTCCCGTTCACCACTCCAAATTGAAACATTTCTTTTATTAGATGTTTGGGGTTGCTTCTCAGGCAGCTGGGCTGTGATAATAAATGAGTTTGAATTGGAAGTGTGCTTTCCATTTGAATGTGAATGATTTCAATGTCCCTGTCACTGAGCAGGTAGCAGTTGTTAGAGTGCTGCCTATTAGGCATGTTCCAAGCACCAGCCAAGCCTGACCTTCCTTAAGTAACATTTCTGCACAAACAACAGGTAGCTTTGTGGTCCCACAGTGCATTATTATGTAAATACAGCTTCCTGCCAGTAAATAGGGTGGTTTTTTTTGCAGCACACAGACCATTGCCTCAGCTTTGAGGGTGACAGGGAGGCAGATTTCATTTTGGCTCTCCATTAGGTGTATGGAGATTTCAGTGGAAGCTTATGTTGGCAGAGCAGATCTGATGGGCTTTGCACTCTTTCATTGTCAACTCTCTCGTTCTGACCTGGCTTTGTTTGCTTGGGGCTTTTGGTTCGATTTCCCTGCTCCACTGAACCTCATTCTTCAGGTCGCAAGAAGTGAGCACAAGGCAGAAGTTGCTTGGTCGTTCTGAGAGCAGCCCTGCAGAAAAGAGCTTGGGGTGCCGGGGGGTGAGGAGCTGGACATGAGCCAGCAGTGGGCGCTGGCAGCACAGAAGGCCAATGGCAGCCTGGGCTGCATCAAAAGGTGCAGGAGATCAAGAGAGGGGAATCTGCCCCTCTGCTCTGTTCAGGGGAATAGAATAGGAATGGAATAGAGTAGAATAGAATAGAATGGAATGGAATAGAATAGAAATAGACTAGGAATAGAATGGAATGGAATAGAAATAGACTAGGAATAGAATGGAATGGAATAGACTAGGAATGGAATGGAATGGAATGGAATAGAATAGAATAGAATAGAATAGAATAGAATAGAATAGAATAGAATAGAATAGAATGGAAACAGACTAGGAATAGAATGGAAATAGACTAGGAATAGAATGGAATGGAATAGACTAGGAATGGAATGGAATGGAATAGAATAGAATAGAATAGAATAGAATAGAATAGAATAGAATAGAATAGAATGGAAATAGACTAGGAATAGAATGGAATGGAATAGACTTGGAATGGAATGGAATGGAATAGAATAGAAATAGACTAGGAATAGAATGGAATGGAATAGACTAGGAATAGAATAGAATAGAATAGAATAGAATAGAATAGAATAGAATAGAATAGAATAGAATGGAAATAGACTAGGAATAGAATGGAAATAGACTAGGTATAGAATGGAATGGAATAGACTAGGAATGGAATGGAATGGAATGGAATGGAATGGAATGGAATGGAATGGAATGGAATGGAATGGAATAGAATAGAATAGACCAGGTTGGAAGAGACCTTTGAAATCATCAAGTCCAACCTATCACCCAGCACCACCTAATCAACTAAACCATGGCACCAAGCACCCAGTCAAGTCTCCTCCTAAACACCTCCAGTGACCTCAGCTGAAGTCCTGTGTCCAGCTCTGAGACCCTCAACACAGGAAGGACATGAACCTGATGTGGGGGGTCCAGTGGAGGTCGTGAAGATGATCAGAGGACTGAAGAAGCTCCCCTATGTGAACAGGCTGGGAGAATTTGGGCTCCCAGCACCCCCAAGGCCTTTTCTTCAGGGCTTCTTCCTCAAAGGCAGCCAAGGGGTCCCAGATCCTAGCACTGATTTAAACAAAGAATAAAGAAGCTAATAGATCAGCAGTGTGGCCACTAGGATGAAGTATGAATCTATTATACATAGCTATTTAATTCTCTATATTGATCTATCCTATAGATCTAATCTAATACACATAACTAATCTAATCTAAACTAACCTAATATAATCTAGTCTAATCTAATCTAATCTATATATCATCTCTAATCCATATACAGCTCATATATCTAACATCCAGTTCTGGGCTCCTCAGTTCAAGAAGGACATTGAGAGACTTGAAGGTGTCCAGAGAAGGGCAAGGAGGCTGGGGAGGGGTCTGGAGCACAGCCCTGTGAGGAGAGGCTGAGGGAGATGGGGTTGCTTAGCCTGCAGAAGAGGAGGCTCAGGGGAGACCTTCTTGCTCTCTCCAGCTCCCTGAAGGGAGGTTGTAACCAGGAGGGAGTTGGTCTCTTATCTCAAGCAACCAGCAGCAGAACAAGAGGACACAGTCTCAAGCTGTGCCAGGGGAGGTTTAGGCTGGTGGGGGGGAGAAAGTTCTTCCCAGAGAGAGTTGTTAGCCACTGGAATGTGCTGCCCAGGGAGGTGGTGGAGTCCCCATCCCTGGAGGTGTTCAGGAGGGGATTGGATGTGGCACTTGGTGCCATGGTTTAGTCATGAGGTCTGTGGTGACAGGTTGGACTCAATGATCTTTGAGGTCTCTTCCAACCTTGGTGATTCTGTGATGTCTGTAATTATAAAGTAGCTAATTTCATTAGGTAATATGTTTGCTGCCTTTAAGCATGATGTACTGCCCCCTGCCTGGCAGGGCAGCATGCATGCTGGAAAGACAGGGAGGCAGGAAAATTGTGACTGATGCAATCAAACAAAGGTCTGGGAGGTTCAAATGGCAGCAGTTCTGCCAGGGAGGATATCCCTTTGGGATATGAAGAGAGGGTTTCTGGAGGAGGATGTCTTGGGTGCTTTAAGTTGGTTGGGTTTGTGGTTAAATGCTTGTGAGGAAGGGGGGAAAAAAGAGTGGGAGAAAAAGGGGGAAATGCAAAATAAAGGAGGAGAAAAGGGGGAATAATTGTTATTAATAATAATACATTAAAAAGAAGGAAAGAAGACAGGGGGAAAGAGAGGAAAAATAAAGGAGGGCAAAAGGGGAAATAATAATAATAATACACCAAAAAATAAAGAAAATAGAAAACCCAAAGAAAATAGAAAAAAGGGGGGAAAGAGGGGAAAAATAAAGGAGGACTAAAGGGGAAAGAAATAAAAAAAAAAGAAGAAAAGAGAAGAAAGGGGAAGAAAGAAAAGTTAGGGGGAAAGGAGGAAAAAGGAAGAAAGGTAAGAGGGGGAAAGGGAAAAATGAAAAGAGGGGAAGAAAGAAAAAAGGGAGGGAAAAGGGGGGAAAGAGGGAGGGAGAAGGAGGAAAAAGAGGGAAGGTGGAGAAGAAAAAAAAGGGGGAAGGGAAAAAAGTAGGAAAGGAAAGGAAAAATGGTAGAAGGGTGGGGGAAAAGAAAAAAGAGGGAAGGGAAGGGAAGGGAAGGGAAGGGAAGGGAAGGGAAGGGAAGGGAAGGGAAGGGAAGGGAAGGGAAGGGAAGGGAAGGGAAGGGAAGGGAAGGGAAGGGAAGGGAAGGGAAGGGAAGGGAAGGGAAGGGAAGGGAAGGGAAGGGAAGGGAAGGGAAGGGAAGGGAAGGGAAGGGAAGGGAAGGGAAGGGAAGGGAAGGGAAGGGAAGGGAAGGGGAGAGGAGGGGAGGGGAGGGGAGGGGAAAGGAGAGGAGAGGAGAGGAGAGGAGAGGAGAGGAGAGGAGAGGAGAGGAGAGGAGAGGAGAGGAGAGGAGAGGAGAGGAGAGGAGAGGTTCAGAGAGGAGGGGAGGGAGAAAGGGGAGGGAGAAAGGGGAGGGAGAAAGGGGACGGAAAGGGAGAATTAAAGGAAAAATAAAGGGTATTCAATGATAGATCCTAAAATTCCTGCTCAAAAAGTGTCTGGCTAATGTCTTTGGAGTCTACTTGAGAGCCTGCTAGGTTGCTTTAGTTGCTGAGGAGAGAGTTTATTTCAATTTTTAAAAGAGTTGCTCATTAAAAGCTCATTTAGTCAACAATTTTATTGCCATGCCTCTGAGAGCCATGAATTGGAACTCCATTTGGTCTGTGGCTTCAATTTCTTAATGGGTCTCTTCCAAATGAAGAATCAGATCTGAGCTTTTGTTAATAGTTTGGCTGAAAAGAGATTAAAGAAAGGGAAGAGAAAAGCCACTTCCACTGTTGCCCAGAGATAGAAAATGAGACTGGAAGTGGTGGTGACTTCTTTGCTTCCTTAAAGGTGCTGCTTGCAGATGAAGAAGCCTACAATCAGCCAAGTAAGACCTTTTCTCCCACTCCAGCTTAGAATCACAGAATCATGGCATTGTTTGGGTTGGAAAAGCCCTCTGAGCTCATCCTGTCCAACCATCAACCCAGCACCACCATGGCCACCAAACCATGGCCCCAAGTGCCATGGCCCCAGGTTTCTTGAACACCTCCAGGCATGGGGAGTCCAACACCTCCCTGGGCAGCCTGTGCCAGTCCCTGACCACTCCTGCAGCAAAGACATTTTTCCTCATCCCCAAGCCTGGCACAATTTCAGGCCACTTCCTCTTGTCCTATCAGCTGATGCTAGGGAGAAGAGACCAACCCTCACCTCGCTCCAAACTCCTCCCAGAAGACCAAGCCCTTCCAGAAGACTACCTGAATGTGATTCACTCTGAACAAATTGTGAGGCCAGGTGGTGAACAAACCAGGCCTGAGTTGGTGCTGGCCTCATCTCATCAGACATGTTTGCTCCTTTTTTTGCAGGATTTCTGAGATCTCAATGGAAGTTGCTGAAGTTGGCAGCGTGTCTGGGATGACTCCTCAGGCTCACTTGATTGAGCAATGTGACTGCCCCTTGGGTTATTCTGGTCTGTCATGTGAGGTACAGTACTAACCTGACACCCATCAAAGTCTTTGTCCCTTCTCTGGTGCATTCATGAGTAAGAGGTGATAAGCAATGAGAGTGTGAATTCATTTAACTGGCAACAGGTCTCCTGTCATAGGTTCACAGAATGGTTTGGGATGGAAGGGACTTTAATGATCATCCAGTTCCACCCCCGCTGCCATGGGCAGGGACACCTCCCACCAGCCCAGCTTGCTCAAGGCTTCATCCAGCCTGGCCTTGAACACCTCCAGGGAGAGAACATCCACAGCCTCCCTGGGCAGCCTGTGCCAGTGTCTCACCACCCTCACTGTGAAGATTTTCTTCTGGCCAGCAGCCAGTTCTTAACCAGAGAAGCCTCCCCCCACCCAAGCCAGGAGCAGGCAGCTTCTCCAGGAGGATGCTGTGGGGCACTGTCAAAGGCTTTGCTGAAGGCCAGATGGACAACATGCACACAGCCTTTTCCCCATCCCCCAGGTGGGTCACCTGGCTCTAGAAGGAGATCAGGTTGGTCAAGCAGGACCTGCCCTTCATGAACCCAGACCTCAGATGTGCTGAGTAGGATCCTAGGATCATAGGATGTCAGGGGTTCGAAGGGACCTCTGGAGATCTTTGAGTCCAGCCCCCCTGCCAGAGCAGGAGCAGTGAATCCAGCACAGGGCACACAGGAACACATCCAGATGGGTCTTGAAAGTCTCCAGAGAAGGAGACTCCACAACCTCTCTGGGCAGCCTGCTCCAGGGCTCTGTGAACACCACAGTGAAGAAGCTCCTCCTCATGTTGAGGTGGAACCTTCTGTGCTGGAGTTTATATTCATTGCCCCTTGTCCTACCCAAGGGTGCAACTAAGCAGAACCTGTCCCCTCAGCCCTCAGATATTGATAGACATTGTTCAGATCCCTCTCAGTCTTCTCCTCTCCAGACTAAACAGCCCCAGGGCTCTCAGCCTCTCCTCCCCAGGCAGTGCTGCAGTCCCTTCAGCATCCTTGCAGCCCTCCCTTGGACTCTCTCCAGCAGATCCTTGTCCTCCTGAACTGGGGAGCCCAGAATTGGATGCAATATTCCAGGTGTGGCCTCACCAATCCACAGGAAAGGGGGAGCAGAACCTCCCTGGATCTGCTGGACACACTCCTCTTAAAGCACCCCAGGATGTGGGGGTCTTGTAAAGGGTTCCTCCAAGGTAGCTGGGAGAGAAAGTTTGAAGTGAGTAGCTGAAGGGAAAGGTGTCCTGTGACCTGTGAGCACTCTGCTGCCTTCAGCTGTTAAACAGGGTTAGGTCATGCAGTAGGGGAGGCCAGAGGAGCTGTGAGCTCACAGGAAATGTGTGGCAGGAAGTCTGAGATCAGCCCTGGAGAAAAGGCCTTGGGGGTGCTGGGAGAGGAGAAGCTCCACAGGAGCCAGCAGGGAGCACTTGCAGCCCAGAGAGTCAAGCAGAGCCGGGGCTGCAGCAAGAGAAGTGTGGCCAGCAGGGCCAGGGAGGGGATTCTGCCCCTCTGCTCCACTCTGCTGAGACCACAGCTGCAGCTCTGGGGCCAGCTCTGGAGCCTCTGTGCCAGGAAGGATCTGGAGGTGCGGGAAGGTGTCCAGAGCAGGGCCACGAGGAGGAGCAGAGGGCTGGAGCTGCTCTGCTGTGAGCACAGACTGAGGGAGTTGGGGTTGTGCAGGCTGGAGATAAGTCTCCCAGGAGACCTAATTGTGGCCTTCCAGGATCTGAAGGGGGCTCCAAGAAAGCTGGGGAGGGACTTCTGAGGGTGTCAGGGAGGGATAGGACTGGGGGGGATGGAGCAAAACTAGAAATGGGGAGATTGAGATTGGATGTGAGGAAGAAGTTGTTCCCCATGAGGGTGGTGAGAGCCTGGCACAGGTTGCCCAGGGAGGTGGTGGCAGCCTCCTGCCTGGAGGTGTTTGCAGCCAGGCTGGAGGTGGCTGTGAGCAACCTGCTGCAGTGTGAGGTGTCCCTGCCCATGGCAGGGGGGTTGGAACTGGCTGCTCCTTGAGCTCCCTTCCAACCCTGACAATTCTGTGATTGTCTCCCCACAATGGTTTTTTTACAACCATGCACCTCAGGGGGAGTCAATGCACCCAGGAGACATCAATGAGCTTCCAGCATTTGCTCAGGACTACAGACTTCTTTTCTTTTCCCTTTCAAATGACTGTCACAGATTGCAGTTTCAGTGGAACATAGAAGATGGTAATGTAATTAGAACATTATTTTAATTCACCCCCAGCAGGGGCTGCAATAAATGGCTCAGGTGCAACCTTCACACTTGGGGCTTCATTGTGTGATCCTCACCTGCTCAGAGCTCAGTTTCTTTGCAGTGTGCTCAGGGAAGGTTGTGCTGTGCTCTCTGAAGGTCTGCTTGGTTTAAGTGGGAGAAAGAAAAGCCTCAGATGGCCTGGTGGGTTGGGTTTTTTTCCTTCAGAAAATACTAATAGGATAGGGACTGTCCTGGGATGGGGAGGGACCTCTGACAAGGGCTGGGAGTGACAGGATGAGGGCAATGGCTTTGAACTGGGAGAGAGGAGATTGAGACTGGAGATGAAGAAATTCTTTAGAGTGAGGGTGAGACACTGGAACAGGTTGCCCAGGGAGGTCATGGGTGCCCCCTCTCTGGAGGTGTATGATCATAGGATCCTGCTCAGCATGTCTGAGGTCTGGGTTCATGAAGGGCAGGTCCTGCTTGACCAACCTGATCTCCTTCTAGAGCCAGGTGACCCACCTGGGGGATGGGGAAAAGGCTGTGTGCATGTTGTCCATCTGGCCTTCAGCAAAGCCTTTGACAGTGCCCCACAGCATCCTCCTGGAGAAGCTGCCTGCTCCTGCCTTGGGTGGGGGGAGGCTTCTCTGGGTTAAGAACTGGCTGCTGGCCAGAAGAAAATCTTCACAGTGAGGGTGGTGAGACACTGGCACAAGTTGCCCAGGGAGGTTGTGGATGTTCTCTCCCTGGAGGTGTTCAAGGCCAGGCTGGATGAAGCCTTGAGCAAGCTGGGCTGGTGGGAGGTGTCCCTGCCCATGGCAGGGGGGTTGGAGCTGGATGATCATTAAGGTCCCCTCCATCCCAAACCATTCTAGGAGTCCATGGTATGTATCTAGTTCATGGTTTATCCTGAATTTGCACTGTGTGGGCTATGTGCACAGCAGTTTTAACTGGAAATGACACTCTGATCCCTTTTTCTTTCCAGCAGCAGGCTGAGAAAAGCAATGCTAAAGACTTTCCCTAATGGCTACTTCTGAGACACTTCCTAACTGGGCATGAAAGATGGACTCTGCTTCATCCTTTTGTCTGTGTCCCACTTCATCTCAGAGATACTTAGATCAAAACAGATGAGAAGAGTGTCAGCAGCACATCACAAAGCAGTCACACATTAGATTTGCTTGAGGATGTAGCAATATTTTTCCACCCCCCCTCCTAAAGCCACTCAGAACCTGTGGAGCTGTGTTTTGTACCATGTTTGCACTTAGACTCTTGTGGGGGGGGTGAAGAGGGAGGGGAAAAAAAGCACAAACAAACAAACAAAACCCACCAGAAACTGAAGGAAGAAACAAAATTATTTTCATTTCAGATGGTTTACCTTAAGTGGAATCCACCAGAAAGCATCAAAATGCAGTTAGGCTCTTTCTGTGCCTCAGGGATCTTAATGGAGGCTGAGGCAAAACGAAAAGGGAGAAGCAGAAGTGAGGAGGATGATTTTCTAGGCAAAAAAATATCATTGTGATTATGCTTTTCCCATAACTTAGGCTCCTGGAGGTTTTGGCAACTGTCAGAGAGGTGCTGGATGAGCAGAAGCTAACATGGCAGCTAGGGCTTGAGTGAGGAAAGCACAGCCCTGTGAGGCTGAGGCAGCTGGGGGTGTTTAGCCTGGGGAAGAGGAGGCTCAGGGGAGACCTTCTTGCTCTCTCCAACTCCCTGCAGGGAGGTTGTAGCCAGGTGGGGGTTGGTCTCTTCTCCCAGGCACCCAGCAGTGGAACAAGAGGACACAGTCTTAAGCTGTGCCAGGGGAGGTTTAGGCTGGAGGTGAGGAGAAAGTTCTTCCCAGAGAGAGGAATTGGCCACTGGAATGTGTTGCCCAGGGAGGTGGTGGAGTCCCCATCCCTGGTGGTGTTCAAGAGGGGATTGGATGTGGCCCTTGGAGCCATGGTTTAGTTGTCAGGAGGTGTTAGGTAACAGGTACTAGGTTGGACTTGATGGTCTCTGAGATCTTTTCCAACCTGGTTGATTCAGAGAGCAGCCAGGCAGAGAGGGACCTGGGGGTGCTGGTCGATGGTAGGCTGAACATGAGCCAGCAGTGTGCCCAGGCAGCCAAGAGAGCCAATGGCATCCTGGCCTGCATCAGGAAGAGTGTGGCCAGCAGGAGCAGGGAAGTCCTTGTGCCCTGTGCTCAGCACTGCTGAGGCCACACCTTGAGTCCTGTGTCCAGTTCTGGGCCCTTCAGTTTAGGAAGGAGGTTGACTTGCTGGAAGGTGTCCAGAGAAGGGCAAGGAGGCTGGGGAGGGGTCTGGAGCACAGCCCTGTGAGGAGAGGCTGAGGGAGCTGGGGTTGCTTAGCCTGGAGGAGGCTCAGGGGAGACCTTCTTGCTCTCTGCAACTCCCTGAAGGGAGGTTGTAGCCAGGTGGGGGTTGGTCTCTTCTCCCAGGCACCCAGCATCAGAACAGGAGGACACAGTCTCAAGCTGTGCCAGGGGAGGTTTAGGCTGGAGGTTAGGAAGAAATTCTACACAGAGAGAGTGACTGGCCACTGGAATGTGCTGCCCAGGGAGCTGGTGGAGTCCCCATCACTGGGGGTGATTAAGAAGAGCCTGGATGAGGCCCTTGGTGCCATGGTTGAGTTGATCAGATGGTGTTGGATGATAGGTTGGACGTGATGATCTCGAAGGTCTCTTCCAACCTGGTCTATTCCATTCCATTCCATTCCATTCCATTCCATTCCATTCCATTCCATTCTATTCTATTCTATTCTATTCTATTCTATTCTATTCTATTCTATTCTATTCTATTCTATTCTATTCTATTCTATTCTATTCTATTCTATTCTATTCCATTCCATTCCATTCCATTCCATTCCATTCCATTCCATTCCATTCCATTCCATTCCATTCCATTCCATTCCATTTTGTGTTCTACAAATCCTGCTTCTGATCACAAAAGTTACTTCAAAGTCTGTTTGGGTTTATTCTGCACCCATTTTATTGCTGTGTGAAAAGTGCATTTCTCTCCAGAAAAAGGCAGCAATTGTGGTCAGCAGTAGGAAATTCCCTCCCCAGGCAGCCTTCACAGGCTGCTGGAACCACTGGGTAGTGGGAGATATACATGGGACAGGTGGCTCCCAATAACTGAAGGGATCCTACAGGAAGGCTGCAGAGGGAGTTTTCATGAGGGTGTCTGGAGGCAGGACAAGGGGGAATGGTTTGAAGCTGAGGGAGAGCAGGGTTAGACAGCACCTTAGGAAGATGTTCTTCAGCATGAGGATGGAGAGATTCTGGAATAGGTTTCCCAGGGAGGTGGTGGCAGCCTCCTGCCTGGAGGTGTTTGCAGCCAGGCTGGAGGTGGCTGTGAGCAACCTGCTGTAGTGTGAGGTGTCCCTGCCCATGGCAGGGGGGTTGGGACTGGCTGAGCCTTGAGCTCCCTTCCAACCCTGACAATTCTGTGATTATTATCACTGGGGTTTTGCTTGTTATCTGTCAGGCAGTTTGTAGGCAGATAGTAGCTTGGCAAAGCTTCACCATGGGCAAAGGAAACAGAATCATCACTTTTGCACTCCAGAGTCCATGGAAAAAATAAGTATTTAGAGTCACAGATTGGTAGAGTTGGAAGAGACCTCCAGAGATGATCCTCCAGAGACTCCCACACACAGGAACACATCCAGATGGGGCTTGAAAGGCTCCAGAGAAAGAGACTCCACAACCTCTCTGGGCATCCTGCTCCAGGGCTCAGCACCCTCACAGTAAAGAAGATTCTCCTGCTGTTGAGGTGGAACTTCCTGGGTTGCAGTTCATATCCACTGTCCTTCAGCCTACCACAGGACACTATTGGAAGGAGCCTGACCCCTTCTTCTGGCCAGCTGCCCAGATCAGATTCCCTCTCAGCCTCTTCCACACTAAACAGCCCTAGGTCTTTCTGCCTCTCCTTGTAAGGTCCCTTCAGCATCTTTGTGCTTCCCCCTGCTGGACTCTCCTGCAGTTCCCAGTCCCTCTTGAACCGGGGAGCCCAGAACTGGACACAGTACTCCAGATGTGGTCTCACTAGGACAGAGTAGAGGGGGAGGATAACCTCCCTTGACCTGCTGACCACACTCTTCTTAATGCCCCCCAGGAGACCTTTTGGCTTCTTGGCCACCAAGGCACATTGCTGTCCCATGGAGAATTTCTTGTCCTCCCAGACTGCAAGGTCCTTCTCCATGGAGCTGCTTTCCAGCAGGTCAACCCTTAATCTGTACTGGTGCAAACTGAAAGCCATCCTGGAATGATGCTGGGGGCAGAGTGAGAGCAGTGAGGTGTTCTGCATCTGAGGGAAAGGTCTCTCAAGCTGTAATGTGAAAAGCCTGGTGCCAGTGGAGTGCTCCAGGGACTTTGCAGCAGTGTTTCCAATTAGGGCTGCCTCTTGTCATCTGTAAGGCCCTGTGTATTCTTTGTGACACAGCTGGAAGCCTGGCAGCTTCTTGTCACAACTTGTACATGCAGGAGGTCAGAAAGATGAGTTTGCAATGCTGCCCACACCCTGTCCCCTCTGTAATGATGTTTTCTTCTGCCTCTCTTCTCTTGCAGTCATGCTCTCCAGGATTTTATAGGCTCCCACCCCCAGCTGCAGGAAGGACACCTGCTCAGTCCTTGGGCACCTGTGTTGAGTGTCAATGCCATGGGCACAGCACTATGTGTGACCCTGAAACATCCATTTGCCAGGTATTACATTTCTGCTCTTACACACTTGCTTCATCTCCATGCAGAATTCCTGACCTGGGTCACTGAGATAGAAAAAATAATAACAAAACAATAAAAGTGGACAGTTTTACTTAAATGGCTCAGGAGTCAATGTTCAAGAGGGGCCACAAAAGCAAACCATCCAAGACTGGGGTTTTCCCTGCTGAGATTCTGGAGTTCAGTCACTGCAGTGCCTTTTCTCCTCTGCTTTTGCTGTCTGTGTAGAAAGGAGCACTGGAAACCTGCAGACTGGAGCAGCCATGGAGCATGTGTGCTGCATGAGCTGAACCCAGCCCAGCTCTTCCAGGCATCAATGCAATCTGTGCAGTGCCTTTTCTCCTCTGCTTTTGCTGTCTGTGTGGAAAGGAGCACTGGAAACCTGCTGATTGGGGCAGCCATGGAGCGTGTGTGCTGCACTGAACCCAGCCCTGCTCTTCCAGGCACCAAAGCACAGTCTGTGCAGTGCCTTTCCTCCTCTGCTTTTGCTGTCTCTGTGGAAAGGAACCCTGGAAACCTGCAGACTGGAGCAGCCATGGAGCATGTGTGCTGTACTGAACCCAGCCCTGCTCTTCCAGGCATCAGTGCAATCTGTGCAGTGCCTTTTCTCCTCTGCTTTTGCTGCCTGTGTAGAAAGGAACACTGGAAAACTGCAGGCTGGAGCAGCCATGGAGCATGTGTGCTGCACTGAACCCAGTCCTGCTCTTCCAGGCATCAAAGCACAGTCTGTGCAGTGCCTTTTCTCCTCTGCTTTTGCTGTCTGTGTAGAAAGGAACCCTGGAAACCTGCAGACTGGAGCAGCCATGGAGCATGTGTGCTGCACTGAACCCAGCCCTGCTCTTCCAGGCACCAATGCAATCTGTGCAGTGCCTTTTCTCCTCTGCTTTTGCTGTCTGTGTAGAAAGGAGCACTGGAAACCTGCAGGCTGGAGCAGCCATGGAGCATGTGTGCTGCACTGAACCCAGCACTGCTCTTCCAGGCATCAGTGCAATCTGTGCAGTGCCTTTTCTCCTCTGCTTTTGCTGTCTGTGTAGAAAGGAGCACTGGAAACCTGCAGACTGGAGCAGCCATGGAGCATGTGTGCTGCACTGAACCCAGCCCTGCTCTTCCAGGCATCAGTGCAATCTGTGCAGTGCCTTTTCTCCTCTGCTTTTGCTGTCTGTGTGGAAAGGAGCACTGGAAACCTGCAGGCTGGAGCAGCCATGGAGCATGTGTGCTGCACTGAGCCCAGCACTGCTCTTCCAGGCATCAGTGCAATCTGTGCAGTGCCTTTTCTCCTCTGCTTTTGCTGTCTGTGTAGAAAGGAGCACTGGAAACCTGCAGGCTGGAGCAGCCATGGAGCATGTGTTCTGCACTGAACCCAGCACTGCTCTTCCAGGCATCAGTGCAATCTGTGCAGTGCCTTTTCTCCTCTGCTTTTGCTGTCTGTGTAGAAAGGAGCACTGGAAACCTGCAGGCTGGAGCAGCCATGGAGCATGTGTGCTGCACTGAACCCAGCCCTGCTCTTCCAGGCACCAATGCACAGTCTGTGCAGTGCCTTTTCTCCTCTGCTTTTGCTGTCTGTGTAGAAAGGAGCACTGGAAACCTGCAGGCTGGAGCAGCCATGGAGCATGTGTGCTGCACTGAGCCCAGCACTGCTCTTCCAGGCACCAATGCAATCTGTGCAGTGCCTTTTCTCCTCTGCTTTTGCTGTCTGTGTGGAAAGGAGCACTGGAAACCTGCAGACTGGAGCAGCCATGGAGCATGTGTTCTGCATGAACTGCACCCAGCCCTGCTCTTCCAGGCACCAATGGACATGACCTGATCTGTATCAGGCACTGTGTATTCAGTGAGACTGAATTCCAACTGATTGTTTCTCCTGCTTCACTGACTGGAGCAAAGGGTGGGAGGAAGGATGAATGGGATGTGGCATTCTGTAAGATGAATGGGTTAAGGCATTCTGCAGGATACATCAGACTAGCTGCAGGTCTTCATTCCTTCATCCTGCCTGCAACCCTCTCTGCGACTCAGCAGGCATTCCATGGATGCTTCACGCAAGCGAGTCCCACTGCACATCCTACCAGGGAGAGGGAAACTGTGAACTGAAGGGACTTTGAATCCCTGAGGCTGGGAACAAAGTGTTTTCTGTTTTCTTCTGCCTGTCAGATACAGCTTTCACCCTGCCCCCTTCCTTTCCTCTGCAGGACTGCCAGCACAACACCGCAGGTCACCACTGCGAGAGGTGCGCGCTGGGGTTTTATGGTGTTGTCCAAGGCTCTCCAAGTGACTGTCAGCCCTGTGCTTGCCCACTGCCCATCCCTGGTAACAAGTAAGCAAACTCAGCATGCAGAATTGCCTTTCCAGCAAGCAAGAGCTTTATTTTGGGCTCACCATGTCCTTTTGCAGACGGCTACAGGAGAGCTGCTTCACGGAAGCCATGCGAAGGAGCTTTGCTTTTGCTAATTGATCTTCCTTTAACAGCCAGAAATTGCTCCCTTGCTAACTTGTGATGAATAAATTAATAAGTGCTAGAAAATGCAATGCTCAACAGCTAATGAATGTGTGCTGGAGAGGTATTCTCACAGATGAGGCCAGAGCACAACTCGAGTACAATCCAGCCACGAGGGAGCTGTTAAAACCCCTTGCACTCGTATATGGGGCTGGTATGAATGTGTTCCAGTGCCTTTCTTGCTCCACTGTGGAATTTATTGATTCCTTATTTAATGTTACATGAGTTTGAGGCAATTTGTGATAGACAGAGTAATTTAAAAGCAATACAGTTATTGCAGCATAAATTGTATGGGTTGCTTCATGCTAATGAGCCTTGCCAGGATGGCTCCACCTCTGTTCCCGGCAGATGACACTTTAGCACTCCAGATCTGTTTGTTGTTCTGCTGAGGAGCTCTTAATGATGTTTGGAATCACACCACAGTGCTGCTCTGAAGAAGCTTTGTGTTTCGTGATGGGGCTCTTGAAAAGCTCGAAGTGTTCCTCAAACCATCTTGCTGAGGTCCAAGTGACCTTTAGGTTGCTGCAGTGAGTGCCTCAGACGCTGTTTCGCAGAGGTTCAGGTCGTTTGTTCTTCTTTCTCTTAGTTTTTATCCCTTTGGGGTGGTCGAAGGTTTATTTTGAAGGAGGGAATCCCTTTCTCAAACATCAGTAACACCTTCCAGTGTCTCACTTCCCTCACTATAAAGAATTTCTTCCTAATCTCCAGTCTCAATCACCCCTCTTCCAGCTCAAAGCCATTGTCCCTTGTTCTGGCACTCCAAGCTCTTGTAGAAGTCCCTCCCCAGCTCTCCTGTAGCCCCTTCAGGTACTGGAAAGCTGCTCTAAGGTTCATGGAGCCTTCTCCACACTGAACAGCCCCAACCCTCTCAGCCTGTCCCCATAGTGGAGGTTCTCCAGCCCTCTGATCATCTTTGTGGTCTCCTCTGGACCCTCTCCAGTAGCTCCAGGTCCTTCTTGTGCTGTGGTCCCCAGAACAGGAGGCAGTGCTGTAGATGGGGTCTCTTACGATCTTATTATGTCATAGAATCATAGAATTGTCAGGGTTGGAAGGGACCTCAAGGCTCAGCCAGTTCCAACCCCCCTGCCATGGCCAGGGACACCTCACACTGCAGCAGGTTGCTCACAGCCACCTCCAGCCTGGCTGCAAACACCTCCAGGCAGGAGGCTGCCACCACCTCCCTGGGCAACCTGTGCCAGGCTCTCACCACCCTCCTGAGGAACAACTTCTTCCTCACATCCAATCTCAATCTCCCCATTTCTAGTTCTGCTCCATTCCCCCCAGTCCTATCCCTCCCTGACACCCTCAAAAGTCCCTCCCCAGCTTTCTTGTAGCCCCCTGAAGATCCTGGAAGGCCACAATTAGGTTTCCTTGGAGCCTTCTCCAGCCTGCACAACCCCAGCTCCCTCAGTCTGTCCTCACAGGAGAGGTGCTGACTGAGCTGCTCATATTGTGGGGAGGTACCACACAGGTGTTTCAACTTGTGACATTTTACAGTACCCCACTCAGCTTTCAAATGCTGGCTCTGTGCTCCACTGCAGTCAGCAGCCTGCTTCAGAGGTGAGGAGGTGGGGGAAAGGGAAAAAAAACACCAAGAAAAAGAGCAGTGAGAACCAGTTGCTCCTGGGGGTGTGGATCTATTTTTACAGAGCTGAGAATGTGTTGAATAATGAGTTTGTGAGGAATGGATCAATTTGTTTACATTTCTTTGCAGAAGTGTAATTTTATATCCTCACTCAAGCACTATTGATTTTAATGCATTATAAGCAAATTAGAGAAGGATGCTGACTGTACTGCACCATGAAGGAGCTCTGGGCTCACTGCTGACCACCCCTGCTTCTGATGAGGGGGGACTGGAGTATCTTCCTCGTGAGGCAAGACAGGGAATTGGGGCTGTTCAGTCTGGAAAAGGGAAGAGTGAGAGGGATCTCATCAATGCTGATCCATACTTAAAGGGTGGCTGTCAGGAGGATGAGGCCAGGCTTTGTCCAGTGGTGCCCAGGAACAAGACAAAGGGTAAGAGGCACAAACCTGAGCATAAGATGTTCCATCCAAACATGAGGAGGAGCTTCTGCAATTTAAGGGTGGCAGAGCACTGGAGCAGGCTGCCCAGAGAGGTGGTGGAGCCTCCATCCCTAGAGGCATTCCAAACCCTCCTGGATTTGTTCCTCTGTGACCTTTTCTGGGTGATCCTGCCTTGGCAGGAGAGTTGGACTCTGTGATCTCCAGAGGTCCCTTCCAACCTCTACCATTCTGTGATTCTTTCACAGAAAGCTGCAAGATGTTACAGGGCTGTACCATTTTAATGTTTAGCTGTGTTTCTTTGCCCTACCTACCCTTTTTGCTTGTTGTAGCTGTCTGTGCCCACACTTGATGTGCAAATGACCCAGCAACACCACAGAATATTCCAGGAACTTGCTGCTTTGTTCAGTTCCCATAGGTCCAAGCTGCAGCCACAAGCTACCCATCTATGGCCTGGCTTAGTAGAGATAACCTGGTGTCCTCTGTAATCAAACACAACCCTTCTTTGATCATGGAGAAGGTAGCTTTTAGGATTTTTCTCCTCTGCAGGTCAGTCCTTTCCCTTCACAGGCTTACAGGATGTCAGGAGTTGGAAGGGACCCAAAGAGATCCTTGAGCAGGACCATATGATCTAGCACAGGTCACACAGGAACACACCATATGATCTAGCACAGGTCACACAGGAACACATCCAGACAGGGCTGGGAAGGCTCCAGAGAAGGAGACTCTACAACCTCTCTGGGCAGCCTGCTCCAGGGCTCTGGGACCCTCACAGTGAACAAGTTCCTCACTTTGAGGTGGAACCTGCTGTGCTGTAGTTTCCATCCATTGCCCCTTGTCCTACTCCAGGGTGCAACTGAGCAGAGCCTCTCCCTGTCCCCTCCTTCCTGACCCCCAGCCCTCAGCTATTGATAAACATTGATTAAATCCCCTCTCAGTCTTCTTCTCTCAAGAGTAAACAGCCCCAGGGCTCTCAGCCTCTCCTCCCCAGGCAGTGCTGCAGTCCCTTCAGCATCCTTGTAGCCTCTCTTGGACCCTCTCCAGCAGATCCCTGTCCCTCCTGAACTGGGGAGCCCAGAACTGGCTGCAGTATTCCAGGTGTGGCTTCACCAGGGCACAGCAGAGGGGGAGGAGAACCTCCCTGGATCTGCTGGACACACTCCTCCGAATGCACCCCAGGATCCCATTGGCCTTCTTGGCCACCAGGGCACATTGCACATTTACACTAGAGGCAGAGCTGGCACAGCTGGCTGGGATGAAATGATGCAACAGAGTGGGGAAAGTTTCTCACTTGCCTGTGTTTCAGCTTCAGCCCTTCGTGCGTTGCGGAAGGAGCTGGGGATTACCGGTGCACCGCCTGCCCGCCGGGGTACGAAGGGAAGCACTGTGAAAGGTAGGAGCAATGGGAAGGGGAGGGGGAGGGACAATGAAAGATGGGCAAGATGTGAAGGAGAACAATGGCCTATGCTCCTAGAAGGATGCATTTACAAATGCTTAGGTACAGACCTCCAGATGAGTCATATTCTCTGTATGTGTTATTTAAACTCAGTCAGCGTAGGCTATTTTCAGGGACACCCACTGTGAATTAACATTCAGTGTTATTTATATCACAGACAGTGTCCTGCTCTTACTTTGTGATTTGGGGGGGTTGGGTTGTCCCCTGGACCTCAGAAGATAAGCTGAAAAACATGGGATTTACCTGCATTTAGATACCATGCTTATGGTGTGTCCTGATGTCACACACAGCCTTTGTGTTAGTGACCACTCTGAGGGAGCTGGGGTTGCTTAGCCTGCAGAAGAGGAGGCTCAGGGGAGACCTTCTTGCTCTCTCCAACTCCCTGAAGGGAGGCTGTAGCCAGGAGGGGGTTGGTCTCTTCTCCCAGGCAGCCAGCAGCAGAACAAGAGGACACAGTCTCAAGCTGTGCCAGGGGAAGGTTAGGCTGGAGGTGAGGAGAAAGTTCTTCCCAGCAAGAGAGATTTGCCATTGGAATGTGCTGCCCAGGGAGGTGGTGGAGTCCCCATCCCTGGAGGTGTTCAAGAGGGGATTGGACGTGGCTCTTGGTGCCATGGTTTAGTAGTCAGGAGGAGTTGGGTGACAGCTTGGACTTGATGATCCTTGAGGTCTTATCCAACCTTGTTGATTCTATGATCTATGATTCATGGGCACCCACTGGGAAAGGCACTTACAGCTAAACACATTAATGGTCAAACTGCAAATGAATCATAGTCTCATAGAGTTGTTTTGGTTGGACAAGCCCTCTAAGGTCATCAAGGCCAACCAACAACCTAGGACCACCATGGCCATTAAACCATGACCCCAAGTGTCCTCTCTACACATTTTTTCAACAGCTCCAGGGATGGGGACTCCACCACGTCCCTGGGCAGCCTGTTCTAATCCTTGACCACTCTTGCAGCAAAGAAGTTTATCCTAATCTCCAACCTAAACCTCCCTTGCTGCATCTTGAGGCTATTTTTTCCCCCTCTCCTATCAGCTGATACTAGGGAGAAGAGCCCAACCCCCACCTGGCTCCAACCTCCTTTCAGGGAGTTGTAGAGAGCCAGAGGGTCTCCCTTCAGCCTCTTCAGCAGGCTAAACAACCTCAAATCCCTCAGCTGCTCTTCACTACCCCTGTTCTCCAGACCCTTCACCAGCTTCATTGCCCTTCTCTGGACACTCTTCAGCACCTTAATGTCCTTCTTGGAGTGAGGGGCCCAAAACAGAAGCTAAACATCAGCTGTAGCCAAGCTGTAGGATTAGGATGATTGCAATTAGCTTTTGTCTGCTATGACAGGGGATTGGAACTCGATGATCCTTGTGGTCCCATCCAACCCTGACTGATACTATGATACAACACAAGTGGCTAGTGGGGAAGGAAGGGTCTACAGATCCAACCTTGGCAGCATGGAAATGTTTTGTCATTGTCTAACAGAAGTTTACCTGAAAACTGTTAAGGGTGTGGAATCACTTATGCATAATCCTTCCATGTAGGCTGCTCCATGTCCTCAGGAAAAGTTATTGCTTATTGGACAGCTTGCAACATTTCTCCCTCTGCAAATGCTTGCTGAGTCATAGAACCATAGAATCACTAAGGTTGGAAAAGACCTCAGAGATCAGCAAGTCCAACCTGGCACCCAACACCTCATGACTACTAAACCATGGCTCCAAGTGCCACGTCCAATCCCCTCTTGAACACCTCCAGGGACGGGGACTCCACCACCTCCCTGGGCAGCACATTCCAATGGCCAACACCACTTCCTGTGAAGAACTTTCTCCTCACCTCCAGCCTAAACTTCCCCTGGCACAGCTTGAGGCTCATAAATCCCCCAGCAATATTCCCTCTGGTTCATGAAGGGATCTTTGTGTTCATTCTGTGTCCCGCTGTGGTGCACCGTGGGTCTCAGTCAGCCCGACCTGCCTTTGTCTTTGCGTTGTCAGGGGGAGGTGGTGGAGTCACCATCACTGGAGGTGTTCAGGAGGAGACTTGATGGGGTGCTTGGTGCCATGGGTTAGTTGTTTGGGTGGTGTTGGATTGGTTGATGGGTTGGACACGATGATCTTGAAGGTCTCTTCCAACCTGGTTTATTCCATGTGTTCTATGTTTAGATGTTCCCCTGGCTACACAGGAAACCCCCAGACTCCAGGAGGCTCCTGCCAGGAATGTGAGTGTGACCCACACGGCTCCCTGCCCGTGCCCTGTGACGCTGGGACCGGACAGTGCACGTGCAAGCCTGGATTCACTGGGTGGAAGTGTGCGGGCTGCGAGCATCGGCATGCGCGGGAGGGCGCCAGCTGCGTCTGTACGTACGCTAACCTTCTCCTGGAGACTGTGGGGCTGAGCTGCCCAGGGCTCAGGAATGCAGCCCTGCTCTGTGCATCACTTGGTCATGTGGGCTTCTGTGGAAATAGTTCATGGAACCATAGAACGGGGGGGTGGTTGGGAGGGACCTCTGGAGACCATCGGGTCCAAGCCCCCTGCCAAAGTTGCATCACCTAAGGCAGGTCACACAGGAACACATCCAGATGGTGTTAGGGGTTGAATTAGATCCCCACAGTAACTTTTTTGGGGGGGGAAATACAGAATTACCCAGGTTGGAAAACCTCTGAGATCATCAAGTCCAACCTATCACCCAGCACCATCTAAACCATGGCACCAAGGGCCTCATCCAGGCTCTTCTTAAACACTTCTGCCCCAAGGAGTAAATCTCACCACACTCAGAACTTGGAAGTACAGAGGGACTTGTATTTACAAAAGAATAGATAGAATAGAGTGGAATGGAATGGAATGGAATGGAATGGAATAGAATAGAATAGAATAGAATAGAATAGAATAGAATAGAATAGAATGGAATGGAATGGAATGGAATGGAATGGAATGGAATGGAATGGAATAGAATGGAATGGAATAGAATGGAATAGAATAGAATAGAATAGAATAGAATAGAATAGAATAGAATAGAATAGAATAGAATTGAATTGAATTGAATTGAATTGAATTGAATTGAATTGAATTAGCTAGGTTGGAAAAGACCTTTGAGATCATCAAGTCCAACCTATCACCCAGCACCATCTAATCAGCTAAACCATGGCACCAAGCACCCCATCCAGTGTCTTCCCAAACACCTCCAATGATGGTGACTCCACCACCTCCTTGGGCAGCACATTCCAGTGGCCAATCTCTCTTTCTATGAAGAACTTCTTCCTAACATCCAGTCTAAACCTCCCCTGGCACAGCTTGAGACTGTGTCCTCTTGTTCTGGTGCTGGCCACCCAGGAGAAACTACATGTAGCAGTATAAATGGCAATAAACATGTACAGGGTGGATTTACACACACATATGTACAGCATAACAACAGCACAGGACCCACCTGTACCTTTGATTCAGCTCTTTGTCCCCCCTTGGGGACAAAAGGGCCCCAGAAGGGCTACACAAACACACTTGCTCCCTCTCAGCCCCACACTGTACCTTAGAAGGAATCCAAAAGAGAATCCCAAGGCCAGAGGGAGGATAGCACAGCCTGAAGGCCAAAGCAGAGCAGAAAAGAGCCAGCAGGCAGAGGGGACAAACACACTCTGCTGCAAGATGCAAGGTTTTCAAAACACCAGTGGAACTACATTATGCTCCCTGTTGTTATTGCTCTGTATCCAAGCCCTTCATCATTTATCTTTTACTCAGATGTCTCTGGAATTTTCCTGATTACAAGAAGCATCTGAGCTAGGGACTAGCTCAAACCACTACAACCCACAACCCCTCTGGGCAGCCTGCTGCAGGGCTCCAGCACCAAAGAAGTTTTCCCTCTTGTTGAGGTGGAACCTCCTGTGTTTCAGGCTGTGTCCATTGCCCCCTCTCCTATTTCAGGACCCCACTGCACAGAGCCTGGCCCATTCTTGCCACCCACCCCTCAGATATTTGGAACCATGAATAAGATCTCCTCTCAGCTTTCTCTTTTCCAGGCTGAACAGCCCCAGTAGTAAGAAGCAGCTGGAAGGCTTCTTACTGCTTTGGCATGCTGGTCAACTTTCTTCACCAGCCCTGAGATGGCAGGAACACTCTCAATCCATTTTAATATGCTCCCTGAAAGCTGACAACAAAGCTTGAAGGGCTTCTTTCTGTGGCTTTTTGAAGTCCCTGGGTTTGCTAAAGGTTGTCACTGCTGGTGTGACAATATTTGTTCTCAGTGAATTTTTCAGTGCTCTCCTAAATGTTTACCCAGCAATTGCTGTGCTCTGTGCCACGAGTCACATGAAGCTTTCCACCACCACCCCTCCCAAGGTTCCCTTGGTCCTGTTGGCTCAATCAACCACCCACTGGAATTTTAAAGACACAAGGAATGACAGATGAATATTATCCAGGAACAAAGGACCTCCTGTGTTTAAATCACAGAGCTAAGAGCCTGCAGCAGTGCTGTCTCCACCCTGCCTGCAGTGTGGCTTGGCCTTAATTATTGGCTGGAATTCTTTTTCCAAGGGACTTGGGTGCTGTTTGTTCTGAGCCCAGAATCTCCTTTCCCACGCTGCTGTGTGCTGAGGGTTACTGTGGGGGTCTAATTCAACCCCTAACACCATCTGGATGTGTTCCTGTGTCACCTGGCTGCTGAGGGCAGGTCAGGGCAGGCCTCGAGCCAGCAGCCGCTGAGGGGTGAGGGCACAGTGGGCACAGAGTCACCTGGTGGTGCCCAGGGTGGGAGGGCACAGGGGGCAGCTGGCTCAAAAACACCCCTCAAAAAATACTTTATTGACTAATAAATAAACCCTGGGAGAGCCCAAGGGCAGCAGCTACAGGCAGGGGGCACTGCGGGGGCACAGCCACAGCTGGCACCACTGGGCAAGGACACCGCTGGGGTCAAGGCCACCACCAGGTCAGGGCAACCTTGTGTGGCCAGCAGGAGCAGGGAGGTCATTCTGCCCCTGGACACTGCACTGCTTAGGCCACACCTTGAGTCCTGTGGCCAGTTCTGGGCCCCTCAGTTCAGGAAGGAGGTTGACTTGCTGGAAGGTGTCCAGAGAAGGGCAACAAAGTTGGTGAGGGGTTTGGAACACAGCCCTGTGAGGAGAGGCTGAGGGAGCTGGGGTTGCTTAGCCTGGAGAAGAGGAGGCTCAGGGGAGACCTTCTTGCTCTCTACAACTGCCTGGAGGGAGGTTGTGGACAGGAGGAGGTTGGTCTCTTCTTCCAATGAACCAGCAGTAGAACAAGAGGACACAGTCTCAAGCTGTGCCAGGGGAGGTTTAGGCTGGATGTTAGGAAGAAATTCTACACAGAGAGAGTGATTGCCCATTGGAATGTGCTGCCCAGGGAGGAGGAGGAGTCACCATCCCTGGAGGTGTTCAGGAGGAGACTTGATAGGGTGCTTGGTGCCATGGTTTAGCTGATTAGATGGTGTTGGATAATAGGTTGGATGCAATGATCTTGAAGGTCTCTTCCAACCTGGTCTATTCTATTCTATTCTATTCTATTCTATCCTATCCTATCCTATCCTATTCTATCCTATCCTATCCTATCCTATCCTATCCTATCCTATCCTATCCTATCCTATCCTATTCAGGGTCAGGGCCCCCAGAAGGCTCCGAGGCCAGCACAGAAATTTAGGTAGCAAAACCCTTCCAGAACACAGTAAATCCTGACTCCAATAAGGCATTTTCCTCTCCTCCATCTCCCCCAGCTGAGTAGGAACTCATTTTATTGTGAGATTCATTATTTTTCCTTTCTCTGGAGGCCATCATTGTTCATTGTTAAGTAGAGCCACGTTCCAAAGTGCCACGTCCACACATCTCTTGAACACCTCCACCACCTCCCTGGGCAGCCTGTTCCAATCCCTGACCACTCTTACAGCAAAAAATTGTTCCTAATCTGCAACCTAAACCTCTCCTGGCACAATTTCAGGACATAAATTCCCTTCCAGTTGAAACAAAACCTTAATACTGCTAATAATAGTGATAAAGGACTCAATGTACAGAGAATTAATGCTTTAGCCAGAGTGCATTCATTGTCTCAGGTGAGCTGTATGCATCTATCTGCTTTGGCTCCTTTGCACAGTGCCATTCATTAGAGGACTTGTGAGGAGAGGCTGAGAGACCTGGGGTTGTTTAGCCTGGAAAGACCACACTGAGAAGGGATCTTATGAAAGCTTAGAAGCAGATACAGGGGGAAGTCATGAGGATGAGGCTGGGCTCCTTTCATCAGTGCCCAGTGACAGGGCAAGGGGTGATGGGCACAAACTGGAACCTCAGAGGTTTCACTTGAACTTGTGTCCAGTTCTGGGCCCCTCAGTTTAGGAAAGATGTTGAGATGCTGGAAGGTGTCCAGAGAAGGGCAAGGAGGCTGGGGAGGGGTCTGGAGCACAGCCCTGGGAGGAGAGGCTGAGGGAGCTGGGGTTGCTTAGCCTGCAGAAGAGGAGGCTCAGGGGAGACCTTCTTGCTCTCTCCAACTCCCTGCAGGGAGGTTGTAGCCAGGTGGGGGTTGGGCTTTTCTCCCAGGCAACCAACACTAGAAGAAGAGGACACAGTCTGAAGCTGTGCCAGGGGAAGTTTAGGCTGGAGGTGAGGAGAAAGTTCTTCATAGAAAGAGAGATTGGCTACTGGAATGTGCTGCCCAGGGAGGTGGTGGAGTCACCATCACTGGAGGAATTTAAAAAGAGCCTGGATGAGACCCTTGGTGCCATGGTTTAGTTGATTAGATGGTGCTGGGTGATAGGTTGGAATTGGTGATCTCAAAGGTCTTTTCCAACCTGGTTTATTTTATTCTAGTCTAGTCTAGTCTAGTCTAGTCTAAAGAGAAACTTCTTTCCTCTGGGGCCCTGGAACCCTGTAGCAGGCTGTCCAGAGAGGTTGTGGAGTCTCCTTCTCTGGGGACTTTCAAAATCCACCTGAAAACATTCCTGTGTGACCTGCCCTAGGGCACCCTCATGGGGAACAACTTCTTCCTCACAGCCAATCTCAATCTCCCCATTTCTAGTTTTGCTCCATCCCCCCCAGTCCTATCCCTCCCTGACACCCTCAAAAGTCCCTCCCCAGCTTTCTTGGAGCCCCCTGCAGATCCTGGAAGTCCACAATGAGGTCTCCTGGGAGCCTTCCCCTCTCCAGCCTGCACAACCCCAACTCCCTCAGTCTGTCCTCTCAGCAGAGCAGCTCCAGCCCCCTGCTCCTCCTCCTGGCCCTTCTCTGGACACCTTCCAGCCCCTCCAGAGCCTTCCTGGCACAGAGGCTCCAGAGCTGGCCCCAGAGCTGCAGCTGTGGTCTCAGCAGAGTGGAGCAGAGGGGCAGAATCCCCTCCCTGGCCCTGCTGGCCACACTTCTCTTGCTGCAGCCCAGGCTCTGCTTGACTCTCTGGGCTGCAAGTGCTCCCTGCTGGCTCCTGCTGAGCTTCTCCTCCCCCAGCACCCACTAAGTCTCTAAAAGGCCACCATAAAGTATGACCTGAAAGCTAGATGATGCACATTTAAATCCAGTTACAGAGGCATTTTTACCCACAGTGTGTATTATTCCACAACATATTATTGTTTAACATTTCCATTTTATCATGTCCCTTACCACAGGCACTGTAAAGGTTTTAGAGTGCAAACACAGGGTGAAAAGAGGGAGGAATGGAGAGCTGTGCATGCTCATTCCAATGATCTATGGCTGGTGTAGCTCAAAACCTGGTTTACCAGATTCCTCCTGTATTGTTTTCTTTTCATAACCTGTCATTTTTCCTTGCTCAGTGCATGCCACTTTCCAGGGCTGTGTTATAATAGCTGTGGTGCAGCAAGATGCAGGTAGAAGGGAAGGAGAAGATGTTGTAGGGTTTTTTTTAAGCCACTGCACAAAGCATTTGTACAGTGCCAAATAACAACAGAAAGCTGATTAGTGCTGAATGGCAGAGGCAGCATTCAGTCCCCACTGCACTCTTAGCACAGAACAATGGCTGTGTCCCCAGGACACCATTAGGCAATGGAAAATTATATCCATGAAGGAGGGGGTTTTTTATGGTAAGCAATACAAGGGTCTGAATGCTTTGCTCCACTGCATGAACATTGGAAATGCTTTGCATTAGTCTGGTGAATCACTGGAGTTTGGATTACATACATAGAATACATACATAGAATAAAGCAGTTTGGAAGAGACCTTCAAGATCATCGTGTCCAACCCATCAACCAATCCAACACCACCCAGACAACTAACCCATGGCACCAAGCACCCTGTCAAGTCTTCTCCTGAACACCTCCAGTGATGGTGACTCCACCACCTCCCCAGGCAGCCCATTCCAATGTGCAATCACTCTCTCTGTATAGAACTTTTTCCTAACATCCAGCCTGAACCTCCCCTGGCGCAGCCTGAGACTGTGTCCTCTTGTTCTGGTACTGGCTGCCTGGGAGAAGAGACCAACATCCGTCTGTCTACGACCTCCCTTCAGGTAGTTGTGGAGAGTAATAAGGTCACCCCTGAGTCTCCTCTTCTCCAGGCTAAGCAACCCCAGCTCCCTCAGCCTCTCCTCGTAGGGCTTATGTTCCAAACCCCTCACCAACTTTGTTGCCCTTCTCTGGACACCTTCCAGCAAGTCAACCTCCTTCCTAAACTGAGGGGCCCAGAACTGGACACAGGACTCAAGGTGCGGCCTAACCAGTGCAGTGTACAGGGGCAGAATGACCTCCCTGCTCCTGCTGGCCACACTGTTCCTGATGCAGGCCAGGATGCCATTAGCCCTCTTAGCTGCCTGGGCACACTGCAGGCTCATGTTCAGTCTACCATCAACCAGCACCCCCAGGTCCAAAAAAAGGAGGAGGCACACCCCTGGCTCTGCTGACCACTGCAGGATTCGAACCCATGACCTGAACACTCATAGAAGCAGGGTGGGCAGCAGGGCCAGGAGGTGACCAGCACCTTGTGCTCAGCACTGGGGAGGCCACAGCTGCAGTGCTGTGCTCAGCACTGGGCCCTTCCTGCAGGAAGGACATTGAAGGGCTGGAGCCTGTCCAGAGCAGGGCAACAAGGCTGGAGAAGGGCCTGGAGACCCTGGGCTAGAGGAGGGGCTGGGGATGTTCAGGCTGGAGAAGAGGCTGAGGGGAGAGCTCATTGCTCTCTACAGCTCCCTGAAGGGAGGTTGGAGTGAGGAGGGGGCAGCCTCTGCTCCTTGGTGGCAAGGGACAGGAGCAGAGGAAATGGTTGCTAGCTTCATCTGGGAAAGTTCAGGCTGGATGCTAGGAAATATTTCTTCACAGAGAGGGTTATCAAACACTGGAATGGTCTGCCCAGGGCAGTGCTGGAGAATTAGAGAGTTACAGAATTAACCAGGTTGGAAAAGACCTTTGAGACCATCAAGTCCAAGCTGTGACCCAGCACCATCTGATCAACTAAACCATGGCACCAAGGGCCTCAGCCAGGCTCTTCCTAAGCACCTCCAGGGATGGGGACTCCACCACCTCCCTGGGCAGCACATTCCAATGGCCAATCTCTCTTGCTGGGAAGAACTTTCTCCTCACCTCTACTCTGCCCTGGTGAGGCCTCATCTATAACATTGTGTCCAGTTCTGGACCCCTCAGGTCAAGAAGGACATCAGGGAACTGCTTGAGAGAGTCCAACCCAGAGGCACAGAGCTGCTGCAGGCAGTGGAACATCTCCTGTAAGGCCAGGCTGAGGCAGCTGGGGCTTGGAGCTGGGAGCAGAGGAGCCTGAGGGCTGCCCTCATGGCTGGGGATAAAGATGTGCAGGGATGGCCAAGGACAGCACAAGGGGCACTGGGGGCAAGCTGGAGCAGAGGAGCTGCCAGGGGAACAGAAGGGAAAACTTTGTGACTGTGAGGGTGCTGGAGCCTGGAGCAGGCTGCCCAGAGAGGGTGTGGAGTCTCCTGCTCTGGAGGCTTTCCAGTCCCACCTCGATGTGTTCCTAGGTGATCCTGCAGGGGGGTTGGACTCAATGATATTTTTGAGGTCCCTTCCAACCTCTGTGGTTGTGTGTCCATGACAGAGAGAGATCCAGCAGGGATTTCATTGCTAGGAATTTTCCTCTACCTCAATCTTGTAGAGAAAGGAAAAAACCAAAACACCTTGAGCTGTGCTGCAGTCAACAAACCTACATCTGTAGGAGTTTCAATATCTAATACTGGTCAAAGGAGAAAATTACATCATCAGAATTCTTTACTAGCAGCTCTTGGACACTTCAGTGTTGTACTCTAAGAAGAATGATGCTTGCAATGAGCAGGAATGGCAAGGAAGAGTTCAGCTCCATTCTGGGGTTCTGTTGGAGGGGGGTCACAGGAGAGCTTGTTTAATATCTGGTGTGGCACCAGTACCAAACTGGGGCAGCAGAGAACAGGTGAATTATCCTAACAGCTTAAATAGTTTATTGTGAGGCTGCAGGAAGTTAGTGCTGAAGAGTCACTGACCTCAGCTCAGGGATTGCATGGTTACCTTGAGACCAGAACTGACCTACTTACAGGTACTAAACTAGGAGACACTGGAATGGGTTGTGGACACCTCACCCCTGGAAGTGTTTAAGACCAGGCTGGATGAGGCCTTGAGCAACCTGGGCTGGTGGGAGGTCTCCCTGCCCATGGCAGGGGGTTTGGAACTAGAGATCTCTAAGGTCCCTTCCAACTCAATCCATTGTGAGATTCTATAGCACAGTCTTCTGAATCTTAATACCAATCAATGTATTGAAGCAAAACTGTGTTAGGGAATAACTCAAGAGGAGGGAGACATTGAGTTGGGTAGTGACAGGACTGGGGGGAATGAATCCAAGATAGAGGAGGGGAGATTCAGCTTGGATGCCAGGAGGAAGTGCTTCCCCATGAGGAGGGTGAGAGACTGGAACAGGTTGCCCAGAGCTGAACAGCAACTATGAGAAGGCTCTGAGGAGACCTTCTTGTGGCCTTCCAGGATCTGAAGGGGGCTCCAAGAAAGCTGGGGAGGGACTTTTGAGGGTGTCAGGGAGGGATAGGACTGGGGGGGATGGAGCAAAACTAGAAATGGGGAGATTGAGATTGGCTGTGAGGAAGAAGTTGTTCCCCAGGAGGGTGGTGAGAGCCTGGCACAGGTTGCCCAGGGAGGTGGTGGCAGCCTCCTGCCTGGAGGTGTTTGCAGCCAGGCTGGCTGTGGTTGTAAGCAACCTGCTGTGGGGTGAGGTGTCCCTGGCCATGGCAGGGGGTTTGGGACTGGCTGAGCCTTGAGGTCCCTTCCAACCCTGACAATTCTGTGACTCCCTGTGTAAGATGGAATAAGTGGTCAGGTGTCCATGAAAGGATGCTGCCTCTTGTTACTTGAGCAATCACTCTTGTAAAAAACACTCAATATCCCTTGGCATGCATACTGTGGAGCTGCTTCTCCCAAGAGGTAAGTCAAGATCCTTCCAGGACTTGTTGTGCATGGGGAAATGTGGTGAAAATGGAAAATGCAAGGATTTGCAGCAGTTGCTTGCTGGGCTATTGAAATATTGACTGCATGGTTTGCCTCTTACATGCTGGCAGTGCTGTAATGATCTGAATTTAGTGCTGCTGTTGTCCATATTAGACACAGCTTTATCCTGGGGGTTTTACAGACAGGCACAGGAGTGGGTTTGGTCTTGCATGATATAATCATGCTCCCCCAAGTCCTTCTCCTCAAAGACTGCTCTTGAGCCACTCCTTGCCCAGCCTGTCATTACATAGTTGTAACACTTTATCTGCACCCCCCTCTTGCATTAGTAAGTTCATTGCCTCACAGTTTGCTGCTGAGATGTGGTTTAGATTTGCCAGGTCTGTGTAACATCCTTAAGGGGGGCAACAGAAAGGCATTCCCAAAACTCTGTTCCAAAGGATGAAGAATTTCCCTGTCTGCAGCACAAATGATACCAGACTTCCAGGTTGTGAGAATTTCTCCTGACAGTTCATAGTTTCCTGGCCTGCAGCAGGAAGAGTGTGGCCAGCAGGAGCAGGAAAGTCCTTGTGCCCTGTGCTCAGCACTGCTTAGGCCACACCTGGAGTCCTGTGTCCAGTTCTGGGCTCCTCAGTTCAGAATGGAATGGAATGGAATGGAATGGAATGGAATGGAATGGAATGGAATGGAATGGAATGGAATGGAATAGAATAGAATAGAATAGAATAGAATAGAATAGAATAGAATTAACCAGGCTGGAAAAGACCTCAGAGATCATCGATTCCAACCTATCACCCAGCACCATCTAATCAACTAAACCATGGCACCAAGGGCCTCATCCAGGCTCTTCCTAAACACCTCCAGAGATGGTGACTCTACCACGTCCCTGGGCAGCGCATCCCAAGGGCCGATCTCTCTGGCTGGAAAGAAGTTTCTCCTCACCTCCAGCCTAAACCTCCCCTGGCACAGCTTGAGACTGTGTCCTCTTGTTCTGCTGCTGGGTGCCTGGGAGAAGAGACCAACCCCCACATGGCTACAGCCTCCCTTCAGGGGAGGCAGCAAGAAGCTC
Organism: Dryobates pubescens; assembly: GCF_014839835.1. NCBI lineage: Eukaryota > Metazoa > Chordata > Aves > Piciformes > Picidae > Dryobates > Dryobates pubescens. Next base: position 2,446,855 of record NC_071639.1, on the reverse strand, counting down.
TCCTGTGAGCCTCCTCTTCTGCAGGCTAAGCAACCCCAGCTCCCTCAGCTTCTCCTCCCAGGGCTGTGTTCCAGACCCCTCCCCAGCCTCCTTGCCCTTCTCTGGACACCTTCCAGCACCTCTGCAGAATTTATCTCTTTCCATTGGTAAACCACTCTGCCAGGAACAGCTCTGGCCAGTATCTCCCAAAAGGAAGTCACTGAGAGCCATCAAGGGCCATCCAAAGCCATTGCCTTGTCTCTTCAGGCCAGGTACCACTGCACATTGAGTCAATAGGAATCCAGGTTCTCACAATGCTTTGGGGGCAAAGGGTGTGCAGTCAGGGCTCCCTCTCACAGGATGGTCTGTGTGCCATGACATCTCTAACTGGAGCATGTAGCTTCATCATTCAGTGGGAATCAATCAGCTCTGCTGTTATCCCCCCTCCCAGCTTGTGATGACGAGTGCACAGGACTGCTTCTCAATGACCTGGATCGCCTGAACCACATGATCCTGAGCGTGAACCTCAGTGGACCACTGCCTGCTCCATACAGGATGCTGCATGGCTTTGAGAACATGACCCAGGAATTGAAGGTATGCTCACAGCATTCACAGAGATGAATAAATCAGCTGTGCTGGAATCTGTTCAGGCTCACAGCCCTGAGCAGGTTCAGGGAAGAAGACAAATCCAAGAATGAGTGACTTCAAACTTGTTTTGGCTGGGCAAAAAGTTCTGGCAGTTATTTGTTTTGACTTCTTTTAATGAATCCTTCTTGCAGCAGTAGTTTGTTTTCATATAGGTAAGAAAATACACTGCAGGCCCAGACAAGGTGGTGCCATGGACACATAAAAGGGTGCCCGTGCTGGGGGTCCAGAAAGCAATTCTCTGGTTTATTACACTGTGTATTCCCTACCATGCTGATAGGTTCTCCACTGAACTATGTGAAGCTGTCAAGATCCCTGGGAGAAGCATCTTGGATGGATGTGACAAGAGTCACTGACAAAAGGCAGCTGCATGCTGTAATGAGAAGGAAGTGTTTTGATCCTTCTCCTCTGCAGTGTCTGGAAGCACCGAGATCCATTGCAGACAGATTCTCACTCTCCCTCCTCTCTTCCCCACCAGCATTTGCTTTCACCTCAGCGAGCACCAGAGAGGCTTCTTCAGCTAGCACAAGAAAATCTGGATACCCTGGTGACAGAAATGGATGAACTGCTGACAAGAGTAGGTCTATGATCACGTTGGTGCCTCTGAGTTTGGTTAGGGCTGCATAATGATGGCAATCGTCTGCCTATGAATTAAACATGAGCGAATAGATGAATGAGAAGAGGCTTCTCAGTCTCAGGGTTGGAGATGGCAGCAAGCCCTCTAACAACCTCTTTTTGAGGGCCAGTGCACTGAGATGTATTTGATATGAAACTTTATAATAATGGAAGAAAACTTTTCAGTACTGCTACAGAGCAATCAGGAATGGGGCTGCTCACTTTGGAGAGGAGAAGGCTCTGAGGAGACCTCATTGTGGCCTTGCAGGATCTGCAGGGGGCTACAGGAAGGCTGGGGAGGGACTTTTGAGGGTGTCAGGGAGGGATAGGACTGGGGGGGTGGAGCAAAACTAGAAATGGGGAGATTGAGATTGGCTGTGAGGAAGAAGTTGTTCCCCAGGAGAGTGGTGAGAGCCTGGTTGCCCAGGGAGGTGGTGGCAGCCTCCTGCCTGGAGGTGTTTGCAGCCAGGCTGGAGGTGGCTGTGAGCAACCTGCTGCAGTGTGAGGTGTCCCTGCCCATGGCAGGGGGCTGGGACTGGCTGCTCCTTGAGCTCCCTTCCAACCCTGACAGTTCTATGATTCTATGACCTTTGCTGGAAAAGCTGGCACTAGGGGAAGGACAGATCATGCTGCGGCAGATGTGGGGCTTTCCCATGACTTCAGCTACAGGCTGGCCACAAAACCAGGGCATTACCACAGGTTATCACATCTGGAGTTTTTCTTTGGAAATGGAAGTGCTTGCTGTCACAGAATAATTGTGGTTAGACATTTCCTTTGGATCATCCAGGCCAGCCATTCTCTAACTCCGTTCCTAAACCTTGTCCCTCAGCACCACATCTCTGCCTCTTTCAAGCACCTCCAGGGATGGGGATTCAACCCTCTCCCTGGGCAGCCTGGGCCAGGCTGTGAGAACACTTTCAGTGAAGAAGTTTATTCTGACAAGCTGTCCAGAGAGGTTGTGGAATCTCCTTCCCTGGAGGCTTTGAAAGCCAACCTGGATGTGTTGCTGTGCGCTCTGCCCTGGGTGATCCTGCTTTGGCAAGGGGTTTGGGCTGGAGGTCCCTTCCAACCCCTAGCATTCTGCTAGTCTGTGATTCTGCAATCTCCAACCTAAACCTCTCCTGCTGCAACTTGAGGGCATTTCATTTTTCCTTTTCTTTGGAATGTTAGTACTGAGAGCTAAGGCTCTCTGCATTCTGCATCAGCAGGCTCATCTCAGCATATTCCCTTCCTAATCTGGGGCTGACTGTCTCAGGATAGGTCTCTGCCTGTTTCTCTTTTTAAGGCTGCCTGGTGCAATACTAACAGCCTGCCTTCACTCGGAGTTGTTGTCTCACATTCTCAAGCGTATTATTGGAAAGGCTTTGCTCTTTTGCTGTTTCATTTTCCATTAGGGATTATCTGTTGTGCTGGCTGCATTCTCCAGGAGCTGCAGAGCAAACAGAAGCCTGGCCTGACAGAGTGAGAGTTGGGGCTGTTCAGTCTGGAGAAGAGAAGGCTCCGAGGTGACCTCATTGTGGCCTTCCAGTGTCTGAAGGGGGCTCCAAGAAAGCTGGGGAGGGACTGCTCAGGATCTCAGGCAGTGATAGGACTAGGGGGAATGGAATGAAGCTGGAGGTGGGGAGATTCAGGCTGGAGGTGAGGAGGAAGTTCTTCCCCAGGAGAGTGGTGAAGCCCTGGAATGGGTTGTCCAGGGAGGTGGTTGGGGCCCTGTCCCTGGAGGTGTTTAAGCCCAGGCTGGATGAGGCTCTGGGCAGCCTGCTCTAGTGTGGGGTGTCCCTGCCCATGGCAGGGGGGTTGGAACTGGATGATCCTTGTGGTCCCTTCCAACCCTGCCTGATTCTATGATACTATGATTCACTGGCCAGCAGGTCAAGGGAGGTTCCCTTCTCCCTCCACTCTGCCCTGGTGTCACTACATCTAGGCTATTGTGTCCAGTTCTGGGCTCCTCAGTTCAAGAGAGACAGGGATATGTTGGAGAGAGTCCAAGGGAGGCTGTGAAGATGCTGAAGGGCCTGGAACAGCTGTGTGAGGAGGAGAGGCTGAGAGCCCTGGGGGTGTTGAGCCTGGAGAAGAGAAGGCTGAGAGGGATCTGATCAATGGTTACAAATACCTGAGGGGTGGGGGGCAGGAAGGGGCCAGGCTCTGGGCAGTGGTGTCCTGGGATAGGACAAGAGGCAATGGACACAAACTGGAACCCAGGAGGTTCCACCTCAACCTGAGGAGAAACTTCTTTGGTGTGAGGCTGCTGAGCCCTGGAGCAGGCTGCCCAGAGAGGTTGTGGAGTCTCCTGCTCTGGAGCCTTTCCAGCCCCACCTGGATGTGTTCTGTGTGCCCTGCCCTAGGGGATTTGGAGTGAATGCTTTCCAGAGGTCCCTTCCAACCCCTTCCAGTCTGTGATTCTGTGACTTATTTTAGAGGCATTTCCTGGGAAGGCCCTGGAAGTGCTGCTTAAACAAATGGCAAGTTCTCAGTGGGAGCCAATGAGTGCAGTAATTGAACTGGGGACAATATTTAAAGGGAGAATCCAAATATATGCACAAAGTGTGTGAGCTGAGTTAAATGTGTGCTCTGTGTTTCATTTGTGAGGGCAGTGAGAGCCTTCTGGAATGCAGGCAGTGTGCTATTTACTCTTTTTATTAGGAAAGTTTCATTTTGAAATGGACTTTATTTGGCTCGGTAAAAGACATTGTCTAGAGACTGAGAAAACAGCACAAATTCTGCCATCTAGTGGGAGAGAAGAGGGGAGCTGGACCAGCCACAACCCAAACACAGCTGTCCAAAAGGCTGTCACCGGTTCTGCACTTTGGCCACAGCAACCCTAGACAGAGCTACAGGATGGGGACAGAGTGGCTGAGAGCAGCCAGGCAGAGAGGGACCTGGGGGTACTGGTTGATGGTAGGCTGAACATGAGCCTGCAGTGTGCCCAGGTGGCCAAGAAGGCCAAGGGCATCCTGGCCTGCATCAGGAAGAGTATGGCCAGCAGAAGCAGGGAAGTCCTTGTGCCCTGTGCTCAGCACTGCTTAGGCCACACCTTGAGTCTTGTGTCCAGTTCTGGGCTCCTCAGTTCAAGAAGGACATTGAGAGACTTGAAGGTGTCCAGAGAAGGGCAAGGAGGCTGGGGAGGGGTCTGGAGCACAGCCCTGGGAGGAGAGGCTGAGGGAGCTGGGGTTGCTTAGCCTGCAGAAGAGGAGGCTCAGGGGAGACCTTCTTGCTCTCTCCAACTCCCTGCAGGGAGGCTGTAGCCAGGTGGGGGCTGGGCTCTTCTCCCAGGCAGCCAGCACCAGAACAAGAGGACACAGTCTCAAGCTGTGCCAGGGGAAGTTCAGGCTGGAGGTGAGGAGAAAGTTCTTCCCAGCAAGAGGAATTGGCCACTGGGATGTGCTGCCCAGGGAGGTGGTGAAGTCCCCATCCCTGGAGGTGCTCAGAAAAGGCTTGGATGTGGCACTTGGAGCCATGCTTTAGCTGTCAGGATGTGTTAGGCATTAGGTGATAGGTTGGACTTGATGTTGCACTGAGGTCTTTTTCCAACCTGGCTGATTCTATGATTCTAGAAGAAAAAGATTCATTAGGATTGGTGAGGAGTCTGTTTCCATGAAGGAAAGAAAAAAGCAACAAAAGCAGCAAAACAACTCCAAAACCCCCCAAAAAACCAAGAACCAAACCAACCCAAGCATCTGTGTTAGGGTCAAATGTAGAAGGTGGCAGTATTTAGTCACTAGGAACCTTTGGGGCTTTGCTTCCTTGTTTTCTCTTTTCACTCCTACAGCAGTGTGTGGTGGGTTGAAAGTTCCCCCCTTTTGCTTAGTTTTTTTCCCTCCCATCATATTATTTCCTTCTTTCATTCTGCCATGAAGAATCCTCACATCCTTCTCACACTGACTGCTGCTTTCATGCTTGCATGCACATTCCCACATCTCCCACCACAGGCTCACCTCAGACCCTTCACTTCCTGGCAGCTCACTGTTTTTAGTCCAAATCCTCTCTTCCCTTCTGATTAGGTGCCTCCATAGGCTTCCAGATAAAGAGGGAGCTGTGATGCTCTCCTCACTGCACATCTGCAACCAGCAGCTGGCTGGAGCAGACCAGAGCAGCTTCTGCCAGGTGGAGGTGTTGCTCATTTACCCAGAGAGAGAGAGAGCAGGCAGGAAAGTGTTAAACACAGAGGTGTGCACCTCTGCAGCCTGCCTTTCTGAGAGCTTAGCTGCCCTGCTGTCTGAAGCACACACAGCTGAGTCCCACATCACTCTCCATGCCTGCTGAAAGCACTGCATGTTTGCCAGGGGGTTCTATGTATCTGCAGATGGCAGCAAGCTGGATGATGCAGTCTGTATGCCAGAGAGATGGGATGACATCCAGAGGGACCTGGACAAGCTGGAGGAGTGGGCTCAGGTGCAAGTATCACCAAGCTTGGAAGAGACCTCAAAGATCATCAAGTCCAACCTGTCACCACAGACCTCATGACTAAACCTCATGAGGTTCAGTAGGCAAAGTTCAAGGTCCTGCACCTAGGTCAGGGCCATCCTCATTATTAGTCTGGGCAGGAGCATGGTGAGATTGAGAGCAGCCCTGCAGAGAAGGACTTGGGGGTGCTGGTGGGGGAGAAGCTGGGCAGGAGCCAGCAATGGCAACTGGCAGCACAGAAGCAGCATGGCCAGAGATGGAGAGAGGGGATCCTGCCCCTCTGCTCTGCTCTGCTCTGCTCTGCTCTGCTCTGGGGGAACCTCACCTGCAGTGCTGTGTCCAGCTCTGGGGTTCTTAACAGAAAAAGTACATGGAGCTGCTGGAGCAAGTGCAGATAAGGCCACAAAGGTGATCAGAGGGCTGGAGAGCCTCCCCTGAGGGAACAGACTGGGAGAGGTGGGGCTGTTCAAACTAGAGAAGACTCTGGGGAGAGTTTAGAGCAGCCTTCCAGTACCTGAAGGGGGGCTACAAGAAAGCTGGAGGGGGATTGTTTCTAAGGGCCTGTGAGGATAGAAGAAGGGGCAATGCTTTGAAACTGGAGCAGGGAAGGTTTGGATTGGAGTTTAGAAAGAAGTTCTGGAGCCCCCATCCATTGAGACATTGAAGGTCAGGCTTGAGGGGGCTCTGAGCAACCTGATCTAGTTGGGGATGTCCCTGCTGGCTGCAGGGAAGCTGGACAAGAGGACCTTTAGAAGGTCCTTCTGCGTTCTGTCATCCTGAAATACTTTCAGTGTACTCTGAAGCAGACCACAGCATGGTTGTGCAGACCAAAACCCTAAGTGGTATCATCATGTCAGGGATTTCATTCCAGGAACCCAACTGTCCTGATGTAGCTTGAGGGCTTCTATCCAGGAGCTAATTGGGCAAAAAAATAACGGTGTGAAAGTGCTACTCTTTCTCTTTGACTGCTCACAGGAAGTGTGGGGATTCTCTGGGAGCTGGGAAAACAGTTTGTGCAGCTCCAGTCAGGGAGAACCTCAGCTCATGTTGAGTTATTGATGTTCCCAGAGACTGGAAAGGTCATAGTGCCCTGCTCTGAGCCATCCCTTGGGAATGCAGCCCCCAAAGGGAAAAATGGGGAAGGGAGGTGTCTCGGTCCGGAGAGGGAAGGAGACTCAGTTCTTTCGAATATTCCTGTGTTGTGAAATTAAAGGCATAAGTGAAGCCAAAATATCAACAGCCAGGCTATTTATTACATAAATAAAATGGAAATAAGAAGGGGAGAGGGAGTAGAGAGGGAGAGAGAGAAGAGAGAGAGAGAAGAGGAAAGGAATCATATTACCACACCCCTCACCCACCCCCCCAAGGCAGTTTGAGTCTGTGGAGGAAAGGTGCTGCAGGAGGTGCTGGGTTTGTAGAGAAAGGGTGCTGAGGCTTTGGCTGGAGAAGAGATGAGGTCCCTCTGGGCAGCATGGGTCAGCTCCATGAGTGGCAGCAAGCGGGACTTAGGACACGGAGAGAGGGTTCAGTCTGCTTCCTTCCTCCTCAGCGGCATGCTCCTCCTTCAGCCTTTTTCTCTCTGCGTTTTTCTTCCTCCACTGTTTTCTTCCCCCTGAGCCAGTAGTGGTCAAGTCTTTTATACAGTTTTTAGTCCTTAGCTATGTGTCCAAGCATTGTCCCTCAGGAATTCAGGAGCCAGGAAATCATAAGTATCCAGATATCGTTCCCCAGGAAGTCTTTCTGTGTATTCCTGTGAGTTTGGACAGTGGTCTGGATGGAGTGGGGGGGGGCCTCCGCCTCCTTCCTCTCCATCTCCCTGCCTACCCACTTATCACACATCAGGAGACAGGTGGAGAGTCCATTGACTCATCACCCTCCCTTCCTGGGGGTATCTGATAGCTAGGAATGATCTTGTGCTGGCTGGGTCCTTGGGTCATTGTTATAGGCCAGCTGCAGTCCAGTGTTATCACGATGCAATCACAAGGTGATTTGCATCCAGGATTGGTACTGTCTGGGCAAGCAGCAAGTGATTTTATCTTTGTTGAGTCATACAAGGAATTTAGACTCTCACAGGAGGCTTCCCTTATGCAGTTTGACATGGAATGGTCAGCTGCTTTGTCACAGAAATGGGTGCCTTTTGCAAACAGGGACCTTGAGGGCAAAGCAGACTATCTCCAGATGATTCCAGCCCCCAGCATGCTTTTCAGGCCTGCAGCAGGTATCTGACTTCATCCTGCTGCTGTTGCATTGATTCAGTGAAACTATAAAGCATTTAGTCACACATAGCTAAAATTTCACTGAGCATCCCAATGTGTTATAAACAAACAGCTTGAATCACAGAATCATGCAATGGTTGGAAGGGACCTTTAAAATCAGCCAGTTCCAACCCCCTGCCATGGGCAGGGACACCTCCCACCAGCCCAGGCTGCTCAGGGCCTCATCCAGCCTGGCATTGAACACCTCCAGGGAGGAGGCAGCCACAGCCTCCCTGGGCTACCTGTGCCAGTGTCTCACCACCCTCACTGGAAAGAATTTCTTCCTCATCTCCACTCTCAATCTCCTCTCTCCCAGCTCAAAGCTGTTGTCACTCATCCTGTTACTCCCAGCCCTTGGCAAAAGTCCCTCCCCAGCTCTCCTGGAGCCCCTTCAGGTACTGGAAGGCTGCTCTAAGGTCTCCCTGGAGCCTTTTCTTCTCCAGGCTGAAGGCCCCAACTCTCCCAGCCTGTCCCCATATGGGAGGTTCTGCAGCCCTCTGATTCCTCCCAGTCTGGGTCCCTCCTCTGGACCCACTCCAACAGTCCCATGTCCTTGTGCTGGGGGCCCCAGAGCTGGAAGTGTGGTCTGAGTGCTGCAAGTGGGGGCTGAGCAGAGCAGAGCAGAGGGTCAGAATCCCCTCCCTGTGCTGCTGCTCTCCCTGCTCTGGCTGCAGCTCAGCACTCAGCTGCCTGCTGGGCTGCCAGGGACCAGTGCTGGCTCCTGGGGAGTTTGTCACCACCTGACACCCCCAAGGCCTTCTCCTTGAAGCTGCTCTCAAGCCACTCCTCACCCAACCTAGGAGTGCATTGGGGCTGAAAAGAAAACAACTTCTTTCTTGCTTGCTTTAATTAATGTATTGATTTAAAATGCTTCTTGTTTGCTGGCTTGAATGGTCTCTGGGAGGCTGCCTCCGGGGCCGGTGCTACCTGCTGCCCTTTGCCGTGCACCGTCCTGCAACTACTGAAAGCCTTCCCTGAAGAATCTATCAAAAGCTTCCAAGCAGCCTTTCTGTAAGCAAATTGGGGGAATCATTTCCTCCTGCCTCCCTTGGTGGGCTGTGTGCACACAGGCAGGGCTCCTGAGGACCCAAAGCAAGGCCTTCCAATTTCCATTTGAAGGCAAAAGGTAATGAAGTTTAATTGTGCGCTGGGAGGGAGCATTTCCTGTGCATCGGATCAATAATGCATTGATTGCCTTTTGCCTGAGGAAAGTTTTGTGCCTGGGTGCAACCAGTAGGAATCTGGCAGAGTGCAGCCTTGTTCTGTCTGTTAATTCTGCTTTTCCTGACTTTGGATCACCAGGCCACCAAGGTGACAGCAGATGGAGAGCAAACCAGGCAGGACGCTGAGAGGACTAACGAGAGAGCGAAATCTCTGGGGCAGTTCGTCAGAGGCATCCTGCAAGCAGCTGAAGGTACTGGAGAAAGGAAAATCTGCCAACTGATTCTCAAGAAAACTGAAGGATGGTGGGGAAGAAGGTCTGAGAAACAGTGAGGGGGCCAGCAGGGACAGGGGGGAGATCATCCCCCTGCGCTCAGCACTGGGGAGGCCACACCTGCAGTGCTGTGTTCAGTTCTGGGCCACTCGCTCCAGGAGGACATTGAGGGGCTGGAACCTGTCCAGAGAAGGGCAACGAAGCTGGAGAAGGGCCTGGAGCCCCTGGGCTAGAGGAGGGGCTGAGGGAGCTGGGGGTGTTCAGGGTGGAGAAGAGGAGGCTGAGGGGAGAACTTCTTGCTCTCTGCAGCTCCCTGAAGGGAGGTTGGAGTGAGGAAGGGACAGCCTCTGCTCCTTGGAGGTGAGAGACAGGACCAAATAAATGGTTCCAAGCTTCACCAGGAGAGGTTCAGGCTGGATCTCCCATTCCCCCCAATGACCTCAAAACTCCATTGCTGCTGCCTGCTAAGGAATATCTGCTGCTTGGAATTTGCAAATTACTCTTAACCCTACCTAAGTAGCAAAGGAGAGGAGAGGTTCGGAGAGGAGAGGTTCGGAGAGGAGAGGTTCGGAGAGGAGAGGTTCGGAGAGGAGAGGTTCGGAGAGGAGAGGAGAGGAGAGGAGAGGTTCGGAGAGGAGAGGTTCGGAGAGGAGAGGAGAGGAGAGGAGAGGAGAGGAGAGGAGAGGAGAGGAGAGGAGAGGAGAGGAGAGGAGAGGAGAGGATGGAATGGAATAGAATAGACCAGGTTGGAAGAGACCTTCAGGATCATTGACTCCAACCTATCATCCAACACCACCTAATCAACTAAACCATGGCACCAAGCACCCTATCAAGTCTCCTCCTGAACACCTCCAATGATGGTGACTCCACCACCTCCCCAGGTAGCACATTCCAATGGCCAATCACTCTCTCTGTGAAGAATTTCTTCCTAACATCCAGTCTGAACTGCCCCTGGCACAGCCTGAGACTGTGTCCTCTTGTTCTGGTGATGGGTGCCTGGGAGAAGAGACCAACCCCCACCTGGCTACAACCTCCCCTCAGGGAGTTGTAGAAAGCAATAAGGTCACCCCTGAGTCTCCTGCAGGCTAAGCAACCCCAGCTCCCTCAGCCTCTCCTCACAGGGCTGTGCCCCAGACCCCTCCCCAGCCTCATTGCCCTTCTCTGGACACCTTCCAGCATCTCAACCTCATTCCTAAACTGAGGAGCCCAGAACTGGACACAGGACTCAAGGTGAGGCCTAACCAGTGCTGAGTACAGGGCAGAATGACTTCCCTGTTCCTGCTGGCCACACTCTTCCTGATGCAGGCCAGGATGTCATTGGCCTTCTTGGCCCCCTGGGCACACTGCAGGCTCATGTTCAGCCTACCATTGACCAGCACCCCCAGGTCCCTCTCTGCCTGGCCGCTCTCAGCCACTCTGACCCCAGCTTGTAGCTCTGCCTGGGGTTGTTGTGGCCAGTGTGCAGCACCTGGCACTTGGTTGTGTTCAATCTCCTGCCCTTGGCCTCTGCCCATCTGCCCAGCCTGGCAAGGTCCCTCTAGAGCCCCTCTAGTAGTGGCATGCAGCCAGATGTCTTCCTTCCACAAGCTGATTCACTGCACTTACAGTGCAGTAAGAGCTAAAGTGTTGTGAATGGCTTTAAGGAGCAAAAAATAGCTCAGCCATGAGGCTATCAAATAGGATAATGGCTGAAAAATATGAAAATTAGTGGCAATCACAGGCTGATTTTTTTTTAGTTGAAAAGTACTGATCTGTTCTCTTTTTTTCCCCCCTTCAAACTCCCACTACAGTGCTGATTTCAGTAGTTGTGCGTCTGAAGGCCCATTTGGCTCAAAAGGAAAGCTTCCACTTTTGTCCAAGTGCTGTAAAGTACATTTTCTATTGCCTTCCCTGTAACACAGCCCTGCACATGCCCTGAGCTGAACAGCAACTATGAGAAGGCTCTGAGGAGACCTAATTGTGGCCTTGCAGGATCTGCAGGGGGCTCCAAGAAAGCTGGGGAGGGACTTTGGAGGGTGTCAGGGAGGGATAGGACTGGGGGGGATGGAGCAGAACTAGAAATGGGGAGATTGAGATTGGCTGTGAGGAAGAAGTTGTTCCCCAGGAGGGTGGTGAGAGCCTGGCACAGGTTGCCCAGGGAGGTGGTGGCAGCCTCCTGCCTGGAGGTGTTTGCAGCCAGGCTGGAGGTGGCTGTGAGCAACCTGCTGCAGTGTGAGGTGTCCCTGCCCATGGCAGGGGGGTTGGGACTGGCTGAGCCTTGAGCTCCCTTCCAGCCCTGACAGTTCTGTGAGTCTATGATGATATGAAACTGGGAGTCATGCCTGACAGCCCCTCAGGCTGCCATCAAGTATGACCTGACCAGGCTGGAGACCTGGCCAGGGAGAAATCCATTGACATTCAACACCAGCAAGTGTAGAGTCCTGCACCTGGGGAAGAACAACCCCATGGATCAGCACAGGTTGGGCACTGAGCTGTTGGAGAGCAGCTCTGGGGACAAGGACCTGGGGGTGCTGGTGGACAACAGGATGGCCATGAGCCAGCAATGTGCCCTGGTGGCCAAGAAGGCCAATGGCATCCTGGGGTGGATTAGAAGGGCTGTGGTCAGTAGGTGGAGAGAGGTTCTCCTGCCCCTCTCCATTGCCCTGGTGAGGCCACATCTGGAATATTGTGTCCAGTTCTGGGCCCCTGAGGTCAAGAAGGACCTCAGGGAACTGCTTGAGAGAGTCCATCCCAGAGGCACAGAGCTGCTGCAGGCAGTGGAACATCTCCTGTGAGGCCAGGCTGAGGCAGCTGGGGCTTGGAGCTGGGAGCAGAGGAGCCTGAGGGCTGCCCTCACGGCTGAGGGTAAAGATGTGCAGGGCTGGAGCCAGGCTCTGCCCAGGGATGGCCAAGGACAGCACAAGGGGCACTGGGGGCAAGCAGGAGCAGAGGAGCTGCCAGGGGAACAGAAGGGAAAACTTTGTTCCTGTGAGGGTGCTGAGCCCTGGAGCAGGCTGCCCAGAGAGGTTGTGGAGTCTCCTGCTCTGGAGACATTCAAAACCCACCTGGCTGTGTTCCTGTGTGCCCTGCCCTGGGTGACCCTGCTCTGGCAGGGGGTTGGACTGGGTGATCTCCAGAGGTCCCTTCCCCCCCTACCACTCTGTGACTCTGTGGGATGCTGTAGTGGTTGCTTCTGCAGGTGTCTGTTCTGGTGAGCTGTGGTGGCTGTAGCAGGCAGGTTTTAGTCAGTCCTTGCTTGCAGTTCCTGTGAGCAGTTAGGGATAATTCAGCTCTCTCAAACAGATGCTCACACTCAACCATCTCATGCTGCAGCCTTCACAGCCTTGATGTCTGTATCTGGGTATCTGCTTCTGAGCACAGGAGTGGCTTTAGGCATCTGTGGCTGCCTTGCCTTTCTCTGAAATTTCCAAACCATTTCTTTTTTTCCCTAGCACTGTTGAGGCTGGATGCTGCAAAAGGCATCTTTTAGAAGTCCTTCAGCAGAGATTTGAATCTCACTGTCTTCACTTGCACTGCCTGCCCCTGAGTTCTGGGAGCAGCATGCCAGATCCTCTGCTGCTCTTCTCGGCGCTCACTGCTAATTCCTTCTTTCAGGGGAAGAACAGAGCAGAGGAGCAGCAGATTGCTCAAACCCAGCACAAAGACCTCTTCACTTTAATTATGGTGCTCAAAAGTGAACTCTAATGGAAGCTGCTATGAAGCCTGCAACATCTAAGCTGTCAGCTCCTGGCTTGGACAGCAGCACTCTGTGCTGGGTTAGGAACTGGCTGGAGGCTGAGCCCAGAGAGTGGTGGTGAATGGTGCCACAGCCAGCTGGCAGCCAGGCACCAGTGGTGTGCCCCAGAGATCAATGCTGGGCCCCATGCTCTTTAGCATCTTCATTGATGATCTGGAGGAGGGGATTGAGTCAGTCATCAGCAAGTTTGCAGATGACACCAAGCTGGGAGCAGATGTTGGTCAGTTAGAGGACAGAAGGGCTCTGCAGAGGGACCTCGACCGACTGGACAGATGGGCAGAGGCCATCAGGATGGCATTCAACAAGTCCAAGTGCCAGGTGCTGCACTTTGGCCACAACAACCCCAGGCAGAGCTACAGGCTGGGGGCAGAGTGGCTGAGAGCAGCCAAGCAGAAAGGGACCTGGGGGTGCTGATTGACAGCTGCCTAAACATGAGCCAGCAGTGTGCCCAGGGGGCCAAGAAGGCCAAGGGCATCCTGGCCTGCATCAGGAAGAGTGTGGCCAGGAGGAGCAGGGAAGTCCTTGTGCCCTGTGCTCAGCACTGCTTAGGCCACACCTTGAGTCCTGTGTCCAGTTCTGGGCTCCTCAGTTTCAGAAGGACATTGAGAGACTTGAAGGTGTCCAGAGAAGGGCAAGGAGGCTGGGGAGGGGTCTGGAGCACAGCCCTGTGAGGAGAGGCTGAGGGAGCTGGGGTTGCTTAGCCTGCAGAAGAGGAGGCTCAGGGGAGACCTTCTTGCTCTCTGCAACTCCCTGAAGGGAGGCTGTAGCCAGGTGGAGGTTGGTCTCTTCTCCCAGGCAACCAGCAGCAGAACAAGAGGACACAGTCTCAAGCTGTGCCAGGGGAGGTTTAGGCTGGAGGTGAGGAGGAAGTTCTTCAGTGAGAGAGTTGTTAGCCATTGGGATGTGCTGCCCAGGGAGGTGGTGGAGTCCCCATCCCTGGAGGTGTTCAAGAGGGGCTTGGATGTGGCACTTGGTGCCATGGTTTAGTCATGAGGTGTTGGGTGACAGCTTGGACTCGAGGATCTTGGAGGTCTCTTCCAGCCTTGGTGATTCTGTGATGCTGTGATTCTGTGCTCTGATCATTGGATTAACCAATGCTTTACATCTCCCTGCAGGAATAACCAGTGCCAGCTGCAGTTCCACTTGCTGATGGAGTCGGAGGGCTTAAAGCCTCTGCTCTTTTTCTTTACTAACTCCCTGTGTAAATATTTTCTGCCCCTCCCCCTGCAGCTGCAAAAGAAGAGGCTATAAAACTGAATGAGACACTCAGAACCCAAGATGAGAGCCTGGAGAAGAGCCTCCCAGAACTGCAGCGTGAGGCTGAAAGGATGATCGCGGAGATGAGACGCAGAGAGCTGAGCGCGCAGGAGAGAATCGCTGAAGAGGAGCTGAAGTGAGTAGAGTGACCTCAGTCTTCAGCCCCCCAGTGCTAACAGCTGGCTCTTGTAGATGTGATTCTCATCTGTTCCAGGTTTCAGTCTGGCACCTATGGGTCCTGGCCTTTCAGTTTAGGGAAGATGTTGAGATGCTGGAAGGTGTCCAGAGAAGGGCAACAAAGCTGGGGAGGGGTCTGGAGCACAGCCCTGTGAGGAGAGGCTGAGGGAGCTGGGGTTGCTTAGCCTGGAGAAGAGGAGGCTCAGGGGAGACCTTCTTGCTCTCTGCAACTCCCTGAAGGGAGGTTGTAGCCAGGTGGGGGTTGGACTCTTCTCCCAGGCACCCAGCAGCAGAACAAGAGGACACAGTCTCAAGCTGTGCCAGGGGAGGTTTAGGCTGGAGGTGAGGAAGAAATTCTTCCCAGCAAGAGAGATTGGCCATTGGAATGTGCTGCCCAGGGAGGTGGTGGAGTCACTATCTCTGGAGGTGTTTAAGAGGAGACTAGATGAGGCCCTTGGTGCCATGGTTTAGTTGATTAGATGGTGCTGGGTGATAGGTTGGACTTGATGATCTCAAAGGTCTTTTCCAACCTGGTTAATTCCATTCTATTCTATTCTATTCTATTCTATTCTATTCTATTCTATTCTATTCTATTCTATTCTATGCTATTCTATTCCATTCCATTCCATTCCATTCCATTCCATTCCATTCCATTCCATTCTACTCTTTCTATTCTATTCTATTCTATTCTATTCTATTCTATTCTATTCTATTCTATTCTATTCTATTCTATTCTATTCTATTCTATTCTATTCTATTCTATTCCATTCCATTCCATTCTATTCCATTCCATTCTATTCTATTCTATTCTATTCTATTCTATTCTATTCTAAATGTGAAGGAAATCAAAGTGTAATGCTCACCAATGGAACAGGCTGCCCAGGGAGGTGGTGGGGTCTCCATCCCTGGAGGTGCAGATTTGGCTCTTCAGGACTTAATCTGGTGGTCATGGAAGTGTTAGGTAGAACGTTGGACTTGGTGATCTTAGAGGTCTTTCTGAGTCTTAATGATTCTATGACCCTGCAGTTCTATGCCATAGAATTGTACTGGCAGCTCTTTATAACCCCTTCTGCAAAGTGCTGAAGACTTCTTAGAATCAGAGTGCTTTTGGTTGGAAAAGCTCTTTCAGATCATCCAGTCCAACCATTCTCTAACTCTACCAAGGCTGCTGCTAAGCCATGTCTCTCAGCACCACATCTCTGCCTCTTTGAAACACCTCCAGGGCTGGGGATTCAACCAGCTCCCTGGGCAGCCTGTGCCAGGCTTTGAGAACCCTTTCTGTGCAGAAGTTTCTTCTAATGAACAAGGAACCAAATAGGGATGAGAAAGATGTACCCACAGCTTTGTAAGTGCTGCCTGCAGGCTGGAGGAAGGAAGGCCTTTCCAGCAAGGTGTTTCTAGTCCTCAGGTGCAGCAGCCAACATGAGACTATCAGACTAGCAGGAAATCATTTTCTACTCTAACCCAATAGGTAGAGCAGGAAATGCAGCAGGACTGCTTTGATGGAAAGAGCTTCTCTCTCTCTCTCTCTCTCTCTCTTGCTATCCCTCCTGAAATGGGTATTTTTGTTCCTGATAAAGGAACAGTTTTTCTGCTGAGGAATACATGAATATAGGCACTGATTCCAGTCCAAGTTGCATGGTTTATCTTCAGGCTACCATTTACCTCTTTACAGATCCAAGAAATTTTGACAGTGGACTCACCAGGAGGAAAATGAATTACTGTGGATCACAGGGCAGGGAGGAAAGGTCCCTAGATAATGTTTTCTGAAGCTCTTTCATTAAAGTACTGTGTCTTGAAGAAAAACCTCCTGAAACTGCTTCAATAATGCAGTGAGACAGTGGCTGGGATGTGTTCTGCAAGGGAAAAAGGTGAAGAAAACTAAAACAGGGAGTGAGCACATGCATGGCATCATAGAGAATGGTTGGGGATGGAAGGCACCTTAATGATCATCCAGTTCCTACCCCCAGACTTGGGCAGGGATACCTCCCTCCCAGCTTGCTCAAGGCCTCATCCAACCTGGCCTTCAACACCTCCAGGGAGGAGGCAGCCACAGCCTGTGCCAGGGTCTCACCACCCTCACTCAAAAGGATTTCTTCCTCATCTCCATTCTCAATCTCCCCTCTTCCAGCTCAAAGCCATTGTTCCTCACCCTGTCACTCCCAGCCCTTGTCCAAAGTCCCTCCCCAGCTCTCCTGGAGCCCCTTCAGGTACTGGAAGGCTGCCCCAAGGTCTCTCTGGAGCCTTCTCTTCTCTTGGCTGAACAAACCCAGTTCCATGAGCCTGTGAACAAACCCAATTCCATCAGCCTGTCCCCGTAGGGGAGGTTCTTCAGCCTTCTCATCATCTTTATGACCTGGACCCTCTTCAACAGGTCCAGGTCCTTCTTGTGCTGAGGCCTCCAGACATGGAAGCAGTCCTTCAGGCAGTGTCTCACCAGAACAGAGTGGAGGGGCAGAATCCCCTCTCTTGCCTTGCTGGTCATTATGCTCACCTCTGTTCTTACAGGCTGTGCTGGGTTTAGGATTCACCCCTGTGAGTCTGTGACACAGACTCATTTGGACATAGCTGCTCTTGAGTAGCTCTGCAAGTCTCCTGATGACTCTGAAGCAGTTCAGTGTGGTTAGTCTTTGGTGAGATAGAGGATTTCCTCCCAGAGCAGTGACAGGAATCTGTGGGGTTTTTTTCCTTCCCTTTCCTGTGTTTTCATTGAGTTCTCAAAAGCTCAGTGGAGCAGAGAAATGAACTCAAAGCTTCTTGCTTTCATAGCTGGCAGAATTCTCTCACAGCTGCAGCTTTTGCCCTCATTTATTTTCCCTCCAACTTTTCAAATCAAGTCTGTAATCAGGTTGCCTCAGTGTACTGAAAGGGCACATGGGGCAATAATTTCCCTCTAAAAAGAGCATGTGAAAAATCCTCCACTTTCTGTCTCCCACTGCCCTGATTTTCATCCTTATGAAGCACATTTTTCAGGTCACCATTCCTACACATTTTCTACCAAGGGATGCTATGAGCCAGGCTTCTCTCCTTCTCTTTGCTGTGCTCAGTAGCTTTATTATTGTGTGCCTGGTTCCTTCATCAATTCCTCTGATGGCTTTGGGGCTGAGCTCCTGTGGACTTCTGCCATCAGTTGCCTCGTGAGAGTGAATTTCATGACTCAGCTGCACAGTGTTTGAAGGGAAGCCTCCTGGGTTTTGACACTGAATCACGGAATCATGGAATCAGCCAGGTTGGAAAAGACCTCAGGGATCAGCAAGTTCAACCTATTCCCTAACACCTCAAACAATATTCACTTCATCACTGTCCATTAAAAGAAAACCACATCATGTCTGCCTGTCTCTTGCCACCACAACACAAAGCAGCAAACAACCCCAAGACTGTGGGGTTTCAATGACTCTTACAAAGAGTTATGGTGAACAAGGGGGCAGGGTTTGGCTGTATGGAATTCACAGAATCACAGATTCAAGCAGGTTGGAAAAGACCTCAGAGATCATCAAGTCCAACCTAGTACCTCATACCTAACCGCTCCTGACAAATAAACCATGGCTCCAAGTGCCACAGCCAAGCCTTTCTTGAGCACCTCCAGTGATGGGGACTCCACCAGCTCCCAGGGCAGCACTTTCCAGTGGCCAATCTCTCTTGCTGGGAAGAACTTTGTCCTCACCTCCAGACTAAACCTCCCCTGGCACAGCTCGAGACTGAAAAGCAAATGGCCACTGCTGAATCCAATGAGAGACCAGAACAAGAGGACACAGTCTCAGGCTGTGCCAGGGGAGGTTTAGGCTGGATGTTAGGAAGAAGTTCTATACAGAGAGAGTGATTGCACATTGGAATGTGCTGCCTGGGGAGGTGGTGGGGTCGCCATCCCTGGAGGTGTTCAGGAGGAGACTTGATAGGGTGCTAGGTGCCATGGGTTAGTTGATTAGGTGGTGTTGGATTGGTTGATAGGTTGGATGTGATGATCTTGAAGGTCTCTTCCAACCTGGTTTATTCTATTCCATTCTATTCTATTCTATTCCATTCTATTCCATTCTATTCTATTCTATTCTATTCTATTCTATTCTATTCTATTCTATTCTATTCTATTCCATTCCATTCCATTCCATTCCATTCCATTCCATTCCATTCCATTCTATTCTATTCTATTCCATTCCATTCCATTCCATTCTATTCTATTCTATTGCATTCCATTCCATTCCATTCCATTCTATTCTATTCTATTCTATTCTATTCTATTCTATTCTATTCTATTCTATTCTATTGCATTCCATTCCATTCCATTCCATTCCATTCCATTCCATTCCATTCCATTCTATTCCATTCCATTCCATTCCATTCTATTCCATTCTATCCTGTTCTGTTCTATTCTATTTGTAACTGAGCTCTTGATACCTTGTGCCAATGGAGACCCTCAGATCACAGAACCACAGAATGGATTGGGTGGCACTGGGTGATCCCTGGAGCTCCCTTCCAAGCCCTACCTTTCTGTGATCTGTCATGTCCTGGCCCTGCAGTGCTGCAGAGGCAGAAGGCTGTTAACATTTGCCAGAAGGGTAAGGCTGGAGCTGCTTACACAAGTTAAAATGGAGGAGCTCTGGGGGATGTCCTGTTCCTCCCTATCCTTCTTCTGTGGTGCTGTCAGCAATGGGATTTAATTGCTGATCAGATATTTTGTGCTCAGAGGTTGCAGATTCAGAGCATTAATTTTATTTTTCATCAGAACCAAAGGGAACAAAACAAAACCCCAAACCCTAAATAAATCAAATCCATCTCAGAACATCCCAAAGCTGAGGTAACAACTTGGCTGTCCTTGGCTGCAGCTCAGATCCTTCATCTAAATTATGCCCAGTGGCAGAACATCTTTTCCACCTCTCAGATATTTTTTTTTCCTTTGGTGCCTGTTTATTTATGTGTTTATTTTCAGACACTTTCTGCTGGACCTGACTCTAGGCAGGCCAAGCTCCAGTGTGCCTCAGAAAATGCAGCTCTGGTTCCCTGCACAGCTTCTCTTCACACACACACAGTATCACACTGTGTCACCAAGGCTGGAAGAGACCTCAAAGATCCTCGAGTCCAAGCTGTCACCACAGACCTCATGACTAAACCATGGCACCAAGTGCCACATCCAATCCCCTCTTGAACACCTCCAGGGATGGGGACTCCACCACCTCCCTGGGCAGCACATTCCAACTCTCTCTGTGAAGAACTTTCTCCTCACCGCCAGCCTAAACTTCCCTTGGCACAGCTTGAGACTGTGTCCTCTTGTTCTGGTGCTGGCTGCCTAGGAGAAGAGACCAACCCCCACCTGGCTCCAACCTCCCTTCAGGGAGTTGGAGAGAGCAAGAAGGTCTCCCCTGAGCTTCCTCTTCTGCAGGCTAAGCAACCCCAGCTCCCTCAGCCTCTCCTCCCAGGGCTGTGCTCCAGACCCCTCCCCAGCCTCCTTGCCCTTCTCTGGACACCTTCAAGTCTCTCAATGTCCTTCCGAAACTGAGGAGCTCAGAACTGGACACAGGACTCAAGGTGTGGCCTAAGCAGTGCTGAGCACAGGGCACAAGGACTTCCCTGCTCCTGCTGGCCACACTCTTCCTGATGCAGGCCAGGATGCCCTTGGCCTTCTTGGCCCCCTGGGCACACTGCTGGCTCATGTTTACGCAGCTGTCAATCAGCACCCCCAGGTCCCTCTCTGCCTGGCTGCTCTCAGCCACTCTGCCCCCAGCCTGTAGCTCTGCCTGGGGTTGTTGTGGCCAATGTGCAGCCCCTGGCACTTGGCTGTGTTCAATCTCCTGCCCTTGGCCTCTGCCCATCTGCCCAGCCTGGCAAGGTCCCTCTGCAGAGCTCTCCTACCCTCTAACAGATCAACTCCTGCCCCCAGCTTGCTGTCATCTGCACATTTACTGCTGATGGACTCAACCCCCTCATCCAGATCATCAATGAAGATATTGAACAGGCTGGGGCCCAGCACTGCTCCCTGGGGCACAGCACTGGTGCCTGGCTGCCAGCTGGCTGTGGCACCATTCACCACCACTCTCTGGGCTCAGCCTCCAGCCAGTTCCTAACCCAGCTCAGAGAGCTGCTGCCCAAGCCAGGGGCTGACAGCTTGGCCAGGAGCTTGCTGTGGGGGATGGTGGCAAAGGCCTTGCTGCAGTCCAGACAGAAAAAAATTCATCTGTTGGGGGAAAAAAAAATCCTCTGTTGTAGGTAGAAGCACAACAGACTCCTTCTGTAGGTGTTACTTATCCTACAGATTCCTGGTGACTTGGGATTTTGCTTTATCTCTAAATCATCCCTTTGGAAGCACCTCTCTTGTTTTTTTCATCTTCCCCCACACACACACCTTGTTATATCCTTGCATAGATGCAGTGGTGTTGGACTGCATGGAACTGACTCAACAGCCTAGTATCAGGCACACAGGTGCCAGGGCATAAAGGTTCCAGTCCTCTAAAACTGGATGCAGCAGCTCTCTGATGTCTCTGGGTGTCAAGAGGAAGGGGACTGGCTGTGCTCAGTTGCACCCTGTGATAGGACAGGCAGCAATGGATAGAAACTACAGCACAGGAGGTTCCACCTCAGCTCCCTGAAGGGAGGTTGTAGCCAGGTGGGGGTTGGTCTCTTCTCCCAGGCAGCCAGCAGCAGAACAAGAGGACACAGTCTCAAGCTGTGCCAGGAGAAGTTTAGGCTGGTGGTGAGGAGAAAGTTCTTGCCAGAGAGAGTTGTTAGCCATTGGAATGTGCTGCCCAGGGAGGTGATGGAGTCCCCATCCCTGAAGGTGTTCAAGAAAGGCTTGGCTGTGGCACTTGGAGCCATGGTTTAGTTGTCAGGAGGTGTTAGGTAACAGGTTGGACTTGATGATCCCTGAGATCTTTTCCCACCTGGTTGATTCTGTGATCAACATCACAAATGACCCATCTGGATGCATTCCTGTGTGACCTGCACTAGATTCTATGATCCTGGTCTGGCAGGGGGGTTGGATTCAAAGATCTCTGGAGGTCCCTTCCAACCCCTAACATCCTGGGATGGAGAAATGCTGCATCCCCCTCCCAAAGCAGGCCCTTGGGAACTTTCTGTTTCTCTGAAGCCAAAGTCCATTAAGAATATCCCAGAAGTTCTTTTAGATCAGCAAAATTATTTGCCTGCTGGAAGTCATTAATCCAAGGATGCTGGAGGTTGTTTATTTCACAGGAAAGAATTTATGGTTCTTGACTGTCCAAAGCAGTTTGTCTGCTCCAAGGCAGCTTGAAGGCAGGCACAACTTCATAGAGTCATAGAATGGTTTGGGTTAGAAGGGATCTTAAACATCATCCAGTTCCAATCCCCCTACCATGGGCAGGGACACCTCCCACCAGGAAGGTTGCTCACAGCCTCATCCAACCTGCCCTTGAACACCTCCAGGGAGGGGACATCCACAGGCTCCCTGGGCAACCTGTGCCACTGTCTCACCACCCTCCCTGCCAAGAATCTCTTCCTAATCTTCAGTCTAATTCTCCCCACTTCCACCTTAAAGCCACTGCCCCTCATCCTCAAGGTAGGAAATCACCTTACTTCCAGGTAGGAAAGCACTTTGTGTCTTGTGTTCACCTTCATGTGAATGAAGAAAACCATTCTGACCAAGTGAAATGCTTCAGGAAAAGAGAACTCATTAGGGCAGATCTCAAGAATGGCAGCTCCCAAAAAAAAGACAGACAAAAAAGAGCCAAAACAGTCTCAGTGGAAAATATTTCAGTGTTTTCTAGGCTGTTGCCTCTACAAAGTTCTTTGTGCTACAGCCACAGGCAGGCCTGGAGACAACAGTGACAAAGGGCCTCTGTGTTGGCCAGAGAGGCAGGGGATATGCTCAGGTGTATGGAGGCTCCCATGTGTGGAAGGTGTCCAGAGCAGGGCCATGAGGAGGAGCAGAGGGCTGGAGCTGCTCTGCTGTGAGCACAGACTGAGGGAGTTGGGGTTGTGCAGGCTGGAGAGGAGAAGGCTCCCAGGAGACCTCATTGTGGCCTTGCAGGATCTGCAGGGGGCTCCAAGAAAGCTGGGGAGGGACTTCTGAGGGTGTCAGGGAGGGATAGGACTGGGGGGGATGGAGCAGAACTAGAAATGGGGAGATTGAGATTGGCTGTGAGGAAGAAGTTGTTCCCCATGAGGGTGGCGAGAGCCTGGCACAGGCTGCCCAGGGAGGTGGTGGCAGCCTCCTGCCTGGAGGTGTTTGCAGCCAGGCTGGAGGTGGCTGTGAGCAACCTGCTGCAGTGTGAGGTGTCCCTGCCCATGGCAGGGGGTTGGGACTGGCTGCTCCTTGAGGTCCCTTCCAGCCCTGACAATCTATGAGTCTATGATTCTAAATAGGACCTTAATGACATTTAAAGACCTCTTTAAGAAAGGGTTTAGAGTTTAAGGTGGAACATTAGCCTAGTCCCTGACTGCAGAGACTGTAAGTAAAATAAATGACCATTGGATATAAAAGAAAAATAATGATAATGTCTATAGAACTGATTGGTTTGCTAGTGGGGTTGTAGAGTAGTTGTATAAACTATTCTGTCTCTTTTCCCAGCTGTGCTGATCTTGGCTGCATTCTTTGTTAGAATAGAATAGAATAGAATAGAATAGAATAGAATAGAATAGAATAGAATAGAATAGAATTAACCAGGTTGGAAAAGACCTTTGAGATCATCAAGTCCAACCTATCACCCAACACCATCTGATCAACTAAACCATGGCACCAAGGGCCTCACCCAGGCTCTTTTTAAACACCTCCAGTGGTGGGGACTCCACCACCTCCCTGGGCAGCACATTCCAATGGCCAACTCTTTTTCTGGGAAGAATTTCTTCCTAACCTTCAGCCTAAACTTCCCCTGGCACAGCTTGAGATTGTGTCCTCTTGTTCTGCTGCTGGGTGCCTGGGAGAAGAGACCAACCCCCACCTGGCTACAAGCTCCCTTCAGGGAGTTGCAGAGAGCAAGAAGGTCTCCCCTGAGCCTCCTCTTCTGCAGGCTAAGCAACCCCAGCTCCCTCAGCCTCTCCTCACAGGGCTGTGCTCCAGACCCCTCCCCAGCCTCCTTGCCCTTCTCTGGACACCTTCAAGTCTCTCAATGTCCTTCTTGAGCTGAGGAGCCCAGAACTGGACACAGGACTCAAGGTGTGGCCTCAGCAGTGCTGAGCACAGGGCACAAGGACTTCCCTGCTCCTGCTGGCCACACTCTTCCTGATGCAGGCCAGGATGCCACTGAGCATCTTGTCCACCTGGGCACAATGCAGTCTCCTGTTCAGCTGCTGTCAACCACTACCCCCACATCCCTTTCTGCTCTTCAGCCACTCTGCCCCCAGCCTGCAGCACTGCCTGGGGCTGTTGTGGCCAGTTGGGTGCAGGGAACATGAGCTCAGTGCCTTCACGGGTGGTGATGTCTTGCAGGAACGCAGAAGATCTTTTGACCAAGGTGAAGAGATTATTTGGTGAGCCCAGTGGGAAAAATGAAGATCTCAAAAAGGAGGTGAGGGACAAGCTGGCCAACTACCACAGCAAGGTTGATGATGCTCGGCAGCTGCTGAGAGAGGCCAGCAGCAAAATCAGGAAAGCTGAGCGGCTGTCTGCCACCAACCAAAGGAACATGACCCTGGTAGAGGTGAGTGCTGAGAGGCTGTGTCCCTGGTGTGGTGACATAGGCTCTGCCTTTAACATTTCTTCACACATCTTAGATTCACAGAATCATAGAATCAACCAGGTTGGAAAAGACCTCAGAGATCATCAAGTCCAACCTCTCACCCAGCACCATCTGATCAACTAATCCATGGCACCCAAAGGCCTCATCCAGGCTCTTCCTAAACACGTCCACGGATGGTGACTCCACCACCTCCCTGGGCAGCACATCCCAAGGGCCAATCTCTCTTGCTGGGAAGAACTTCTTCCTAACATCCAGCCTAAACCTCCCCTGGTGCAGCCTGAGACTGTGTCCTCTTGTTCTGCTGCTGGGTGCCTGGGAGAAGAGACCAACCCCCACCTGGCTACAACCTCCCCTTCAGGAAGTTGTAGACAGCAAGGTCTCCCCTGAGCCTCTTCTGCAGGCTAAGCAACCCCAGCTCCCTCAGCCTCTCCTCCCAGGGCTGTGCTCCAGACCCCTCCCCAGCCTCCTTGCCCTTCTCTGGACACCTTCCAGCAACTCAGCATCTTTCCTAACCTGAGGAGCCCAGAACTGGTCACAGGACTCCAGGTGTGGCCTCAGCAGTGCTGAACACAGGGCATAAGGACTTCCCTGCTCCTCCTGGCCACACTCTTCCTGATGCAGGCCAGGATGCCCTTGGCCTTCTTGGCCCCCTGGGAACACTGCTGGCTCATATTCAGCTACTGTCAACCAGCACCCCCAGGTCCCTCTCTGCCTGGCTGCTCTCAGCCCCTCTGACCCCAGCCTGTAGCACTGCCTGGGGTTGCTGTGGCCAAAGTGTAGAACCTGGCACTTAAATGTGTTCAATCTCCTGCCCTTGGACTCTGCCCATCTGTGCAGCCTGAGGACAATACCCTGGGACAAGCTGTCTCTCCCCCCCAGGACTCGCTAGCCTCTGGAGGAATTTTCTTCATGGATGCACCAATTAACTCTTAATTTCCCTTAACCTACAACATGTAATTGAAAGGAAGGGTGTCCCTCAGAAGGAGGAAATGCCTTGCTTGTCAGAAGCAGAATGACTCCACCACTTCATCCAAATGCTCTCGCCTGCTTTTAGACACTGAGCTTTGGACAGTGCTGCTTTGGAGTCTGGGAGAAATTAACCTCATCCCAGTATAAGCAGTCATGTAAAATTCAAATGCTGTGCTCAAGACTTAAAGAGGAGTTCAGTTCAAATATTTGCTGTCACATATTTGCTCCTAGAAAACTCAGACTTCCATCTCCTCCTCCAACCCCTGGGAAGAAGCCTGCAGGGGGCTCTCTGAATATTCCAGAGCAATAAATCAAACTCTGTCCTCTGTAGTTAGCAGCTGCTGGAAGTGATCTCCCTCATAGCAGAGGGGTCCACTTGTGATTTAATTTGAAGGGCAGAGACTTAAAGAGCATATTATACTGTACATTAGCAAGCATTTAACCAAGCCAGAAAGGGCAGAGTCAACCTAATGAAGATAAATGTCTCAGCTCTGCCTCTCGCTGCGCTTTCGCCTCCTGTACAGTGATGAGGTTGGAGTTGGGAGCCCTCAGAACTCAGCAGAGAGTTGTGGGCTTGATTGAATGAAGGGAATTGAATGGTGTAGAGGAGTCAGGTGGTCTCTGCTCTGTGCATTTGCTTCCCAGAGGCTGGAGAAACTCTCTGGTAATCTCACTTGGAGAATATTCTCTGCATCACAGTACCATGGTGCCTGAAGGCATCCTTCCCATCAGCCCTGCCTGCCTGGCTCTTATGAGGAGTTTATTGTGGCTGTGTTTTGACCAAGAAGCCATCACAGCACTTACTTACAGTGCCATGATAGAACAGAACAGAACAGAATAGAATAGAATAGAGCAGAATAGAATAGAGTAGAATAGAGTAGAGTAGAATAGAATAGAATAGAATGGAATAGACTAGAATGGAATGGAATGGAATGGAATGGAATGCAATGCAATGCAATGCAATGCAATGCAATGCAATGCAATGGTCTAGACTAGACTAGAATGGAATGGAATGGAATAGACTAGAATAGAATGGAATGGAATGGAATGGAATGGAATGCAATGCAATGCAATGCAATGCAATGCAATGGGCTAGACTAGACTAGAATGGAATGGAATGGAATAGACTAGAATAGAATGGAATGCAATGCAATGCAATGCAATGGACTAGACTAGACTAGAATAGAATAGAATAGAATAGAATGGAATAGACTAGACTGGAATGGAATGGAATGGAATGGAATGGAATGCAATGCAATGCAATGCAATGCAATGCAATGGACTAGACTAGACTAGACCAGACTAGAATAGACTAGACTAGAAGTAGAATAGAATTAACCAGGTTGGAGAAGACCTCAGAGATCATCAAGTCCAACCTATCACCCAGCACCATCTGATCAACTAAACCATGGCACCAAGGGCCTCAGCCAGTCTCCTCTTAAACACCTCCAGGGATGGGGACTCCACCACCTCCCTGGGCAGCACATTCCAATGGCTAACAACTCTCTCTGGGAAGAACTTTCTCCTCACCTCCAGCCTAAACCTCCCCTGGCACAGCTTGAGACTGTGTCCTCTTGTTCTGCTGCTGGCTGCCTGGGAGAAGAGCCCAACCCCCACCTGGCTACAACCTCCCTTCAGGTAGTTCATAGCACTTACTCCTAGAATGGTCTCCTGACAAACACCCCTGGGATACTCCATGGATCTTGCACAGGAGCTTGCCAGTTCCTTAGTCAGAAGTCCATCCATGAAGCTTTTAGTTTTGCATTCAGCAGTCAGTGAAACACCAGTGGCTGTAAACAGGCAGGTGATTCTAAGATGAGCATCTCCTGCAGGGCCAGGGCTTTGTCACAGTAATCCTCTGCCAGGAGTGCTCCTTGCTGGAGGTTCACTCCCTGCTCTCCTGCGTGCTGCTGGTGGGGGGTGGCTGCAGATGGGTTTGATCTCCTGTGGGGCTGAACACAGCAGGCTGCCTGTGCCCCTGCCCAAGGGTGCCAGCAGTGCTGTTTTGGGCAGATCAGCTTCTGGACTGGCTGGTGGGACCCTGCTGAGCTTTGCAGAGCACAAAACAATTGTAAGGTGGCAGAATATTTGGGTACATTTTGCCTCAATAGGCAGAGAAGATGATCTTCACAATGAGAGACTGGCACATCTGGGTGCTGATTAGGGTTTCCAGCTCCTTTCTGATCACTGTGCAGTAGTACTGATGTCTTTGTTTAAAGAGGAGACAGGTGTCATTTTAAACCCCCAGAAAAGAGTAGAATCAAAGGCTCTTGTTGAATTGGAGAGAAATACAGAAATGTATTCAAAAATACACAGAAGAGTGCAGAATACATGAATCCCTGAGACCTAATGCATATCCCAGATGAATGGAGGGTGCCTGAAAACCACAGACTCACAGAATCCCCAAGGTTGGAAGAGACCTCAGAGATCATCCAGTCCAAGCTGTCACCACAGACCTCATCACTAAACCATGGCACCAAGTGCCACATCCAATCCCCTCTTGAACACCTCCAGGGATGGGGACTCCACCACCTCCCTGGGCAGCACATTCCAATGGCTAACAACTCTCTCTGGGAAGAACTTTCTCCTCACCTTCAGCCTAAACCTCCCCTGGCACAGCTGGAGACTGTGTCCTCTTGTTCTGGTGCTGGTTGCTTGAGAGAAGAGACCAAACCCCACCTGGCTACAGCCTCCCTTCAGGGAGTTGTAGAGAGCAAGAAGGTCTCCCCTGAGCCTCCTCTTCTGCAGGCTAAGCAACCCCAGCTCCCTCAGCCTCTCCTCACAGGGCTGTGCTCCAGACCCCTCCCCAGCCTCCTTGCCCTTCTCTGGACACCTTCAAGTCTCTCAATGTCCTTCTTGAGCTGAGGAGCCCAGAACTGGACACAGGACTCAAGGTGTGGCCTAAGCAGTGCTGAGCACAGGGCACAAGGACTTCCCTGCTCCTGCTGGCCACACTCTTCCTGATGCAGGCCAGGATGCCCTTGGCCTTCTTGGCCCCCTGGGCACACTGCTGGCTCATGTTCAGGCAGCTGCCAATCCCAAAAAGCCTTTCCCCAGCCAGACTTATCCCAAAGCCCCAGTGCTCCTGTTCTCCTCTCCCATTGCCTCCCTTCCATTAGGCCTAAAGAGGCCAAAAATTGCACAGGACAAATTAACCTGGCCTCTGAAGGCCACAAACAGGCCTGAGAAACTCCCCTATGCTACCAGATAAAGCCTCCTGGCAGAGAGCAGACAGGAGGGAGAAAAGGGGAAGAACTGACTCTGCAGGCAGTTTTCTGGGGATGCAGGCATTGTGGGGATGGAATAACAGAACATTACCATTTCCTGCCCACCCCTGGACACTCTGAACCTCCTGGAGGTCTGTCATTTCATGGTTTTCTTAAGGGCACCCATGTCAAACCGTGACAACTGCTCAGTCCCTCTGTTGTAGATGCAAAGCTGGGCACAGGAGGACAAAGAAAAGATAAAGAATCACAGAATCAACTAGGTTGGAAAAGACCTCAGGGATCATCAAGTCCAACCTAGTACCTAATACCTAACACCTCCTGACAACTAAACCATGGCTCCAAGTGCCACATCAGAGCCTTTCTTGAACACCTCCAGGGATGGAGACTCCACCACCTCCCTGGGCAGCACATCCCAGTGGCCAATCTCTCTTGCTGGGAAGAACTTTCTCCTCACCTCCAGCCTAAACCTCCCCTGGCACAGCTTGAGACTGTGTCCTCTTGTTCTGCTGCTGGGCAGCACATTCCAGTGTCCAATTACTGCTTCTCTTACCTTACATTGTGTGTGCTTTATCGTGGTCCCTTGCTCTGAAAGCTCAGAGCAGTCCAGGAGAGGCTTTGTGGCATGGTAGCAAAGTGCAGCCTTGTACTGGGGCTGCTGGCTTTCACTCTGGCATCCTCCTTCTGGCTAACACCTCCTGTTTTGCTTTGTGTGCACACAACCCACAGAAAAAGAAGCAAGCTGTAGAAGATGGCAGACAAGATGTTGAAAAGACCCTGCAGGAAGGGAATGATGTCCTTAATGAAGCCAACAGACTTGCAAATGAAATCAGCCTGGCTCTAGAGGTGAGTGGTTTATCAGAGAACTGTCAGGGCTAGAAGGGACCTCAAGAATCAGCCAGCTCCAACCCCCTGCCATGGGCAGGGACACCTCACACTACAGCAGGTTGCTCACAGCCACCTCCAGCCTGGCTGCAAACACCTCCAGGCAGGAGGCTGCCACCACCTCCCTGGGCAACCTGTGCCAGGCTCTCACCACCCTCCTGGGCAACAACTTCTTCCTCACAGCCAGTCTCAATCTCCCCATTTCTAGTTTTGTTCCATCCCCCCCAGTCCTATCCCTCCCTGACACCCTCAGAAGTCCCTCCCCAGCTTTCTTGGAGCCCCCTGCAGATCCTGCAAGGCCACAATGAGGTCTCCTGGGAGCCTTCTCCTCTCCAGCCTGCACAACCCCAACTCCCTCAGTCTGTCCTCACAGCAGAGCAGCTCCAGCCCTCTGCTCCTCCTCCTCCTGGCCCTGCTCTGGACACTTTCCAGCCCCTCCAGATCCTTCCTGGCACAGAGGCTCCAGCACTGGACCCAGAGCTCCAGGATATTATTGGTTCTGGAAATATTTTCATCTTACCTTGAAAATAGTTTCAATGAAGGGGAAAACTGGAAAAGAAACAAATGGCAATGGGTTGTTGGAACAGGAATGGTGGCTCTTCAGAAAGTATAGTCCTTGCTAAAACTGTAGAATTATTGAATCACAGAGTGGTTTGGGTTAGAAGGAACCTTAAAAATCATCAGGTTCCAACCTTTCTACCATGGGCAAGGACACCTCCCACCAGCCCAGGTTGCTCAAGGCCCAACCTGGCCTTTAACACCTCTGGGGAAGGTGCCCAGCCTTCCTGAGCAACCTGTTCCAGTGTCTCAGCATCCTCGCTGCCAAGAATTTCTTCCTCATCTCCAGCCTCAATCTCCCCTCTCCCAGCTCAAAGCCATTGTCCCTCATCCTGTCACCCCCAGCCCTTGTCAAAATCTCTCTCCAAGATACTTTAACAAGCAAAAATACATTGGAGACACTCAAAGGGCCCTGAATCCTCTGCCATTGCTTAGTTGTGACAATTTAATGTCCTTGAAAGCTGAAAGACCTTTCTGTTGTCCTTTTCAGTACGTGGAAGGTGTTGCAGATAAGATCCAGCCCATGTCTGATCAGCTGAAGGATAAAATAGATGACTTGACGCAAGAAATCCGTGACAGGATGCTGCCAGAAAAGGTCCTGCAGGCTGAGGACCATGCAGCCCAGCTGAATGACTCCTCTGGAATCCTGGATGGGTAAGGCAGCCAGGGGCTGGCCAGGGGCAAGGCAGGAAGCAGAGCTCTGTACAATTGCTTGGCAGAATAGAATAGAATAGAATAGAATAGAATAGAATAGAATAGGATAGGATAGGATAGGATAGGATAGGATAGGATAGGATAGGATAGGATAGGATAGGATAGAATAAGACAGAATAAGATAGAATAAGATAGAATAGAATAGGATAGGATAAGATAGGATAGAATAGAATAGAATAGAATAGAATAGAATAGGATAGGATAGGATAGGATAGGATAGGATAGAATAGGATAGGATAGGATAGGATAGGATAGGATAGGATAAGATAGGATAGGATAGGATAGAATAGAATAGAATAGAATAGAATAGAATAGAATAGAATAGAATAGAATAGAATAAGATAGGATAGGATAGGATAGGATAAGATAGGATAGGATAGGATAGAATAGGATAGGATAGGATAGAATAGAATAGAATAGAATAGGATAGGATAAGATAGGATAGGATAGGATAAGATAGGATAGAATAGAATAGAATAGAATAGAATAGAATAGAATAGAATAGAATAGAATAGAATAGAATAGACCAGGTTGGAAGAGACCTTCAAGATCATCACATCCAACCTATCATCCAACACCACCTGATCAACTAAACTATGCAACCAAGCACCCTATCAAGTCTCCTCCTGAGCATCTCCAGGGATGGGGACTCCACCACCTCCCTGGGCAGCACATTCCAATGGCTAACAACTCTCTCTGGGAAGAACTTTCTCCTCACCTCCAGCCTAGACCTCCTCTGGTGCAGCCTGAGACTGTGTCCTCTTGTTCTGGTACTGGGTGCCTGGGAGAAGAGAACAACCTCTGCCTGTCCACAACCTCCCTTCAGGGAGTTGTAGAAAGCAGTAAGGTCACCCCTGAGTCTCCTCTTCTGCAGGCTAAGCAACCCCAGCTCCCTCAGCCTCTCCTCACAGGGCTGTGCTCCAGACCCCTCACCAACTTTGTTGCCCTTCTCTGGACACCTTCAAGTCTCTCAATGTCCTTCTTCAACTGAGGAGCCCAGAACTGGGGCTCTCTCTGGGGAGACCTTCTTGCTCTCTCCAACTCCCTGAAAGGAGATTGTAGCCAGGAGGGGGTTGATCTCTTCTCCCAGGCACCCAGCAGCAGAACAAGAGGACACAGTCTCAAGCTGTGCCAGGGGAGGTTTAGTTTGGAGGTGAGGAGAAAGTTCCTCCCAGAAAGAGGAATTGGCCATTGGAATGTGCTGCCCAGGGAGGTGGTGGAGTCCCCATCCCTGGAGGTGTTCAAAAAAGCCTTGGATGTGGCACTTGAAGCCCTGGTTTAGTTGTCAGGAGGTGTTAGGTAATAGGTAGTAGGTTGGACCTGATGATCTCTGAGGTCTTTCCCAACCTTACTGATTCTTTAATTCTCTGAAGAAATCCCCAGCTGCTGTGTAATCTTGCATCAGGGTAAAGCCATTGGCTTTGTGCACTGGCATCCACCAGCCATATTTCACAGGCAAGTATCCTCTCCATCTGTCTTAGGAATTCCAAAGTGTATCTCTCTTCACAACAAGCCCCTTGAATGTCTGTCAGTTACTACTAAATGTGCTGGGAAATGCCCTTTTGTCTTGTTGAAGGAGAGCCCTTTCTCTCCAATCACCCTCCAAGGCTTCAAGCAGTGTCTTGGCTGATGGTGAGGATGTTCTCTTGACAATTAGAACATGTATCTGTTCATGAATTTAACCTACCCAGCACTGCTATTTTTCTCCTCTGTACAAGGGTATATTAGGATAGATTTCTCCCCTGTGGCCAATCACCTGCTCAGGAGGAGACATCAGTGCTACTTGGCAAAATCAGTTCAATTCCTTCCTAAGCAGAAGGGATGTGAAGCCTTTTGCTCAGCAGTAGCTAGCCAGCCAGCCTGGGCTGCACAGCTCTCTACCACAGCACCACAAACACGGCAGCCTGTAGCTGGGAAGAGAGCTGCTTCTCCAGGGTTGATGCAGAGGGGACTCTCTCCCTCTGTTAACTGCTCATGGAGCCCAGGGATTGACCACAAACACTGCAGCCTGTAGCTGGGAAGAGAGCTGCTTCTCCAGGAGTGATGCAGAGGAGACTCTCTCCCTCTGTTAACTGCTCATGGAGCCCAGGGATTGACCACAAACACTGCAGCCTGCAGCTGGGAAGAGAGCTGCTTCTCCAGGAGTGATGCAGAGGGGACTCTCTCCCTCTGTTAACTGCATGTGGAGCCCAGGGATTGACCACAAACACTGCAGCCTGTAGCTGGGAAGAGAGCTGCTTCTCCAGGGTTGATGCAGAGGGGACTCTCTCCCTCTGTTAACTGCTCATGGAGCCCAGGGATTGACCACAAACACTGCAGCCTGTAGCTGGGAAGAGAGCTGCTTCTCCAGGAGTGATGCAGAGGAGACTCTCTCCCTCTGTTAACTGCTCATGGAGCCCAGGGATTGACCACAAACACTGCAGCCTGTAGCTGGGAAGAGAGCTGCTTCTCCAGGAGTGATGCAGAGGAGACTCTCTCCCTCTGTTAACTGCATGTGGAGCCCAGGGATTGACCACAAACACTGCAGCCTGTAGCTGGGAAGAGAGCTGCTTCTCCAGGGTTGATGCAGAGGGGACTCTCTCCCTCTGTTAACTGCTCATGGAGCCCAGGGATTGACCACAAACACTGCAGCCTGTAGCTGGGAAGAGAGCTGCTTCTCCAGGAGTGATGCAGAGGAGACTCTCTCCCTCTGTTAACTGCTCATGGAGCCCAGGGATAGACCACAAACACTGCAGCCTGTAGCTGGGAAGAGAGCTGCTTCTCCAGGGTTGATGCAGAGGGGACTCTCTCCCTCTGTTAACTGCTCATGGAGCCCAGGGATTGACCACAAACACTGCAGCCTGTAGCTGGGAAGAGAGCTGCTTCTCCAGGAGTGATGCAGAGGAGACTCTCTCCCTCTGTTAACTGCTCATGGAGCCCAGGGATAGACCACAAACACTGCAGCCTGTAGCTGGGAAGAGAGCTGCTTCTCCAGGAGTGATGCAGAGGGGACTCTCTCCCTCTGTTAAGTGCATGTGGAGCCCAGGGATTGACCACAAACACTGCAGCCTGTAGCTGGGAAGAGTGCTGCTTCTCCAGGAGTGATGCAGAGGAGACTCTCTCCCTCTGTTAACTGCATGTGGAGCCCAGGGATTGACCAAAACACTGCAGCCTGTAGCTGGGAAGAGAGCTGCTTCTCCAGGAGTGATGCAGAGGAGACTCTCTCCCTCTGTTAACTGCATGTGGAGCCCAGGGATTGACCACAAACACTGCAGCCTGTAGCTGGGAACAGAGCTGCTTCTCCAGGAGTGATGCAGAGGAGACTCTCTCCCTCTGTTAACTGCATGTGGAGCCCAGGGATTGACCAAAACACTGCAGCCTGTAGCTGGGAAGAGAGCTGCTTCTCCAGGAGTGATGCAGAGGAGACTCTCTCCCTCTGTTAACTGCATGTGGAGCCCAGGGATTGACCACAAACACTGCAGCCTGTAGCTGGGAACAGAGCTGCTTCTCCAGGAGTGATGCAGAGGAGACTCTCTCCCTCTGTTAACTGCATGTGGAGCCCAGGGATTGACCACAAACACTGCAGCCTGTAGCTGGGAACAGAGCTGCTTCTCCAGGAGTGATGCAGAGGGGACTCTCTCCCTCTGTTAACTGCTCATGGAGCCCAGGGATTGACCACAAACACTGCAGCCTGTAGCTGGGAAGAGAGCTGCTTCTCCAGGAGTGATGCAGAGGACACTCTCTCCCTCTGTTAACTGCTCATGGAGCCCAGGGACTGACCACAAACACTGCAGCCTGTAGCTGGGAAGAGAGCTGCTTCTCCAGGAGTGATGCAGAGGGGACTCTCTCCCTCTGTTAACTGCTCATGGAGCCCAGGGATAGACCACAAACACTGCAGCCTGTAGCTGGGAAGAGAGCTGCTTCTCCAGGAGTGATGCAGAGGAGACTCTCTCCCTCTGTTAACTGCTCATGGAGCCCAGGGATTGACCACAAACACTGCAGCCTGTAGCTGGGAAGAGAGCTGCTTCTCCAGGAGTGATGCAGAGGAGACTCTCTCCCTCTGTTAACTGCTCATGGAGCCCAGGGATTGCACCTTCCACCTCCTTTGTCTTCCCTATTACATTCTTTAGCAATCATTCCATACCCACTGAAGCAAGGACTGGAGCCCAGCTGGCCCAGTTGCCCAGAGAGCAGATTAATTACCAGGTTAGAGAAGGGATTTCTCTTTTCTTCCACACACAGTCTGAGGAATGAAGTTTTTCATTCCTGGAATGAATGAATAGGTGGAATAGATCCAGCTGGAGTAGTCCCTGCCTCCCTCATAGTGCCATACAACTTGGCAGCTAAAGCACTTCCCAGAGAGGCAAAACTCCAAGTGTAAATCCATTCTTGCCTAGTGCAGGTGGGGATTTTTAGCTCATTTAGCCTTTATTCAGGAAAAGCATCACAGGCATCAGGCTGTGTACTGAGACAGATGGCTGGAAGTTGAGCAGGCAGGTCAATGTGTGCTGTTGAGCTCTGCTAGCAGGTTTAATGTGCCTGCATCAGAAACAGTGTGGCCAGCAGGAGCAGGGAAGTCCTTGTGCCCTGTGCTCAGCACTGCTTAGGCCACACCTTGAGTCCTGTATCCAGTTCTGGGCTCCTCAGCTCAAGAAGGACATTGAGAGACTTGAAGGTGTCCAGAGAAGGGCAAGGAGGCTGGGGAGGGGTCTGGAGCACAGCCCTGTGAGGAGAGGCTGAGGGAGCTGGGGTTGCTTAGCCTGCAGAAGGGGAGGCTCAGGGGAGACCTTCTTGCTCTCTGCAACTCCCTGAAGGGAGGTTGTAGCCAGGTGGGGGTTGGTCTCTTCTGCCAGGCACCCAGCAGCAGAACAAGAGGACACAGTCTCAAGTTGTGCCAGGAGATGTTTAGGTTGGAGGTGAGGAGAAAGTTCTTCAGTGAGAGAGTTGTTAGCCATTGGAATGTGCTGCCCAGGGAGGTGGTGGAGTCCCCATCCCTGGAGGTGTTCAAGAGGGGATTGGATGTGGCACTTGGTGCCATGGTTTAGTTAGTCTTGAGGTGTTGGGTGACAGCTTGGACTTGATGATCTCTGAGGTCTTTTGCAACCTTGGTGATTCTATGCTTCTCTCTTTGCTTTCCCCATCCCCACAGAATCCTTGCTGAAGCCAAAAACCTCTCCTTCAATGCCACCCGTGCCTTCAATGCTTACACCAACATCAAGGATTCCACAGATGAAGCTGAGAGAGTGGCCCAGCAAGCCAAGGCTCTTGCAAATGAAGCTATGGAAGCGGTAAGGAAAAGAAGTCAGCGGGGAGGGAGGCTGAGGATTGCTGTGGGACTGTGCTCCATGTGTTTCCCAGCCCCTGACTTTATTTGGAGAGCCTTGCCACTGTAGTTTCTTATGCTAAGATCAGGAAGCTGTGCCCCAGTCAGAGCTGTGGATACCTTCAGACTGCATCCCCATTTCCCTCCTCCCATCCCTTGTTTTCCTTTCCCTTTTTCCTTGTTCACAGTCTCACAGTATAACTAAGGTTGGAAGAGACCCCAAGGATCATCAAGTCCAACCTGTTCCAACAGACCTCACAACTAGACCATGGCACCAAGTGCCACATCCAATCTCCCCTTGAACACCTCCAGGGATGGGGACTCCACCACCTCCCTGGGCAGCACATTCCAATGGCGAACGACTCGCTCGGTGAAGAACTTTCTCCTCACCTCGAGTCTAAACCTCCCGTGGCACAGCTGGAGACTGTGTCCCCTTGTTCCGGTGCTGGTTGCCTGGGAGAAGAGACCAACCCCCTCCTATCTACAACCACCTCTCAGGTAGTTGTAGAGGGCAATGAGGTCTCCCCTGAGCCTCCTCTTCTGCAGGCTAAGCAACCCCAGCTCCCTCAGCCTCTCCTCACAGGGCTGTGCTCCAGACCCCTCCCCAGCCTCCTTGCCCTTCTCTGGACACCTTCAAGTCTCTCAATGTCCTTCTTGAGCTGAGGAGCCCAGAACTGGACACAGCACTCAAGGTGTGGCCTAACCAATGCAGAGTACAGGGGCACAATGACCTCCCTGCTCCTGCTGGCCACACTATTCCTAATGCAGGCCAGGATGCCATTGGCCTTCTTGGCCACCTGGGCACACTGCTGGCTCATGTTTAGGTGGCTGTCAATCAGCACCCCCAGGTCCCTCTCTGTTTGGGAGCTCTCAGCCATTCTGCCCCCAGCCTGTAGCTCTGCCTGGGGTTGCTGTGGCCAAAGTGCAGCCCCTGGCACTTGGACTTGTTGAATGCCATCCTGTTGGCCTCTGCCCATCTGCCCAGTCGGTCGAGGTCCCTCTGTTGTTTTGCCTCCCTTAGTTTTCTGCCTCTCAGTCTCTGCCTGTGGCTCAGCTTTCAGTCAGCAGTGTAGGTCACCCAACACTCAGTACAGCTGGGTTTTATTTAACAGATGTTTTGCTTGTATCTAAAGGATCCATGCCTTGACTGACTCATCATAGAATCATCACAGAATGGTTTGGGTTGGAAGGGACCTCGAAGATCATCCAGTTCCAAGCCCCTGCCATGGGCAGGGACACCTCCCACCAGCACAGCTTGCTCAAGGCCTCATCCAGCCTGGCCTTGGACACCTTCAGGGCATCCACAGCCTCCCTGGGCAACCTGTGCCAGGGTCTCACCACCCTCACTGCTGAGAATTTCTTCCCCATCTCCATTCTCAATCTCCTCTCTCCCAGCTCAAAGCCATTGTCCCTCATTCTGTCACTCCCAGCCTTGGCAAAAGTCCCTCCCCAGCTCTCCAGGAGCCCTTTTCAGGTCCTTCAAGGCTGCTCTGAGGTCTCCCTGGAGCCTTCTCTTCTCCAGGCTGGACAGCCCCAATTCCCTCAGCCTGTCCCATGGGGGAGGTTCTCCAACCCTCTGATTCTTCCCACTCTGGGTCCCTCCTCTGGACCCATTCCAACACTTCCATGTCCTTGTGCTGGGGGCCCCAGAGCTGGTTGCAGTACTGCAGGTGGAGTCTCTCCAGAGCAGAGGAGCAGAATCACCTCCCTTAACCTGCTCACCCTCTAGTTCCTTTCCCTCAAATTCCTCAGCCTGTTGTTCCATGGAAGTGCTCAGAGTCCCTTCTCTGCTCACAGGATGAACCTGGCAGAATTCTAGAAGTGAGGACTTGCAGGAGGGCACCAGAAAGTGTAATGCATAGGAAGCATGAAGAGCTGCCTCTGTGAATTCTTACTGTGAGGGACAGCATGCAGAGCTGCAGAGCAACCAGGGAGGATGTTTAAAGGCAGCTAAAGCCAGCTCAGCTCTGGAGCCTGAGTCAGAAAGAGGAACTCAGCTCCTTGCTGCCCCATCCTCTTCAATATCTTTGTTGATGATCTGGAGGAGGGGATGGAGTCCATCAGCAGTAAATGTGCAGCTGACAGCAAGCTGGGGGCAGGAGTTGATCTGTTAGAGGGCAGGAGAGCTCTGCAGAGGGACCTTGCCAGGCTGGACAGATGGGCAGAGGCCAACAGGATGGCATTCAACAAGTCCAAGTGCCAGGGGCTGCACTTTGGCCACAACAACCCCAGGCAGAGCTACAGGCTGGGGACAGAGTGGCTGAGAGCAGCCAGGCAGAGAGGGAGCTGGGGGTAGTGGTTGACAGCAGCTGAACATGAGCCAGCAGTGTGCCCAGGGGGCCAAGAAGGCCAAGGGCATCCTGGCCTGCACCAGGAAGAGTGTGGTCAGCAGGAGCAGGGAAGTCATCCTGCCCTGTGTCCAGCACACCTTGAGTCCTGTGTCCAGTTCTGGGCTCCTCAGTTTCAGAAGGACATTGAGAGAGGTGGGGGTTGGTCTCTTCTCCCAGGCACCCAGCAGCAGTACAAGAGGACACAGTCTCAAGCTGTGCCAGGGGAGGTTTAGGCTGGAGGTGAAGAGAAAGTTCTTCCCTGCAAGAGAGATTTGCCACTGGAATGTGCTGCCCAGGGAGGTGGTGGAGTCCCCATCCCTGGAGGTGTTCAAGAAAGGCTTGGCTGTGGCACTTGGAGCCAGGGTTTAGTTGTCAGGAGGTGTTAGGTATTAAGGAATAGGTTGAACTTGATGATCCCTGAGGTCTTTTCCAGCCTTAGTGATTCTGTGATTCTATATGGTGAGCAGAAAGCCTCCTGGGCATAAGCAGAACTACTTTTAGATGTCAGCTATCAAAGGACTCAGTGTCTCAGTTGTGGAAGGTGGTCAGAGAGCTGCCAAGGTGCACTTCACAGGCAGTGACAGGATAATGGGAAGTGCCAAACCCTGTGCTTGATGCAGAGGCACAGAGATGAGCAGAGGCAACCTGTAGTTACAGCACTTGTAAGTGGCTAAAGGCAGCCTGCAGAGAGCTTCTTCAGTCAAATGGATTAGGAGGACAGCAGTAGCAATCACATGCTGCCAAGGCCTGTGTTTAGGAGAGGGATGAAGCCATCTAGCCACTGCACCACAACTTCAATATTTCCAGGCTGTTTACATTGCCAGCTTCTGCTCCAGATCACACTGATCACCAGATCTCTGTCTGGATGGGGATGATTCACCTCACACAGCAGCATCCACTAGCTCTCTGTAAATGATTTGTTTCACTGGAACTCCTAATTACACTGCAGAGGTAAAGAAGGAGCTGTGGAATTCTTCTCCTTACTTCTTCTCCTTTTCCTCATTAGGACTGGACACAGATAGCTCTCTGTTGCTGCTCTGATGACTGGGAGTGAGTGAGGCAGGCAGCTGTTCTGAGGATTGAATAAGAAAAGACACATAGAGAAGCCAGGAAACAAAGGAAGCAATTACAGTGGGGCTGCAAAAGAAATCTCTCTCAGATGGTGAGCTGGCTGATTAAGCCATGGAGAGAAAGTGGAGAGATAATTTGAAAGGGACAGAGGTGAAGATGGACAGTATGATATAAATAGAGGCAAGTGAGTAGCAAGGGAAGAGGCTGTTATTAAGGTGAGGCTGCAAGCATCTGCTGAGGTTTTAAGCATCTCTATTGAATGTATTCATTAGAGGGAGCTTCTGTTTTGTTATGAGCTGTCTATGTGCAACAGGGAATCTGGATGATGAAGTCGAAGGTAGAGGCAGCTGCTGCCTTTAAATGTAATTGATACAGAGTAGAGGTTTACCTGCAAATTGCTTGCAGAGCAAGGCAGAGTTTAACCATTAGTTGATAAATGATCATGGGAGGATTTCAGGACAGATTATAAAAGCAGGGTAATTGGAGAGCTGGGCCCATGGCAACCTCAGGAGGCTCAACAAGGCCAAGGGCAAGGTCCTGCAGATGGGGCAGGGCAATCCCAGGCACCAATACAGGCTGGGCAGGGACTGGCTGGAGAGCAGCCCTGCAGAAAAGGCCTTGGGGGTGCTGGGGGAGGAGAAGCTCAGCAGGAGCCAGCAGGGAGCACTTGCAGCCCAGAGAGCCAAGCAGAGCCTGGGCTGCAGCAAGAGAAGTGTGGCCAGCAGGGCCAGGGAGGGGATTCTGCCCCTCTGCTCCACTCTGCTGAGACCACAGCTGCAGCTCTGGGGCCAGTGCTGGAGCCTCTGTGCCAGGAAGGCTCTGGAAGGTGTCCAGAGCAAGGCCAGGAGGAGGAGCAGAGGGCTGGAGCTGCTCTGCTGTGAGGACAGACTGAGGGACTTGGGGTTGTGCAGTGTGGAGAGGAGAAGGCTCTGAGGAGACCTAATTGTGGCCTTGCAGGATCTGAAGGGGGCTCCCAGGCACCCAGCACCAGAACAAGAGGCCACAGTCTCAGGCTGCACCAGGGCAGGTTTAGGCTGGAGGTTAGGAGGAAGTTCTACACAGAGAGAGTGATTGCCCATTGGAATGTGCTGCCTGGGGAGATGGTGGAATCACCATCACTGGAGGTGTTCAGGAGGAGACTTGATGGGGTGCTTGGTGCCATGGGTTAGTTGTTCAGGTGGTGTTGGATGATAGGTTGGACTTGATGATCTCAAAGGTCTCTTCCAACCTGGTCTATTCTGTTCTGTTCTATTCTATTCTATTCTATCCTATTCTATGATTTGTTTAAAGCAAAAGCAAAGGGCAAGTCCAAGACATGGTTTTCACACTGCCATTGAAAGCCATCCAAGATCCAGCAGTATGTGAAATATCACCTCTGGGCTTGCTCATTACATAAATAATGAAGAGCAATAATAACTGTGGCATTTAATTGACACCCAGTTAATGTTTTAGCACATGTATCTGCCCAGGAAGATGAAAAGTAACTGCTTCTGAATTACATCCCAGTTAGCAGGGCATGACCCATGACTAATATCAAATGTTCCCTGGCTGTCAG
Source organism: Dryobates pubescens (assembly GCF_014839835.1). Lineage (NCBI taxonomy): Eukaryota > Metazoa > Chordata > Aves > Piciformes > Picidae > Dryobates > Dryobates pubescens. Next base: position 2,406,103 of record NC_071639.1, on the reverse strand, counting down.
GAGTGTTCTGAAAAGAGATGGCCTCATTATGATGTGTGACCTGAGTTTGCTCTTACAAACTGAACAAGAAGTGGTTCAGAGCCTCAAGCATTTCCTACCAGCTTGACATACAAATCTGCTTTGGAAAACCCCTTCCATCTATTGAGCAGTCTCTGCACTCGGGGTGGGGGTGGGTGCTTTGCAGAAGAAAGACCCTTTGGTGTGATGGAGGCTGCTTCTTTAGTTAAAACACTATCTGAGATTAAGATTTGTGGCTGACACCAAGCTGTGTGGGGCAGCTGACAGGCTGGAGGGAAGGGATGGCATCCAGAAGGGCTTGGGCAGGCTGGAGAGCTCAACAAGGCCAAGTGCAACATTCTGCACCTGGGTCAGGGCAATCCCAAGCAGAAATCCAGGCTGGCTGAGGAGTGGCTCAAGGGGAGCCTTGAAGAGAAGGAATTGAAGGTGTCAGCTCCTCAGGAGCCAGCAATGGTTGCTGGCAGCCCAGCAGGCAGCTGTGTGCTGAGCTGCAGCCAGAGCAGGGAGAGCAGCAGCACAGGGAGGGGATTCTGCCCCTCTGCTCTGCTCAGACCCCACCTGCAGCACTGCCTCCAGCATAAGAAGGACCTGGAGCTGTTGGAGAGCGTCCATAGGAGGCCACCAAGATGATCAGAGGGCTGGAGAACCTCCCCTATGGGGACAGCCTGTAGGAGTTGGATTTATTCAGCCTAGAGAAGAGAAAGCTCCAGGGAGACCTTAGAGCAGCTTTCCAGTACCTGAAGGGGCTCCAGGAGAGCTGGGGAGGGACTCTGGACAAGGGCTGAGTGACAGGATGAGGGACAAAGGCTTTGAGCTGGGAGAGGGGAGATTGAGACTGGAAATGAGGAAGAAATTCTTTCCAGTGAGGCTGGTGAGACCCTGGCACAGGTTGCCCAGGGAGGCTGTGGCTGCCTCCTCCCTGGAGGTGTTCCAGGCCAGGCTGGATGAGGCCTTGAGCAAGCTGTGCTGGTGGAAGGTGTCCCTGCCCATGGCTGTGGGGGGTTGGAAATCTTCCAAAGCAAACCATTCTGTGATTCTATGATAGATCTTTCACTTGTGACTTTCCTGTGTGTATGACACTGCTTGTTTGTCTGCAGACATCTGGTCCTCAAGGATCACTCAAGGATGGCGCCAAGAGCTCTCTTCAGAAAAGCCTCAGGGTCCTTAACGAAGCCAAGATGTTAGACAATGATGTCAAAGGTATGTGCAGAGCATGGCATTCAGGGCCATTAAACACTAGAAAAACAACTTGAGCCTTCTGTGCTTCCAGCATGAGGAAGCCATAGCAGTAGGAAGTCTAATTCATCAGCTGGCCTTGAAACTGAGCAATGCATCCAGGGAAATGATTCTCCTGGTTTGGGTCCAAGCATGATGTAGAGATGCTCATCCCCTCTCTGCTTCTCTTGGACAGGAAGGCTGAGGAGGATGGAGCCTTGATCTTTCCTTGCTAACTGCAGTAAGGGCAAGAGCCAGTGGGGAGGAGAGGGGAATGGGAGCAGTGGTTCTGATGTACTCCCTGCTGTGGCAGAAAATGAGCAGAAACCCCAAGCCAGCATTGAGTTTCCAGTCTTGTCCTGCAGAAGGAGGGTTTGCACTGGCAGGCAGAGACACCACATCTCCTCAGGGTGCTTATGGGCCTGTGCCAGGACAGGGAAGGCTGAGGAGGTAGAGAATGAAGCTGTTTGCCTAACAGAGACTAATGGGAGGGAACTGCCAAGGAGAACTAAAAACATGTCCCCAGAGGGGAAAAAAAATGCTATTTTTGCACAAAGAGAGAGAGAAAAAAATGTGTCTAAATGTGGCTCACACTATCACAGTGTCACAGTATCACTATGGTTGGAAGAGACCTCAAAGATCATCCAGTCCAACCTGTCACCACGGACCTCATGACTAGACCATGGCACCAAGTGCCACATCCAATCCCCTCTTGAACACCTCCAGGGATGGGGACTCCACCACCTCCCTGGGCAGCACATCCCAATGGCTAACACCTCTCTCTGTGAAGAACTTTCTCCTCACCTCCAGCCTGATCCTCCCCTAGCACAGCTTGAGACTGTGTCCTCTTGTTCACCTAAAGGTGTTTCAAAGCTGCCTGGATGTGGTGCTGAGGGACGTGGTTTAGTGGCAGTGGCTCAACAACAGGGCTGGGGTTGTGAGCTCTGGGTGAGTGGTTGGACTTGATGGTCTCAAATCTCTATGATTCCAATCTGTTCAGGATTCCTACTGCTTTATCTCAATTACTGGCTACAGTCATAGAATCATAGAATCATAGAATCAGTAAGGTTGGAAAAGACCTCAGAGATCATCAAGTCCAACCTGTCACCCAACACCTCCTGACTACTGAGGTTTAGGCTGGATGTTAGGAAGAAGTTCTTCATAGAGTTATTGGCCACTGGAATGTGCTGCCCAGGGAGGTGGTGGAGTCCCCATCCCTGGAGGTGTTTAGGAAGAGCCTGGATAAGGCACTTGGTGCCATGGTTTAGTTGATCAGATGGTGTTGGGTGATAGGTTGGACTTGATGATCTCAAAGGTCTCTTCCAACCTGGTTAATTCTATTCTATTCTACTCTATTTTATTCTACTCTATTCCATTCCATTCTATTCCATTCTATTCCATTCTATTCCATTCCATTCCATTCCATTCTATTCTATTCTCCCCTGAGCCTCCTCTTCTCCAGGCTAAGCACCCCCTGTTCTACTAAACCATGGCACCAAGTGCCACATCCAATCCCCTCTTGAACACCTCCAGGGATGGGGACTCCACCACCTCCCTGGGCAGCACATCCCAATGGCTAACACCTCTCTCAGTGAAGAACTTTCTCCTCACCTCCAGCCTGATCCTCCCCTGGCACAGCTTGAGACTGTGTCCTCTTGTTCACCTAAAGGTGTTTCAAAGCTGCCTGGATGTGGTGCTGAGGGACGTGGTTTAGTGGCAGTGGCTCAACAACAGGGCTGGGGTTGTGAGCTCTGGGTGAGTGGTTGGACTTGATGGTCTCAAATCTCTATGATTCTAATCTGTTCAGGATTCCTACTGCTTTATCTCAATTACTGGCTACAGTCATAGAATCATAGAATCATAGAATCAGTAAGGTTGGAAAAGACCTCAGAGATCATCAAGTCCAACCTGTCACCCAGCACCTCCTGACTACTGAGGTTTAGGCTGGATGTTAGGAAGAAGTTCTTCATAGAGTTATTGGCCACTGGAATGTGCTGCCCAGGGAGGTGGTGGAGTCCCCATCCCTGGAGGTGTTTAGGAAGAGCCTGGATAAGGCCCTTGGTGCCATGGTTTAGTTGATCAGATGGTGCTGGGTGATAGGTTGGACTTGATGATCTCAAAGGTCTTTTCCAACCTGGTTAATTCCATTCCATTCCATTCCATTCCATTCCATTCTATTCTATTCTCCCCTGAGCCTCCTCTTCTCCAGGCTAAGCACCCCCTGTTCTACTAAACCATGGCACCAAGTGCCACATCCAGTCCCCTCTTCAACAAATCCCCTCCAGGGATGGGGACTCCACCACCTCCCTGGGCAGCACATTCCAATGGTCCTGGGCATTGAACTTGCCAGGGGCTGAGGTGGTTTGCAGAGATTAATTGGAGACTGAGTGGAGGAGGCATGAGGAGAAAGATGGAGACTACCTGAATTTGGGGGCTGAAAAAAGAAGAGAGAATTCAATTGGTTACCCTTCAGTTATGTCAAGATATCTCCAAGGATGGGACTAAGATATCTCAAAGTCACTGAGACAGATCACACAGGAGGAAAATTGTCCTTGTGATTAAAAACCAGGAGGACTGAATTGGTTACTGAGGAGATTAGGGAGATCTGACCTTTGAAAATCTTTCACTACAGCTAAGACAAACATCAGTGAGGAATGGCTGTTGGTGAGCAGGAGAATGATGATCTTTGGACAAACATCTCTGCTAAGCCCATGATTCAATCATCTTCTGATGAGTGCAACCAAAAGCAGTTTCTTTCTTGCACCTTTACCCAGACAGATTGCTGTCCTCTAAGAAAATACTTAGAGCAGCACTAATGGAGCAGCTGTGTTGAATGTGTGCAGAGAAGGGCAAGGAGGCTGGGGAGAGGACTTGAGCACAAGCCCTACAAGGAGAGGCTGAGGGAGCTGGGGTTGCTTAGCCTGCAGAAGAGGAGGCTCAGGGGAGACCTCATTGCTCTCTCCAACTCCCTGCAGGGAGGTTGTAGCCAGGTGGGGGTTGGTCTCTTCTGCCAGGCAGCCAGCAGCAGAACAAGAGGACACAGTCTCAAGCTGTGCCAGGGGAAGTTTAGGCTGGAGGTGAGGAGAAAGTTCTTCCCAGCAAGAGAGATTGGCCACTGGGATGTGCTGCCCAGGGAGGTGGTGGAGTCACAGTCCCTGGAGGTGTTCAAAAAAGGCTTGGAGCCATGGTTTAGTTGTCAGGAGGTGTTAGGAATTAGGTACTAGGTTGGACTTGATGATCTCTGAGGTCTTTTCCAACCTGGCTGATTCTATGATCATTTTCCTTTCTCTATCCATTGGTGATTTATTTCCATTCTGCCACTTTCTGCTCAAGATCCATGGGAAATTTGCTAGGCACAGCCTAAAACTACCACAGCCACTCAACTGCCAGGCTGTGGTGGAGCTGGGGGTGTTTCCTTGCTGCATTAGAACAGTCCCCTGACTTGTGGCCAATTAACCCAGCAGTTAAAAGGCTGTTAATCACAGAAAAAAATTATATTGCCCCAAAAAGCTGCTGAAACAATTCTCACAAAGCACAGCTTCTGACAGGAGCCACTGACATGGAGATTGAGTCACTTCTCTCTCTGCAGGGGCAGGAGTCAGAAAGAACAACCTGGGTAGGGGAAGCAGAATCATGGAATAGAATCATAGAATCAGCCAGGTTGGAAGAGACCTCAGAGATCATCAAGTCCAACCTAGTGCCTAATACCTAACAGCTCCTAATGAACTAAACCATGGCTCCAAGTGCCACATCCAAGCCTTTCTTGAACACCTCCAGGGATGGGAACTCCACCACCTCCCTGGGCAGCACATCCCAAGGGCCAATTCGTCTTTCTGGGAAGAACTTTCTCCTCACCTCCAGCCTAAACCTCCCCTGGCACAGCTTGAGACTGTGTCCTCTTGTTCTAGTGCTGGGTGCCTGGAAGAAGAGACCAACCCCCAGCTGGCTACAACCTCCCTGCAGGGAGTTGGAGAGAGCAAGAAGGTCTCCCCTGAGCCTCCTCTTCTGCAGGCTAAGCAACCCCAGCTCCCTCAGCCTCTCCTCACAGGGCTGTGCTCCTGTGTGGAGTGCTTGGGGTTTGAAAGGTTGGCTCCAAATGAATGAATGCTGCTGCCTGCCAGCTTCATTCTCTCTGTGACTTGAGGGATTTTCTGTTTGCCAGCAGCATTTCTCTCTTCCTTCTCAGGTTGAGCTTACTGTATTAAAAATATCCTTGCCCCAGTGCAGATTGGAGGCTAGATACAGACTTTGCCAAAGCTGATGAATGAAGAGTGAAAGAAAGTTGTCCAAACTCCTCTCCAGCTGGAGACTGCTGTCAGGCTGCTGCTGAAATTCAGCTCGTGGCATTTGTTTTGCTTAAGAGCTGACAACCTGTCTTGTCTGACAGCACATGAATAGTTTCAGCTCCACATTTTCCAGCTGATAAGCAGAGTTAAATCCCTTCTTTACCTCCTCTCCTCAGCTTTGTAATTTTGCTGGCCTGGCATATTGCATTAACCAGATTATAGTGTGGCCAGCAGGAGCAGGGAAGTCCTTGTGCCCTGTGCTCAGCACTGCTTAGGCCACACATTGAGTCTTGTGTCCAGTCCTGGGCTCCTCAGTTTCAGAAGGACATTGAGAGACTTGAAGGTGTCCAGAGAAGGGCAAGGAGGCTGGGGAGGGGTCTGGAGCACAGCCCTGTGAGGAGAGGCTGAGGGAGCTGGGGTTGCTTAGCCTGCAGAAGAGGAGGCTCAGGGGAGACCTTCTTGCTCTCTGCAACTCCCTGAAGGGAGGCTGTAGACAGGAAGGGGCCAGGGGAGGTTTAGGCTGGAGGTGAGGAGAAAGTTCTTCCCAGAAAGAGGAATTGGCCACTGGAATGTGCTGCTTGGGGAGGTGGTGGAGTCCCCATCCCTGGAGGTGTTCAAGAAAGGCTCTGATGTGGCACTTGGAGCCATGGTTTAGCTGTCAGGAGGTGTTAGGTCCTGAGTTGGACTTGCTGATCTCTGAGGTCTTTTCCAACTGTATTGATTCTCTGATTCTATGAAACACAGTAATGATTTCATGGAGGTTATGCACATTTTGTTTTGGTTTTCCCTTTATAAATGGTTTCCTGCACATTTGGTTTTCCAAAACCTTCCATTTTTAGAATATGGGGCAAGTGAGCCACAGCCTCTGGCTTTTTCTCTGTTATTCTGTCTATTGTCTCACAAAAGAATGAGGGGGAGCTAAAGAAAGCTGGGGAGGGAGCTGGGGTTGTTCAGCCTGGAGAGGAGAAGACTCCAGGGGGACCTCAGAGTTGCCTTCCAGTACCTGAAGGGATCCTACAGGAATGCTGCAGAGGGACTTTCCATGAGGGTGTCTAGAGACAGGACAAGGGGGAATGGTTTGAAGCTGAGGGAGAGCAGGGTTAGACTGAAGCTTAGGGAGAAGTTCTTTGGTATGTGGGTGGTGAGACTCTAGAACAGATTGCCCAGGGAGGCTGTGGCTGCCTCCTCCCTGGAGGCATTCAAAGCCAGGTTGGATGAGACCTTGGGCAACCAAGTCTGGTTGAGGGGCATCCATGCTCATCATAGAGAGGCTGGAGGAGGTGACTTCTGAAGTCCCTTCCAACCTGAGCCATTCTATGCTGCTCAGGGAACCCTACAACCAGTTGTACTGGACTTCTTAATGTATGCAACATAGTCCCTTCATGATAAATGGCTTGCTCATCAGGGTTTGGAGGGCATGTTGCATGAGGAGCAGCTGAGGGAACTGGGGGTGTTTAGCCTGGAGGCTGAGGGGAGACCTCATTGCTCTCTACAGCTCCCTGAAAGGAGGCTGGAATGAGGTGTGGGTTGGGCTATTCTCCCTAGGATCAGGTGACAGAAGAAGAGGAAAGAGCCTGAAATTGTGCCAGGGGAGGGTTGAATTGGAGAGGAGGAAAAATGTCTTTGCTGCAAGAGTGGTCAGGGATTGGCACAGGCTGCCCAGGGAGCTGGTGGAGTCCCCACCCCTGGCGGTGTTCAAGAGTGGTGCTTCAGGATATACTTTAGTGCTCATGGGAGCTGAGTTATGGTTGGACTTGATGATCTTGAAGGTCTTTTGCAACCTTAATGGTGCTGTGATTCCATTATTATGCTTTTGAAATGAGGTGCCAAGAAAGGCTGGTGGACACAAAGCCTGAAAGCTGCTCTACTCTGTGCTCTTCCCACAGCCAACGGAGACAGCCTGGCCCGCATGCAGAGCAAGCTGAGAGATGTGGATGAGAACAACTCCATCCTCCTGGGAGTTCTGAATGAAACCTTGGGAAAGCTCTCAGCCATTCCTAATGGTAAGATGGGAACATGCCACAGCTGCTGCCTCAGCCCTGCTCTTTCTGGTTCACTTTCCATCGTTTAACCTTTGCCTCTGACTGCGCTCTGTCTGCTTTGACCATTGCCCACAGTACAAGAAGGTGAAGATGAAGATGTAAGAGAGAGAACTGAACTGAAAGCAGTTGCATGGGGGTTATGGTTTGGGGGTAATGCTTTAGCCTGGAGTCTTAGTCATGAACAAGAATAGGCACTTGCTGGACATCTCTGAGTAAAAGGTCACTGGGGTTGGACTGGCTGGAGAGCAGCCAGGCAGAAAGGGACCTGGGGGTAGTGGTTGACAGCAACTGAACAGGAGCCAGCAGTGTGCCCAGGGGGCCAAGAAGGCCAAGGGCATCCTGGCCTGCATCAGGAAGAGTGTGGCCAGCAGGAGCAGGGAAGTCCTTGTGCCCTGTGCTCAGCACTGCTTAGGCCACACCTTGAGTCCTGTGTCCAGTTCTGGGCTCTTCAGTTTAGGAAAGAGGTTGAGCTGCTGGAAGGTGTCCAGAGAAGGGCAACAAAGCTGGGGAGGGGTCTGGAGCACAGCCCTGTGAGGAGAGGCTGAGGGAGCTGGGGTTGCTTAGCCTGGAGAAGAGGAGGCTCAGGGGAGACCTTCTTGCTCTCTGCAACTCCCTGAAGGGAGGTTGTAGCCAGGTGGGGGTTGGTCTCTTCTCCCAAGCACCCAGCAGCAGAACAAGAGGCCACAGTCTCAAGCTGTGCCAGGGGAAGTTTAGGCTGGAGGTGAGGAGAAAGTTCTTCCCAGCAAGAGGAATTGGCCACTGGAATGTGCTGCCCAGGGAGGTGGTGGAGTCCCCATCCCTGGAGGTGTTCAAGAGGGGATTGGATGTGGCACTTGGAGCCATGGTTTAGTTGTCAGGAGGTGTTAGGTATTAGGTACTAGGTTGGACTTGCTGATCTCTGAGGTCTTTTCCAACCTGCTTGATTCTGTGATTCTAGCTGATCATTGGATCCAGAAGATTAACAACTGATTTGTCTCTCTCATTCCATTGGCTTGCTGACTAGGATATAGTTTGCTGCTCAGACTCTCCTCTTCTATCCTTCTCTCTCTGTGGCTTTGCTTGGCTTGCTTCCTTATCTCTCTCCTGACCTTTTGCTGGCTCAATATTGTGTCTGTGAGGTAACAGGAAGGGGAATAAAGGGAGAAGGTTGCCAGCAGTTCCTCTGGGCTGTGCAGGGGGGGTGATTCTGTCCAGGGGGATCCCTGTAGTTGTGTGTCTCTGAATAGATGTGAGCCTGTTTTGTACATAGTCATTGCCTTTGGTTCTGCTAGATTGTAGTTTACCTTTTGTAAGTATAACTTGCATTTTGCTTCTGAGCTCTCAGGCTGGGGGTCTTTGGAGGGGGGAGGAAGTGTACTCTGGGAGTAATTTCCCATCAGCTGGGGTGGGGGAGTAATTTCAACTCACCACCATGGGGTCAGTTGGTGTTGTGGCAAGGGAAAATGATGGTATCAGGAGTGATGGTGCAGTCTGCAGTCTGAGGCAGCCTTTTCTTCCCATGTGAAAAGCCTTTCTCTGAGACCAGGGTTTCATGAACCACTGTAATTCACAGCCAGCATCATTGAAGCCAAGAGGAATAAAGACTTCACTGATCTGACAGAAGAAGCAGGAAGAGGCTTGCTCTTGAAATCTCATTGATTTATGTTGCAGAGTTGTTTGCAGTCACTGCTGCCTGCTGTATGTCTTTTTTAGGCTGTAAATCACTTAGGACCAGAACAGCCTTTCCTCAATGAACTCTGAAGTGTTGTGCACAGTTGTAATGCCCAAGAAGGCCAAGGGCATCCTGGCCTGCATCAGGAAGAGTGTGGCCAGCAGGAGCAGGGAAGTCCTTGTGCCCTGTGCTCAGCACTGCTTAGGCCACACCTTGAGTCCTGTGTCCAGTTCTGGGCTCCTCAGGTCAAGAAGGACATTGAGAGACTTGAAGGTGTCCAGAGAAGGGCAAGGAGGCTGGGGAGGGGTCTGGAGCACAGCCCTGTGAGGAGAGGCTGAGGGAGCTGGGGTTGCTTAGCCTGCAGAAGAGGAGGCTCAGGGGAGAATAGGGTAGGATAGGATAGGATAGGATAGGATAGGATAGGATAGGATAGGATAGGATAGGATAGAATTGAATTGCCCAGGTTGGAAGAGACCTTTGAGATCATCAAGTCCAACCTATCACCCAGCACCATCTAATCAACTCAACCATGGCACCAAGGGCCTCATCCAGTCTCTTCCTAAACACCTCCAGGGATGGGGACTCCACCACCTCCCTGGGCAGCACATCCCAGTGGCCAATCTCTCTTGCTGGGAAGAACTTCTTTGTAACATCCAGCTTAAAGTTCCCCTGGCACATAAGCAATAAGCTCTCCTGTGAGCCTCCTCTTCTGCAGGCTAAGCAACCCCAGCTCCCTCAGCCTCTCCTCACAGGGCTGTGCTCCAGACCCCTCCCCAGCTTTGTTACCCTTCTCTGGACTCCTTCCAACAACTCAACATATTTCCTAGACTGAGACCTTCTTGCTCTCTACAACTCCCTGCAGGGAGGTTGCAGCCAGGTGGGGGTTGCTCTCTTCTCCCAGGCACCCAGCACCCGAACAAGAGGACACAGTCTCAAGCTGTGCCAGGGGAGGTTTAGGCTGGAGGTGAGGACAAAGTTCTCCACAGAAAGAGGAATTGGCCACTGGAAATTGCTGCCCTGGGAGCTGGTGGAGTCCCCATGCCTGGAGGTGCTCAAGAAAGGCTTGGCTGTGGCACTTGGAGCCATGGTTTAGTTGTCAGGAGCGGTTAGGTATTAGGTTCTAGGTTGGACTTGCTGATCTCTGAGGTCTTTTCCAACCTGCTTGAATCTGTGATTCTGTGAATTCCATACAGCCAAACCCTGCCCCCTTGTTCACCATAACTCTTCGTAAGAGTCATTGAAACCCCACAGTCTTGGGGTTGTTTGCTGCTTTGTGTTGTGGTGGCAAGAGACAGGCAGACATGATGTGGTTTTCTTTTAATGGACAGTGATGAAGTGAATATTGTTTGAGATAATCAGAAGGGTTTTTATCAGTGCAATCTGCTCCAGCTTTTCTCTCCAAGGAGCACTTTATAAACTGAAGATCTGCCTTCAGATAGCTCTCCAAAGAAAATCTATATTCTGTCTGATTTGTGCTGGGCTGCCAGGTTCAGGCTGCAAGTGAAAACCTGGCATGAAAACCTATTTGCTGTGTCTCTTGCACATTTTGATGGCTTGAAGATTTCAGCTAACTGAAAAGTTATGGCCTAGGTTTAGTGATCCTTGAAGTCAGATGCTCACAAAAGCTTGGTTTAATGTGTCATGCTTATGGCATGCCACCTCCTGGGGCTTTGATGTGACTGTTTCCCTTCTTCTGCACAGGCTGGTGTCTCAGCCAAACAGCATGGGCCTCTGAGATCAGTTGACCTTAGGGCACAGGACAGTAAATAGGAACTGAGTAGAAGAATCACAGAGTCACAGAATGATTGAGGTTGGAAGGGACCTCCAGAGATCATCCAGCCCAACCCCCCTGCCAAAGGCAGGATCACCCAGGGAGATCCACACAGGAATGCATCCAGCTGGGGTTTGAAAGTCTCCACAGAAGGAGACTCCACAACCCCACTGGACAGCCTGCTCCAGGGCTCCAGCACCCTCACTGTAAAGCTTCTCCTCACGCTGAGGTGAAACCTTCTCTGTTCCAGTTTGTAGCCATTGTTCTTTGTCTTATTGCTGTGCACCACCCAAAAGAGCTTGGCCTCCTCCATTTGACACCCACCTCTCAGCTATTGATAGACAGTGAGCAGATCCCCTCTCAGCCTTCTCTTCTCCAGACTAAACAGCTCCAGGGCTCTCAGCCACAGAAACTCCAACTTCCACACTGCCAGGAAGCTGTGTGGCCTCAGATAATGGCCTCAAAAATAGATACACAGCTACGATGAATAAAGGTGGTTCAAATAAAGGCAGGCAGAGCTCTCAGTTATTTCACTTGGCAATACCATGGTACCCAGCACCCCATCCAGTCTCTTCCTAAACACCTCCAGGGATGGGGACTCCACCACCTCCCTGGGCAGCACATTCCAGTGGCCAATCTCTGTTGCTGGGAAGAATTTCTTCCTAACCTCCAGCCTAAACCTCCCCTGGCACAGCTTGAGACTGTGTCCTCTAATGCATTTAATGTCTCAATAAAGCCTTAAATGGCCAAATTCTGCAACCCACACTTGCAAACAGTGATGCCTTGCTGTAAGAGAATGCCACCTGTCAAATAGGAGCTCTCAAAGAACTACACAAGATGGCAAATTCTACTGCCCACTGCCCAGGGAGGTGGTGGAGTCACCATCACTGGAGGTACTTAAGAAGAGTCTGGAGGCACCTGGTGCCATGGTTTAGTTGATTAGATGGTGCTGGATGATAGGTTGGACTTGATGATCTCAAAGGTCTTTTCCAACCTGGTTCATTCTCTTCTCTTCCCTTCTCTTCCCTTCTCTTCCCTTCTCTTCCCTTCTCTTCCCTTCTCTTCCCTTCTCTTCCCTTCTCTTCCCTTCTCTTCCCTTCTCTTCCCTTCTCTTCCCTTCTCTTCCCTTCTCTTCCCTTCTCTTCCCTTCTCTTCCCTTCCCAAACCTTCCCTTCCCAAACCTTCCCTTCCCTTCCCTTCCCAAACCTTCCCTTCCCTTCCCAAACCTTCCCTTCCCAAACCTTCCCTTCCCTTCCCTTCCCAAACCTTCCCTTCCCTTCTCTTCTCCCTTCCCAAACCTTCCCTTCCCTTCCAGTCTCCTCTATTTGGACCCAGCTTTGTTCTTAAGCTTTGTGAAGGAAACTGCAGCACTCTAAAAATAATTTCATTATCCTTTTCTCCCAACAGATACAGCTCTAAAGGTACAGGCAGCCAAAGACAAAGCCAGACAAGCCAACAGCACTGCACATGATGTCCTGGCCCAGATCAAAGACCTCAACCAGAATCTCCTGGTCCTGAGGAAAAACTACAGCAAGCTTGCAGATGATGTGGCAAAAACAAATGCTGTGGTGAAGGATCCTATGAAGAACAGTAAGACCTTGTCTGAGGTGTTTGGTGCTGGGGTGTTTCAGGTTGTGCTTTTCATCTCACAGCTCAAAAGGCAGCAGAGGCCCTCCAGGATTTCACTCACATAGCAGTAGTGTGCTGGGATAAAAGACATCTCTATCACTTCTGTTTGAAGGACTTTGTATAGGAAAAGAGTTTTAAATAGCAAGGGCTGCTGCTGGCAGCTGGGGGGGGAAAAATGCTCCTGTCAGCTGCACAAACAAGTAGTGGATAGATTTGTTCCACAGGCTGCTTTGGAAAGTATTTAGGAGGTGAGTAATCAAAGATGCTGACTGGCAATTCCCTCCTTCATTCAAGCAAAATTCCAGGTGTTAACCTTGTCTTCAGGCACTCAGATAATCAGTGCTGGGAGAAACACCTCACTCCTCTCACAGATGGTGTGATGCCACCAGAGCCTGGGCTGCAGCAAGAGAAGTGTGGCCAGCAGGGCCAGGGAGGGGATTCTGCCCCTCTGCTCCACTCTGCTGAGACCACAGCTGCAGCACTGGGTCCAGTTCTGGAACCTCTGTGCCAGGAAGGCTCTGGGGGTGCTGGAAGGTGTCCAGAGAAGGGCCAGGAGGAGGAGCAGAGGGCTGGAGCTGCTCTGCTGTGAGGACAGACTGAGGGAGTTGGGGCTGTGCAGGCTGGAGAGGAGAAAACTCTGGGGAGACCTTAGAGCAGTGTTTCAATATCTGAAGGGGACCAGCAGGAAAGCTGGGGAGGGACTGTTCAGAAGGGGCTGTGGGGACAGGATAAGGGGCAATGCTTTGAAAGTGGAGCAGGGGAGACTGCACATCAGGAGAAGTTCTTCAGAATGAGAGTGGTGAAATACGGGAACAGACTGCCCAGAACTCACAGCCACCTGCTAAAGTAGATAGATAGATTCTGTTGTCTTTCAGAATGAGGGGGCTCTGGATTCCCCCTCCCTGGAGGTGTTCAAGGCCAGGTTGGATGAGACCTGGAGCAACCTGGGCTGGTGGGAGCTGTCCCTGCCTGTGGCAGGGGCTTGGAACAGGATGACCTTTATGGTGCCCTCCAAACCAAATCATCCTGTGGTGCTTTATGTGCAGTATATGAAAGACACTGAGATTTCTCTGCACTTATCCTGTCCATTCATTTGCTTCACCTTTCTGTTCAGCTCTTCAAAGCATTCTCTGACATTGTATCTTCTGTTCTTTTCTCCTTCCTCTCCGTGCCTGCAGAAATCCGTATGTACATTTCCTCTCTCGCCGCTCCGATTGTGCCTTGTGCAGTCCAAGTTGAGTCACTGCTCACCACCAAAGCTTCTGCATGCTGCTCTGCCATCCCACAGGCACTGAGGGCATTCAAAAGCTGCTCTTTGAAAGCTCTGGGATAGAATGGCTTAGGGAACTGATTTCACTGGTGTGAAATGTCAAGAAGCATCCTGAAGATTTCATATCAGTGTCTGGGGACTATCCAAAAACTTGATGTGCAGACTTTCATCCTTTGTCTAAGCATCACTATTACTATTACTGTTACTGTTATTACTATGGAGTACCTTGAGTCCTGTGTCCAGTTCTGGGCCCCTCAGTTTAAGGACATTGAGAGACTTGAAGGTGTCCAGAGAAGGGCAAGGAGGCTGGGGAGGGGTCTGGAGCACAGCCCTGTGAGGAGAGGCTGAGGGAGCTGGGGTTGCTGAGCCTGCAGAAGAGGAGGCTCAGGGGAGACCTTCTTGCTCTCTGCAACTCCCTGAAGGGAGGCTGTAGACAGGGGGGTGGTTGGTCTCTTCTCCCAGGCACCCAGCAGCTGAACAAGAGGACACAGTCTCAAGCTGTGCCAGGAGAGGTTTAGGCTGGAGGTGAGGAGAAAGTTCTTCCCAGCAAGAGAGATTGGCCACTGGGATGTGCTGCCCAGGGAGGTGGTGGAGTCCCTGTCCCTGGAGGTATTCAACAAAGGCTTGGCTGTGGCACTTGGAACCAGGGTTTAGTTGTCAGGAGGGGTTAGGCATTAGGTACTAGGTTGGACTTGATGATCTCTGAGGTCTTTTCCAACCTGGCTAATTCTATGCTTCCATGATTATTTAGCATTATGATTATCATCATCATTCTCATAATCCTCAGCAGCATTATTTACTTATTATTATTATTATCACTATTATTACCATTATTATCATTATCATTATGACACTGCTGAGGCCATGCCTTGAGTGCTGGGTTCAGTTTTGGGTCCCCACTACAAGGGAGACTAAGGTGCTGAAGAGCATCCAGAGAACAGCAACCAAGCTGGTGAAGGACCTTGAACACGAGTCCTGTAAAGAGCAGCTGAGGGAACTGGGGTTTTGTAGCCTGGAGAAGAGGAGGCTGAGGGAAGACCTCACTGCTCTCTACAGCTCCCTGAAAGGAGGTTGGAGCCAGGTGGGCTTAGGCTCTTCTCACATGCAGCAAGGGACAGGATAAAGGGAAACAGCCTCAAGCTGTGCCAGGGGAGGCTCAGGTTGGAGATTAGGAACAATCTCTCCCCAGCAAGGGCTCTCAGGCCCTGTCCCAGGCTGCCCAGGGAGGTGCTGCAGTCCCCAGCCCTGGAGGGGTTTCAGAGCTGCATGGATGTGGTGCTGAGGGCTGTGGGGTAGTGGCAGTGGCTCAGCAGCAGGGGTGGGGATGTGAGCTCTTGGGGAGAGGTTGGACTTGGTGATCTCAGAGGTCTCTTCCAACCTTCTAGGATCCTATGATTGATTATTGTTGCTGTTATGATTATTTCAATTCAACACACATGCTTCTGAGAATTGCAGGGTTGTCCCTTTCAGTGTTCTCCACACAAACCCCCAGCCTCATGCTAGCCAACCCCAGATCTGCTGCTCAGCTGTCCAAGGGGGGAGGGGGACATTGTTCACTGGTTGTGTGTTGAGAAGCAAAGAAATCATCTGAAGCTTAAAGGAAAAGAGAGGAAAAAAATACCCTTAGGAGAATCCCAAACAAATCTTGCAGTTTATAGTTACTGGTCTCCCAGGCAACCAGCACCAGAACAAGGGGACACAGTCTCAAGTTGTGTCAGGGGAGGTTTAGACTCGAGGTGAGGAAAAAGTTCTTCACTGAGCGAGTCATTCGTCATTGGAATGTGCTGCCCAGGGAGGTGGTGGAGTCACTGTCCCTGGAGGTGTTCAAGGGGAGATTGGACGTGGCACTTGGTGCCATGGTCTAGTTGTGAGGTCTGTTGGAACAGGTTGGACTTGATGATCCTTGGGGTCTCTTCCAACCTTAGTTACTGTGATACTGTGATACTGTGATACTGTGGTTCTGAATTTACTTTCACTGCACACACAGAATGTTCAGCCTGGATTCTAGTTGTGGAGTGGGTCTGGAAGAGGCCACAAAGATGATCGGAGGGCTGCAGAACCTCCCCTATGGACACAGGCTGAGAGAGTTGGGGCTGTTCAGGATGGAGACGTGAAGGCTCCTGGGGAGACCTTAGAGCAGCCTTCCAGTAGCTGAAGGGGCTCCAGGAGAGCTGGGGAGGGACTTCTGACAAGGGCTTGGAGTGACAGGATGAGGAACAATGGCTTTGAGCTGGGAGAGGGGAGATTGAGACTGGAGATGAGGAAGAAGTTGTTTCCAGTGGGGGTGGTGAGACCCTGGCACAGGTTGCCCAGGGAGGCTGTGGCTGCCTCCTCCCTGGAGGTGTTGAAGGCCAGGCTGGATGAGGCCCTGAGCAGCCTGTGCTGGTGGGAGGTGTCCCTGCCCATGGCAGGGGGTAGGAACTGGATGATCATTAAGGTCCCTTCTAACTCAAACCACTCTGTGATTCTATGATTCCATGAAGTCACTAACAGACACTAACCAATGTTCATTGCTGTTTCTTCCCAGTGGGAGCTTAGAAAAGCAGACAGTGAATATGCCCTGCATAAGTGTGTTGTGCTGCAAGCAGTGATGGCCACTAGTGTCATCCTGGCACATAAATCAATCATCCTGATAGATAAACCCTGCCCATAACACCTGCAATTGCTCCACTCACCACTGCAACTTGATTCCCAATATTCTTCCACCAGCTCCCTCTGCTCAGGTGCCTTCCTGCTCTGTGTGTGCCTCCCAGCAGCAAACCCAATCCCCTGAGCACTGCCTGTGCAGAACCTCCTTGGGTTTTAGTCTTGCCCATCGCCCTCTAAAGCTCTGCCTTGTTCTTTCCTGTGAAGTTGCTGAGGCAGATTCCAGCATCAAGAGCCTGGAGAAGGAAGCAGACCGGCTGCTGGAGAAGATCAAGCCCATCAAAGAGCTGCAGGATAACTTAGGCAAAAACATCTCTCAGATCAAAGAGCTGATCAGCCAGGCCCGGAAGCAAGCCAACTCGGTAAGCCCTCGCGCTCACCCACGGGGGTTTGCCCTCTGGAGGGCATTTCCTTTGCTGCTTCTCTCTTCCTCTTCACAGAGCCACAGAATCACAGAATCAACCAGGTTGGAAAAGACCTCAGAGATCATCAAGTCCAACCTCTCACCCAGCACCTCCTGACTAACTAAACCAAGTGCTACATCCAATCCCCTCTTGAGCACCTCCAGGGATGGGGACTCCACCACCTCCCTGGGCAGCACATTCCAGTGGCCAATCTCTCTTGCTGGGAAGAATTTCATGTCACACACAAGCAGGGAGGAAGGGGGAAGAAGTGTAACACTCTGATAGTGATGTGGAAGCATCTCAAGCTGTTACTGGAACAGTAAGTAGGAAAGTGAATCCTTTCTACTCTGTTTGTTTTGCAGATCAAAGTGTCTGTGTCCTCTGGAGGCAACTGCATCCGCACCTACAGGCCGGAGATAAAGAAGGGCACCTACAACACCATCCTGCTCAATGTGAAGACTCTGGCTGCTGACAATCTGCTTTTCTACCTTGGAAGTGCCAAGTTTGTAAGTCTGTCTCCTGCTTTTCATGTCAGGCTTGCTCAATCATAGAACCACCCAGGTTGGAAAAGACCTGAGAGATCACCAAGTCCAACCTATGGCCTAATACCTAACCCCTCCTGACAACTAAACCATGGCTCCAAGTGCAACATCCAAGCCTTTGTTGAGCACCTCCAGGGATGGGGACTCCACCACCTCCCTGGGCAGCACATTCCAGTGGCCAATTCCTCTTGCTGGGAAGAGCTTTCTCCGGGGAGCTGTTGCAGTCACCATCACTGGAGGTGTTCAGGAGGAGACTGAATGGGGTGCTTGATGCCGTGGGTTAGTTGATTAGGTGGTGTTGGATGATAGGTTGGATGTGATGATCATGAAGGTCTCTTCCAACCTGGTTTATTCTATTCTATTCTATTCACCTCCAGCCTAAACCTCCCCTGGCACAGCTTGAGACTGTGTCCTCTTGTTCTGGTGCTGGGTGCCTGGGAGAAGAGACCAACCCCCACCTGGCTACCACCTCCCTGATGTCTACAGCTACAGCTGCAGACATCAATAAGGTCTCCCCTGAGCCTCCTCTTCTGCAGGCTAAGCAACCCCAGCTCCCTCAGCCTCTCCTCACAGGGCTGTGCTCCAGACCCCTCCCCAGCCTCCTTGCCCTCCTCTGGACACAGACACAGATGAGAAAGGCTTTTGAGTTTGCTCTCCTAGAGGCTTCAAAGCAGTAGTCAGGAGCCTAATGGAATTTAGATATTTGCTGGATTTGGTATTACTGTAGGGCCTTCTGAAATATGACCAGCAATTGATTGATTGATTGATTAATTGATTGATATGTTGATTGATTGACTTTTAACTCACTGTGAAAACACAGAATATTAGAGGTTGGAAGGGACCTCCAGAGATCACCCAGTCCAACCCCCCTGCCAGAGCAGGGCACCCAGGGCAGGGCACACAGAACACATCCAGGTGGGGCTGGAAAGGCTCCAGAGCAGGAGACTCCACAACCTCTCTGGGCAGCCTGCTCCAGGGCTCAGCAGCCTCACACCAAAGAAGTTTCTCCTCATCTTGAGCTGAAACCTTCTATGTTCCAGTTTGTGTCCATTGCTCCTTGTCTTATTACTGTGCACCACCAAAAAGAGCTTGGCCCCCTCCACTTGACCCCCAGCCCTCAGCTATTGACAGACATTGATCAGATCCCTCTCAGCCTTATCTTCTCCAGGCTAAACAGCCCCAGGGCTCTCAGCCTCTCCTCACAGGGGAGATGCTCAAGTCCCCTAAGCCTCCTCCTGGCTCTCCCTTGGACTCTCTCCAGCAGGTCTCTGTCTCTCTGGAACTGGGAGCCCAGAACTGGACACAGGATTGCAGCTGTGGTCTCAGCAGGGCAGAGGAGAGGAAAGGAGAACCTCCCCAGCCCTGCTGGCCACACTTTGCTTGCTGCACCCCAGGATCCCATTGGCTCTCTTGGCCACCAGGGCACTTTGCTGTCCCTTGGGAGACTTAGCCATGGATTCTATTAGAACTTCAGAATTCACAGTGCAACCAGAGTAATTCCTGGGCTGGTGTGCATCTGTCAAAGCTCCTAGACTACAATGCCATGCATAATCATAACTAATGATTCCATTTCCCATGAGCCCCGTAGCAGACAGACTTCTGGAGCAATCAATAATAATCCAGTCAATGGGCAAAGGATTCCATTTCTAACATTTAGAACTATGTCTTTCATTTACTTAATTCAAAACAAAGAGGCCAGGTGACAGCCTTTGTGGGCCTGGAATCCTGATACCTTTCTGCCATCCAATGGATGTTGTAGGAACAAAGATACTCTGAGTTCAGTCTTTCTCTTGATGATGGCTACAATCCTGGCATCACTATGTCTAGCAGCATGGTTGGCTCTGACAGAAGTTTAGAATCATACAACTGTCAGGGCTGGAAGGGACCTCAAAGCTCAGCCAGCTCCAACCCCCTGCCATGGGCAGGGACACCTCACACTGCAGCAGGTTGCTCACAGCCACCTCCAGCTTGGCTGCAAACACCTCCAGGCAGGAGGCTGCCACCACCTCCCTGGGCAACCTGTGCCAGGCTCTCACCACCCTCATGGGGAACAACTTCTTCCTCACAGCCAATCTCAATCTCCCCAGTTCTAGTTTTGCTCCATCCCCCCCAGTCCTATCCCTCCCTGACACCCTCAAAAGTCCCTCCCCAGCTTTCTTGGAGCCCCCTGCAGATCCTGCAAGGCCACAATGAGGTCTCCTGGGAGCCTTCTCCTCTCCAGCCTGCACAACCCCAACTCCCTCAGGCTGTGCTCACAGCAGAGCAGCTCCAGCCCTCTGCTCCTCCTCGTGGCCCTTCTCTGGACACCTTCCAGCCCCTCCAGATCCTTCCTGGCACAGAGGCTCCAGCACTGGCCCCAGAGCTGCAGCTGTGGTCTCAGCAGAGTGGAGCAGAGGGGCAGAATCCCCTCCCTCGCATCTCCTTTGCGCTCAGAGTGAGCACTCGTGTTGCTCGTTCCCTGTCCGTGTATGAGGGTGTTGATGCCTCAGGAGGTGTTCTGCAAAGGGAAGGCTTCTGGCAGCTTCCTGCAGGGGGTATGACAGTGCTTCTCTTCCCCTGTGCCCCATGCAGACTGACTTCCTGGCCGTGGAGATGCGCAGAGGCAAGGTGAGCTTCCTGTGGGACGTGGGCTCCGGCGTCGGCCGCGTGGAGTACCCAGACCTGGCCATCGACGACGGCTTCTGGTACCGCATTGAAGCTTCCAGGCAAGTGCAGCTTTCACCTCCTAGCCTGGCTTCATGGAGGCAAAATGACCACAGGGATCTGGCTCTGCTCCTGTCCCCCTGTCAGCTTGCACACCTCAGGTTACAGTATCTCAGGACCACACAGAATCACACAGTCACAGAATCGGCCGGGTTGGAAGAGACCTCCAAGGTCATTAAGTCCAATCAATCACCCAGCCCTAACTGACCAACCAGACCATGGCACTAAGTGCCTCATCCAGGCTAAACACCTCCAGGGATATCGACCCCACCACCTGCCTGGGCAGCACATCCCAAGGCCAATCTCTGTTGCTGGGAAAAACTTCTTCCTAACATCCAGCCTAAACCTCCCCTGGCACAGCTTGAGACTGTGTCCTCTTGTTCTGCTGCTGGGCAGCACATTCCAGTGACCAGTTACTGCTTCTCTTGCCTTACATTGTATGTGCTTTATCGTGGTCTAGAGCACAGCCCTGTGAGGAGAGGCTGAGGGAGCTGGGGTTGCTTAGCCTGCAGAAGAGGAGGCTCAGGGGAGACCTTCTTGCTCTCTGCAACTCCCTGAAGGGAGGTTGGAGCCAGCTGGGGGTTGGTCTCTTCTCCCAGGCAGCCAGAACAAGAGGACACAGTCTCAAACTGTGCCAGGGGAGGTTTAGACTGGAGGTGAGGAGAAAGTTCTTCCCAGAAAGAGGAATTGGCCACTGGAATGTGCTGCCCAGGGAGGGGGTGGACTCCCTGTCCCTGGAGGTGTTCAAGAAGGGCTTGGTTGTGGAGCCATGGTTTAGTTGTCAGGTGGTGTTAGGTACTAGGTTGGACTTGATGATCTCTGAGGCCTTTTCCAACCTGGTTGCTTCTCTGATTCTGTGGTTATATGATAATCAAATCAACAATGTCTGCCTCTATGAAAAGATGCCATCTAACCCAGACTTCTCCTGCCTTTGATTTACCTCCTGCCTCTCCAGGCTTCTGTTTGATGGTTTCTTTTTTTACCTCCAGGACTGGGAAAAATGGCACAATATCAGTGAGAGCTCTGGATGGCCCCAAAGCCAGCATTGTGCCAGCGACATTCAGCGCTGCCTCCCCACCTGGATACACCATTCTGGATGTGGATGCTAATGCTGTGCTGTTTGTTGGTGGTTTGACTGGGAAAATAAAGGTAATTCCCAGAAAATCAGCAACCTTTCTGTCACCTTTCTCTGTGTTCTCCTTAGAGCCTTACAGGCTCTGCTGGGCTCTCTTCCTTCCAGCTGTCTAGCTAGAGGCAGCTGAATGAGTTTGCTTCCTTTGGTTAGCCCTAAACAAGAGCCCTTGAAATGTATTCCACCAATCAGTGGCTAGAAGGAGCTCAGTACTGCAGAGTTTAGTGATCATTCAAGCCTTGCATGGCCTCTCTGGCTTGCTGTGCTCTGCCCCTTGGATCTGCTTTTTCAAAGGCAGCAAGAGAAGTGTGGCCAGCAGGGCCAGGGAGGGGATTCTGCCCCTCTGCTCCACTCTGAGAGCTGAGCTGAGACCACAGCTGGAGCTCTGGGTCCAGTTCTGGAGCCTCTGTGCCAGGAAGGATCTGGAGGTGCTGGAAGGTCTCCAGAGCAGGGCCAGGAGGATGAGCAGCTCTGCTGTGAGGCCAGGCTGAGGGAGCTGGGGGTGTTCAGCCTGGACAAGAGAAGGCTCCAGGGAGACCTAAGAGCAGCCTGCCAGGACCTGAAGGAGGCTACAGGAAGGCTGCAGAGAGACTGTTTGCAAAGGCCTGCAGGGACAGGACCAGGGGCAATGGCTTCAGACTAGAGCAGAGCAGATTGAGATTGAGATTGAGATTGAGATTGAGTTTGAGATTGAGATTGGATGCGAGTTCTGCACCATGAGGGTGGTGGAACACTGCAACAGGTTGCCCAGGGAGGTGGTTGAGGCTCCATCCCTGGAGATATTCCAGGTGAGGCTGGACAGGGCTCTGGGCAACCTGATCTAGTTGGGGATGTCCCTGCTGAGTGCAGGGGGCTTGGACTGTCTGAGCTTTGGAGCTCCCTTCCAGCCTGGACCATTCTGTGAGTCTATGACTTTAACTTTGGTGTGGCTCCTGTGTGTGCAGTTCAGAGTTTTAAACAGATCTGCTGTGTTCAGACACAGCCTGGGAACTAAAAGACAAATTACTGGGTGGGGGGGAGAGGCAAAGTTCTTGCCATCATGTGTTCTAACATCCCAGCTGAAAAAACAAAGCCACATCACTGTGGCACTTTCCTAAAGCCATGGAGCTCTTTGGACCTTTAAGGAAGCCACTGATGTGTTTAAAGCCTTTGTGTCAGACATCTGCCTTCTCTTGCTGTTGGGGTTTGGGGTGCTTCAGATGTGTTCTGAGGTGTTTGCCCCTTGTGCAGTGCATTCCAACAGAAGGCTCATTTCCCCAGCCTTCAAAACACCTTGCATGTGGCTTGAGGAGAGGACTCTGGTTCTCCCACACCATGAATTCCTCAGAAGTGACATTAAAGTTCCTACTTGTTGCTAATTAAAACCTTCCCCAAATTACCTTGGGAAATAGCACTCTCACATTAAGGCTTTGAGCCATACTTTGCCTTCACTGTTAGCAAGTTGCACTTCTCCACCTTCTCCTGCCAGGCCTTAATACTGGTAATTGCTGTATGGAAAGCAGCAGGTGCTTGTCTAGCTGCAGCAGCTCAGGGTAAAGGTTTTTCAATCAGCCCACATTGATGAAGTGAAATTTAAATGAAATCAGGTATTTTTAGAAGGATAATTTGGAGCTGAGTGCTCTGTGTACTGTCAGATGTCTCTGTGTTGATCACACTGCCAGCAGCACTGCCCCATGTGCATAGAAATAGCAGGGCTGGAAGGGACCTCAAGGCTCAGCCAGCCCCAACCCCCTGCCATGGGCAGGGACACCTCACACCGCAGCAGGTTGCTCACAGCCACCTCCAGCCTGGCTGCAAACACCTCCAGGCAGGAGGCTGCCACCACCTCCCTGGGCAGCCTGTGCCAGGCTCTCACCACCCTCCTGGGGAACAACTTCTTCCTCACAGCCAATCTCAATCTCCCCATTTCTAGTTTTGCTCCATCCCCCCCAGTCCTATCCCTCCCTGACACCCTCAGAAGTCCCTCCCCAGCTTTCTTGGAGCCCCCTTTGGATCCTGCAAGGCCACAATGAGGTCTCCTTCTCCTCTCCAGCCTGCACAACCCCAACTCCCTCAGTCTGTGCTCACAGCAGAGCAGCTCCAGCCCTCTGCTCCTCCTCATGGCCCTTCTCTGGACATCTTCCAGCCCCTCCAGATCCTTCCTGGCACAGAGGCTCCAGCACTGGCCCCAGAGCTGCAGCTGTGGTCTCAGCAGAGTGGAGCAGAGGGGCAGAATCCCCTCCCTGGCCCTGCTGGCCACACTTCTCTTGCTGCAGCCCAGGATATGATTGCATCTCACTCCCAGCCCTTGTCAAAAGTCCCTCCCCAGCCCACTCCAGGTACTGGAAGGCTGCTCTCAAGTTTGCTCCAGGTCTTCCCTTCTTGATGCTGAACTGCCCCAGATTGCCTTATGAAAAACCAAAAAGCCTGGAGAGCCCTTAAGCCCTGGGAGCAGGCAGCTGTCTGTATAGCCAGGAACGCCCATGGGGACATCAAAGGCAGAGCAGCTCCTTGTGTGCCAAGGCCTTCCCCAGGCTCTCAGATCCAAATGGGCTTTTGCCCCCTGTTGATACAAAGTTCAGCTCACATTTGCATGAGGCACTTGCCCTACAGGAGGGCTTCTCACCTTAGCTATTGCTTTGGATATGATCCCTGCTGGGCAGGTTGGGACGT
Source organism: Dryobates pubescens (assembly GCF_014839835.1). NCBI lineage: Eukaryota > Metazoa > Chordata > Aves > Piciformes > Picidae > Dryobates > Dryobates pubescens. Next base: position 2,382,142 of record NC_071639.1, on the reverse strand, counting down.
GTCCAGAGAAGGGCCAGCAGAGTGCCCTGAGGCCTGGCAGCCCTGCATGTGAGGAGAGGCTGAGAGAGCTGGGGGGGTTCAGCCTGGAGAAGAGGAGGCTGAGGGGAGACCTTATTGCCATGGACCAGGGCATGAAAGGTGCTACCAGGAGGATGGAGCCTGCCTTTGTACAGGGAATGCCATGGCAAAGCCAAGGGGGCAGTGGGGACAAGGTACTGCTGGGGACATTCCCATTGCACTCCAGGAGGAAATGCTTCCCCATGAGCATAATCAAAGGGAAGCAATGGAGTCCCCTACCCTGGACAGTAGACTCAGCTTGCCAGGGTGCTGGGCCAGCTCATTGCAACTCTACTGTGCCCTGGAAAGGTTGGAGCAGAAGATCCATGGGGTCCCTTCCATCCTGGCACTCTGTGATTCTCTGTCTGTGGTTTCATACCAGAGATGCTCTCAGGCAGGGCAGATCCCTGCTGACTGATCTCTAATGATGTTTGTGTTTTCTGTTGCAGAAGTCAGATGCTGTAAGAGTCACCACCTTCACTGGCTGCATGGGGGAAACCTTCCTAGACAGCAAGCCCATAGGGCTGTGGAACTTCAGGGATATTGAAGGAGACTGCAAAGGCTGTGCTGTCAGGTAGGTAGAGCACTGCCTGCTTCTCATGCTCCACAGGGAACCTGTCTGCAGTGGCACTGCATCCTGTGGCAAGCAGCAGGGATTTCCACAGCAGCCATCAAGTTCCAGTAGACACTTCTAGTCTGTAGGCACCCAGGCTTGGGGGTGTTCAGCTGGTGACAAACTCCCCAGGAGCTTGCAGTGGTCCCTGGCAGCCCAGAGCCAGCTGAGTGCTGAGCTGCATCCAGAGCAGGGAGAGCAGCAGCACAGGGAGGGGACTCTGCCCCTCTGCTCTGCTCTGCTCAGAGCCCACCTGCAGCAGGGACCCCAGCCCAGGGAGGACCTGGAGCTGCTGAAGAGGGTCCAAAAGAGGACACAGAGATGATCAGAGGGCTGGAGAACCTCCCCTGTGGGGACAGGCTTGGAGAGTTGGGGCTGTTCAGCCTGGAGAAGAGAAGGCTCCAGGGAGACCTCAGAGCAGTCTTCCAGTGCCTGAAAGGGCTCCAGGAGATCTGGGGAGGGACTTTTGACAAGGGCTGGGAGTGACAGGATGAGGGACAATGGCTTTGAGCTGGGAGAGGGGAGATTGAGACTAGAGATGAGGAAGAAATTCTTGGTAGTGAGGCTAGAGACACTGGCACAGGTTGCACAGAGAAGCTGTGGATTCCACCTCCTTGGAGGTGTTCAAGGCCAGGTTTGATGAGGCCTTGAGCAACTTGGGCTGGTGGGAGGTGTCCCTGCCTAGGGCAGGGTATTGGAACTGGATGATCTTTGAGGTCACTTCCAACCCAAACCATTCTTCAGGAACAACTTCATTTGCATCTTTCTAGATACCTCCTTGTCCTTAGACAGCTCTGATTTTCATTCCAGGTCAAGAGAGGTTCTCCTGCCCCTCTCCTCTGCCCTGGGGAGGCCACATCTGGAGTATTGTGTCCAGTTCTGGGCCCCTCAGGTCAAGAAAGACCTCAGGGAATTGCTTGAGAGAGTCCATCCCAGAGGCACAGAGCTGCTGCAGGCAGTGGAACATCTCCCTGTGAGGCCAGGCTGAGGCAGCTGGGGCTTGGAGCTGGGAGCAGAGGAGCCTGAGGGCTGCCCTCACGGCTGGGGATAAAGATGTGCAGGGCTGGAGCCAGACTCTGCAGGGATGGCCAAGGACAGCACAAGGGGCACTGGGGGCAAGCTGGAGCAGAGGAGCTGCCATGGGAACAGGAGGGAAAACTTTGTGACTGTGAGGGTGCTGGAGCCTGGAGCAGGCTGCCCAGAGAGGTTGTGGAGTCTCCTGCTCTGGAGCCTTTCCAGCCCCAGTGTCCCTGGGTCACCCTGCTCTGGCAGGGGGGGTTGGACTCAATTATCTCTAGAGAACCCTTCCAACCCCTACTATTCTGTGGTCCTGTGCTTCTGTGAACCCATTCCTCTTCCACCCTCCTCACAGGCTGGTGTGGAGCTGGCCTCCCAGCTTCACTTGGCCGAACCAAGGTTTGATACGAAATCAAACCAGTTCAGGCAGCCTCCTGAGGGGTGTCTTATGCCCTCCTGAGTTCCTGTTCTTTTAACCTGAGACAACAAAGTGACATTGTTGGAACTGTCCCCTTTCAGCCCCCAGGTGGCAGATGGTGAGGGCACAGTGCAGTTCGATGGGGACAGCTACGCCATGGTGAGCCGCCCGGTCCGCTGGAACCCAAACATTTCCACCCTCATGTTCAAGTTCAGGACCTTCTCATCCAACGCCCTCCTGATGTATCTTGCTACTGATGACCTGGTAAGGACAAGAGGCTGCTCACCACACTCTTTACAAGTCTCAGGCCACCTTTAGAATGGAATGGAATGGAATGGAATGGAATGGAATGGAATGGAATGGAATGGAATGGAATGGAATGGAATGGAGTAGAATAGAATAGAATAGAATAGGGTAGAATATAATAGAGTAGAATAGAATGGAATAGGAGTAGAATAGAATAGAATAGAATAGAATAGAATAGGATAGGATAGAGTAGAATATAATAGAATGGAATGGAATGGAATGGAATAAAACAGAATAGAATAGGATAGGATAGGGTAGAATAGAATAGAGTAGAATAGAATGGAATAGGAGTAGAATAGAACAGAATAGAATAGGATAGGATAGAGTAGAATAGAATAGAATAGAATGGAATGGAATAGAATAGAATAGGATAGGATAGGGTAGAATAGAATAGAGTAGAATAGAATGGAATAGGAGTAGAATAGAATAGGATAGAATAGAATAGGATAGAGTAGACTAGACTAGAATGGAATGGAATAGAATAGAACAGGATAGAGTAGAATAGAATAGGGTAGAATAGAATAGAATAGAGTAGAATACAGTAGAATAGAATGGAATAGAATAGGATAGGATAGAGTAAAATAGAATAGGATATGATAGAATGGAATGGAATGGAATGGAATGGAATGGAATGGAATGGAATAGAATAGAATAGAATAGAATAGACCAGGTTCGAGATCATCAAGTCCAACCTATCACCCAGCACCTTCTAATCAACTAAACCATGGCACCAAGGGCCTCAGCCAGGCTCTGCTGCTCATCAACACTGAGCAAAAAGCAGATGTGAAGGAGGTGATTGTCTCTCACTACTCTGCTCTGCTGAGACCACAGCTGGAGCTCTGTGTCCACTTCTGGAGCCTCTGTGCCCGGAAGGATCTGGAGGGGCTGGAAGGTGTCCAGAGAAGGGCCACGAGGAGGAGCAGAGGGCTGGAGCTGCTCTGCTGTGAGCACAGACTGAGGGAGTTGGGGTTGTGCAGGCTGGAGAGGAGAAGGCTCCCAGGAGACCTCATTGTGGCCTTGCAGGATCTGCAGGGGGCTCCAAGAAAGCTGGGGAGGGACTTTTGAGGGTATCAGGGAGGGATAGGACTGGGGGGGGTGGAGCAAAACTAGAACTGGGGAGATTGAGATTGGCTGTGAGGAAGAAGTTGTTGCCCAGGAGGGTGGTGAGAGCCTGGCACAGGCTGCCCAGGGAGGTGGTGGCAGCCTCCTGCCTGGAGGTGTTTGCAGCCAGGCTGGAGGTGGCTGTGAGCAACCTGCTGCGGTGTGAGGTGTCCCTGCCCATGGCAGGGGGGTTGGGACTGGCTGAGCCTTGAGCTCCCTTCCAACCCTGACAGCTCTGTGATTCTAGGATGCTCCTCCTTGCTGACTGCAGTCAAAGCCATCATTTTATTATGATAATGAAGTGCTCAATTTTTCTAATTAACTTTTGTAATTGAGTTTTGGAAGCCTCATTAATGTAATTATTTGAGCTGATGGGGTGTAATTATTGTGTGTGATTATGTGGTTTTCTGGGCAGAATTGCTTACTTGAACTTCTGAAAGAGCCTGGGAGCTGGAAGGCAACTGTGCCCTGATAGAGTTTGTCACTTCATAGATTATCTCTCAATGCAGAAAACTTTGAGGATGCTCTTTCCAGTGCTTATCATCATTAACAGTGAGCATCTGGAACACTGACTCTGCTAAATGCTGCCTTTTTTTCTTGCCATTAACATACATTTATGCTCATGGACTGGACTTCATTGCAGTCCTGGTGGACAAGAAGTTCTCCATGGGACAGCAATGTGCCCTTGTGGCCAAGAAGGTCTCCTGGGGTGCATTGAGAAGAGTGTGGCCAGCAGGTCAAGGGAGGTTCTCCTCCCTCTCTACTCTGCCCTAGTAAGAGCACATCTGCAATGTTCTGGACTCCCCAGTTCAAGGGGGACAGGGATATACTAGGGAGTGTTCAATGGAGGCTACAAGGATGCTGATGGGCCTGGAACAGCTGTGTGAGGAGGAAAGCCCTGGGGGTGTTGAGCCTGGAGAAAAGAAGGCTGAGAGGGATCTGATCAATGGCTACAAATAGCTGAGGGGTGGGGGGCAGGAAGGGGCCAGGCTCTGGGCAGTGGTGTCCTGGGATAGGACAAGAGGCAGTGGACACAAACTGGAACCCAGGAGGTTCCACCTGAGCATGAGGAGAAACTTCTTTGGTGTGAGGCTGCTGAGCCCTGGAGCAGGCTGCCCAGAGAGGTTGTGGAGTCTCCTGCTCTGGAGCCTTCCCAGCCCCAGCTGGCTGTGTTCCTGTGTGCCCTGCCCTGGGTGACCCTGCTCTGGCAGGGGGTTGGACTCAGTCTCCAGAGGTCCTTTCCAAGCTCCACTGTTCTGTGAGTCTGTGATTACTGCATCAGTACTCAGCACACAGTAAAGGATCTTCCTTCTCCCTAGGTCTGAGGACAGGTGGGTCTGGCCATGAGCAAAATGATCACTAGACTTAACATTTCTCTGCTACATTCCTCTCTGGGCTCACAGTCCCACAGGCACTCTCTGCCTTTCATGCCATCCAGTTCCCTGGCTGCTTGGTTTGCTCTTTGAATCCTGACAGCTCCTTTCCTGTAGATACTGCAGTGTAAAGCAGTGCTCCAATCAGTCATCTCCAGCTGCTGCTTAGATATTGGTGTCAGTGGTTGATGAGAATGGCTGATAGCTCTCTGCTCACAGAATCACAGAACATTAGAGGTTGGAAGGCACCTCCAGAGATCATCCAGCCCAACCCCCCTGCCATAGCAGCATCACCCAGGGCAGTCTGCACAGGAATGCATCCAGGTGGGGTTGCAAAGTCTCCAGAGGAGACTCCACAGCCTCTCTGGGCAGCCTGCTCCAGGGCTACAGCACCCTCACTCCAAAGAAGTTTCTCCTCATGTTGAGCTGAAACCTTCTCTGCTCCAGTTTGTACCTGGTGTTTCTTGTCCCATTGCTGTGCACCACCCACAAGAGCTTGGCCCCCTCCTCTTGACCCCCAGCCCTCAGCTATTGACAGACATTGATCAGATCCCTCTCAGCCTTCTCTTCTCCAGACTAAACAGCCCCAGGGCTCTCAGCCTCTCTTCACAGGGGAGATGCTCAAGTCCCCTAAACATCCTCCTGGCTCTCCCTTGGACTCTCCCCAGCAGGTCTCTGTCTCTCTGGAACTGGGAGCCCAGAACTGGACACAGGATTGCAGCTGTGGTCTCAGCAGGGCAGGGGAGAGGAAAGGAGAACCTCCGCAGTGCTGCTGGCCACACTTTGCTTGCTGTACCCCAGGATCCCATTGGCTTTCTTGGTCCCCAGGGCACACTGCTGTCCCATGCACAACTTGCTGCCCACCAGCACTCCAAGGTCCTTCTCCATTGAGCTGCTTTCCAGCAGGGCAGCCTCTAACCTGTGCTGGTGCCTGCTGCTATTCCTCCCCAGAACATATTACTCTCTGGAAACCCTGGTGCAAAAAGCCCTTTTGCCATCTTTGCTGTTCTTGTTTTCTACCTTGACAGTTTCAGTCAAGCTGAGGTGTGTAGTAGATGCACTAACTGTAGGACAGACAAAGAGCTCAGTATTACTCTCAGGTAACTATAACCTGGATGTCTGCCTTCAATAAAAGTACAGAGGTCCCATCCAAGCTCCAGCTAAGCTGTAAGCAGCATCCCAACTAAGTTAGCAATGCAAAGAAGGAGAAAAGAGGAGAAAAGCAACTCGTTGGCAGCAGATGTTTGCACATCACAGTCCTGGGCAGTATCAGTCTCAGTCAGGGTTGGAAGGGACCACAAGGATCATTCAGTTCCAACCCCCCTGCCATGGGCAGGGACACCCCACACTAGATCAGGCTGGCCAGAGCCTCATCCAGCCTGGGCTTAAACACCTCCAGGGACAGGGCCCCAACCACCTCCCTGGACAACCCATTCCAGGGCTTCACCACTCTCATGGGGAAGAACTTCCTCCTCCCCTCCAGCCTGAATCTCCCCACCTCCAGCTTCATTCCATTCCCCCTAGTCCTAACACACCCTGAGATCCTGAGCAATCCCTCCCCAGCCTTCTTGGAGCCCCCTTCAGATCCTGGAAGGCCCCAATGAGGTCACCTCAGAGCCTTCTCCTCTCCAGCCTGCACAACCCCAACTCCCTCAGTCTGTCCTCACAGCAGAGCAGCTCCAGCCCTCTGCTCCTCTTCCTGGCCCTTCTCTGGACACCTTCCAGCACCTCCAGATCCCTCTTGTCATAGGGGCTCCAGACCTGGAGGCAGTACTCCAGGTGGGGTCTCCCCAGAGCTGAGCAGAGGGGCAGAATCACCTCCCTGGCCCTGCTGGCCACACTTCTCTTGCTGCAGCCCAGGCTCTGCTTGGCTCTCTGGGCTGCAAGTGCACACTGAGAGCTCCTGCTGAGCTTCTCCTCCCCCAGCACCCCCAAGGCTCTCTCCTCAGGGCTGCTTTCCAGCCAGTCCCTGCCCAGCCTGCATTTGTGCCTGGGATTGCTTCCACCCAGCTGCAGGACCCTGCCCTTGGTCTTGTTGAACCTCCTGAGGTTGGCTTGTGCCCAGCTCTGCAGCCTGTCCAGGTCCCTCTGGATGGATCCCTTCCCTCCAGCTGTCTGCTGCCCCACACAGCTTGGTGTCATCAGCAACCCTGCTGAGGCTGCACTCAGTGCCACTGTCCATGGCACCCACAAAGATGTTGAACAAGCCTGGTCCCAGGATTGATCCCTGAGGGACTCTGCTCATCCCTGGCCTCCACTGGGACCTGGACCCATGGACAGCCACTCTTTGGGTGCAGCCATCAAGCCAGTTCTGTATCCACCTAGTGGTCACCCATCAAACCCATGTGTCACCAGCTTGGAGACCAGGCTATGTAAACACCTGAGTAGATTTCACACTCTCCCAGTATCACCAAGGTTGGAAGAGACCTCAAAGATCATCAAGTCCAAGCTGTCACCACAGACGTCATGACTAAACCATGGCACCAAGTGCCACATCCAATCCCCTCTTGAACACCTCCAGGTATGGGGACTCCACCACCTCCCTACCTCAAGCCTAAACTTCCCTTGGCACAGCTTGAGACTGTGTCCTCTTGTTCTTCTGCTGGGTGCCTGGCAGAAGAGACCAACTCCCACCTGGCTACAACCTCCCTTCAGGGAGTTGGAGAGAGCAATGAGGTCTCCCTTGAGCCTCCTCTTCTGCAGGCTAAGCAACCCCAGCTCCCTCAGCCTCTCCTCACAGGGCTGTGCTCCAGACCCCTCCCCAGCCTCCTTGCCCTTCTCTGGACACCTTCAAGTCTCTCAATGGCCTTAAACTGAGGGGCCCAGAACTGGACACAGGACTCAAGGTGTGGCCTAAGCAGTGCTGAGCACAGGGCACAAGGACTTCCCTGCTCCTGCTGGCCACACTCTGCCTGATGCAGGCCAGGATGCCCTTGGCCTTCTTGGCCCCCTGGGCACACTGCTGGCTCATGTTTAGGCAGCTGTCAATCAGCACCCCCAGGTCCCTCTCTGCCTGGCTGCTCTCAGCCACTCTGACCCCAGCCTGTAGCTCTGCCTGGGGTTGCTGTGGCCAAAGTGCAGCCCCTGGCACTTGGACTTGTTGAATGCCATCCTGTTGGCCTCTGCCCATCTGTCCATTTCTTTCAGGAGGTTGAAAAAAAGTTGTCTGTTGTCACCCAGGATTGAAAAGCATCATGTTTGTGTGCTGTCAGATGCCTCTCACCAGAGTGAACACCAACCCTGACCTGTGCCTCTGGTCACTTTTCCTTCACAGAAGGACTTCATGAGCGTCGAGCTCAGTGATGGGCGCATAAAGGTCAGCTACGACCTGGGTTCAGGCACAGCTTCTGTTCTCAGCAGCCACAACCATAATGATGGCAGATGGAAAGCTTTCACCCTCTCAAGAATTCAGAAGCAAGGTGAGCTCCTGTGGTGTCAGCACCCTGGCTTTCCCAGTTACCCATGCAGTACAGCTAACCATCTAATCATGGGGAGGCTGTGGTGCTGGAGTTAGGACGCTCCAGGGACTTAACAACCTCCTGTGCTTCCATGAGAGGTGTGGTGGGTTGCAGGTGAGTGACTGCACTCTCAAACAGGCTTTTGGGGAACAGGCAGCTTGGATTTCAGGCACAAGCTTGCTCTAGGCTTGTGTAAATTGTGGTGGCTTGAAGCTACCCCCAGAATGAAATTGCCAGGCCAGCTGAGATGGAAGCAAATGGAGCTGTAGTTGCCAGCAGAACTACACTCTGGAAGTACAAAAGGCACTGAGTGTGTACAACATATCCAACAGTTACATATGTTTGCATTGTATAAACAGCACAAGTACCCCCCTGGACAAAACCAGGGGGTTACCAATGGCTTCCTGCTCTCCAACCCCTTCCCCCCAGAACGAGGGACAAGAGGAGAGCAGAGAGCAGCTGTTAGTTACTTAGCCACAAGAAGAACACAGCCAAGGTCAGCAACAGCCAAGCAACAGCCAGCAGCTGGTATCTGCTAGAGCTGGGAACCAAGAAGGAGAGAGAGTTAGTTTATGCAACTAACTTTATGCTGGTTATCAGCCCACTGGGATTATTCAGGCCTTATCACTGTTTTTCTTTGGCATCCACTGGTGATTTATTTACATTCCACCACTCCTCTACTCAGTCTGTGGAAGGTTTCCTAGGCATCAGCCCCAAACTGCCACAGTTCTGTTCTAAACTGCTTCTGAGTGGGGGGATAAAGAGAAACTTCTTCATCAGTTCCCTGATGGTGTTCAGAATCCCAAAGCTGTGTGGTTTGTGTGAGGACAGCAGCAGCTTTTGTGCTGTACATCCCCTCGTGCCCAGCATATGCCAAAGCAATGACTTCTGCACTGCTTGCTTGCCTGCACACACCTGACAAACTCAGCTGGGGCCCTGGGGCTTGGAGCAGAGGAGCCTGAGGACTACCCTCATTCCCCTTGATAAAGATGTGCAGGGCAGTGTGGGGAGGATGGAGCCAGGCTCTGCTCAGGGATGTCCAAGGACAGGACAAGGGGTAGTGCATTGAAACTCCAGCACAGGAGGTTCCACCTCAACATCAGGAGGAACTTCTGCACTGTGAGGCTCCCAGAGCCCTGGAGCAGGCTGCCCAGAGAGGTTGTGGAGTCTCCTTGTCTGGAGCCTTCCCAGCCCTGTCTGGATGTGTTCCTGTGTGCCCTGTGCTGGATTCTCTGCTCCTGCTCTGGCAGGGGGGTTGGACTGGATGATCTCCAGAAGTCCCTTCCAACCCCTAACACCCTGTGAGCCTGTGACCTGAAATCACAAATTAAATGCAAAAGGATCTCTTCTGCTGTGACTTTGTCCTGGAGTGTGAGCTCCAAGTTGCACTGACACAAAGAGCTGAACCAGGTTTGCCAGACTAAAGCCTGGAGAGTTGCTGTAGCTTGTCAGGTTGTAATGGAGACAGAGGAAAGTGCAGGTCTCTTCCCCTGCCCATAACTGACAATGTGCCAATCCAATGGTGCAGATGCAAATCACAGCCCTCCTTGCCTCTCCCCTCACCTGGTAACCCTCCACCTATTTCTCTGTTGGTTTCTTACATCCATTGTTCAGGATCTGATACTCTGTCTGTTGTCTTTCAGCCAACATATCAATTGTAGACATAGACACCAACCAAGAGGAGACCATAGCAGCAACTTCTGCAGGCACCCATTCTGGGCTCAACTTGAAAGGACATGAGAAAATCTACTTTGGGGGATTGCCAACTCTGAGAAACCTCAGGTAAGGTGGCTCAGACCAGTGTCTTTCCCTTTGGTCAAGGGGATGGTTAAAGACAGACTGAGGGAGTTTGGGCTGTTCAGTCTGGAGAAGAGTGTGTGTGGGCTTCAAACTGAACACCACAGCCAGCAGGGCCAGGGAGGGGATTCTCCTCCTCTACTCTGCACTGCTCAGACCCCACCTGGAGCTCTGTGTCCAGTTCTGGAGCCTCTGTGCCAGGAAGGATCTGGAGGTGCTGGAAGGTGTCCAGAGAAGGGCCACGAGGAGGAGCAGAGGGCTGGAGCTGCTCTGCTGTGAGCACAGACTGAGGGAGTTGGGGCTGTTCAGTCTGGGGGAGAGAAGGCTCCAAGGTGACCTAATTGTGGCCTTGCAGGATCTGCAGGGGGCTACAAGAAAGCTGGGGAGGGACTTTTGAGGGTGTCAGGGAGGGATAGGATTGGGGGGGATAGAGCAGAACTAGAAATGGGGAGATTGAGATTGGCTGTGAGGAAGAAGTTGTTGCCCAGGAGGGTGGTGAGAGCCTGGCACAGGTTGCCCAGGGAGGTGGTGGCAGCCTCCTGCCTGGAGGTGTTTGCAGCCAGGCTGGAGGTGGCTGTGAGCAACCTGCTGCAGTGTGAGGTGTCCCTGCCCATGGCAGGGGGGTTGGAACTGGCTGAGCCCTGAGGTCCCTTCCAACCCTGACAATTCCATGACTCTATGTAAATACACAGGAATCTCACTCTCAGGATTTCTGTCTCAAGTTCACTTGCAGAAAATGAATGGTGAGTTCCCAGGGTCCGTTACAGCACCACAGCAGAGCTGCACTTTGGTGTTGCTGTGCTCAGCACTGGCGAGGCTGCATCCTGGCTACTGGGTTCAGTTCTGGGCCCCTCACTGCAGGGAGGACATTGAGGTGCTGGAGTGTGTCCAGAGAAGGGCAACAAAGCTGAGGAAGGGTCTTGAGCATAAGTCCTGTGAAGAGCAGCTGAGGGAGCTGGGGGTGGTCAGCCTGAAGAATACTCTGGAAGGACCTCAGAGCTACCTTCCAATACCTGAAGGGATCCTGCAGGAAGGCTGCAGAGAGACTGTTCCTGAGGGTGTCTGGAGACAGGACAAGGGGGAATGGTTTGGAGCTGAGGCAGAGCAGGGTTAGACTGGAGCTGAGGAAGAAGTTCTTCAGTACAAGGGTGGTGAGACTCTGGAATGGGCTGCCCAGAGAAATTGTGGCTGCCTCCTCCCTGGGGATGTTCAAGGCCAGGTTGGATGAGGCCTTGGGCAACCAAGTCTAGTTGCAAGGAGTCCCTGCCCATGCCAGGGGTCTTGGAGTAGATGATCTCTGAGGTCCCTTCCAACCTGAGGCATTCTGTGATTCTATGATATGATGATAAATTTCAGGACTCCTTAAATTCCTCCTTAAAGTATCTGATCCAATGCTCCTGAAGGGAGGTTGTAGCCAGGTGGGGGTTGGTCTCTTCTCCCAGGCAACCAGCACCAGAACAAGAGGACACAGTCTCAAGCTGTGCCAGGGGAGGTTTAGGCTGGAGGTTAGGAAGAAATTCTTCCCAGCAAGAGAGATTGGCCATGGGAATGTGCTGCCCAGGGAGGTGGTGGAGTCCCCATCCCTGGAGGTGTTTAGGAAGAGCCTGGATGAGGCCCTTGGTGCCATGGTTTAGCTGATTAGATGGTGCTGGGTGATAGGTTGGACTTGATGATCTCTGAAGTCTTTTCCAGCCTGGTTAATTCAATTCAATTCAGTTCAATTCAATTCAATTCAATTCAAGTCAACTCAATTCAACTCCTATTCTATTCTATTCTATTCTATTCTATCTTATCCTATCCTATCCTATTCTAATCTACTTCTATTCTATTCTATTCTATTCTATTCTATTCTATTCTATTCTATTCTATTCTATTCTATTCTATCTTATCCTATCCTATCCTATTCTAATCTACTTCTATTCTACTCTATTCTATTCTACTCTATTCTATTCTACTCTATTCTATTCTACTCCATTCCATTCCATTCCATTCCATTCCATTCCATTCCATTCCATTCCATTCCATTCCATTCCATTCCATATTTCATGGAAGTTGAATGTCAGCCTTTTGCCTTCAGAAGCCTGATGCTGACTTTCTCCCACAAACCAAATTCCAGTATTGACCTTTATATTGATCTTTAAAGCACTGCCTGATACTAATGAGAGACTTGAACTTCAGCTCTAATAAACCCAAAGGACTAACAGATGCTTGAAGTTAGTGTCTGTGCTACCTGGTTTTAAACAGGCCCCCCCAAAAAAACCCCACCCCAAACTTAGTTAAAGTTGAAATGAATATTCAGCAGCTTTGGCAAGGACAAGGACAAGAGAGTTGTGTGCTCCAGAAGCAAGCCCCTCAATCTGTGTCAGCTTGAGCTGCATGGCAGAGTGACAGCCTGGAAGGGGTCTGGTGCACAGGGAGCTGCTGTGATGAGGCCACAGGCTGCTCTGCAGCTCAAAGCAAGGCGGTGGTTGTTAATTTATGAGGTTAATAACTGACCCCTGAAGTCAAATCAGCCAGCAATGAAAAGATCTAAGGTCTCATTTGCTCCTGAAATAGAAGACTGTGTCCTCTGTGGTTGTGAAATCACACCAGTGCAGAACCAGCTGTCTACAGCAATTAGCTTCCAGCAAGTCCTTTGTGCTTGCTTAGATCAGCAGTGTAGCACAGCTACTTGGACCTGTGGCAAGCATTTTGCCTACAGCCCTGATTCATTAGTCCCTGGGGCAAGATGAGTGATATGGTAAATTAGAGTCAAAAACAGTGAAAGGGGGAGGAGGGCAGAGCTGAGCTCCTGCAAACAGTAGGCACTGAGGTGGCTGTGACTTTGGAATTATCAGGTCATAGGATCATAGAATCAAACAGGTTGGAAAAGACCTCAGAGATCATCAAGTCCAACACAGTACCTAATACCTAACAGCTCCTGACAACTAAACCATGGCTCCAAGTGCCACATCCAATCCCCTCTTGAACACCTCCAGGGATGGGGACTCCACCACCTCCCTGGGCAACACATTCCAGTGGCCAATTCCTCTCTCTGGGAAGAACTTTCTCCTCACCTCCAGCCTAAACCTCCCCTGGCACAGCTTGAGACTGTGTCTTCCTGTTCTGGTGCTGGGTGCCTGGGAGAAGAGCCCAACCCCCACCTGGCTACAGCCTCCCTTCAGGGAGTTGCAGAGAGCAAGAAGGTCTCCCCTGAGCCTCCTCCAGGCTAAGCAACCCCAGCTCCCTCAGCCTCTCCTCACAGGGCTGTGCTCCAGACCCCTCCCCAGCCTCCTTGCCCTTCTCTGGACATAGAATCAAATCACACTGCTGACAAATACAGATGAGAAAGGCTCTGGACACCTTCAAGTGTCTCAATGTCCTTCTTGAGCTGAGGAGCCCAGAACTGGACACAGTCCTGTCAGATTCTTTTACATGGTTTGCTTTTATTCATGGCCAAATATAGCAACAAATTCCAAAAGCTCTCTCCAGCATTACACTGTCAGTTAGCTGTTTGCAGAGCAGCCCTGTTCATCTGAAGGGAGCCTACAAGAAAGGTGGGGAAGGACTTTTGAGCCTTGCTTTGAGTGATGCAAGGCAGAGTGCAGTATGTGCTGATGGGTGGTAGAAGGCAGGAGACATCCACCTGAGAGTGTGTGTGGGCTTCAAATGGAACACCATAGCCAGCAGGGCCAGGCAGGGGATTCGTCCCCTCTACTCTGCACTGCTCAGACCTCACCTGGAGCTCTGGGTCCACTTCTGGAGCCTCTGTTGCAGGAAGGATCTGGAGGGGCTGGAAGGTGTCCAGAGCAGGGCCACGAGGAGGAGCAGAGGGCTGGAGCTGCTCTGCTGTGAGCACAGACTGAGGGAGTTGGGGTTGTGCAGGCTGGAGAGGAGAAGGCTCCCAGGAGACCTCATTGTGGCCTTCCAGTATCTGCAGGGGGCTCCAAGAAAGCTGGGGAGGGACTTTTGAGGGTGTCAGGGAGGGATAGGACTGGGGGGGATGGAGCAAAACTATAAGAGGGGAGATTGAGATTGGCTGTGAGGAAGAAGTTGTTCCCCAGGAGGGTGGTGAGAGCCTGGCACAGGTTGCCCAGGGAGGTGGTGGCAGCCTCCTGCCTGGAGGTGTTTGCAGCCAGGCTGGAGGTGGCTGTGAGCAACCTGCTGCAGTGTGAGGTGTCCCTGGCCATGGCAGGGGGTTGGGACTGGCTGAGCCTTGAGCTCCCTTCCAGCCCTGACAGTTCTGTGATTCTATGATTCACTATTACATCCTGATAGTGTCTGTAGAATGTGTTGTCAGTGGTGCACACCTGCCTCTCTGAGGTACCTGAGCCTTGCCAGTGACTGTAATTTGCTCCAATTGATGCGATTTTGATGATTTTAATTTTCTTCTTTGTCTTTCTCCCTCACCCTAGTATGAAAGCAAGGTAAACCCCATCAGATTACTTGCATGACTTGCATGTGTCTGGCAAGTGCAGCTTGCAAGCCCAGGCTGCAGCACAGCAGCAGCAGCAGTGTGTGGGCAGCTTCACCACAGCTGCTAGGCTCTGGCTGTTCATTCAGCAAGTTGCTCCTGCTGCAGCAAGCAAAGCTGCTCCCATGTGCTTAGTGCTCCCAGCTTACATGCTGTGCATACACCTACACAAGCAAGTTTTCTTCTCTTCACACAGCTGCTGACTTCAGCTCTGTTGGTTTGTGATGCCAGAGTGCCCCAGAAGCAAAGCTGCCACAAGCTTGGCTGGGTGGAGGGGACAAGGTCAGCTGTAGCAGCTTCAACAAGGCCAAGTGCTGGCTCCTGCACTTGGGTCACAACAACCCCATGAAGGCTCCAGGCTGGAAACTGCCCAGGGGTGCTGGGGGACAGCCACCTGAACACGAGCCAGGGTGAGCCAGGGTGTGCCCAGGTGGCCAAGAAGGCCACCAGCATCCTGGCCTGGATCACCTCTAGTGTGGGCAGCAGGAGCAGGGAAGTGATGGTGGCTCTGTACTGGGCACTGCTGAGGCCACACCTTGAGTGCTGGGTTCAGTTTTGGGCCCCTCACTACAGGATAAACATTGAGGGGCTGGAGTGTGCCCAGAGAAGGGCAACAGAGCTGGGGAAGGGTCTGGAGAACAGGGCTGGGGAGGAGCAGCTGAGGGAGCTGAGGAGACACCTCATTGCTCTCTCCAGCTCCCTGAAAGGAGGCTGCAGTGAGGTGGAGGTTGGACTCTTCTCCCTAGTCTCAGGTGGTAGGAGGAGAGGAAATGGCCTGAAATTGGGGAGGTTGGAGATGAGGGAAAATCTCTTTGGTGTAGGAGTGGTCAGGGATTGGCACAGGCTGCCCAGGGAGGTGGTGGAGTCCCCAGCCCTGGAGGTGTTCAAGAAAGGTTTGGACTTGGGGACATGGTTTAGTGGCCATGGTGGTGCTGGGTTGATGGTTGGATCTGAGGATCTTGGAGGACTTTTCCAGCCAAAGCAATTCTGTAGTTCTGTGATTCCTAGCTGGATTGCCAGGGCTGGTTCTGTCCCAGGCCAGGCAGTGTAGCAGTTAGTGAGAGGTTATGAAAGAGAGGTGCAGATCTGTCTGAAATTCACCACTTTTAAGCATCAGATGAGGAGGATGGAGGGGAGGGTAAAGAGGTCACCTCTTGGTGACTGTGTTTTCAGGTTGCCATTATTTGGGTCCCTTCCTTCTGCTTTGGTATGCTGAATTTCACTATGTTGGGCAGCTTAATTCTTGGCTTGCCTTAGAACAGCACCACTTCAGCTCACATTCCTGATCCAGAGGAGGACTTTTTCCTCCCAGCAATCTTTGCTTATGTTCCCTTGAAACTGATCCCAGTTTGGAACAATTAAGCAAAAGCCAAGAATTTGTGCAAGATCTGAGTGAACTTGGGCCTTGCTTGGTGTGTTTTGGAAGGGAACAAAGGGAAAAGGAAGCCTGAAGAAAACACCAAGCAAGTGTTCAGTGTTTGCAAGGATGTCCAACCAGAGTCCAACCAGCTCCTAAGAGGGAGGGAGTGGTTTTCACTTGTGCCTTGACTTAGTTGAGACCCCACCTCGAATACTCCTCCAGCTCTGCTGTCCCCAGCAGAAGGACACAGAGCTGCTGGAGTGAGGCCAGAGGAGGCCACAAAGATGCTCCAAGGGCTGGAGCAGCTCTGCTGTGAGCACAGGCTGAGGGAGCTGGGGGGGGTTCAGCCTGGGGAAGAGAAGGCTCCAGGGGAACCTTAGAGCTGCCTTCTAGTACCCAAAAGGATCCTACAGGAAAGCTGCAGAGAGACTTTTCTTCAGGGTGTCTGGAGCCAGGCCAAGGGGGAATGGTTTGGAGCTGAGGCAGAGCAGGGTTAGACTGGAGCTGAGGAAGGAGTTCTTCAATAGGAGGGTGGTGAGACTCTGGAAGAGGCTGCCCAGGGAGGCTGTGGCTCCCTCCCCCTTGGTGTGTTCAAGGGCAGGTTGGATGAGGCCTTGAGCAGCTGAGTCTAGTGGAGAGGTGTCCCTGCCCATGGGAGGGAGGTTGGAGTAGATGATCTCTGAGGTCCCTTCCAGCCTAAGCCATTCTGTGATTCTGTGGAGTTGCTGTACAGCACAAAATACCAAGTGGACTTTCTGTGATTCTGTGATGTGGAGTTCATAGGGGTTGGGAATGACAAGACAAGAGCAAGTGCTTGCTGCTGATGGACAGCTTGAGGGCAAACTGTAACTGGACAGGGCAGGAAGGGGCTGGGAGCAGGAGCAGATTCTGGATAGCAAAGACAGAAGACTCTGGGAACTGTTGACAATGATATGACAAAACTGTTCTGCTGCTCAAAGAGCAGCCTGCAAAGGCTCTGAACTGGTCAGAAGCCAGAGCAGGGGAGATTTGAATTGGACATCAGGGAGTTCATTATTGTGAGAGTGCTGGAATGGGTTGCCCAGAGAACTTGTGGACTCCTCAGCCCTGGAAGTGTTTAACACCAGGCTGGAAGAGGCCTTGAGCAACCTGGGCTGGTGGAAGGTGCCTTTACCCATGGCAGGGAGGTTGGAGCTGGATGATCTTTAAGGTCCCTTCCAACTCAAACCATTCTGGGATTCTATGAAGTGGGGAAGAGCTAGGAAAGAAAACAATCCAAAATGAAAGGCTGCCACAATGGCAGGAGTGTAAATAAAGCAGAATATAGATGCTCAGGGGGTTGGAGCACCTCTGCCACGAGGCCAGGCTGAGCAAGCTGGGGGTGTTCAGCCTGGAGAGGAGGAGGCTCTGGGGAGACCTAAGAGCAGCCTGCCAGGACCTGAAGGAGACTCCAAGAAGGCTGCAGAGGAACTGTTCCCAAAGGCCTGCAGTGACAGGACCAGGGGCAATGGTTTGAAATGAGAGAACCCTGGAGGTGTTCAAGGGGAGATTGGATGTGGCACTTGGTGCCATGGTCTAGTTGTGAGGTCTGTTGGAACAGGTTGGACTTGATGATCCTTGGGGTCTCTTCCAGCCTTGGTTATACTGTGAACAGATCTAGGTTGGCTGTGAGGAACAAGTTCTGCACCATGAGGGTGGTGGAACACTGGAACAGGTTGCCCAAGGAGGTGTCTGGGGGCCCATCCCTGGAGACATTCAAGGTGAGGCTCACCAGGGCCCTGGGCAACCTGATCTAGTTGAGGCTGACTGCAAAGGGGTTGGACTGGATGAGCTTTGGAGGTCCCTTCTGTGAGCCTATGACTCCCTCAGCAAACCAGCAGGTTGCTTCTGCAGAGGGGGCTCATTTGCCATGCTTTGTGGGCTGGCTGGAATGCCAAGGATGGCTTTCAGCAGCAGCTGAATGGCATCTCTGCAAAATGCTTTGATGTTGTAATTAATATCCTTTGCAATCTCTTCTTCCCTCCCAGGGAGCTGCAGTGTTTGGTCTTTTGTTTGGTTTTTCTCTCCCTTTGAGCTGTTCTCATTGTTCAGATGCTCTGGTAAACACTCCTGGGTGCTATTGGGAGCAAATTAGATAATGCTTGGGTTGCTTTTGGCATCTCCTCTCCATTGTATGGATGACAACTTGTTTTGTTCTTCATTTTCATGCAGTGCCTTTTAGGAAGCTTTTCTTCTTGCAGGCCTGCCTCAGGTGTTGCCAGCAGTTGTGGCCTCTCTCTGGTGTCACTTTGAGGGCATTTCTCATTTCTTCTCATTTCTGGCCACAGCAATGGTCAGGGGGGTTGAAGCAGCTTTGCCAGGCTGAGGGAGCTGGGGGGCAAATCACAGCCTGGGCTGCATCCAGAGCAGCACTGCCAGCAGAGCCAGAGAGGGGATTCTGCCACTTTGCTCTGCTCTGGGGAGACCTCCCCTGCAGTGCTGTGTCCAGGACTGGAGCCCTCAGCACAGGAAGGACCTGGAGCTGGTGGAGAGGGTCCAGAGGAGGCCATGGGAATGCTCAGGAGGTTGGAGCAGCTCTGCTGTGAGGCCAGGCTGAGGGAGCTGGGGGTGTTCAGCCTGGGGAAGAGAAGGCTCCAGGGAGACCTAAGAGCAGCCTGCCAGGACCTGAAGGAGGCTACAGGAAGGATGGAGAGAGACTGTTTGCAAAGGCCTGCAGGGACAGGACCAGGGGCAATGGCTTCAAACTAGAGCAGAGCATATTGAGATTGGATGTGAGGAACAAGTTCTGCACCATGAGGGTGGTGGAACACTGCAACAGGTTGCCCAGGGAGGTGGTTGAGGCTCCATCCCTGGAGCTATTCCAGGTGAGGCTGGACAGGGCTGTGGGCAACCTGATCTAGTTGGGGATGTCCCTGCTGAGTGCAGGGGGGTTGGGCTGGATGAGCTTTGGAGCTCTCTTTCAACCAGCAGAGCCAAACCTTGGAACTTAGCAATTCTATGTCAGTGTTTCCCTGCCTTGGGTAGATGACTGGGTTCTGTAACAAAGCCAAGTGGCTTGTTTTCTTTAACTACCCAAGAAAGTCCAATGTATTGCTGTGTAAAAGCCCTAAGCTGAACTTACACAGAGATATATCTATATATTATTTTGCTCCAGCACCTGTGGAGCAAGGCAGGTGAAGCATTTGGAGAAGGCAAGGCTTCAGGGAGACCTTAAAGCAGCCTTCCAGTACCTGAAGGGCTCCAGGAGAGCTGGGAAGAGACTTTTGACAAGGGCTGGGAGTGTCAGAATGAGGGACAATGGCTTTGAGCTAGGAGAGGAGATTGAGAATGGAGATGAGGAAGAAATTCTTTGCAGTGAGGGTGGTGAGACTCTGGCACAGATTGCCCAGGGAGGCTGTGGCTGCCTCCTCCCTGGAGACATCATAGTATCATAGAGTCATAGTATCAGCCAGGGTTGGAAGGGACCACAAGGATCAGCCAGTTCCAACCCCCCTGCCATGGGCAGGGACACCCCACACTAGATCAGGCTGCCCAGAGCCTCATCCAGCCTGGGCTTAAACACCTCCAGAGACAGGGCCCCAACCCCCTCCCTGGACACCTCCCAGAGGTGTTGAAGGCCAGGCTGGATGAGGCCTGGAGCAAGCTGGGCTGGTGGGAGGTGTCCCTGCCCATGGCAGGGGCTTGGAGCTGGCTGATCTTTGGGGTCCCTTCCAACCCAAACCATTCCATGAAAATGTGCAGCAGTTTTTCATATCAGAGACCCTGTAAGTACAAAGCACATCAAAACCAAAGGTCAGCCTACATGAATATAGGGAAGTCCTAAAAAGCCTTAAAATTGAATGTTAGGGGTTTTTTTTCCCCCAATATTTAGCTGTAGGGGAAGATCTTTATCCAAAATATGTTTATGCTGCTGAAGTTCCTCTTTCATTGGGACCTAGCATGCACAAAGATGACTGAAACCTCTGTCTGCCACTGAAGGTCCCTCCTGATTGCTGTGATTTCCTACCTACCAACTCTCAGCTTTGCCTAAGGAATAACTACTTCATTATTTCACTGCACTCCTTTACAAGAAGCCAAATCCCAAACCAAAGATAGTAAAAATGGGAGGACTGTTGTCAGCTGGAGATGAGATCAATCTCCTCTTGCAGCTTTGAGTGATGCAAGGCAGAGTGCAGTATGTGCTGATGGGTGGTAGAAGGCAAGAGACATCCACCTGAGAGTGTGTGTGGGCTTCAAATGGAACACCATAGCCAGCAGGGCCAGGCAGGGGATTCTCCCCCTCTACTCTGCACTGCTCAGACCTCACCTGGAGCTCTGGGTCCAGTTCTGGAGCCTCTGTGCCAGGAAGGATCTGGAGGTGCTAGAAGGTGTCCAGAGCAGGGCCACGAGGATGAGCAGAGGGCTGGAGCTGCTCTGCTGTGAGCACAGCCTGAGGGAGTTGGGGCTGCTCAGTCTGGAGAGGAGAAGGCTCTGAGGAGACCTAATTGTGGCCTTGCAGGATCCAAAGGGGCTCCAAGAAAGCTGGGGAGGGACTTTTGAGGGTGTCAGGGAGGGATAGGACTGGGGGGGATGGAGCAGAACTAGAAATGGGGAGATTGAGATTGGCTGTGAGGAAGAAGTTGTTCCCCAGGAGGATGGTGAGAGCCTGGCACAGGCTGCCCAGGGAGGTGGTGGCAGCCTCCTGCCTGGAGGTGTTTGCAGCCAGGCTGGAGGTGGCTGTGAGCAACCTGCTGCGGTGTGAGGTGTCCCTGCCCATGGCAGGGGGTTGGGACTGGCTGAGCCTTGAGCTCCCTTCCAGCCCTGGCAGTTCTGTGATTCTGTGATCTGTGCCTCTGAGAGTACCTTTGTGTCTGTGGCTGCTGACTGTCTTCTCCTTAAACTCTGTCTTTGGAAGCACATTGGACTTCTGATTTATCTTTTTTTCTAGGCCTGAAGTGAACCTGAAGAAATACATTGGCTGCCTGAAAGAGATTGAAATTTCAAGGACACCATACAATATATTGAGTAGTCCTGATTTTGTTGGTCTAACCAAAGGATGCACACTAGAGGTTAGTCTCATTTTCCTGTGTTGTGGTACAGCTGTGTCCTAGTTTCTGATTTTATGACATAAAACATGTGAATTGGGTGAGAACTACTCAGATCCACACAGGGATCTAACCTGAAAGTCAGGATTTATTGTAAGAGAGAGAAGGATGGAATGAGTCTGATCAGCGAATAGACCAGCCTGGGAGCAGGTCCAGAGAAGGGCAACAAAGCTGGGGAAGGGTCTGGAGAACAGGGCTGGGGAGGAGCAGCTGAGGGAGCTGGGAGTGTTGAGTGTGGAGAAGAGGAGGCTGAGGGAGACCTCATTGCTCTCTGCAGCTCCCTGAGAAGAGGTTGCAGTGAGGTGGGGGTTTGGAACACAAGCCCTATGAGGAGAGGCTGGGGGAGCTGGGGTTGCTTAGCCTGGAGAAGAGGAGGCTCAGGGGAGACCTCATTGCTCTTTACAACTACCTTAAGGGAGGTTGTAGACAGGCAGAGGTTGGTCTCTTCTCCCAGGCAGCCAGTACCAGAACAAGAGGACAGAGTCTCCAGCTGTGCCAGGGGAGGTTTAGGTTGGATGTTAGGAAGAAGTTCTACACAGAGAGAGTGATTGCCTATTGGAATGTGCTGCCTGGGGAGGTGGTGGAGTCACCATCACTGGAGGTGTTCAGGAGGAGACTTGATAGGGTGCTTGGTGCCATGGGTTAGTTGATTAGGTGGTGTTGGGTGATAGGTTGGACTTGATGATCTTGAAGGTCTCTTCCAACCTGGTTTATTCTCTTCTCTTCTCTTCTCTTCTCTTCTCTTCTCTTCTCTTCTCTTCTCTTCTCTTCTCTTCTCTTCTCTTCTCTTCTCTTCTCTTCTCTTCTCTTCTCTTCTCTTCTCTTCTCCTCTCTTCTCTTCTCTTCTCTTCTCTTCTCTTCTCTTCTCTTCTCTTCTCTTCTCTTCTCTTCTCTTCTCTTCTCTTCTCTTCTCTTCTCTTCTCTTCTCCTCTCTTCTCTTCTCCTCTCTTCTCTTCTCCTCTCTTCTCTTCTCTTCTCTTCTCTTCTCTTCTCTTCTCTTCTCTTCTCTTCTCTTCTCTTCTCTTCTCTTCTCTTCTCTTCTCTTCTCTTCTCTTCTCTTCTCTTCTCTTCTCTTCTCTTCTCTTCTCTTCTCCTCTCTTCTCTTCTCTGTCACTAGCATCAGATGATATTAGCAGAGGAAATGGCCTGAAATTGTGCCAGGGAGGTTGAAACTGGAGATTAGGCTAAATGTCTCTGAAGCAAGAATCATCAGGCAGTGGAACAGGCTGCCCAGGGAGGTGCTGGAGACACTGTCTCTGGGTTGGTTTAAAAGCCCTGTGCAGATGTGGTGCTTGGGGTGGTGGACTTGGTAGAGTAAGGGTAATGGTTGGACTCAAAGGTCTTTTCCAGTCTCAGTGATCCTATGATTCTCTTGTGAATCCAAGAGGATTTGCTGCACTAAGGCTGGAGCTTTGCCTTCCTGTAAGGTAGGGTTTCAGGAAGAGCCTGCTGATGCCAGATGTAAACAGGCAAATTAGTGTTTGCACAACACCTTGAGAAGCAAATTGCTCAGTGTTTATTCTTGCCCTCCACTCTTCACTCTCCAGTTGTATTGGCACAGTTCAGTGGTTCAGGTAACAAATCTTTCTCCATGCCCACACTCTTGCTTCCAGCCCTGCTCACGCACTTCCCGCTCCTCTCCTCCCTGCAGAACATCTACACGGTCAGCTTCCCCCAGCCGGGCTTCGTGGAACTGCAGCCTGTCTCCTTTGACCTGGGCACAGAAATCAACCTTTCCTTCAGCACCAGGAATGAATCTGGGATCATCCTGTTTGGCACCAGCGGCACGGTTGTGCCCCCCAGGAGGAAGCGAGGGGACGCCGGCCGGAAAGCTGCCGCTCCGAAGCGGAAGCGCAGGCAGACAGGGCAGGTAGGAAGAACCTAGCACAAGAGCAAGGCAACTCAACTTCTGCCACTTCTCAGCTCAGCTGAACTTCTGCCACTTGCTTTGTTTCAGGGCATCCACAGGCTTACACTTCAGCCAAAAATTCAGAGCTTGGCAACTGGTTATTTCTAACGTTGTCCTTGGTCTGAGAGAGGCTCAGGACTGGGTTTCTCTGGCACTGGAGCGTTGTTTCTCTCCAAGCTCTCTAGCAAGGCATCCATTGCTTGTTGGTAATGTGGACACAGAGCTGTTGGAGTGAGTCCAGAAGAGGGCCACAAAGATGATCCAAGGGCTGGAGCACCTCTGCTATGAGGACAGGCTGAGGGAGCTTGGGGGTATTCAGCCTGCAGAAGAGAAGGCTCCAGCAGGACCTAATAGTGGCCCTCCAATAGCTGAAGGGATGTTTCAGGAAGGCTGCAGAGGGACTTTTCATGAGGGTGTCTAGAGGCAGGCCAAGGAGGAATGGTCTGAAGCTGAGGGAGAGCAGAGGTAGTGTGTGGATACCCCACTGGCTGGCTCAGCTGTAGCCTCTCACAACTCCTGGTGAAGGAAAAGAACCCTCTCTTAGCTGAGCCCAGGAGAGGCTGCTGTCAGAAATTAGTCAGATCCTGATTCATTCAAAACCATACAGGCAGACCTTCTGCAAGTGACAGGAGCAGAATGTTTTGATGCTTTCTTTGTTCAGGACTTCTGGGAAATGATATCTCATTATTCTCTTCCCTGCCTGCTTTGGAAGAGAGCTCTCAGTGACCTGGAGGAGCAGGCTCCAGGAACAGCCCATTAGAAAGGCTCACCCACAGTAAACATTAACTTCAGGGCAGGGGCTCCTGTATCATTTCCCTGCTCTCCAGGTCACAGAAGGGAGCAGGACACTCATTGCTGTAGTAACTGGAGGTTAGATCCTGAAGTCTGCTATGACTTTGGCCACAAGAATAGTGTGGCCAGCAGGAGCAGGGAGGTCATTGTGCCCTGTGCTCAGCACTGCTTAAGCCACACCTGGAGTCCTGTGTCCAGTTCTGGGCTCCTCAGGTCAAGAAGGACATTGAGAGACTTGAAGGTGTCCAGAGAAGGGCAAGGAGGCTGGGGAGGGGTCTGGAGCACAGCCCTGTGAGGAGAGGCTGAGGGAGCTGGGGTTGCTTAGCCTGGAGAAGAGGAGGCTCAGGGGAGACCTTCTTGCTCTCTGCAACTCCCTGAAGGGAGGCTGTGGCCAGGAGGGAGTTGGTCTCTTCTCTCAAGCACCCAGCAGCAGAACAAGAGGACACAGTCTCAAGCTGTGCCAGGGGAGGTTTAGGCTGGAGGTGAGGAGAAAGTTCTTCCCAGAGAGAGTCGTTCGCAATTGGGATGTGCTGCCCAGGGAGGTGGTGGAGTCCCCATCCCTGGAGGTGTTCAAGAGGGGATTGGATGTGGGACTTGGTGCCATGGTTTAGTCATGAGGTCTGTGGTGACAGCTTGGACTCAATGATCCTTGAGGTCTCATCCAACCTTGGTGACTCTGTGGAACCCAGCAGCAGCACAACTGAAGCAGCAGGGTCAGGTCTGAGGTGGATGAAAACAGACCAAACACGCTCATGGAGAACTAAGGGAGCACATTTCTTCCCCAGTGTAACCTCCCTTGTCATGCTCCCTGCAGGCCTACTATGCTGTCTTCCTGAACAGAGGCCGACTAGAAGTGCACATCTCCAGTGGGAGCCGGGACCCCCACAGGGTCACCATCAGGCCGGAGCCTGGCCAGTTCCACGACGGCAGAGCTCACGCCGTGAGGATCGAGCGAGCTGCAGGGTAACCATCGGCAGAGCCTGAGGGACCTGGGCTTGCTGAGCCTGGAGAAGGAGAGGCTCAGGGGAGACCTCATTGCTCTCTACAGCTGCCTGAAGAGAGGTTGTAGCCAGGTGTCTCAGTCTGGAGAGGGCAAGAGCCTCAGTTCTACTGAATATTGCTGTGTTAGGAAATGAGAGGCACAAAGCAGGCCGAGATAGCAACAGCCAGGCTATTTATTACACAAATAAAGTGGATGGATCAGAAGGGGAGGGAGAGAAAATAGAGTGAGAGAGAGAATAGGGAGAGAGAAGAGGAAAGGAATTACATTACCACAGCCCTCACCTCCACAAGACAGTTTGAGTCTGTGGAGGAAAGGTGATGCAGCTTTGGATGTAGAGGAGATGCTGGGCCTGTAGAGCGAGGGTGCTGCAGCTTTGGCTGCTGATGTTGTCCTCTGAGCAGCCTCTGCAGCTCCATGAGTTGCAGCAGGCAGAACTTAGGACATGGAGAGAGGGTTCTTCTTGGTCTGCTTCTTCCAGACTCCATGGGGATGTCTCTGTCCTGGTATTCTCTCTGTTTTTCTTCAGAGCAGCATTGCCCAGGGCTTTTCCTTCTCTCCTGTTTTCCTTCTCCTGTGTTTTCCTTCTCCTGAGCCAGTAGGTGCTCAGATCTCTTGTACAGTTTTTAGGTATGTTTATTCCAGAGAGTACAGACTGGCCTCTGCCCACTTCCAGGGCAGCTGCAGTCTCCTGAGCAATCCTTATCTGTGCACCTTCCCCAGGGCCCTTCCAGTGGCTCTGCCCAACACACAGCAGCTGTTGTCTGGGCAAGCAGCAAAGGTGATTTTATCTTTGCTGAGTCACATCAGGAGAGACAAGATTTGGTCTCTCACACCAGGTGGGGGTTGGTCTCTTCTCCCAGGCAACCAGCACCAGAACAAGAGGACACAGTCTTAAGCTGTGCCTGGGGAGGTTTAGGCTGGATGTTAGGAAGAAGTTCTTCATAGAAAGAGAGATTGGCCATTGGAATGTGCTGCCCAGGGAGGTGGTGGAGTCACCATCACTGGAGGTGTTTAAGAAGAGACTGGATGAGTGCCTTGGTGCCATGGTTTAGCTGATTAGATGGTGCTGGGTGATAGGCTGGATCTGATCTCAGAGGTCTTTTCCAACCTGCTTAATTCTATTCTGTTCTCCATTTCTTTGCCTTTCCCTCTTTCCAACAGGATGTTCACCGTGCAAGTAGATGAAGACAAAGTCCAGACACAGAGGCTGCCATCAGACCAGCCCATCTCTGTCAAGAAACTCTTTGTAGGGGGAGCTTCCTCTGCCTTCCAGATTGCCCCTCTCAGAAACATCCCTGCCTTTGAGGGCTGCATCTGGAATCTTGTCATTAATGCCACGTAAGTCTCCCCAGTGGTACACTGCAGCACATCCATCCACCATAAATGGGTGGGAAGAAAGCAGGAAAGCTAACAGCAGGCATCATTTGCTGTGTGTGTCCTCAGCCCCATGGACTTTGCCCAGCCTGTGTCCTTTGAAAACGCAGACATCGGCCGCTGCCCCTCGCTGGAGCCGGAGGCCAGGCCGCCGGAGGAGGAAGACAAACCAACAGTCCTGAGCCAGCCTCAGCCAGTCACTGATGGGGAGAGAGAAAGGCCAAGGACGACTCCTGCTTCCCCTCCTCCTCCAACACCACCTGCATCTTCAGCACTTGTAAGTGTAGATCACTTCACAGAGTCACAGAACTGTCAGGGTTGGAAGGGACCTCAAGGCTCAGCCAGTCCCAACCCCCTGCCCTGGGCAGGGACACCTCACACTGCAGCAGGTTGCTCACAGCCACCTCCAGCCTGGCTGCAAACACCTCCAGGCAGGAGGCTGCAGACCTTTGGGAACAGTCCAACTGCAGCCTTCCTGTAGCCCCTTTCAGGTACTGGAAGGCTGCTGTTAGGTCTCCCCAGAGCCTTCTTTTCTCCAGGCTGAACATCTCCAGCTCCCTCAGGCTGTCATAGAATCATAGAATCAATAAGATTGCAAAAGACCTCAGAGATCATCAAGTCCAAGCTGTCACCCAACACCTCATGACTACTAAACCATGGCTCCAAGTGCCACATCCAACCTCCAGGGATGGGGACTCCACCACCTCCCCGGGCAGCACATTCCAGTGGCCAATTCCTCTTGCTGGGTAGAACTTTCTCCTTACCCCCAGCCTAAACCTCCCCTGGTATAGCTTGGGACTGTGTCCTCTTGTTCTGGTGCTGGCTGCCTGGGAGAAGAGACTATGATTCTGTGATTCTAAATTAGGTTCTTCCTGACTCTGGGTGAAGTTAGTATTTAGCAGTTCATTAAGCCTGTGCTCTGGTCTGAAAGTTCAAGAGTTTAGGCTGTGTTCAGTGTCTTGTCAGCCTCTGACAGCCTCCTGCTGACTTCCCATGACGTGTAAGGTAAGGGTCTCCTGCAGATGCCCCTCTGTTGTTAATAGAATAGAATAGAATAGAATAGAAAGAGATCTTCAAGATCATTGCATCTAACCTATCATCCAACACCACCTAATCAACTAACCCATGGCACCAAGCACCCCATCAAGTCTCCTCCTGAACACCTCCAGTGATGGTGACTCCACCACCTCCCTGGGCAGCACATTCCAATGGGCAATCACTATCTCTGTGTAGAACTTCTTCCTAACCTCCAGCCTAAACCTCCCCTGGTGCAGCCTGAGACTGTGTCCTCTTGTTCTGGTGCTGGGTGCCTGGGAGAAGAGACCAACCTCTGCCTGTCTACAACCTCCCTTCAGGTAGTTGTTGACAGCAATAAGGTCACCCCTGAGTCTCCTCCTCTCCAGGCTAAGCAACCCCAGCTCCCTCAGTCTCTCCTCATAGGGCTGTGCTCCAAGGGGAACTCCCTTCCTCTTCCAACCCCCTCGAACAATTCTTCCTTTGTAAACACACCGGTTGCTTTTAATCCCATCAGCAGTCACCTGTGTGCCTGGGCAAGGGCTCTGGGGTTCAGGCAGCCATGCTCTGATCCCCAGGCTGCTACGGTCGGCTTGCGGAGGCTCCGGGGGGAGCCCTTTTGAGGCCGCGCCAGCAGGTGGCGCTGCTGTCACGCGAGGGCTCTGCTGCAGCCGCGGCGCGAAGGCTGCCAGGCAGAGCAAAGCAGCCAGGCAGCAGCCAGGCAGCAAGGGTTAACCAGCCTGCTGCTCTCCCTTGTGAAAGTGTGCGGTCAGCAGCCATTCCATCCCTTCATCAAGCACCAGAAACGAAATAAAAAGCCACAGAGGCACATCAGAGAGAGAGTGCAGCTTTTCTCACAGCCTAGGCACTAACTTTTAGAGAGCAGCATTGAGAGGAGTCATATCTGTTCATAAATGCCAGCAGCCAGCCACCTTGGGAAGAGCTGAGATTTGTAGCTCACACATCAAAACCAAGCTGGAAACAGGAGATCATAGAATCATAGAACTGTTTGTGTTGGAAAAGCTCTTGAAGCTCATCCAGTCCAACACCATCAACCCAACACCACCATGGCATCAAACTATGGCCCCAGGTGTCATGGCCACAGGTTTCTTGAACACCTCCAGGGATGGGGACTCCACCACCTCCCTGGGCAGCCTGTGCCAATCCCTGACCACTCTTGCAGCAATGAAAATTTTCCTGATCTCCAGCCTAACCCTCCCCTGGCACAATTTCAGGCCATTGCCTCTTCTTCTATCACCTGAGACTAGGGAGAAGAGCCCAACCCCCACCTGGCTCCTACCTCCTTTCAGGGAGCTGTAGAGAGCAATGAGGCCTCCTCTTCTCCACACTAAACACCCCCAGTTTCCTCACCTGCTCCTCACCAGCCCTGTGCTCCAGACCCTTCCTCAGCTTTGTTGACCTGTTCTGGACCTGCTCCAGCCCTTCAATGTCCTTCATGGAGTGAGAGGCCCAAAAGTGAACCCAGAATTCCAGATGTGGCCTCACCAGTGAGAACAGAAATAAACCACCATTACTCCACTTCCTCTCTTGAAAGAGATGAAACTGCTTTAGTATTCAGCATTTACAATCAGACAAGCTTTGAGGCACCTTTTATGTACATCTGAGGTCTCCAAAGTACCTTTCTGGGAAACACTGCAAGGAAATCAGTAACTACAGCTTCATAATGACCTAGCACTCACAATACAGTTAATTATGCAGAAGCTCAGTGTAGAAGGGCTGTATATAGCAATTATACAGCAGAAAAGAATCATTGCTCCATAACAGACTTCAGTCAGGACTTGAACGTCCTGAAAAGACCTTTTTTCCTCTCTGATATCCACCTGCATGTGAAAGGGAAGGATAGTTTAATCCCAGATGTAAAACCCCTAGCCTCTGCTAAAGTTAGCAAGATAACCTCCAGAAGGTGGCCAAGAAGGCCAAGGGCATCCTGGCCTGCATCAGGAAGAGTGTGGCCAGCAGGAGCAGGGAAGTCCTTGTGCCCTGTGCTCAGCACTGCTTAGGCCACACCTTGAGTCCTGTGGCCAGTTCTGGGCTCCCCAGGTCAAGAAGGACATTGAGAGACTTGAAGGTGTCCAGAGAAGGGCAAGGAGGCTGGGGAGGGGTCTGGAGCACAGCCCTGTGAGGAGAGGCTGAGGGAGCTGGGGTTGCTTAGCCTGCAGAAGAGGAGGCTCAGGGGAGACCTCATTGCTCTCTCCAACTCCCTGAAGGGAGGTTGTAGCCAGGTGGGGGTTGGTCTCTTCTCCCAGGCACCCAGCAGCAGAACAAGAGGACACAGTCTCAAGCTGTGCCAGCGGAGGTTTAGGCTGGAGGTGAGGAGAAAGTTCTTCCCAGCAAGAGAGATTGGCCACTGGGATGTGCTGCCCAGGGAGGTGGTGGAGTCCCCATCCCTGGAGGTGCTCAGAAACGGCTTGGCTGTGGCACTTGGAGCCATGGTTTAGCTGTCAGGAGGTGTTAGCTATTAGGTCATAGGTTGGACTTGATGATCTCTGAGGTCTTTTCCAACCTGGTTGGTTCTATGATTGTATGGAATGCAGTGGTCAGCTGCTGCTGCTTGCTGCAGAGGCCAAATGCTTCCCAGCCCTGAGTAACTGCTGCCTGTGCCTCGTGTTGTTCCCTGCTGCTCAGGACTCGCTTGCCGCTGAAGAGAGGAGCGCCGGCGGTGCCTCTGCAGCTGACTCCAGGATGGTACCTTGCACTCTTTCTCCATGCACTGCCTCATGCTTTTGATTAACACCCTTCAGTGAACTGTGGGGACCACTTCAGTGGGGCTCATTTTCCCCTCTGATTAATTTCTTTGTAATTGCTACTCCAGCACTGTGTGTAGAGGATGTGTGACAGTCCACCAGTGGGCTTCTGTGTCCTTCCTTGCCACTGAGATACACACCCAGCTCCTTGGCTTACCAGTCCAGCCCCTGGCATCTGGCAGGAATGAAGAGCAGCTGAAGAGTTCAGTTTGGGGGCTCTCAGCTAATGTGGGAGAGGACTAAGCAGCCAGGTTTAAACCCAGGACATGGTAAGGCCATTAATGAAAGAAACAAAGCCTTATTTTACTGGGCAGCCTGATCCAGTGGAGGATGTCCCTGCTTACTGCAGAGGAGGTTGGACTGGGTGACCTTTGGAGGTCCCTTCCAACCCAGAGCATTCTATGATTCTGTGATTCTATAGACAGGATGTGAGGGTTTGGAAGGGACCTCCAAAGGTCATCCAGTCCAACCCCCTGCCAGAGCAGGACCAGTGCAGGTGGCACAGGAATGTGTTCAGACAGGGCTTGAAAGGCTCCAGAGAAGGAGACTCCACAACCTCTCTGGGCAGCCTGCTCCAGGGCTCTGGGACCTTCACAGTGAAGTTCCTCCTCATGTTGGGGTGGAACCTCCTGTGCTGGAGTTTATATCCATTGCCCCTTGTCCTCTCCCAGGGAGCAAGTGAGCAGAGCCTGTCCCTGTCCCCTCCCTCCTGACCCCCAGCCCTCAGATATTGATAGGCATTGATTAAATCCCCTCTCAGTGATGATCCATGCTTATTATAGAATCAGAGAAATGTGTGGGTTGGAAAAGCCCTCTAAGGTCATCCAGTCCAACCCTCACCCAACACCACCATGGCCACCAAACCATGGCCTCAAGTGCCATGGCCACAGGTTTCCTGACCACCTCCAGGGTTGGGGACTCCACCACCTCCCTGGGCAGCCTCTGCCAGTCCCTGACCACTCTGGCAGCCTGACCCTCCCCTAGCACAATTTCACAGTGAGTGCAGGCTGTGAAGCTGCTGTCCTTGGAGGAACTTAAACCAGACATGGGACTGTGACTAAAGCCTGGCAGTATTTATCACACCCTGCTGATCTGCTTACCTGCTGCTGACATTTCCACATCAGGCTAGTGAGTGTTCACTGTTACTGATCACTACTGACCAGGACATTCCCAGTGTCCACTTGGTATGATTCCATCACAGTGTTTGGCAGCCCCCACTGCTTGCCCTTCCTTAGTCATTCTGCTGGGCTGAATTGCACCTCCAACATGTGCTGGTGCTGGGGAGCAGCCAAGGTGTCAGGGCCAGCCCCTCTGGCTAGCAGACACAAGCCTGGGATTGAATTTACTGTCACTGAAAGAGAGAACCACAGAATGCTTTGGGTTGGAAGGCACCTTGAAGATCATCCACTTCCAGCCCCTGCCATGGGCAGGGACACCTCCCACCAGCACAGCTTGCTCAAGGCCTCATCCAGCCTGGCCTTCAACACCTCCAGACAGGAGGCAGCCACAGCCTCCTTGGGCAACCTGTGCCAGAGTCTCACCACCCTCACTGCAAAGAATTTCTTCTTCATCTCCAGTCTCAGTCTCCCCTCTCGCAGCTCAAAGCCATTGTCCCTTGTCCTGGCACTGCCAGCCCTTGTCAGAAGTCCCTCTCCAGCTCTCCTGCAGCTCCCTTCAGGCACTGAAAGGCTGCTCTAAGGTCTCCCTGAACTTTATGAGGTTGGCATGGGCCCACCTCTCCAGCCTGTCCAGGTCCCTCTGGATGCCACCCCTTGCCTGCAGTGTGTCAGCCACACCACACAGCTTGCTGACCTCTGCAAACTGACTGAGTGCCTCAGTGCCAGTGGCAGAGCAGGTCAGGTGCCAAGTGGCACAGAGCAGTGTGTGGGAGTGGATTCTCTCTTCCATAAGCAGTCATCAGTCCCTGTCACAAGCCCTCATGCTACCAACAGCATCACATACACAGGCTTATTTTTGACTTCCTTGTTAAACTTGTAGTCAGACCCAAAATGCTTCAAATAATCAGGAAGCTTACCCAGCAGGATGGGAAGATGATGGTTCTCTCCTGTTTGATGAGCACTGGGGGACTGCTCTCACACATCCCCAGCTTATGGTGTGCCTGCTCGTTTGCCCTGCTGGTTCTCCCCACTGCATGCTGATGTGTGCTTGTTCAGGTGCATGCTGTGCTGCCCTGTCACCCCCAGCCCATGGTGTGCTGCCCTGTCACCCCCAGCCCATGCTGTGCTGCCCTGTCACCCTCAACCCATGCTGTGCTGCCCTGTCACCCCCAACCCATGCTGTGCTGCCCTGTCACCCCCAGCCCATGCTGTGCTGCTCTGTCACCCCCAGCCCATGGTGTGCTGCCCTGTCACCCCCAGCCCATGGTGTGCTGCTCTGACACCCCCAACCCATGCTGTGCTGCCCTGTCACCCCCAACCCATGCTGTGCTGCCCTGTCACCCCCAACCCATGCTGTGCTGCTCTGTCACCCCCAACCCATGCTGTGCTGCTCTGTCACCCCCAACCCATGCTGTGCTGCCCTGTCACCCCCAATCCATGCTGTGCTGCCCTCTCACCCCCAACCCATGCTGTGCTGCCCTGTCACCCCCAACCCATGCTGTGCTGCCCTGTCACCCCCAATCCATGCTGTGCTGCTCTGTCACCCCCAACCCATGCTGTGCTGCCCTCTCACCCCCAACCCATGCTGTGCTGCCCTGTCACCCCCAGCCCATGCTGTGCTGCTCTGTCACCCCCAACCCATGCTGTGCTGCTCTGTCACCCCCAATCCATTGTGTGCTGCCCTGTCACCCCCAGCCCATGCTGTGCTGCTCTGTCACCCCCAATCCATTGTGTGCTGCCCTGTCACCCCCAGCCCATGCTGTGCTGCCCTGTCACCCCCAACCCATGCTGTGCTGCCCTGTCACCCCCAACCCATGCTGTGCTGCTCTGTCACCCCCAACCCATGCTGTGCTGCTCTGTCACCCCCAATCCATTGTGTGCTGCCCTGTCACCCCCAGCCCATGCTGTGCTGCCCTGTCACCCCCAACCCATGCTGTGCTGCCCTGTCACCCCCAACCCATGCTGTGCTGCCCTGTCACCCCCAACCCATGCTGTGCTGCTCTGTCAGCCCCAGCCCATGCTGTGCTGCTCTGTCACCCCCAACCCATGCTGTGCTGCTCTGTCACCCCCAACCCATGCTGTGCTGCCCTGTCACCCCCAGCCCATGGTGTGCTGCCCTGTCACCCCCAGCCCATGCTGTGCTGCTCTGTCACCCCCAACCCATGCTGTGCTGCCCTGTCACCCCCAACCCATGCTGTGCTGCTCTGTCAGCCCCAGCCCATGGTGTGCTGCTCTGTCACCCCCAACCCATGCTGTGCTGCTCTGTCACCCCCAACCCATGCTGTGCTGCCCTGTCACCCCCAACCCATGCTGTGCTGCTCTGTCACCCCCAACCCATGGTGTGCTGCCCTGTCACCCCCAACCCATGCTGTGCTGCTCTGTCACCCCCAACCCATGGTGTGCTGCCCTGTCACCCCCAGCCCATGCTGTGCTGCCCTGTCACCCCCAACCCATGCTGTGCTGCCCTGTCACCCCCAACCCATGCTGTGCTGCCCTGTCACCCCCAACCCATGCTGTGCTGCTCTGTCACCCCCAACCCATGGTGTGCTGCTCTGTCACCCCCAACCCATGCTGTGCTGCCCTGTCACCCCCAACCCATGCTGTGCTGCCTTGTCACCCCCAACCCATGCTGTGCTGCTCTGTCACCCCCAATCCATTGTGTGCTGTTCTGTCACCCCCAATCCATGGTGTGCTGTTCTTCACCCCCAATCCATGCTGTGCTGTTCTTCACCTCCATTCCATGGTGTGCTGTTCTTCACCCCCAATCCATGGTGTGTTGTTCTTCACCTCCATTCCATGGTGTGCTGCCCTGTCACCCCCAATCCATGGTGTGCTGCCCTGTCACCCCCAATCCATGGTGTGCTGCCCTGTCACCCCCAACCCATGGTGTGCTGTTCTTCACCTCCATTCCATGGTGTGCTGTTCTGTCACCCCCAATCCATGGTGTGCTGCCCTGTCACCCCCAATCCATGCTGTGCTGTTCTTCACCTCCATTCCATGGTGTGCTGCCCTGTCACCCCCATTCCATGGTGTGCTGTTCTTCATCCCCATTCCATGCTGTGCTGCCCTGCCACCCTCATTCCATGGTGTGCTGTTCTTCACCCCCAATCCATGCTGTGCTGCTCTGTCACCCCCAACCCATGCTGTGCTGCCCTGCCATACCCACACCCTGGTGTTCCTCTCTGCCATAACCTCTCCAGAGCATTCACTGTGGCAACCGAATCTTCAGGAGTGCTTTGTGCTGGTGTGAATTTTTGTGTGTGTGATATGTGCATAGATTAAGGGACAATGAGGACAGCATCTCTGAGAATCTGAGAGAAGGGAAAGAGACTTCCTCTCGGGGGCTGAGAGCTGAGTGCCTGATGAGTGGCTGGTGCCGGTTTCAAAGGGCTCTTTGGCAGCCGGGCATCGCACCTTGTGCTCCGCAGGTCCCTGCTGCCTCAGGGCTCTAATCGGAGACTGCTGCCAGTCTGCCACGCTACCGGCCACGGCGATTGAAAGCAGAGCTGGCAGCTATCAAAGTTTGTTTTCCTCCCAGCGGCATTGTCCTCATATTGTGTTGCCTTAGATCCTTTGAGCGGTTTGCTCACAATCCTCTCAGTGGGAGGCCAGAGCCAGACATGAGTCGGAGCTGGTAATTACCCTGCTCTCACGTTGCCCCAGGCACCCCTCGCTCCTGAGCTTTAGGGCCAGAGATTAAAAAGGCCTGGTGAAATTAAACAGAGGAAATTATACCGGGCAGAAGATATTTTGCCTTCCATTGTGGCACCACTTCAAGCCTAAGAGAAGCAGAACAGACAGGGAGGGGTTTTCTTTCTTCACCCCCCTGGGTAATGTGTCTGCGTTAGGCAGCAGAGGGAGTTCAACAGTAGTCCCTTCCCTCCATCAGCGCTTTGGCTTCTCTGGGAGGGGGGCTCTCGGCAGCACCAGGGGGACCAACAGCTCATGAGCATGGTAAAACAACAGCAGGAAGGAGCAGGGAGAGCTTGTCGGCAGGTGCAGGATCTGAAACTGCTTTTAACTCGGTGTTTCGGAGGTGACCACATTTCCAGTCCCCAGCAAAGCCTCCTTTGTGAGCTCAAGCCTTGCTTCAGCTCTGCGAGAGGGCATCCTGCTGTGTGAAGCCCAGTTGTGTGAGCTAATGGGACCCCGGAGCTGCCTGCAGCTCACTTAAGGCTCTTGCAAACGGCCACTGGCGGCATGAAAGCAGCAGCGGCCATCCATCACTTGTATTTGCTTTTACAGCCAGCTTAATGAGCTCTGCTCTTACACCAAGTTCCTGCCACACTGGTTTATAGCTGTAGCTGGTGTGATGAGGCACCAAGACTCTGGAAAAGTGCAGGGCCAGTGTCTGGATTAAGTGGAACACTCTCAGACTCCCAGCATGTGCCCGGCTGAGACAGCTGCTGAAGGTGGCAGGTGTGTGACTGCTGCCTGTTTTGCAGGGTCCCTGTGCTGCTGACACTGAACCAGGCATCCTGGAAGGGGGCAAACAGTTTGGGCTCTCAAGGAACAGCCACATTGCAGTGGCCTTTGATGACACCAAAGTGAAAAACAGGTAAGTGTTTGTTTCAGCAAAGGGCTTTGGAGGAACAATCACAGAATGGTTGGAGCTGGAAGGCAACTGAAATTCTCTTTAGCCTCAGGTCCTAAAAGGGGAAATGTGATTGACAGAGGGACATCATAGAATCACAGAGCTGTCAGGGCTGGAAGGGACCTCAAGGATCAGCCAATCCCAACCCCCTGCCATGGGCAGGGACACCTCACACTACAGCAGGTTGCTCACAGCCACCTCCAGCCTGGCTGCAAACACCTCCAGGCAGGAGGCTGCCACCACCTCCCTGGGCAACCTGTGCCAGGCTCTCACCACCCTCCTGGGGAAAAACTTCTTCCTCACAGCCAATCTCAATCTCCCCATTTCTAGTTCTGCTCCATCCCCCCCAGTCCTATCCCTCCCTGACACCCTCAAAAGTCCCTCCCCAGCTTTCTTGGAGCCCCCTGCAGATCCTGCAAGGCCACAATGAGGTCTCCTGGGAGCCTTCTCTCCAGACTGCACAACCCCAACTCCCTCAGTCTGTGCTCACAGCAGAGCAGCTCCAGCCCTCTGCTCCTCCTCGTGGCCCTGCTCTGGACACCTTCCAGCCCCTCCAGATCCTTCCTCGCACAGGGGCTCCAGAAATGTTTTATATCCTGACTGTGAACTCCTCTCTCTGCATCCTCACACATTTGGCAGCCTGTCTTCAGGCAATGCAGCTCATTAGAAACCTAATGGTTCCCAGCTGTCACTGCAGCTCCCTCCTCTTTGGGAGCTCTGCGTGTGTGGATAACACCCCTGGAATTTTGCAGGGGCTGGGATTTTCTAGCAGCTGCAGCTGCAGCTGAGAATTATCTCTCAGAACCCTGTGCCAAGGTTGCTTTTTTGTGTTTCCACAGCCCAGGGACTAATGAGCAGCCACCTGCCAGGGAACAGACATGTGCTGAGCTGGAGGAAGGGAGGTTGAGACTGGAGGTTAGGAAGAAATTGTTTCCAGTGAGGGTGGTGAGACATAGAATAGAATAGAGTAGAATAGAATAGAATAGAATAGAATAGAATGGAGTAGAATAGAATAGAATGGAATGGAGTGGAGTGGAATGGAATAGAATGGAATGGAATGGAATGGAATAGAATAGAATAGAATAGAATAGAATGGAGTGGAGTGGAATGGAATGGAATGGAATGGAATGGAATGGAATGGAATGGAATAGAATAGAATAGAATAGAATAGAATAGAATAGAATAGAATAGAATAGAATAGAATAGAATGGAGTGGAATGGAATAGAATGGAATGGAGTAGAATAGAATAGAATAGAATAGAATAGAATAGAATAGAATAGAATAGAATAGAATAGAATTGGAGTTAACCAGGTTGGAAAAGATCTTTGAGATCATCAAGTCCAACCTATCACCCAGCACCATCTAATCAACTAAACCATGGCACCAAGGGCCTCATCCAGGCTCTTCCTAAACACCTCCAGGGATGGGGACTCCACCACCTCCCTGGGCAGCACATTCCAGTGGCCAGTCTCTCTTGCTGGAACAGGTTGCCCGTGGAGGCTGTGGCTGCCTCCTCCCTGGAGGTGTTCAAGGCCAGGTTGGATGTGGCCTTGAGCCAGCTGGGCTGGTGGGAGGTGTCCCTGGCCACGGCAGGTGCTTTGGAGCGGAGTGATGTGTAAGGTCCCTTCCAACCCAAACCATTCTGTGATGCATCCAATGCCCTTTGCAGATAGCCACGTTGCTGTTCTTCAGGTGGTGGGCAAACACAGGTGTGCCATTACCTGTGACCCATCAAGAGGGGAACCCAACAAGAGACAGCAGAGGAAGTGTCTGCTGCCTGACTCTGAGTAGCTGTGCCTTTGTGGCTGTTTCCCTCTCTGCTTTGCAGGCTCACCGTTGAGTTTGAAGTGCGAACCCGGGCTGCCTCCGGGCTGCTGTTCTACATGGCCCGCATCAACCACGCCGACTTCGCCGCCGTGCAGCTGAAGGACGGCCTGGCCCACTTCAGCTACGACCTGGGCAGCGGCAACGCCAGCACGCTGGCTGCCGCCGCCGTCGGTGACGGCCAGTGGCACAAGGTGCGCTGCTCC
The DNA here is from genome assembly GCF_014839835.1 of Dryobates pubescens. NCBI lineage: Eukaryota > Metazoa > Chordata > Aves > Piciformes > Picidae > Dryobates > Dryobates pubescens. The sequence goes on along the minus strand of NC_071639.1, from coordinate 2,344,526 downwards.
CGCCTGCTGAACGCCGAGCGAGCCTCGCCGCGAGGCTGCTCCCCAGGGGCGCGCCGGGTACAGGGGCATGGAACGGACCTCCGCGGATAGGGGAGGGTAGGATAGGGCAGGAGAGGAGAGGAGAGGAGAGGATAGGATAGGATAGGATAGGATAGGATAGGATAGGATAGGATAGGATAGAAATAGGAATAGAATTGAGTAGAATAGAATAGAATAGAGTAGAATAGAATAGAATAGAATAGAATAGAATAGAATAGAATAGAATAGAATAGAAATAGGAATGGAATAGAATAGGAATAGAATAGAAATAGAAATAGGAATATAATAGAATAGGAATGGAATGGAATGGAATAGAATAGAAATAGGAATGGAATAGAATAGGAATAGAATACAATAAGAATAGAACAGAATGGAATAGGATAGGATAGAATAGAATACAATAGAATTAGAAATAGAAATAGAATAGGATAGGATAGAGTAGAATAGAATAGAATAGAGTAGAATGGAATAGAATAGAATAGAATAGAATAGAATAGAATAGAATAGAATAGAATAGAATAGAATAGAATAGAATAGAATAGAATAGAATAGAATAGAAAAGAAAATAAATAGGAATAGAATAGAAATAGGAATATAATAGAATAGAAATAGAATAGAACAGGAATGGAATAGAATAGGAATGGAATGGAATGGAATAGAATAGAATAGAATAGAATAGAATAGAATAGAATAGAATAGAATAGAATAGAATAGAATAGAATAGAATAGAATAGAAATAGGAATAGGAATGGAATAGGAATAGAATAGAATAGGAATAGAACAGAATAGAAATAGAAATAGAATAGGATAGGATAGAGTAGAATAGAATAGGAATAGGAATAGAATAGAATAGGAATAGAATAGAAATAGGAATAGGAATAGAATAGAATAGAATAGAATAGAATAGAATAGAATAGAATAGGATAGAAATAGAATAGGATAGCATTATATAGCATAGCATAGAAAGAATAGAAATAGAAATAGAAATAGAAATAGAAATAGAAATAGAAATAGAAATAGAAATAGAAATAGAAATAGAAATAGAAATAGAATCAATAAGGTTGGAAAAGAGCTCAAAGATCACCAAGTCCAACCTGTCACCCAAGACTTCCTGGCTACTAAACCATGGCTTCAAGTCATCCAGTCCAACCCCCCTGCCAGAGCAGGACAGAGAATCCAGCACAGGTCACACAGGAACACATCCAGACAGGGCTGGGAAGGCTCCAGAGCAGGAGACTCCACAACCTCTCTGGGCAGCCTGCTCCCAGGCTCCAGCACCCAAAGAAATCTCTCCTCACGTTGAGGTGGAACTTCCTGGGTTCCAGTTTGTGTCCATTGCCTCTTGTCCTATCCCAGGACACCACTGCAAAGAGCCAGGAAGAGTGTGGCCAGCAGGAGCAGGGATGGAATTCTGCCCTGTGCTCAGCACTGGGGAGGCCTCACCTCCAGCACTGTGTGCAGCTCTGGGCCCTCACTGCAAGAGAGATCTTGAGGTGCTGGAGTGGGTCCAGAGGAGAGCAACCAGCCTGGGGAAGGGACTGGAGGGAAAGTCTGATGAGAAGAGGCTGAGGGAGCTGGGGGTGTTTAGCCTGGAGAAGAGGAGACTCAGGGGGGACCTTCTCACACTCTGCAACTGCCTGAAGGGAGGTTGTACTCAGGTGGGGGTCAGGCTCTGCTCCCAGGCAGCTTGTGACAGGACCAGAGGGCATGGCCTGAAGCTGCACCAGGGGAGGTTTAGGCTGGATATTAGGAAGCTCTCCCTCACAGAGAGGCTGATTAGGCACTGGGATGGACTGCCCAGGGAGGTGGTGGAGTTGCCATCACTGGAGGTCTCTAAGCAAAGCTTGGCTGTGACACTTGGTGGCAGGGTTTAGCTGATGTGGTGGTGTTAGGTCATGGGCTGGACTTGCTGAGCTCAGAGGTCTTTTCCAGCCTCAGTAACTGTGTGGTTCTGTCTGCAAGCTCTCTGTAAGTGCATTGCATCTCTGTGCCCCTGCAGATCAAGGTCAGCCGCAGCAAGCAAGAAGCAACCCTGACGGTGGATGGTGTTTCAAACAGCACTGTCAGCCCCAAGAAGGCTGACATCCTGGATGTGGTGGGCATGCTCTATGTAGGAGGGCTGCCCATTAACTACACAACTAGAAGAATTGGGCCGGTAAGAAGTCTCTTTAAGTTCTGCTCAAGTACTTAAGTGCGGTTTAATTGCTGCCAATGTGCCCCCAGGCTGCCTTTGTTTTGCTTCATTCTGCCCTGTGCTCAGCTCTGGTTAGGACACACCTTGACTGCTGTGTCCCCTTCTGGGCCCTCTCTCTGATATCCAGCTGCATGTGAAAAAGGAGGACTGTTTAATCCCAGGTGTAAAACCCCTAACCTCTGCTAAAGTTATCAAGATAACCTCTAGAAGCAGGCCAGTTGGCCCCAGGGGGCCAAGAAGGCATCAGGAAGAGTGCAGCCAGGTGCTGCACATTGGCCACAGCAACCCCAGGCAGAGCTACAGGCTGGGGTCAGAGTGGCTGAGAGCAGCCAGGCAGAGAGGGACCTGGGGGTACTGGTCGATGGTAGGCTGAACATGAGCCAGCAGTGTGCCCAGGGGGCCAAGAAGGCCAAGGGCATCCTGGCCTGCATCAGGAAGAGTGTGGCCAGCAGGAGCAGGGAAGTCCTTGTGCCCTGTGCTCAGCACTGCTTAGGCCACACCTTGAGTCCTGTGTCCAGCTCTGGGCTCCTCAGCTCAAGAAGGACATTGAGAGACTTGAAGGTGTCCAGAGAAGGGCAAGGAGGCTGGGGAGGGGTCTGGAGCACAGCCCTGGGAGGAGAGGCTGAGGGAGCTGGGGTTGCTTAGCCTGGAGAAGAGGAGGCTCAGGGGAGACCTTCTTGCTCTCTGCAACTCCCTGCAGGGAGGTTGTAGCCAGGTGGGGGTTGGTCTCTTCTCCCAGGCAGCCAGCAGCAGAACAAGAGGCCACAGTCTCAAGCTGTGCCAGGGGAGGTTTAGGCTGGAGGGGAGGAGAAAGTTCTCCACAGAAAGAGGAATTGGCCACTGGGATGTGCTGCCCAGGGAGGTGGTGGAGTCCCCATCCCTGGAGGTGTTTAGGAAGAGCCTGGCTGAGGCCCTTGGTGCCATGGTTTAGTTGATTAGATGGTGCTGGGTGAGAGGTTGGACTTGATGATCTGGAAGGTCTTTTCTCAACCTGGTTTATTCTATTCTATTCTATTCTATTCTATTCTATTCTATTCTATTCTATTCTATTCTATTCTATTCTATTCTATTCCATTCTATTCTATTCTATTCTATTCCATTCCATTCCATTCCATTCCATTCCATTCCATTCCATTCCATTCCATTCCATTCCATTCCATTCCATTCTCCTCTCCTCTCTGAACCTCTCTGAACCTCTCTGAACCTCTCCTCTCCTCTCTTCTCTGAACCTCTCCTCTCCTCTCCTCTCTGAACCTCTCCTCTCTGAACCTCTCTGAACCTCTCTGAACCTCTCTGAACCTCTCCTCTCTGAACCTCTCCTCCATTCCATTCCATTCCATTCCATTCCATTCCATTCCATTCCATTCCATTCCATTCCATTCCATTCCATTCTTTGATGTCCCCTCCATGAAGCCAAGCCCTGGTGCCTCAGCTCCCACCCCCCCCCCCAGAAGCAGTGCAATGGCAGATGAGATCCCAGTGGCAGTCAGACAGCAGGGGCCAGCCATTCAGGCTGAGCTCAGCTGCACAGCCCCAGCAGGGCAGCAGAGGACAGGCTCCAAACCTCCCTCCCCAGCACCTCGGCTGCCCCTGCCCGGCTTCACCTCGTGTCTGAAACGCCGCCCGCAGGTCACCTACAGCATCGATGGCTGCATCAGAGGCTTCCACATGGCAGAGGCTCCCGTGGACCTGGACCACCCAACCTCCAGCTTCAGGGTGGGAAAGTGCTTTGTCACTGCTCAGCAGGGGACATACTTCGATGGGACAGGCTTTGCCAAAGCAGGTAAATGAGCAGGGAGTCTGCTGCTGGGCAAAGGGCAGAGAGAAGGGAAGATGCTGCTTTCCCAAGCTGCCAGTGCTGACTGGAGGCAGTGAGATGCAATCCTTGCTTCCAGTCCAGGCTGGGGGATGATGAAGGTGGAGAGCAGCCCTGCAGAGAAGGTGCTGGTGGGGGAGAAGCTGGGCAGGAGCCAGCAATGGGCACTGGCAGCACAGAAGGCCAAGGGCAGCCCAAGGGGCTGCCCTTGGCCTTCTGTGCTGCCAGTGCCCATTGCCAGAGAGGGAGAGAGAGGATCCTGCCCCTCTGCTCTGCTCTGGGGAGACCTCACCTGCAGGGCTGTGTCCATCTGTGTGGGGCCCTCAGCACAAGACCTGATGGAGAGGGTCTGGAGGAAGCCACAAAGATGATCAGAGGGCTGGAGCCTGGAGAGGAGAAGGCTGCAGGGAGACCTCAGAGCTGCTATTCAACAGCAGGAGGAGATCCACAGGCAGGCTGGGGAGGGACTGTTCAGAAGGGCCTGGGGGGATAGGATGAGAGGCACAGGTTTGAAACTGGAGCAGGGCAGAGTTAGGTTGGGCATCAGAAGGAAGTTCTGCACCAGGAGGTCGGTGAAAGACTGGAACAGGCTGCTCAGGGATGTGGTGGAGGCCCCATCCCTGGAGACACTCCAGGTCAAACTTGATGGGGCCCTGAGCAACCTGCTCTAGTTGGGCACAGTCAAGGAGGTGTTGGGTGCCAGGTTGGACTTGATGATCTTTGAGGTCTTTTCCAGCCTTATTGATTCTGTGATTCTAAGTCCCTGCTGAGTGCAGGAGGGTTGGACAAGATGCCCTTGGAGGGTCCCTTCCAGCCTGATGCATTCTGTGTTTCTCTGAATGCTTGGCACTTGCTGATCAGTCTTAGTGAGGGGTAGGATGTGTGGCTTGCTGGCAAGGTCCCTCCCCTAGCACAGCCCCCACTTCCATGCCTCCCCATGAAATCACAGAGTCAGCCAGCTTGGAAGAGGCCTCCCAGGCCTCCATGTCCAACTGATCAGACAAGCCTAGCTAACCAACCAGGCCCTGGCACAAAGTGCCTCATCCAGGCTCTTCTTAAATGCCTCCAATCTGACTTGCCCCACTGCTAGTGCTCACAGGATGCTTGGGGTGGGAAGGGTGTGGTGGTGAATGCTGGGGGGGGGGAAACTTCAACCCCCCACACTGGGACCTTAAAAATCAGCCAGTTCCACCCCACAGCCCCTGCTGATATTCATAGCAGCACAGAATGGTTTCAGTTGGGAAAGACCTCTGAGATCATTGACCCAAATCACTGACCCAACCCCTCCATGGCCACCAAACCATAGCACCATGGAACTGGCAGGGCTGGAAGGGAGCTCAAGGCTCAGCCAGTCCCAACCCCCCTGCCATGGGCAGGGACACCTCACACTGCAGCAGGTTGCTCACAGCCACCTCCAGCCTGGCTGCAAACACCTCCAGGCAGGAGGCTTCCACCACCTCCCTGGGCAGCCTGTGCCAGGCTCTCACCACCCTCCTGGGGAACAACTTCTTCCTCACAGCCAATCTCAATCTCCCCATTTCTAGTTCTGCTCCATCCCCCCCAGTCCTATCCCTCCCTGACACCCTCAGAAGTCCCTCCCCAGCTTTCTTGGAGCCCCCTGCAGATCCTGGAAGGCCACAATGAGGTCTCCTGGGAGCCTTCTCCTCTCCAAGCCTCATCCAAGCTATTCTTAAAGCCCTGCAGGGCTGCCCCCAGCAGCTCCCGGGGCAGCTCCTCCTGAGCTCTCTCGCCGGGAAGAACTTTGTCCACAGGCTGAGGCAGAGGCCTGGCACTGCTGGCAGCCCTCTTGGGGTGATTACTAATTCCAGTGTGCTAAATGCTTTTCTCCATGGATCACTCTTGCCCTTGTCTCCCCCAGTCGGTGCCTACAGGGTGGGGACAGACCTGCTGGTGGAGCTGGAGTTCCGCACGGCGCGGCAGGACGGAGTGCTGCTGGCTGTCAGCAGCCAGAGGATGGATGGGCTTGGCATCGAGCTGGTGGATGGGAAAGTGAGTAGCAGAGAGCTCTGCCTCCTGTCTGAGCAGGGGATACAGGCACAGGGGGGCTGGATGCAGGGTTACTCCCCAGGGGGCTGGATGCAGGGTTACCCCTCCAGGGGGCTGGATGCAGGGTTACCCCCCAGGGGGCTGGATGCAGGGTTACCCCCCTGGGGGCTGGATGCAGGGTTACTCCCCAGGGGATGACATCTAAAGGTCTCCTTCTGGCCTGGACCATTCTAGGAGCCCATGAGGAATTAAAAGCTCTCCCACAGTTTTGAGTGTTGCCATTGGTGTTTGTCTGACTGACACAACCCAGAGCCCAGAGGGACACAAGCCACCAAGAGCCTGCTGGTCAATGAGAGCTTCATAGCATGCAAGGCAGAGCATCTTGACCTTAAGTTAGAAACCCAACCCCAGACTCAAGCTGTGGAGCTGTTTTGAGCAGCAGCTGACTCCCATGCTGCTCTGGAGCAGGGCTGATCTGTTAAGAGGTCAGGAGAGCTCTGCAGAGGGACCAGGGGCTGGGCAGATGGGCAGAGGCCAAGGGCATCAGACTGAACACATCCAAGTGCCAGGGGCTGCACTTTGGCCACAGCAACCCCAGGCAGTGCTACAGGCTGGGGGCAGAGTGGCTGAGAGCAGCCAGGCAGAAAGGGACCTGGGGGTAGTGGTTGATAGTAGGCTGAACATGAGCCTGCAGTGTGCCCAGGTGGCCAAGAAGGCCAAGGGCATCCTGGCCTGCAGCAGGAAGAGTGTGGCCAGCAGGAGCAGGGAGGTCCTTGTGCCCTGTGCTCAGCACTGCTTAGGCCACACCTTGAGTCCTGTGTCCAGTTCTGGGCTCCTCAGTTGGAGAAGGACATTGAGAGACTTGAAGGTGTCCAGAGAAGGGCAAGGAGGCTGGGGAGGGGTCTGGAGCACAGCCCTGTGAGGAGAGGCTGAGGGAGCTGGGGTTGCTTAGCCTGCAGAAGAGGAGGCTCAGGGGAGACCTTCTTGCTCCCTCCAACTCCCTGAAGGGAAGTTGTAGCCAGGTGGGGGTTGGTCTCTTCTGCCAGGCACCCAGCACCAGAACAAGAGGACACAGTCTCCAGCTGTGCCAGGGGAGGTTTAGGCAGATGTTAGGAAGAAATTCTTCCCAGCAAGAGAGATTGGCCACTGGGATGTGCTGCCCAGGGAGGTGGTGGAGTCCCCATCCCTGGAGGTGTTTAGGAAGAGCCTGGATGAGGCCCTTGGTGCCATGGTTGAGTTGATCAGATGGTGCTGGGTGAGAGGTTGGACTGGATGATCTCAAAGGCCTTTCCCAGCCTGGTTCTCTCTGTTCTGCACTCTCTCCCCAGCTGATGTTCCACGTTGACAATGGTGCAGGCAGGTTCTCTGCTGTCTATGAGCCTGAGGCAGCAGGCAGCCTGTGTGATGGGCAGTGGCACAAGGTGGTGGCAAAGAAGATCAAGCACCGTTTGGAGCTGACTGTGGATGACAGCCAGGTGGAGGGGAGCAGCCCAAACAGAGCCTCCACCTCAGCAGACACCAACGACCCTCTCTTTGTTGGAGGATACCCTGGTGAGCACTGCCCACACAAGTGATGCTTTGCCTCTCCTCCAGCAGCACTGCCTCGGGGGTGTTTCCCATGCCCTGCAGGCTGGGGTGCTGGGGGGGATGGAGGAGGCTCTCCAGCTGTGTACCAGCTGCTGGGGGGGGCTTGCACCTGCATCCTGCTCCACTGCAGAACAACTCCACCTGGTGGGGGTTGGGCTCTTCACACATGCAACAAGTGGCAGGGCAAGAGGAAACAGCCTCAGGCTGTGCCAGGGGAGGCTCAGGTTGGAGATTAGGAACAATCTCTTCCCAGCAAGGGCTCTCAGGCCCTGTCCCAGGCTGCCCAGGGAGGTGCTGCAGTCCCCAGCCCTGGAGGGGTTTCAGAGCTGCATGGATGTGGTGCTGAGGGCTGTGGCAGAGGCTCAGCAGCAGCAGGGGTTGGGGATGTGAGCTCTGGGCAGCTGGCACAGCTGTGGCTGCCCCCTCCCTGGAGCTGTTCAGGGCCAGGCTGGATGAGGGTTTGGGAAGCCTGGGCTGGTGGGAGGTGTCCCTGCCCATAGCAGAGCAGTTGGAACTGAGAGATCCTCAAGGTCCCTTCCAACCTAAGCCACTCTGTGAAGGAATCTATGGATCTCAAAGGTCTCCTCCACCCTCAGCTGTCCTCTGATTCCATGATTCCCAGCTCCCCCTGCCAGGTTTCACATGCAGGCAGTGTCACAGAGGGGCACAAAGGCTCTGTGGCTGCTGCTGCCCACAGCCTCCCTCCCTTTTAAGGCTCTGCTTGGCAGCAGCAGTTACATTTGAACAGCCACAGCATTTGGCAAGCTGGAATTTCACTTTACAGTGGAAGTGAAGAGTGGATCCATGCTCTGGGGCCAGGCACTGTGTGTGGAAAGCAGCCTACAGAGCTTGAGGAACTGTGGACAGCAGTGCCCAGAGAGGAGGCTGAGGGAGACCTCATTGCTCTCCACTGCTCCCTGCAGGGAGGTTGCAGTGAGGAGGGGACAGCCTCTGCTCCTTGGTGCCAAGGGACAGGAGCAGAGGCAATGGCTCCAGGCTGCCCCAGGGGAGGCTGAGGCTGGATGTGAGGAAACATTTCTGCACTGGGAGGGCTCTCAGGCATTGGAAGAGGCTGCCCAGGGCAGTGCTGGAGTCCCCATCCAGCTCTGGGCTCCCCAGCTCAGGAGGGACAGAGCTCTGCTGCAGAGAGTCCAAGGGAGGCTCCAAGGCTGCTGAAGGGACTGCAGCACTGCCTGGGGAGGAGAGGCTGAGAGCCCTGGGGGTGTTCAGTCTGGAGAGGAGAAGGCTGAGAGGGATCTGATCAATGTCTATCAATAGCTGAGGGCTGGGGGTCAGGAGGGAAGGGACAGGGACAGATTCTGCTCACTGTGCCCTGTGGTAAGACCAGGGGCAATGGATGGAAGCTGCAGCACAGGAGGTTCCACCTCAACACAGGGAGGAACTTCTTGACTGTGAGGGTCCCAGAGCCCTGGAGCAGGCTGCCCAGAGAGGTTGTGGAGTCTCCTGCTCTGGAGCCTTCCCAGCCCTGCCTGGATGTGTTCCTGTGTGACCTGTGCTGGGTTCTCTGCTCCTGCTCTGGCAGGGGTTGGACTGGAAGCTCTCCAGAGGTCCCTTCCAACCCCTAACATCCTGTGAGCTGTGAGCCTGTGACCACCCCTGGGGCTGTTCCAGCAGCATGGGCCTGGCACCTAGGGCCATGGTTTGGTGCTGACCCTGCAGTGCTGGGTGGAGGCTGGAGGTGAGGAGAAAGTTCTTCCCAGCAAGAGGAATTGGCCACTGGGATGTGCTGCCCAGTCATGGAGTCCCCATCCCTGGAGGTGTTCCAGAGGGGATTGGATGTGGCACTTGGAGCCAGGGTTTAGTGGTGATGAGGTGTTGGGTGACAGCTTGGACTCAATGATCTTTGAGGTCTCTTCCAGCCTCATTGATTGCATGATTCCAGCCCTAGAGAGGCACTGCAGGTGGAGTCAGTGGCTTGCCCTGGACTCCACAGCAATGATTTAACCACCCTGCCTGCACAGCTGTACCCCTCACCTGTCTCCTGCAGTCTGGCCTAGCTCACCCTGGCTGTGTTTGAAGGTTGCTGGTGCTTAGCCTCATCATCACCTGCAAAGAGCAGTGTGAAGGGATGGTGTCAAATTGGGGTTGGGCTTTCCCAGCCCTCTTCAGGCTTCCCCTGGCTGCATGGACAGTGCAAACTGAGGGCACAGAGAGCTGTCTCAGCAGTGCCTGACACCCCTCAGCCTGTGCTGCCATGCAGTGTGACCTGGCCAGGCCTGAGAGCTTGGCAGGGAGAAAGCCAATGAAATACAGCCAGGAGAGGTGTGAGGTCCTGCCCCTGGGGGAGAACAACCCCATGGCCCAGGGCAGGTTGAAAGCAGCTCTGGGAGTGCTGGAGGTGTCCCTGCCCATGGCAGAGGGGTTGGAACTGGGTGATCTTCAAGGTCCCTTCCAGCCCAAGCCATTCCAGGAGTCTGTGTGTGCATCCTTTGGCCATTTCCCTTCATGTCCTCTGTGTCCCATGGGTTGCATGGTTTACAGCAGCAGCTGGAATGTGTGCCCAGGTGGCCAAGAAAGCCAAAGGCCTCCTGGCTGGGATCAGCAGCAGCAGGGAGGGGATTGTCCCCTGGCACTCAGCTCTGGGGAGCCCACACCTTGAGCTGCCTGTGTTGGGCAGCTCAACACAAGAGAGATGTGGAGGTGCTGGAGCCAGGGCAGAGCAGGGCAAGGAAGCTGGGAAGGGCCTGGGGAAGGAATCTGATGGGGAGCAGCTGAAGGAGCTGGGGATGGATAGTGTGAAACAGAGGAGGCTGAGGGGAGACCTCCTGGCTGTCTACAGCTCCCTGCAAGCAGGTTGTGGAGAGGCTGCTGCTGGTCTCTGCTCACAGGGAGTTAGTGACAGACCAAGAGGCAATGGCCTCAAGCTGCCCCTGGGGAGGTTCAGACTGGCCAGTGGGAAACATCTTCCCCAGCAAGAGTGGTCAGGGACTGGAATGTGCTGCCCAGGGAGGTGGTGGAGTCCCCAGGCCTGGCTGTGGTTCAGGGGTGAGCCTTGCAGAGCAGGGCTCTGGCTTGGACTTGGTGATCCTGAGGCTCTGCTCCAACCTGAATGTTGCTGTGAGTCTGTGGTTGTGTGTCCAGGTTCTGCCAGTGTCATCCTGGGGCAGGAGAGGGGAAGAAGCCTCCACTGCCCCCCTGGCACAGCCACTGAGCACATCCCTTCAGCATGTGTGCCATTTCTGTAGTGAAGAGCTCATGGACCACTGAGGTGCTGCTGGGGACCTCTCCTGCAGGGCTCTGGAAGAGCTGACAAGGCCCAGCTCCAACTAACAGCTCACCTTCTGCCTCTTTGTTCCTCTCCTTCAGATGGTGTGGCCCAGCTGGGGCTGACCACCAGCATCCCTTTCAAAGGCTGCATTCGACTCCTGAAGCTGACCAAGGGCACTGCCAAGCCCCAGGAGGTGAACTTCAGCAGGGCTCTGGAGCTGAAGGGTGTGCAGCCCCTGTCGTGTCCTGCAGACTGAGGGCCACCCAGCAGCTCTGGGGCTCCCCATGTGAGCACTTCAGGCCAAGACAGACACCCAGGCAATGACAAATGGCTCTATCTAAGCATTGCATCCATAATAAAATGTCTTCATGCAAGTGGGCTGTGCTCTCTTCCACTGGGGGGGCTCCCTGGGGTGCCTGATTAGCCTGGCAGCTCCCTGGGGTGCATTGTTAGCCTGGCAGCTCCCTGGGGTGCCTTTGGTAGCCTGGCAGCTCCTTGGGGTGCCTTTGGTAGCCTGGTAGCTCCCTGGGGTGCATTATTAGCCTGGCAGCTCCCTGGGGTGCATTTGGTAGCCTGGCAGCTCCCTGGGGTGCCTTTGGTAGCCTGGGAGCTCCTTGGGGTGCATTGTTAGCCTGGCAGCTCCCTGGGGTGCATTGTTAGCCTGGCAGCTCCCTGGGGTGCATTATTATCCTGGCAGCTCCCTGGGGTGCATTGTTAGCCTGGTAGCTCCCTGGGGTGCATTATTAGCCTGGTAGCTCCCTGGGGTGCCATTGGTAGCCTGGCAGCTCCCTGGGGTGCATTATTAGCCTGGTAGCTCCCTGGGGTGCCTTTGGCAGCTCCCTGGGGTGCCTTTGGTAGCCTGGCAGCTCCCTGGGGTGCATTATTAGCCTGGTAGCTCCCTGGGGTGCCTTTGGTAGCCTGGCAGCTCCCTGGGGTGCATTATTAGCCTGGCAGCTCCCTGGGGTGCCTTTGGTAGCCTGGTAGCTCCCTGGGGTGCATTATTAGCCTGGTAGCTCCCTGGGGTGCCTTTGGCAGCTCCCTGGGGTGCCTTTGGTAGCCTGGTAGCTCCCTGGGGTGCATTGTTAGCCTGGCAGCTCCCTGGGGTGCCTTTGGTAGCCTGGCAGCTCCCTGGGGTGCATTATTAGCCTGGTAGCTCCCTGGGGTGCCTTTGGTAGCCTGGCAGCTCCCTGGGGTGCATTATTAGCCTGGCAGCTCCCTGGGGTGCCTTTGGTAGCCTGGTAGCTCCCTGGGGTGCATTATTAGCCTGGTAGCTCCCTGGGGTGCCTTTGGCAGCTCCCTGGGGTGCCTTTGGTAGCCTGGTAGCTCCCTGGGGTGCATTGTTAGCCTGGTAGCTCCCTGGGGTGCCTTTGGCAGCTCCCTGGGGTGCCTTTGGTAGCCTGGGAGCTCTCTGGGGTGCCTTTGGTAGCCTGGCAGCTCCCTGGGGTGCCTTTGGTAGCTCCCTGGGGTGCCTTTGGTAGCCTGGTAGCCCTCTGGGGTGCATTATTAGCCTGGCAGCTCCCTGGGGTGCATTATTAGCCTGGCAGCTCCCTGGGGTGCATTGTTAGCCTGGCAGCTCCCTGGGGTGCCTTTGGTAGCCTGGCAGCTCCCTGGGGTGCATTATTAGCCTGGGAGCTCCCTGGGGTGCCTTTGGTAGCTCCCTGGGGTGCCTTTGGTAGCCTGGTAGCCCTCTGGGGTGCATTATTAGCCTGGCAGCTCCCTGGGGTGCATTGTTAGCCTGGCAGCTCCCTGGGGTGCCTTTGGTAGCCTGGCAGCTCCCTGGGGTGCATTATTAGCCTGGCAGCTCCCTGGGGTGCCTTTGGTAGCCTGGCAGCTCCCTGGAGTGCATTATTAGCCTGGTAGCTCCCTGGGGTGCCTTTGGTAGCCTGGCAGCTCCCTGGGGTGCCTTTGGTAGCCTGGGAGCTCCCTGGGGTGCCTTTGGTAGCTCCCTGGGGTGCCTTTGGTAGCCTGGTAGCCCTCTGGGGTGCATTATTAGCCTGGCAGCTCCCTGGGGTGCATTATTAGCCTGGCAGCTCCCTGGGGTGCATTGTTAGCCTGGCAGCTCCCTGGGGTGCCTTTGGTAGCCTGGCAGCTCCCTGGGGTGCATTATTAGCCTGGCAGCTCCCTGGGGTGCCTTTGGTAGCCTGGCAGCTCCCTGGAGTGCATTATTAGCCTGGTAGCTCCCTGGGGTGCCTTTGGTAGCCTGGCAGCTCCCTGGGGTGCCTTTGGTAGCCTGGCAGCTCCCTGGGGTGCATTATTAGCCTGGGAGCTCCCTGGGGTGCCTTTGGCAGCTCCCTGGGGTGCATTGTTAGCCTGGCAGCTCCCTGGGGTGCCTTTGGTAGCCTGGGAGCTCCCTGGGGTGCATTATTAGCCTGGGAGCTCCCTGGGGTGCCTTTGGCAGCTCCCTGTGGTGCCTTTGGTACCTTTCTGTCCTGGTTTGAGGCCAGGCAGATCCTCTCTTGCCCCTGAGAGGGACTAAAGAATGACTCTCATCACACAATGGATTGCAGAGGGATGGGAAGGTGACATGGGAAAGCAGTTGGTGTTGTACAGAAGCTCCAAAGCATGGTGGCAAAGAATGCCAAAGCACACAGAGTCCCTTCCAGCACACCCAAAGGTCCCCAACACTTCCCTTCTCCCCACCTGAGGGTCTACCCAAGCCCCCCAGGGCTCTTTCTTCCCCCCAGTGCTAGGCTGGTCTCAGGCTGGCCAGGGCTGAGCCTGCCCCAACCCCTTCTCCTCCTGGCATTAGGCCCAGACAGACCTGAGAGGCCTTGAGATCCTCCCCCAGCATTCCCCACTAGGGAGCATCTCCCACGGGAGCAGAGAGGGAAGGAAGAGGCAGAGAAGGACTTTGCAGAGGGGTTTACAGGGTGCAGGATATTATGGGTATGCCATAGGCTGTTCCCTGTGCACACCTGGCTGGGCTGGACACTCAGAGGTGTAACTCCTGTGGCAGGGACAGGAGGCAGCCAGCCTGAGCTGCCACACAGAACCTGCTCAGCCCTTCCTGGATGGATCCAGGGGGAACCATTCACCTCCTCCCCCACTCCCTCCCACAGCAGTCAAAACAGAGATCCCCTGCAAGGCCATGGAGGAGAGGGAGAGGAAAGCTGCAAGCAGAAGCAAGAGGAGAAAAGAGCAAGATCAGCTTGTGGCTCTGCTCCAGGGGCCATCAGCAAGCCAATGAACTGCACTGACCTCAGCACTGATTTCTCTTCTAGCCCATGGCAACTGATTCCCAGCCTTTGGGGTTCCCCTGCCAGCCAGCACTGCCCTTGTCCCCAGCCCTGGAGGTGTCCCAGGCAGGAGTGGCCAGGGCCCTGTGGGACACTGTGATGGCCGTGGTGGAGCTGGGGGGTGGTTGGATGCTGTGACCTCTGAAGGCTTTGCCAACCCAAGCAGCTCGAGGCTGCCATGAAGGAATGTCTCAGGGCACACAAAGCCCAGCTGCCAGCCCAGCCCCAGGCAGCACCAGCTCAGACATGAGCTCCCCAGCCTCTGGCCTCTCTGCTGGAGCCCTCTGCAGCCCACACCTGCTGCCAAAGGGTCTGAAGGGACTGGCAGGTTCCAGGGAAAGGCAGCCAGTGGCTGGGAGCTCATCACACACCCTGGTCACAGGCAGGGAATGCTCTGCTCTGCTCTGCACTGCACTGCACTGCACTGCTCAGCACTGCCCTGCTCTGCACTGCTCAGCACTGCTCAGCACTGCCCTGCTCAGCACTGCACTGCACTGCTCAGCACTGCCCTGCTCTGCTCTGCTCAGCACTGCCCTGCTCTGCTCAGCACTGCCCTGCTCTGCTCTGCTCAGCACTGCACTGCACTGCTCAGCACTGCCCTGCTCTGCTCTGCTCAGCACTGCCCTGCTCTGCTCAGCACTGCCCTGCTCTGCTCTGCTCAGCACTGCACTGCACTGCTCAGCACTGCCCTGCTCAGCACTGCACTGCACTGCTCAGCACTGCCCTGCTCTGCTCTGCTCAGCACTGCCCTGCTCTGCTCAGCACTGCCCTGCTCTGCTCTGCTCAGCACTGCCCTGCTCTGCTCTCTGCTTTGCACTGCTCAGCTCAGCACTGCTCTCTGCTCAGCTCTTCTCCTTCCCACAAAGCTGCCTTTGCACTCCAGTGCTGGAGTTTCTGCAGAAGAGACCTGGAAAGGAAACAAGCCTCAAGAGGTCTTTATGTTCTTTGCTCTGCTGAATGTTTTCATGGCCCTGCAGGGATGTGTGGGGCAGAGCTACAGCACTGACACAATGCACACTGCTGCATTGCTTCGACTTCTGGGGGAGGGAGGACTCAACCAACTACTGTCCTGTGTTGAAGGAAATAAATTCAGTAGGCAGAAGCAGCTGCCCCAGCTTCAGGAGAGGTTCTGCTCCCACTCAAGTCTGCTCTAATAAGGCCTCAATCAGAGTATTGTGTCCAGTTCTGGGCTCTCCAGCTCAAGGGGGACAGGGATAGACTGGAGAGAGTCCAATGGAGGCTACAAGGATGCTGGAGGGCCTGGAACAGCTGTGTGAGGAGGAGAGGCTGAGAGCCCTGGGGCTGTTGAGCCTGGAGAAGAGAAGGCTGAGAGGGATCTGATCAATGGTTACAAATAGCTGAGGGGTGGGGGGCAGGAAGGGGCCAGGCTCTGGGCAGTGGTGTCCTGGGATAGGACAAGAGGCAATGGACACAAACTGGAACCCAGGAGGTTCCACCTCAACCTGAGGAGAAACTTCTTTGGTGTGAGGCTGCTGAGCCCTGGAGCAGGCTGCCCGGAGAGGTTGTGGAGTCTCCTGCTCTGGAGCCTTTCCAGCCCCACCTGGATGTGTTCTGGGTGCCCTGCCCTGGGTGCCCTGCTCTGGCAGGGGGCTGGGCTGGGTGATCTCTGGAGGTCCTTTCCACCCTGTGAGTCTGTGTCTCAAAGGAAAGAGAGAAACCTGCTTTGTGTGCTCTGGCTGAGCAGTGATTACCAAGAGCCATTTGTGAAGCCTTCTGCCTCTGGGCACTCATCAGAGCTCCATGAATGCTCCCAGCTGCCTTTTGCCATGCAACTGCTCCATGGATTGCTGGACAGCAGATGAAGACTGAAACTGCCTGAGTCTAGCAGGCTGTGCCCCTCAGAGCCATATGCAAACTGCCCAGGATGCTGCCAGTGGTGCCTGTGCCAGGAGAGATGTCAGATCCTCCAAGCTCAAGACTGCCAACCAGCTCTTGGTGCCTTTAACTTAGCAAGCAGGAGGTGCTGAGCACCCTGGCTCCCCACAGCACCCAGCAACTGCAGATTTACAATCACTCTGCACACCCACAAGCTGCTGCAGAGGCCTGGCAGCTGCCTCACAGCTTCACTGGGACACCTGCACACAGCTTCCCTCCTGCTGGAGTCCTCTCCTTGTTCCCTCCTCTTCCAAAGGGATGTAGAGTACAGCATCCAGCTGATGCTGTTCATTTGCCCCATCCCCACCTGACACTTAAGAGCAACCCTAAAGGCAGCAGATGTCTGCAGTGTCAGAGAATGCATCTTGTGGCACTTGTGAAATCTTCTGCAGAGCTGAATCATTTGCTGTGACATCCAGAGGGACCTGCACAGGCTGGAGAGCTGGGCACAAGCCAACCTCAGGAGGTGCAACAAGACCAAGGGCAGGGTCCTGCAGCTGGGTGGAGGCAATCCCAGGCACAAATCCAGGCTGGGCAGGGACTGGCTGGAAAGCAGCCCTGAGGAGAGAGCCTTGGGGGTGCTGGGGGAGGAGAAGCTCAGCAGGAGCTCTCAGTGTGCACTTGCAGCCCAGAGAGCCAAGCAGAGCCTGGGCTGCAGCAAGAGAAGTGTGGCCAGCAGGGCCAGGGAGGGGATTCTGCCCCTCTGCTCCACTCTGCTGAGACCACAGCTGCAGCTCTGGGGCCAGTGCTGGAGCCTCTGTGCCAGGAAGGATCTGGAGGTGCTGGAAGGTGTCCAGAGCAGGGCCACGAGGAGAAGCAGAGGGCTGGAGCTGCTCTGCTGTGAGCACAGACTGAGGGAGTTGGGGTTGTGCAGGCTGGAGAGGAGAAGGCTCCCAGGAGACCTCATTGTGGCCTTGCAGGATCTGCAGGGGGCTGCAAGAAAGCTGGGGAGGGACTTTTGAGGGTGTCAGGGAGGGATAGTGCCAGGGGCTGCACATTGGCCACAGCAACACCAGGCAGGGCTACAGGCTGGGGTCAGAGTGGCTGAGAGCTGCCAAACAGAGAGGGACCTGGGGGTAGTGGTTGACAGCAGCTGAACATGAGCCAGCGGTGTGCCCAGGGGGCCAAGAAGGCCAAGGGCATCCTGGCCTGCAGCAGGAAGAGTGTGGCCAGCAGGAGCAGGGAAGTCCTTGTGCCCTGTGCTCAGCACTGCTTAGGCCACACCTTGAGCCCTGTGTCCTGTTCTGGGCTCCTCAGGTCAAGAAGGACATTGAGAGACTTGAAGGTGTCCAGAGAAGGGCAAGGAGGCTGGGGAGGGGTCTGGAGCACAGCCCTGTGAGGAGAGGCTGAGGGAGCTGGGGTTGCTTAGCCTGCAGAAGAGGAGGCTCAGGGGAGACCTTCTTGCTCTCTGCAACTCCCTGAAGGGAGGTTGGAGCCAGGTGGGGGTTGGTCTCTTCTCCCAGGCAGCCAGCACCAGAACAAGAGGACACAGTCTCCAGCTGTGCCAGGGGAGGTTTAGGCTGGAGGTGAGGAGAAAGTTCTTCCCAGCAAGAGGAATTGGCCACTGGGATGTGCTGCCCAGGGAGGTGGTGGAGTCCCCATCCCTGGAGGTGTTCAAGAGGGGATTGGATGTGGCACTTGGTGCCATGGGTTAGTCATGAGGTCTGTGGTGCCAGCTTGGACTCGATGATCCATGAGGTCTCTTCCAGACTTAGTGATGCCTTGGTTTGCCCAAGCACAGCTTCAAACTGCCCCAGCTGCTGCAGTCTCAGAGCCTGACACTTCTTCCTGAGATGAACTCCAGGAGGAAATGGATTTGCTTTTGTGAAGGGAGCCCTGCTGCAGCCAGGAGCCCAACTGAGGCTGCCTGCCCAGCTTCAAAGAGCAGTGCTTGAAAGGGAAAGAAAAGGAGAGCTGCCCACAGGTGGCAATGCCATCCTTTCAGCCAGGCCTGCAGGGGAGGGGTTAGAAGGGAGCAGGAAGCTTTGAGGGCTGAAGCAAAAACTGCAGAGACAGCAAAAACTTCCTTCCAGATAGGGAAGCAGTGAAAGGCAAACTCCCTGCAGTGTGTGCTCCGTGCTGCAGGAGCAGGCCAGCGCTGCTGACCCCACAGACAACAGCCACAGTGCTGCCTGAGGCAGGAGCCTCAAAGCACCCTCCCTGGGCACTGCAGCTGGGAGAAGACAGCCAAGCAGCTGGGGCACAGACACAGGGAGATACAAAGAGTGAAAGCCACAGCCTGCTGTCTGTGCTGGGCAGTGAACTGTGCAGGCTTGACACACACACACAGAAGGACTGCAAGGAGAGCAGGAGGCAGGAAAAACCAGCCAATTTCATTATAAAAGAGCTTTTTTAATTCAAAAAAGAAAAGGCAATGGCACTACAGCAAAGTCAGTGAAGAGATCAGAGCAGCAGGGCTCTGCTGGCCGTGTGCTGGGACTCCACAGCTGCTCCCAGCAGCTGCCCTCCGCTCCCCAGCCAGAGCTCCAGCGAGGAGCAGCCCTTGAGAGAGCTATGGACACACACAGCACTCTGCTCTGACGTGGCCAGGGAAAGCCTCACCTTTATCACAGCAGATCCATCAAGGCTACCTAAGCACTGCAGTGGCTTTGCACTCTGCTCCTAGCAGGGGAAGCACAGGGAGTGGGGTTTGTTCTGCTGCCCAGGGGGACGCCCCCCAGGCTTCTCCCACCGTGGCTGGGCGCAGCGCCACCGAGGGGCTCCCAGCGCCACCGAGGGGCTCCCAGCCAGGAGGAGCACAAAGGGCAGGACAGCCACATTGAAGTAACCTCCTGGTGTATCCATCCTGCTGCTGAGGCCCTGTCAGTGCTCTCTTTCCAGCTGAAGCCAGCCTCTGGCTGGGCAAAAGCACTCAATACTTCCAGCCCCAAGCTCGTTTGTGTGCTGGGCATCACTCCGCAGGGGCTGCCTAATTGTTCTGACCTTTCAGAGTTCAGTTTATGTACAAAGAGGAGAGTTCCAGCGGTGACTCTGGGGGCACCACAGTCAGGACCTGTAATCCAAAGCCCTTTACTCCTTGAATCAGCTTTGATCATGTCAAAGAGAAGGTAATGGAGGCCTTGATTGCCTGGAGACTATCAGCTATGAGGTGGCTACAGCTGTCTGTGTGCTCCCCGAGGGCAGAGTCTCACAGTGGTTCCTCCAGGCAGTCACACACAGCTGTGAGCACTTCAGCACTGCTGAGCTGGCTCACAGATCAGCCAGGGAGCCCAAAGCTTGCTCTGGGGCTCCACTTGGGCCACAGGAAGCAAGCTCAGCCTAGAATTCATCACTCAGTTTATCATCCATCGGTGAATTCCACAGGGAGCTTTCAGCCCTGCCCTGCCAAGAGAAGGATCTGCAAGACTCCACCATCTGACTTCACTTTCAGCCAGCATCTAGCAGCATCAGGAAACCAGAACTTGGGTTTCCAGCCTCATCCAGGACAGAGCAGATGCAGAGCTGATGGCAGACACCGCCCCAAAGCCTGTGTGACCCCCACAGTAGCCTCTGATCCTGCTTTGGAGTGAAAGGTTTGGTGGCTTTGCCACCCATGGGATTCAGATTGCAGTTTCCCTCCAGGGTCATTTTTATTCTTCCTGGAAGCTTTTCTCCTGCTGGCAGCTGGCAGGGCTCTGGCAGCTCACAAAATGCAACCCAGCAGAAGTCCACCCCAGTGGAGCCCAGCCTGAGGGACCTTGCAGACCACTGCTGGGAAACCTGGAGGCCTCTCTGGTGCATCACAACCCTCCAGAGAGGCCACTGCCCAGGAGTGGGGGAGCTTCAGCAGTGCCTCACCTGGCTGCACAGCAGCTGTGGGTTGGCTGGGGTGGTTTTTTTCCTTCTTTTCCTGTTTTGCTCTTTAAATAAGCTCAAGAATGAAATCAACAGGAATAAGAATAAAAACATATGTCTGAGATCCAGCAGAAACCAAAGGGCCCAAAAAGGAGCTGCACAGAAAGCACTTTCAGAGGGGTTTCCAAATAGTCCTTTTCTCCATCCAGCTTTACCTAGAAAGTGACCCCAGGGCTCTCAAAGGCTAAACACAGAGCAGGGCTAAACACAGAGCAGGGCTCCCAAAGCAGGGCTCCCCAAGGCTAAACACAGAGCAGGGCTCCCCAAGGCTAAACACAGAGCAGGGCTCTCAAAGACTAAACACAGAGCAGGGCTCCCAAAGGCTAAACACAGAGCAGGGCTAAACACAGAGCAGGGCTCCCAGAGCTGGGCTCCCAAAGGCTAAACACAGAGCAGGGCTCCCAGAGCTGGGCTCCCAAAGGCTAAACACAGAGCAGGGCTAAACACAGAGCAGGGCTCCCAGAGCTGGGCTCCCAAAGGCTAAACACAGAGCAGGGCTAAACACAGAGCAGGGCTCCCAGAGCTGGGCTCCCAAAGGCTAAACACAGAGCAGGGCTAAACACAGAGCAGGGCTCCCAGAGCTGGGCTCCCAAAGGCTAAACACAGAGCAGGGCTCCCAGAGCAGGGCTCCCAAAGGCTAAACACAGCAGGGCTAAACACAGAGCAGGGCTCCCAAAGGCTAAACACAGAGCAGGGCTCCCCAAGGCTAAACACAGAGCAGGGCTAAACACAGAGCAGGGCTCCCAAAGGCTAAACACAGAGCAGGGCTCCCAAAGGCTAAACACAGAGCAGGGCTCCCCAAGGCTAAACACAGAGCAGGGCTAAACACAGAGCAGGGCTCCCAAAGGCTAAACACAGAGCAGGGCTCCCAAAGGCTAAACACAGAGCAGGGCTCCCCAAGGCTAAACACAGAGCAGGGCTAAACACAGAGCAGGGCTCCCAAAGACAAAACTTATTGCATTGCATCTTTCTTCTTCTCCTTCCCTGGGAATTCCACATGCAGTTGGGTATTTCCTAGGGCTGCTTTTAGGTGCTTTTAATACTGTCCCACTCTGAAGTGCTGAGCAGGATTTGCCTCTCTGGTGCTGGCAGGACCTGCAGGAGCACACAGCCCTGCACAAACAGGCTGGGGACCTCTGACAGAAGCAGCTTCACCATCTGTTTGCCAAGGTAAATTCCTCTGAAACAGGACCTGCCAGGTGGGAGGTAGCTTAGTGCCAGTCAAAGATTTAAGGTACTTGTTCCAAACCTGCTAGCTCCAAATTAGTATTTGTTGGGGGTTTTGCTGCAAGTCAAACTCCAAACTTACTGCAAATCACTGCTGGGTTTCCAGCACCTCTGCTTTAAAATCTGGGCCAGGTTCTATGTCTCTGTGGAGCTCAGCTGGATGCTGCAAGGACACACTGCCCCCCCTGAAACATTGAGAAAGAAGTCCCCAGGTTCTTCTCTTGCCACCAGTGGTGACCTTAGCTCTGCTTGGGCTTTATAACCCACTCAGCATTTGGGTTGAGCTGGTAGAGGTCCTTCATGTAGGTGTCGTCGTCCAGGCAGCGCTCTCCTGGAGGCAGAAGAGAGAAAGGTGGTCAGAGCAGTGCCAAGGAAGAGAGGACACAGCTTTCCAAGCCCCTCTCAGAGCTCTAGTCCATCCAGGCTTCCAAGCCTGCAACTGGGATCAAACTAAGGGCAATGCAGCTAAAACCCAGAAGTGCTCTTACCCTTCCCACGTGTCCTGGGGAGGCAGGGGGACAGAGGGGAAAGGCAGGAGAGGGGAAAGGCAGGAGAGGGAGAAGGCAGGAGAGGGGGAAGGCAGGAGAGGGGGAAGGCAGGAGAGGGGAAAGGCAGGAGAGGGGAAAGGCAGGAGAGGGGAAAGGCAGGAGAGGGAGAAGGCAGGAGAGGGGAAAGGCAGGAGAGGGAAAAGGCAGGAGAGGGGAAAGGCAGGAGAGGGGAAAGGCAGGAGAGGGGAGAAGGCAGGAGAGGGGAAAGGCAGGAGAGGGGAAAGGCAGGAGAGGGGAAAGGCAGGAGAGGGGAAAGGCAGGAGAGGGAGAAGGCAGGAGAGGGAGAAGGCAGGAGAGGGGAAAGGCAGGAGAGGGGAAAGGCAGGAGAGGGGAAAGGCAGGAGAGGGGAAAGGCAGGAGAGGGAGAAGGCAGGAGAGGGAGAAGGCAGGAGAGGGAGAAGGCAGGAGAGGGGGAAGGCAGGAGAGGGGGAAGGCAGGAGAGGGAGAAGGCAGGAGAGGGAGAAGGCAGGAGAGGGGAAAGGCAGGAGAGGGAAAAGGCAGGAGAGGGAGAAGGCAGGAGAGGGAGAAGGCAGGAGAGGGAGAAGGCAGGAGAGGGGAAAAGGCAGGAGAGGGGAAAGGCAGGAGAGGGGAAAGGCAGGAGAGGGGAAAGGCAGGAGAGGGAGAAGGCAGGAGAGGGGAAAGGCAGGAGAGGGAGAAGGCAGGAGAGGGAGAAGGCAGGAGAGGGGGAAGGCAGGAGAGGGAGAAGGCAGGAGAGGGAGAAGGCAGGAGAGGGAGAAGGCAGGAGAGGGAGAAGGCAGGAGAGGGAAAAGGCAGGAGAGGGAAAAGGCAGGAGAGGGAAAAGGCAGGAGAGGGAAAAGGCAGGAGAGGGAAAAGGCAGGAGAGGGAGAAGGCAGGAGAGGGAAAAGGCAGGAGAGGGAAAAGGCAGGAGAGGGAAAAGGCAGGAGAGGGAAAAGGCAGGAGAGGGAAAAGGCAGGAGAGGGAGAAGGCAGGAGAGGGAGAAGGCAGGAGAGGGGGAAGGCAGGAGAGGGAGAAGGCAGGAGAGGGAGAAGGCAGGAGAGGGAGAAGGCAGGAGAGGGAGAAGGCAGGAGAGGGAGAAGGCAGGAGAGGGAGAAGGCAGGAGAGGGAGAAGGCAGGAGAGGGAAAAGGCAGGAGAGGGAAAAGGCAGGAGAGGGAAAAGGCAGGAGAGGGAAAAGGCAGGAGAGGGAAAAGGCAGGAGAGGGAGAAGGCAGGAGAGGGAAAAGGCAGGAGAGGGAAAAGGCAGGAGAGGGAAAAGGCAGGAGAGGGAAAAGGCAGGAGAGGGAAAAGGCAGGAGAGGGAGAAGGCAGGAGAGGGAGAAGGCAGGAGAGGGAGAAGGCAGGAGGGCAGGGGCTGTGCCACCTCTGTGGCATGCTCCAGCTCAGCTTTTTCACACACACCAGGCACATTTAGGTTCAGGAAGAAAACAGCACTGCCCTGGGCCCCTGGTGCCCAAAACCACCCCGCAGGCTCACACTGGCAGAGAAGCCCATTGACATTTCCAGCTACTTCCCCTCTTCCCTGGGAACTGGAGCAAGGTTTGGCCTTGCCAGGCAGATGTTCCTCCCTGTCTTGCTCCCCTTGGTCAGCAGATCTGCAGAGCACTTCCAGCTGTCATGGTTTCCAAGGAGGGAGAAGCAGGACAGTGTTCTTGGTGCACTACAAGCACTTCATGTGTGTGCAGTAGCTGTGATGAGCCCACCAAGAGCTGCCTGCTGCTCCCATTGCCCTGCAGGCAAAGCTTCATCTCTTGCATTTGCAGATCACAGCCCCTCTCCTACTCTCTGCTCCACTGTGCTTGGCTAGATGGCTGCTGGTGTCCAGCACAGTGCTCCTGAAGCTGGAGGCAAGCACAGGAGCAATGCTGCAGCTGGGTTTGTGTCCCTGGACTCCCTGCACCGAGCAGGCAAGAAGGTTTGCAGCTCAACCAGGCCATTTCCAGCTGTTCCCTCTCCACCTGCTCTCCTTGCCACTTCCTGGAGCTGTATCCCAACCACATGCTGTGTACTGCCCCTGCTGCTGAGCTAGGTCCATTCCCACTCCCACTGCAGTGTCCAGGCAGTGAGAGCACAGAGGCAGTGCTGGGCCAGGTCCCTGTCCAGTCCTGGTCATGAAGCAGCAGCAGAAGCCCTACTCAGTGCCCTGAAGCCCTGAGGTGTCCTGAGTAGTCCAAAACTGTCTGGAGCCCTCAGCAGCTCCATCTGCCAGGGCAAAGGGTGGCAGCACTGCACAGGGCACAGCTGTGAACACTTCAAAGCACCTTGAGCCTGCTGAGCTCTTTCACTTCTGGGCTCCCTCTACAGCAGGTTAAAGCTTGGGAGTTTCTCTTAGCTCACCTGGGATTATTAACAGTTAGAATCACAGAATTGTCAGGCCTGGAAGGGAGCTCAAGGCTCAGCCAGTCCCAACCCCCTGCCATGGGCAGGGACACCTCACACTGCAGCAGGTTGCTCACAGCCACCTCCAGCCTGGCTGCAAACACCTCCAGGCAGGAGGCTGCCACCACCTCCCTGGGCAACCTGTGCCAGGCTCTCACCACCCTCCTGGGGAACAACTTCTTCCTCACAGCCAATCTCAATCTCCCCACTTCTAGTTCTGCTCCATCCCCCCCAGTCCTATCCCTCCCTGACAGCCTCAAAAGTCCCTCCCCAGCTTTCTTGGAGCCCCCTGCAGATCCTGCAAGGCCACAATGAGGTCTCCTGGGAGCCTTCTCCTCTCCAGCCTGCACAACCCCAACTCCCTCAGTCTGTGCTCACAGCAGAGCAGCTCCAGCCCTCTGCTCCTCCTCGTGGCCCTGCTCTGGACACCTTCCAGCCCCTCCAGATCCTTCCTGGCACAGAGGCTCCAGCACTGGCCCCAGAGCTGCAGCTGTGGTCTCAGCAGAGTGGAGCAGAGGGGCAGAATCCCCTCCCTGGCCCTGCTGGCCACACTTCTCTTGCTGCAGCCCAGAATGTGATTTGCTTTCAGCAGGCCCCCTTCAGATACTGCAAGGCCACAATGAGGTCTCCTGGGAGCCTTCTCCTCTCCAGCCTGCACAACCCCAACCCCCTCAGCCTGTCCTCACAGCAGAGCAGCTCCAGCCCTCTCTCTCTGGACACCTTCCAGCACCTTCCTTACAAATCAGCATTCGTAAGGGATGATTAGAGTTGAAATTGTCTGGAAGTAAACCACTCAGAGGAATGTCTAAGCTTCCTCTCCTGTTCCAAGCCTGCCACTAGCCATTGCTTCCTCTCCTAGAGACAGCTTTTGACACCTCTGAAGTGGCAGCAGAGGCTGCTCTGGTGTCCCTGCAATGCTGTGACAAAACCTTTTTTCCTACAGCCATTACAGCTGTCTCCCATGAACAGGATACTGCTCTCCTTCCAGAGAAGCCTTGCATCTGGGATCACAGCCTGCTTCAACAGGCACAGCAGATGTTTGGACCTGCTGAAAGCAAATCACATCCTGGGCTGCAGCAAGAGAAGTGTGGCCAGCAGGGCCAGGGAGGGGATTCTGCCCCTCTGCTCCACTCTGCTGAGACCACATCCAATCCCCTCTTGAACACCTCCAGGGATGGGGACTCCACCACCTTCCTGGGCAGCACATTCCAGTGGCTAACAACTCTCTCTGGGAAGAACTTTCTCCTCACCTCCAGCCTAAACCTCCCATGGCACAGCTGGAGACTGCGGCCTCTTGTTCTGCTGCTGGCTGCCTGGGAGAAGAGACCAACCCCCACCTGGCTACAACCTCCCTTCAGGGAGTTGGAGACAGCAAGAAGGTCTCCCCTGAGCCTCCTCTTCTGCAGGCTAAGCAACCCCAGCTCCCTCAGCCTCTCCTCCCAGGGCTGTGCTCCAGACCCCTCCCCAGCCTCCTTGCCCTTCTCTGGACACCTTCAAGTCTCTCAATGTCCTTCTTGACCTGAGGGGCCCAGAACTGGACACAGGACTCAAGGTGTGGCCTGAGCAGTGCTGAGCACAGGGCACAAGGACTTCCCTGCTCCTGCTGGCCACACTCTTCCTGATGCAGGCCAGGATGCCCTTGGCCTTCTTGGCCACCTGAGCACACTGCTGGCTCATGTTCAGCTGCTGTCAACCAGCACCCCCAGCTCCCTCTCTGCCTGGCTGCTCTCAGCCACTCTGCCCCCAGCCTGTAGCTCTGCCTGAGGTTGTTGTGGCCAAAGTGCAGCCCCTGGCACTTGGACTTGTTGAATGCCATCCTGTTGGCCTCTGCCCATCTGTCCAGCCTGGCAAGGTCCCTCTGCAGAGCCCTTCTGCCCTCTAACTGACCAACTCCTGCCCCCAGCCTCCTGTCATCTGCACATTTACTGATGACTGACTCAATGCCCTCCTCCAGATCATCAATGAAGATACTAAAGAGGCTGGGGCCCAGCACTGATCCCTGGGGCACACCACTGGATCATTGCTCTGGCTGAGCTTGGCTTTTCCCCCCTGCCCAGAGGAACCTGCAAGTGCCACTGAACTGCAGGGCACGAAGTCTGTGAGCTGAGTTTTTGTGCCTCAGTCCACAGAGATGAACTTCAGGCACCTTCCTGGCCACCCCCTCCCTGGTGCTTCACTGCACACAGAGCTCAGGAACATCTCTCTGCTTCCTCCTGCCCAAGGCTAACTGCCTTAGCCTCAGGGAGAACTAGGAACAGCAATGTAAGTGCAGCCTGTGGAGAGCAGGCCAAGGGATGTTCAGCAGCCTTTCTTACCAATATTTCCTCCTATTTCATAGAGAAAGACCTCTTCTTTCTTGAGTGTTTGGACATTTCCACTGTCAGGAACAAAAAGAAACCAACAGAGCATAAGTAGATTGGAAAGAGATTGCTCATCCTGTGCCCAGGAGAAGGTCAGCAGGGTGCTGAACTCTCAGGGCTTAGCCTCATTGCTGATGCACACAGTGCACCCCACCAGCCCTGCACACTGATCCTGCAGGGGGGCAATGCACTGGGCTGGAAGGGGCTCCCAAAGCTCCTCTTGTCCTGCACCCTGCAGTCAGCAGGAATATGCCCAACCAGAGCAGGTTGCTCAGGGCCACATCAAGCTTGGCCTTGAAGGTCTCCAGGGATGGGGAGGTTGCACCTCTGGGCAGCCTGTGCCAGTGTTTCACCACCCTCTGATGCCCCAACCTAACTCTGCCCTGCTCCAGCTTCCAAACCATTGCCTCTCACCCTGTCCCCACAGTCCCCCCCCTCAGCCTGCCTGCAGCTCCCCTGCAGATATTGAGATGCTGCTCTAAGGTCTCCCTGGAGCCTTCTCTTCTCCAGGCTGAACACCCTCAGCCTGGCCTCATTAGAGAGGTGCTCCAACTCTCTGATCATCTTTGAGGCCCTCCTCTGAACCTGCTCCATCAGGGCCAGTATTGAGGCCTCCAGAGCTGGACACAGGTGAGGTCAGAGCAGAGCAGAGGGGCAGGATCCTCTCTCTCCATCTCAGGCAATGGGCACTGGCAGCCCAGAAGGCCAAGGGCAGCCCAGGGGCTGCCCTTGGCCTTCTGGGCTGCCAGTGCCCATTGCTGGCTCCTGCCCAGCTTCTCCCCCACCAGCCCTCCCAAGTCCTTCTCTGCAGGGCTGCTCTCAATCTCCTCAGCCCCCAACCTGGAATGCTAATGGGGTTTGCCTTGCCCCAGGTGCAACAGCCCTGACCTTAGCCTCTAGATGAAGAAACTGGGGGGGGTGTGTGTGTTAGAAACCAGCCTGAGATTTACCCCCAGCCCTCTTTCAGGGCAAAAGAGCTGCTGCAGCACTAAGTATTCCCTGTGTCTGACCAAAAGCCCTTATGGCTGAGTGGGAGAAACCACATCCTTGCTGGTTTTAATTTGGCTGCAGCTCAAAAGAAGTGGAAAAATAGAGCCCCCAACCCAGAATCAAGTCCCTGTGGCACAAAGGGATTCTGTTCTTCTCCCTCTGGAGCTGTGCTAATGTATGCTGAAGGCACAGACAAGCCAAGAGCTGTCCTGCCAGAAAGTGGAAGCCCCAAACCCAGCAGTGTAGGGCAAAGCAGCTCCTTAATGCCAGGCAGTGCAGCACAGCACTTGCTTGGGCAGGATGCAGCTCTTCAGGGTGCACAGGGGGCAGAGACTGACTTCCACTGTGATCTCTTCTTTGTCTCATGCATATAGGAAGCAGATGGCAAAGCTGGATTAAAGCTTCTCCCCCTTGAGCTGCTGGTGGATGGCTCACAGGGAGCTCCCCACTGCACATGGAGGACATTGCACATGTTCATACCCCAGCTCCTGCTCCCTTGCATGGGGTTACAAAGTAGTTTGCTCCTCTTCCCTTCATCCCTTTGGTTCTTTCCCAGGCTTCTTTTCTTGGAGTTGCCTTCTGTCTTGGTACCAGAAATCACAGAAACACAGAATGGGTTTGGGTTGGAAGGCAGCTTCAAGACCAAGGTGTTCAAGGCCAGGCTGGATGAAGCCTTGAGCAGCCTGGGCTGGTGGGAGGTGTCCCTGCAGGGGGGGTTGGCTGTGATGATCTTGAAGGTCCCTTAGAACCCAAACCACTCTGGAAGGTCTCTTCCAACCTGGCCTATTCTCTTCTCTTCTGTTCTGTTCTATTCCCAGTGCAGCTCTCTGTCAGTGCTCATTCCCTTGTGTTTGCCTGGGCCATAAACACATCAAGTCTCATCTACTTGGAGCCAGTTTTCCATCCAGGTCAGGTTCTCTCAGCCTGCATTCCACTTCTCAGAGCTTGCCTTGCCTGAGCACTGCTGTGAGGCTGTTTCCTGTAACTGGACTTCTGCTTTCATTCCAATAAACCAGCAGACAAACCTCCTTCAGCAAGGTGGTGACCTTGCTGTCCTGCTGCTGGGGGACAGTGCACAAGCACAGGTGTGGGAAAGCTCTTTCCAAACCCTCAGAGAGAGAAGTGCTCAGAGCAGCTGCTGGGTGATTCATAGTTCCATAGAGTGGGTTGCGTTGGAAGGGACCTTCAACATCATCCAGTTCCAGCCCCCTGCCATGGGCAGGGACACCTCCCACCAGCCCAGCTTGGCCTTCAACACCTCCAGGGAGGAGGCAGCCACAGCCTCCCTGGGCAACCTGTGCCAGGGTCTCACCACCCTCACTGGAAACAATTTCTTCCCCATCACCAGTCTCAGTCTCCCCTCTCCCAGCTCAAAGCCATTGTCCCTCATCCTGTCACTCCCAGCCCTTGTCAGAAGTCCCTCCCCAGCTCTCCTGGAGCCCCTTCAGGTCCTGGAAGGCTGCTCCAAGGTCTCCCTGGAGCCTTCTCTCCTCCAGGCTGCACAGCCCCAGCTCTCCCAGCCTGCCCCCACAGGGGAGGCTCTGCAGCCCTCACTTGGACTTCACTTTGCTTGCTGTAACACCTGCAAAGCCAGCTCCCCCCACATGCCAACCAAAGGAAAGAGTGTCTGTACCTCTTCTGGCTGAGGAACCTGGCTACCACATCCCCTGCTCTCAGCTCTTCTGTCAGCTGGATTGCCATGGAAACCTTGGAGAGATGAGGAGCTTGCACCCGTATCACTCCCTGAGGAACATCAGCCTGCAAAGCAACAATGGAATGGGAACAAAGCTGCCAGCAGCTGGCTCTGAGCAGCTCCTCACTCTGCAGCAAGCAGCTTCACACAGTGCTCTGCACTGCACTCCTGCCTGCCACCCAGCCCTGCAGGACCTCAGAGAGTGACAGCAGACCTTCAGCCCCCTTCAGCAGCAGGGAGGGGGGGAGACCAAAGGGACAGCAGTGGTTAATGACCTTTCAGGGGTGGCAAGAACAAGAGCAGCAATCTCTGCCGTGCTCATACAACACACTCTGCTGGGACACAAGCACATCACAGGCTGCTGGGGCTTGGAAGGGACCTCAAGGGAAGGCAAGCCCCCTGCACCACCCCTCTGCTACAGCTTCCAGAAGAAGCCTTTCCAGCTTCATTTCATCTGCAATGCCTGCCAGAGGGGGAAAAAAACCCACCAAGCCAAGAGAAATCACAAAGCACTCATGGCTCAGCCCACTTGAAGTGAATCAAAGATGATTTCCCTTTCAAGCAGACATTCACTGCTGCAGCTTTTTTCTCCCCACTTTTGAATGCTCCAGAATCTAATAGCTTCAGCAAAGTCAGCCTGCAGGGCTGACTACAGGATGGATTTGTACTGATTTCAGCCCCCAAATCCTTGATGGTGAGTATCAGGCATATGAGTTGCAGAGAAGGGGGGGGTCCCAAGGAGGGTTTGCCTGTTCAGCTTGCAGTGCATGGCAGTTGAAGTCACAACAAGGCATCACTGATTAGTGGACAAGGTCCTAATGTCTCTTCCTGCAAGCCTGGAGGTCAGTTTTCTATTCATCTTACCCCATCCTTTACCTACATGTGCTGATTTTGACAGGAGAAGAAATGTAGGAGCCTCTGCAGTCAGGGGTGATGATGAGGGCACTTCATTCACTGCTGCTGCCCAGGGAGGGGACAGCCACAGCCTCCCTGGGCAACCTGTTCCAGTGCCTCCCCACCCTCACTGTCAACAATTCCTTCCTAATCTGCACTCTCAGTCTGCCCTCTTCCACAGAATCACCAAGGTTGGAAGAGACCTCAAAGATCATCAAGTCCAAGCTGTCACCAGAGGCCTCATGACTAAACCATGGCACCAAGTGCCACATCCAATCCCCCCTTGAACACCTCCAGGGATGGGGACTCCACCACCAGCTCAGCACCATTGCCTCTTGTCCCACAGGCAGGTGAGGAGCTGTGCTGAGTAGCTTTACCAAACATTCCTTCTCTATGTCCTTTACTGATTTAAAACAACCATGTCTAAAACATCATCAAATCAGGAATTTGCTCTGTAGAAATCATGAAGTCAAAGCTTTGGAGCACTGCAATGGATCTCAGAGAGCAGCTGCCTACATCTAGCCCTAATTCTGTCACATCATAGAACCACAGAATGGTTTGGGCTGGGAAGGACCTTAAAGAATAGACTGAGATGGAAGGGACCTTAAAGAATAGGTTGAGTTGGAAGGGACCTTAAAGAATAGACTGAGATGGAAGGGACCTCAAAGAATAGACTGAGATGGAAGGGACCTCAAAGAATAGACTGAGATGGAAAGGACCTTGAAGAACAGATTGATTTGGAAGGGACCTTAAAGAATAGACTGAGATGGAAGGGACCTCAAAGAATAGACTGAGATGGAAAGGACCTTGAAGAACAGATTGATTTGGAAGGGACCTTAAAGAATAGACTGAGTTGGAAGGGACCTTAAAGAATAGATTGAGATGGAAAGGACCTTAAAGAACAGACTGAGATGGAAGGGACTTTAAAGAATAAACTGAGATGGAAGAGACCTTAAAGCATAGATAGAGTTGGAAGGGACCTTAAAGAATAGACTGAGATGGAAAGGACCTTGAAGAACAGACTGAGATGGAAAGGACCTTAAAGAATAGACTGAGATGGAAGGGACCTTAAAGAATAGACTGAGATGGAAGGGACCTTAAAGAATAGACTGAGATGGAAGGGACCTTAAAGAATAGACTGAGATGGAAGGGACCTTACAGACTGAGATGGAAGGGACCTTAAAGAACAGACTGAGATGGAAAGGACCTTAAAGAATAGGTTGAGTTGGAAGGGACCTTAAAGAATAGACTGAGATGGAAGGGACCTTGAAGAACAGATTGATTTGGAAGGGACCTTAAAGAATAGACTGAGATGGAAAGGACCTTAAAGAACAGACTGAGATGGAAGGGATCTTAAGCATCATCTAGGTCTAACTCTTCTGCCATGCACCTCCCACCAGCCCAGGTTCCTCAAGGCCTCATCCAACCTGGCCTTCAACACCTCCAGGGAGGGGGCATCCACAATCTGTTCTTTCAAGTCTCCAGCTCTGGAGACAATGGCTGCAGCCATCTGCTAGCAAGCAAACTCCTGTTTAAAGTCTCTTGCTTCTTTCCAAACTGCTGGCATCTTGGCAAAATAGAGGGGAAACTCTGAAGGCTGAAATGGTTATTCACAGATGTCCTTAACCAGCCTCTCACCAAAGCCAGCATGGTAAATTGGAGCTGGGTTTGAGTTTTGCACACAGTTCTGCCTCATTCTGGCTCAGTCTTTCCAACCTTCAGCTGGAGAACAGCAGGCACATGATGAATGAATTTAAAACCTGCCTGCTTGGGAGTAGAGGAGAGACAAAGCAAGAGATGGCCACAGAGCTGTAACATTCTGGTCACAGATCAAACAGAACAGTCACTGTTTATTCAGGCAAACTCATCACTGGCTCAGTCAATGAATGCATTTTGCCCCTCTCACCACCTGCATTCACAGGAGAACTGGTGCTCAGCTGCACAACCTGGTCATGGTGCCCAAGTGCAGGGAGAACAGACACTGAGCATCCCCTCACCCATTTGCTCTGCAAGTTGGTGGGGAAGAAAATGTGGCCATAAAACACCTGGGAGCTAAGTCACAGCAGGACCTTTTCTCTGCACAGCACAGCTCAAAGCATCCAGGTCATAAGGTAAAAGCAAGCACCTACAAGGGGACTGACAGCTTCCTGATGGGGGAGTCACCCACACTGTTTAGTTTGGGGGTCCCCTCTCCTGCCTCCCAGGGACTCTCAGCATGAGGGCTCCAAGAGTGAAACCTCTGGCTGAGTTAGGTGCTTGCACACTTCAAAAACCTGAGGAGATCTATCCTCAGCTGATGGAAGTACAGTGGCCTACCACACTGAGCCTGGGGCAGGCACAGCAGGCACCTGTGAGCTTCTTTCAAACCCTTCCAGCAGCCAGCAGCAGAACAAGAGGACACAGTCTCAAGCTGTGCCAGGGGAGGTTTAGGCTGGAGGGGAGGAGAAAGTTCTTCCCAGCAAGAGAGATTGGCCACTGGAATGTGCTGCCCAGGGAGGTGGTGGAGTCCCCCTGGAAGTGTTTAAAAAGAGCCTGGCTGAGGCCCTTGGTGCCATGGTTTAGTTGATTAGATGGTGCTGGGTGATAGGTTGGACTTGATGATCTCTGAGGTCTTTTCCAACCTGGTCTATTCCATTCCATTCCATTCCATTCCATTCCATTCCATTCCATTCCATTCCATTCCATTCCATTCCATTCCATTCCATTCCATTCCACTCTAACAGAGGAGGCAGACTTGAGGGTCTTTACATCATCATCATTTGTCATATTCTATTTAATACTTTTTCCTTAACAGTTTGATCAAAAGCCTCTCCTGGAATGTGACAACTTTTGTTCTGGCCAGAGTGTGCCAGCACACACTTGCTGAGGCAACCCCAGGCCCCTCAGAGCAGTGCATTCCAACAAGCCACCACGAGATGTCTCCCAATCACCACAAGCTTCAGCAGGACTCCAGTGCTCTCTGTCTGACATGGACCGAGGCAATGAGTGCTCCCTCAGCAAGCCTGCTGGTGACACCAAGCTGTGTGGGGCAGGGCAGTCACTTGAGGGCAGGGATGGCATCCAGAAGGAGCTGGACAGGCTTGAGAAGCGAGCCAGTGCCAACTGCATGTGGTTCAATAAATCAAAGTGCAAGGTCCTGCAGCTGGGTCAAGCAACCCTGGGCACAAATCCAGGCTGGGTGCAAGAGAGGGTTGAAAGCAGCCCTGAAGAGAGAGCCTTGGGGGTGCTGGGTGCTGAGCAGCTCCCCAGGAGCCAGCAGTGCCTCCTGCAGCCCTGCAGGCAGCTGTGTGCTGGGCTGCAGCCAGAGCAGGGTGGGCAGCAGGGCAGCAGAGGGGATTCTGCCCCTGGGCTCTGCTCTGCTCAGGCCTCACCTTCAATCCTGCCTCCAGGTCTGATGTCCCCAGCAGAAGGACACAGAGCTGCTGGAGTGAGCCCAGAGGAGGCCAAACATGCTGGAGGGCTGGAGCAGCTCTGCTGTGAGGCCAGGCTGAAGGAGCTGGGGGTGTTCAGCCTGGAGAAGAGAAGGCTCCAAGAAGACCTTAGAGCTGCCTGCCAGGACCTGAAGGGATCCTGCAGGAAGGCTGCAGGAGGGCTTTTCATGAGGGTGTCTGGAGCCAGGCCAAGGGGGAATGGTTTGAAGCTGAGGGAGAGCAGGGTCAGACTGGAGCTGAGGAAGTTCTTCAGTCTGAGGGTGGTGAGGCTCTGAATAAGTTGCCCCTCAGCCTCCTCTTCTCCAGACCAAACACCCCCAGCTCCCTCAGCTGCTCCTCCCCAGCCCTGTTCTCCAGACCCTTCCTCAGCTTTGTTGCCCTTCTCTGGGCACACTCCAGAACCTCGATGTCTTTCTTGGAGTGAGAGGCCCAAAACTGATGCCACAGAGACAGAGAGACAGAGAGAGAGACAGACAGAGAGAGAGACAGAGAGAGAGAGAGACAGACAGACAGAGAGCCCAACCCTCTAAACGTGTCCCGCTGGTAACCCCAAAGCGATGAACCCCACTGGTACCTAGAGAAATGCTGAGCTTAAACACAAGCAGCTCTCCCCTCTGCTCTACCCTCTTTGCCAGCACCCCTGGCAGCCCTTCTCATCCCCAAGCCCCTCAGCTGCCTGTGCCCTTACCTCAGTGGTGCTCCTCTCCTGCCTCTCGTGCTTTTCCCGGTCGTATGCCATCTTCTTCAGGAGTTTCTTCATGGCTTTGTCCTTCTTCTCCTTCCTCTGCTTCTCAACATTCTGTTTTCTCACTTGGTTAACAATAAACTTGGGAATCTAGGTGAACAGAGAGAGAGAGCATGAAAGGCTACGTCATTTCCTGAAGGAAGGAACTTGACAAAGCTTTCTCAGTGCACACATTAAGGAGGTCCAGCCTGCAAACACTGCATTTAATGCCAGCCATAAGAACAGAGTCAAACAAAGTGAAGCTGTGGAACCATTTAAAAGCCACTCCACTTGTGATGTGAATCAGAGAATCACTCAGGTTGGAAAAGACCTCAGAGATCATCAAGTTCAACCTATGACCTAATACCTAACCCCTCCTAACAACTAAACCATGGCTCCAAGTGCCACATCCAATCCCCTCTTGAACACCTCCAGGGATGGGGACTCCACCACCTCCCTGGGCAGCACATTCCAATGGCCAATTCCTCTTTCTGGTCAGAACTTTCTCCTCACCTCCAGCCTAAACCTCCCCTGGCACAGCTTGAGACTGTGTCCTCTTGTTCTGCTGCTGGGTGCCTGGGAGAAGAGACCAACCCCCACCTGGCTCCAACCTCCCTTCAGGGAGTTGGAGAGAGCAAGAAGGTCTCCCCTGAGCCTCCTCTTCTCCAGGCTAAGCAACCCCAGCTCCCTCAGCCTCTCCTCACAGGGCTGTGCTCCAGACCCCTCCCCAGCCTCCTTGCCCTTCTCTGGACACCTTCCAGCAAGTCAACCTCCTTCCTAAACTGAGGGACCCAGAAGTGGACACAGGACTCAAGGTGTGGCCTAACCAGTGCAGTGTACAGGGGCAGAATGACCTCCCTGCTCCTGCTGGCCACACTCTTCCTGATGCAGGCCAGGATGCCCTTGGCCCTCCTGGCTACCTGGGCACACTGCTGGCTCATGTTCAGCCTACCATCAACCACTACCCCCAGGTCACTCTCTGCCTGGCTGCTCTCAGCCACTCTGACCCCAGCCTGTAGCACTGCCTGGGGTTGCTGTGGCCAATGTGCAGCCCCTTGCACTTGGATGTGTTCAATCTCCTGCCCTTGGCCTCTGCCCATCTGCCCAGCCTGGCAAGGTCCCTCTGCAGAGCCTTTCTTACCCTCCAGCAGATCAACTCCTGCCCCCAGCTTGCTGTCATCTGCACATTTACTGCTGATGGACTCAATTCCCTCATCCAGATCATCAGTGAAGATGTTAAAGAGGCTGGAGCCCAGCACTGCTCCCTGGGGCACACCACTGGTGCCTGGCTGCCAGCTGGCTGTGGCACCATTCACCACCACTCTCTGGGCTCAGCCTTTTCCAGCCTGGCTGATTCCCTGCATTCTATGGCTAGATGCACACTGGTGCCTTGTGCCTTGCCTGCACAGCTCCTCCTCCCCCCTCCCCTCCAGAAGATACTCACTGTCCAGAGCAGGTCTTGGTACTGAATCATGAAGCGCATGACGGACGCCGTCCCGGCTGCCATGACAAACTCCCTCTGCTCGATGGCCTTGGAGCCAAAGCCATGGAAGGTGAAGAGGTTGGGGGCCATCACCATGGCAACGTTCTTCAGGGTCATTTTGTTTTTGTCCCGATGCTCAATGACCCTTTGGAGGAACTCAAGCAGCACCTGGAGGAACAGCAGGGCTCACGGCTCAGCTCGGCACCAGAGAGAGCCCCGAGGGAAACACACTGCTGCAGGGGGCTGGGAACAGCTTGGCAGCACTGAAAGCTGTCAGCAAGAGAAGGGCTGAGAGCCCTGGGGCTGGAGAAGAGAAAGCTGAGAGGGATTTGATCAATGGTTACAATCATCAGAGGGGTTTGGGGCAGGAAGGGGCCAGGCTCTGGGCAGTGGTGTCCTGGGATAGGACAAGAGGCAGTGGACACAAACTGGAACCCAAGGAGGTTCCACCTCAATTTGAAGAGAAACTTCTTTATGGTGAGGATGATTTGAGCCCTGGAGCAGGCTGCCCAGAGAGGTTGTGGAGTCTCCTGCTCTGGAGCCTTTCCAGCCCCAGCTGGCTGTGTTCCTGTGTGCCCTGCCCTGGGTGACCCTGCCCTGGCAGGGGGGTTGGAATGGGTGACCTCTGGGGGTCCCTTCCAAGTGCTACCATCCTGGGACTCTGTGAAAGGTGGATTGTTCACAGGACTGCACTTTTTTGTTCACAGAACTGCAAGTTTTGCTTCCTTTGAGTAATGAAGTAAATCATCAGGTGCTCAAAGCCAGGCTGGATGAGGCCTTGAGCAACCTGGGCTAGGGGGAAGTGTCCCAGCCCATGGCAGGGGGGTTGGAACTAGGTGATGTTCAAGCTCCCTTCCACCCAAACCAGTCTGGGATCATTTTTTGTGGCTAGCATTCCCAAAAGCATCCAAGTGTCTTCCAATCTCTGCCCAGGAAGACTTTTTCCCCACAACTCTCATTATGCCAGAGCAGAAGCAGCATCCCACAGATGTGAAAACACCCCTGTGGGCTCTTCCTGAATTGAAAGCAAAGGCTGCAGTGGCAGCTGTCATGGTTGTAGACACAGAGAGTGGCTGATTGGGTAAGGCAAGCAACTGGTGAGCAGAGCACTGCAGTGGGACTGAGAGGCAGCCAGCTGGAAGCTGACAATCCTCCATTCATTCCCTTCCACAGACTTGTACCTCAGCTCAGGAGCTCTCCTGACTAATCCCACACCACAAATAAGGCCCAAAAAGAAAGTGATGTTGAAACAACAAAACCCTAACAGGCCTTGAGAGGGAAATTTGTCCCAGTGCAAACAATCCTCCATTGGAATAATCTCCCCAAGGAAGCAGTGGAGTCCCCAGCACTGGGCACTTTCAAGACCCAGCTGGACACAGTGCTGGGCCACCTGAGCTAGGCTGTGCTGTTCCCAAGACAGGGTGGACTGGATGATCCTTGGGCTTCCTCCCAACCTGCTATTCTATGATTCCAGGATTCTATTTGCCTGGAATAGATGTCCTGCATCCTGAAAGGGGTCTATGAAACCATGAGGTTCCTTCCAACATGCTATTCTAAGACTCCAGGACTCTTTTTGCCTGGAATAGATGTTCTGCACCCTGAAAGGGGTCTGCAAGGAACCTTGAGGCTCCTTCCAACCTGCTATTCCATGATTCCAGGATTCTTTTTGCCTCAAACAGAGGCTCTGCATCCTGAAAGGGATCTATAAGGAGCCTTGAGGCTCCTTCCAATCTGCTATTCCATGATTCCAGGATTCTTTTTGCCTCAAACAGATGTTCTGCACCCTGAAAGGGGTCTGCAAGGAACCTTGAGGCTCCTTCCAACCTGCTATTCCATGATTCCAGGATTCTTTTTGCCTCAAAGAGATGCCCTGCATCCTGAAAGAGGTCTATGAGGAGCCATGAGGTTCCTTCCAACCTGCTATTCTAAGGCTCCACGACTCTTTTTGCCTGGAACAGATGTTCTGCACCCTGAAAGGGGTCTATGAGGAACCTTGAGGCTCCTTCCAACCTGCTATTCCATGATTCCAGGATTCTTTTTGCCTGGAATAGATGTTCTGCACCCTGAAAGGGGTCTATGAGGAACCTTGAGGTTCCTTCCAACCTGCTATTCCATGATTCCAGGATTCTTTTTGCCTCAAACAGATGTTCTGCACCCTGAAAGGGGTCTGCAAGGAACCTTGAGGTTCCTTCCAATCTGCTATTCCATGATTCCAGGATTCTTTTTGCCTCAAAGAGATGCCCTGCATCCTGAAAGAGGTCTATAAGGAACCATGAGGTTCCTTCCAACCTGCTATTCTAAGGCTCCACGACTCTTTTTGCCTGGAACAGATGTTCTGCACCCTGAAAGGGGTCTATGAGGAACCTTGAGGTTCCTTCCAACCTGCTATTCTATGACTCCAGGATTCTTTTTGCCTGGAATAGATGTCCTGCATCCTGAAAGGGGTCTATGAGAAAGCTGGGAAGGGACTTTTGACATGGGATTGTAGTGCCAGGACGAGGGACAATGGCTTTGGTCTGGGAGAGGGGAGATTGAGACTGGAGTTGAGGAAGAAATTCTTTCCAGTGAGGCTGGTGAGACACTGGCACAGGCTGCCCAGGGAGGCTGTGGCTGCCTCCTGCCTGGGGGTGTCCCAGGCCAGGCTGGATGAAGCCTTGAGCAAGCTGTGCTGGTGTGAGGTGTCCCTGCCCATGGCAGGGGGTTGGAACTGGCTGATCTTGAAGCTCTCAGCCCAAACCATTCTATAAAGCTCTGAATCTCTCCTCAAATCCTGAAAATTCAGCTTTGATTGTAGAAACTCTCCTGGCTGAGCATATTGTGAAAGAGGCCCAAAGTGGAGCAGGAAGAGCTGAAGGAGAGCAGGAGCAAACAGCACAGAGAAAAGGGAGGACCAAAACTGAAGAGCTAAGGCCATTGCAAAAAGGCAAACTCTGAAGCTGTTTGGGTTTTTTTTGCACGGGAAATAATGACAGCTGGGGGGAAAATGAGCAAAACAAAAACCAGAAAGGAAGAAAAGTTGTAGGAGAAAAGGTCTCTCACTGGGAGGATCATTACTGCAATCTGCTGGAAAAGGCTCAAGTCCCATTCTCAAAAGTCATCTGGGAGGAATTAGGGCCCTAAGGGCTTTCCTTTTCTTCCTGAAGTACTGTGGAAGTAGAAAGAATCTCCAAGCTGAGCACTAAGAGGGAGCTGAAAGATGCCATTGGTAAAAGCCAGACACAGTATTTGTGCAGGGGGGACAAAAAAAGGGTATCAGCAGTTCTAACCTTCAGAGTGTCTCTGTTGGCTTCAGGTAGAAGGAGAACCAAAAGATTCAAAGCTTGCAGCTGCTGTTTCCTTGTTGGAAGATCTGCCAAGTGAAGCACAGGAAGCTCAGTATTTTCAGCTGCCTCCTGCCCTCCCCCAGAGCACCACCTCCACGTGGCAGCCTCCTGCGGGATGCCGAATGGGTGCACCGAGCTGATTGCCACGGGAGGGCAAGGGGCTGGCAGGGCCTTGTTTTCTCACACTCCTTCCCAGCTCTCCTCTTGGGCTTTGCTGGATGACTCAGCAAGCCTCCTGGCACTGGTTTCTAGCTGCCTGGTGATTCTTTGTTTGGCAGTGTTACAAGAGCCAGGCAGCTAAGGGTCCCTCCCTTTCTGAGCCTGTGCCCCAACACGTGAGGGGAGACGCTCGAAGCCGCTCGCACAGCTCCGGCCACTGCCGCAGCAGTTGTGTGGTCTCCCAGGTCACCCACGCAGGATGAGTGAAGCCCAGGTGCTGCTGAGGAAGGCAGGTCTCCAGGGCAGCTGCAGTGGCAGTGGGGACAAAACCAGGAGCAGAGCAGCCTGGCACATTCCTCCAGCAGCCAGCACGGAACGAGGCATGCTGCAATCACAGAGAGGGGACATCGGCTCTGCCTCTTCCCCACCTGTGCTGGGATGTCTCAGCCACCCAAGGTGCAGGATCAGGGCATCCCTACACTCCCCCACCTCCTGGAAGAGCTTTGGCAGCGTGGAGCAGGAGTTCTGGCACCTATCAGTTTGCCCTCAGGTTAGGAAAGATGTTGAGGTGCTGGAACGAGTCCAGAGAAGGGCAAGGAGGCTGGGGAGGGGTCTGGAGCACAGCCCTGTGAGGAGAGGCTGAGGGAGCTGGGGTTGCTTAGCCTGCAGAAGAGGAGGCTCAGGGGAGACCTTCTTGCTCTCTGCAACTCCCTGAAGGGAGGTTGGAGCCAGGTGGGGGTTGGTCTCTTCTCCCAGGCACCCAGCAGCAGAACAAAAGGACACAGTCTCAAGCTGTGCCAGGGGAGGTTTAGGCTGAAGGTGAGGAAGAAGTTCTTCCCAGCAAGAGAGATTGGCCACTGGAATGTGCTGCCCAGGGAGGTGGTGGAGTCCCCACCCCTGGAGGTGTTTAGGAAGAGCCTGGATGAGGCCCTTGGTGCCATGATTGAGTTGATCAGATGGTGCTGGGTGATAGGTTGGACTGGATGATCTCAAAGGTCTTTTCCAACCTCGTCTATTCTATTCTATTCTATTCTATTCTATTCTATTCTATTCTATTCTATTCTATTCTATCCTATCCTATCCTATCCTATCCTATCCTACTCTACTCTCATACTGCTGGAGAGCAACAGCAAGCAATAGCTCTGTGCAATAAACTCCCTCCTGCCATGCTCTAGAGGACATGCTCTGCCAAGTCTTCTCTTGGCAAGACTCCTAATGAACCAGGC
The DNA here is from genome assembly GCF_014839835.1 of Dryobates pubescens. Taxonomy (NCBI): domain Eukaryota; kingdom Metazoa; phylum Chordata; class Aves; order Piciformes; family Picidae; genus Dryobates; species Dryobates pubescens. The sequence goes on along the minus strand of NC_071639.1, from coordinate 2,304,256 downwards.
CACACTTAGACATTCTTGACAGTGAGGGAGGGGAGACACTGGAACAGGGTGCCCAGGGAGGTTGTGGATGCCTCCTGCCTGGAGGTGTTCAAGGCCAGGCTGGAAAAGGTTTGGTTTTTTTTCTTTAATACTCTTAATAAATGAGTCCCCAATGCTGCACCACAGATGTCAGGGGTTGGAAAGGACCTGAAGAGATCATCCAGTCCAACCCCCCTGCCAGAGCAGGAGCAGAGAATCCAGCACAGGTCACACAGGAACACATCCAGACAGGGCTGGAAAGACTCCAAAGGAGTCACCACAACCTCTCTGGGCAGCCTGCTCCAGGGCTCTGGGAGCCTCACAGTGCAGAAGTTCCTCCTTGTGTTGAGGTGGAAGCTCCTGTGCTGCAGCTTACATCCATTGCCCCTTGTCCTATGCCAGGGAGCAAGTGAGCAGAGCCTGTCTCCTGGATGAGGCCTTGAGCAAGCTGGGCTGGTGGGAGGTGTCCCTGCCCATGGCAGGGGGTTGGAACTGGATGATCTTGAAGGTCCCTTCTAACCCAAACCACTCTGTGCCTCTGATTAACTTTTCCTGGTGTGAATGGATAAAAGACCCTAAATTAACTTCTTTCTTAGATTTTCAGCAGAGCTGCTAGATCTTTGCTCTTCTTGTCTCTTGAGGCTAATACACTTCATGAACTGATACCATCCCACTAGTTCTTTACAATCCATCTGTACCTCCTGAGGACCAACACAAACATCTTGCCAACAAGAGGCAGTGTGGCTTTCATTTGATGTGCAAACTACTTGAACAAGTGACAAAAAGCTACCTGTACAGCAGCAAAAACACATCCAGCCTTTAGCAGTCAGATTGGTATCCAGTTTGTATCTCAGTTTCACAGCAGTGTGCCCAGGGGGCCAAGAGGGCCAAGGGCATCCTGGCCTGCATCAGGAAGAGTGTGGCCAGCAGGAGCAGGGAAGTCCTTGTGCCCTGTGCTCAGCACTGCTTAGGCCACACCTTGAGTCCTGTGTCCAGTTCTGGGCTCCTCAGCTCAAGAAGGACATTGAGAGACTTGAAGGTGTCCAGAGAAGGGCAAGGAGGCTGGGGAGGGGTCTGGAGCACAGCCCTGGGAGGAGAGGCTGAGGGAGCTGGGGTTGCTTAGCCTGCAGAAGAGGAGGCTCAGGGGAGACCTTCTTGCTCTCTCCAACTCCCTGCAGGGAGGCTGTAGCCAGGTGGGGGTTGGTCTCTTCTCCCAGGCACCCAGCACCAGAACAAGAGGACACAGTCTCAAGCTGTGCCAGGGGAAGTTTAGGCTGGAGGTGAAGAAGCAAGAGAGATTGGCCACTGGGATGTGCTGCCCAGGGAGGTGGTGGAGTCCCCAAGAGGGGACTGGATGTGGCACTTGGAGCCATGGTTTAGTTGTTAGGAGGTGTTAGGTATTATGTTGGAGTTGATGATCTCTGAGGCCTTCTCCAACCTGGCTGATTCTGTGACTCTATTAGTGACAATGCTGCTGTGGCAGAGGCCCTTCTCTGCACTGGTATCCCTTCCTTGCAGCTGAGAGAAAGGACACTACTCACTCTGCACATCCTGGAAAGCTTTGAGATACTCCACGGTGAGGAGGGGCTGAGGCAGCTCCCGGATGAAGAGCTTCAGCAGACTTGCTGCATCATGCTGCTTTACATTCTCCCAGTTGAATGTCCCCTCATAAAATTTTGCTTCCAGCTCTTGGCAAAGACTCTGAAAGGCAGCAGAGAGAAGCATTAGTAACACTTGGCTGCAGGGAGCCATGCATTCTACACACAGCAGGTACTGTCCATACACTGCAAGGGGAAAAAAGGGACTGCTGATGTGTGACTAACTCCAGCTGCTGCTGAGAGAGGGGACTCTGCCCCTCTGCTCTGCTGAGACCTCATCTGGAGCACTGTGTCCTGCTCTGGGACCCTCAACACCAGGAGAAGATGGACCTGCTGGAGAAGGTCCAGAGGAGGCCACTAACATGATCAGAGAGCTGGAGCACCTTCCCTATGGGGACAGGCTGGGAGAGTTGGGGCTGTTCAGCCTGGAGAAGAGAAGGCTCCAGGGAGACCTTAGAGAAGCCTACCAGGACCTGAAGGGGCTCCAGGAGAGCTGGGGAGGGACTTTGGACATGGGCTGGGAGTGACAGGATGAGGGACAATGGCTTTGAGCTGGGAGAGGGCAGATTGAGACTGGAGATGAGGAAGAAATTGTTTCCAGTGAGGGTTATGAGACCCTGGCACAGGTTGCCCAGGGAGGCTGTGGCTGCCTCCTGCCTGGAGGTGTTCAAGGCCAGGCTGGATGAGGCCCTGAGCAAGCTGGGCTGGTGGGAGGTGTCCCTGCCCCTCGCAGGGGAGTTGGAAGTGGATGATCTTCAAGGTGCCTTCCAACCCAAACCCTTCTATGAATCTATGACACCTGTAAAAACACAGTGGCCAGTGGCAACTAAACCAACCCAGCTTCCACAACCTTCCCTTCCTTCAGCTGGTTCTAATGTAGCAGCAGCTGGACCCAGGGCTGCCCAGCAGACGCTGGCAGATGTCCTCAGACAGCTGAACCCACCTCAATGGCCTATTCTGTTCAGAAGTTAAGGCCAGCTCAGACCATCTTTTTATCACACTGCCTCTTGGCATGACTCAAGAGCCTGTGGTGAGTCTGCTGCATGCAGGCCAAAGCCAGGGCAGAGCCTGTTGGTAGCTGGCAGGGAGGTGCCGGCGGCGTGCAGCGCGCTGAGGAGTTCGGCTGCTGCTCACCAACATCAGGGTGAGAGGGGCTGCAGAGCATGCTGCTGCCTTGCCCTGAACACAGGGCAAGGCTACCAAAGCAGGCTCACAGTGCCAGGGAAAAAGCTTCCTCCTGAGGGGGGACAGACTGTGGGTGAAGTGTTGCATGAACTGGGTGATGAATCTGGCTCATGGAAAAGGCCACAGCTCCTGCCAAGGATTAATGAGAGTCTGGCACAAGTGAACCTAAAGCACAGCCCTGGCTCTCCTTCAGACTTCTCCTCAAGGCTCCAGAGTGAAACCATCAGCTCTCTAGCTGACACAACAACCTTTGTGAAGAGGTTTTGCTGCCTGGTTTTGAGGACTTTTGTAACAGCCTGGGGTTAAAATGTCTTTGTATGGCAACAGGAGCCCTGCAGAGACAGAGGAGTGCTGGGGGGTGCTGAGAACCTGTGCAGGGGTTTACCTTTATCCTTGTTGCAGCTCCTGGGATTCTAAGAAGTCCTTCAGTTTCCAGAGTTGCTTCTTCTATCTGGGTGATCAGCTGTCAAAGACAAAGCAAACTCCATGAACAGGACTCTGCTCTGCAGAGGGAACTTGCCAGGCTGGGCAGAGGCCAAGGGCAGGAGATTGAACACAGCCAAGTGCCAGGTGCTGCACATTGGCCACAGCAACCCCAGGCAGAGCTACAGGCTGGGGGCAGAGTGGCTGAGAGCAGCCAGGCAGAGAGGGACCTGGGGGTAGTGGTTGACAGCAGCTGAACATGAGCCAGCAGTGTGCCCAGGTGGACAAGAAGTCCAAGGGCATCCTGGCCTGCATCAGGAAGAGTGTGGCCAGCAGGAGCAGGGAAGTCCTTGTGCCCTGTGCTCAGCACTGCTTAGGCCACACCTTGAGTCCTGTGTCCAGTTCTGGGCCCCTCAGCTCAAGAAGGACATTGAGAGACTTGAAGGTGTCCAGAGAAGGGCAAGGAGGCTGGGGAGGGGTCTGGAGCACAGCCCTGTGAGGAGAGGCTGAGGGAGCTGGGGTTGCTTAGCCTGCAGAAGAGGAGGCTCAGGGGAGACCTTCTTGCTCTCTCCAACTCCCTGAAGGGAGGTTGTAGCCAGGAGGGGGTTGGTCTCTTCCTTCAGGCACCCAGCACCAGAACAAGAGGACACAGTCTCCAGCTGTGCCATGGGAGGTTTAGGCTGGAGGTGAGGAGAAAGTTCTTCCCAGCAAGAGGAATTGGCCACTGGGATGTGCTGCCCAGGGAGCTGGTGGAGTCCCCATCCCTGGAGGTGTTCAAGAGGGGATTGGATGTGGCACTTGGAGCCATGGTTTAGTCATGGGGTCTGTGGTGACAGCTTGGACTTGATGATCTTTGAGGTCTCTTCCAACCTTGGTGATTCTGTGCATCCTAAGTACTGTTCCTCTGAAACCCATGAAGGCTACATCCAAGAGCATTTATCCAACCCCAATCTGTAAATGCCAAGAGCTGCTGACATCATTTTAGCACCAATTGTTCTCACTCTGTTTAACCAGGGCAGTGCCTTGGTTAAATATCTTCCTGGCCCAGCTCTCCAGTGAGGAAATTGAGGCAAGCCTGTGGTGTTCTCTCCAGTTAGAGATACTGAAGAGTGTTCACCCACCCCTGGGTTCATGGAATTGAGAAATGCCAGAAGGCAAAGCCACAACAGCACCAGAAGTGCCTCTCTGGAGTATTTTCCTTGGGTAAGAGGAAACAAAAGATACCACAAAGGTGCTACCTGCCTGCATCCAGCTCTGCCTGCATCCAGAGCAGTGGCTGCCCCCCTCCCCTGCTGCACACAAAGGTGCTGTGAAGTAAGGGAATTTATGATCTGATTTCAGTGTTCTCAGCAAGCTGCCTTCCTGCTGCCTTCATTTGTTTCATTCCAGTGCTAAACAAGGCACATCTGAACAGCAGCCTGCACAGCACAGTACTGCTTGCACTTAGAATCAGAGAATCACAGAATGGTTTGGGTTGGAAGGGAGCTCAAGGCTCAGCCAGTTCCAACCCCCCTGCCATGGGCAGGGACACCTCACACTGCAGCAGGTTGCTCACAGCCACCTCCAGCCTGGCTGCAAACACCTCCAGGCAGGAGGCTGCCACCACCTCCCTGGGCAGCCTGTGCCAGGCTCTCACCACCCTCCTGGGGAACAACTTCTTCCTCACAGCCAATCTCAATCTCCCCAGTTCTAGTTTTGCTCCATCCCCACCAGTCCTATCCCTCCCTGACACCCTCCAAAGTCCCTCCCCAGCTTTCTTGGAGCCCCCTGCAGATCCTGCAAGGCCACAATGAGGTCTCCTGGGAGCCTTCTCCTCTCCAGCCTGCACAGCCCCAACTCCCTCAGTCTGTGCTCACAGCAGAGCAGCTCCAGCCCTCTGCTCCTCCTCGTGGCCCTGCTCTGGACACCTTCCAGCCCCTCCAGATCCTTCCTGGCACAGAGGCTCCAGCACTGGCCCCAGAGCTGCAGCTGTGGTCTCAGCAGAGTGGAGCAGAGGGGCAGAATCCCCTCCCTGGCCCTGCTGGCCACACTTCTCTTGCTGCAGCCCAGGCTCTGCTTGGCTCTCTGGGCTGCAAGTGCTCCCTGCTGGCTCCTGCTGAGCTTCTCCTCCCCCAGCACCCCCAAGGCCTTTTCTGCAGGGCTGCTCTCCAGCCAGTCCCTGCCCAGCCTGTATTGGTGCCTGGGATTGCCCTGCCCCAGCTGCAGGACCTTGCCCTTGGTCCTGTTGACCCTCCTGAGGCTGTCCTGGGCCCAGCTCTGCAGCCTGTGCAGGTCCCTCTGGATGGATCCTTGCCTGCAGCTGTCAGCAGCACCACACAGCTTGGTGCCATCAGCAGCCCTGCTGAGGCTGCACTCAGTGCCACTGTCCCTGGCACCAACACAGATGTTCAACAGGACTGGTGCCAGGGCTGAGCCCTGAGGGACTCCACTTGTATAAAGTCTGTAAAGTTTTTGCTGGAGAGAACAAACAAAGGAGATGGAAACTTTTGGGTTGTCCTGGGCCCAGTGCTGCTCAGTACCTTCATCAGTGGCAGAGAGAGCAAGGCTGAGGCACTCTCCCTTGTGCCCATTTACCTTTTGGAAAATCAGTGGAATCTTGGTTCCTGGCACCTTCTTCTGGTCCTGCTCCAGTAGAACTGACAGTGGGACACCAAACAAGCCAGAGTCTGAAGAACAAAGCAAAAGAGACAGAGACATTATCCCCACCTGCCCCAGTGCCTGTGGTGATGGCACAACCCCCCAGCTCTGCAGGGCTGAGCCTCTTCAGCACCTTCAGACCTTCTGTTCACAGCCTTTGAATGCCTTTGCCAATCAAGTTACTGCACAGAGCATTCTGCCTAGCAGGATTCATTCCTCTCTTCCTGCAGGCATAAAGCAGTCTTCTGGTTTGACTTCAAACTGCCAAGCCCATATCCTGCAGCACAGTGAAGCATCTATCCTGCTGGATAACAAGTTACCCATGGGACAGCAATGTGCCCTGGGGGCCAAGAAGGCCAATGGGATCCTGGGGTGTATCAAGAAGATCCAGGGAGGTCCAGCAGATCCAGGGAGGTTCTCCTCCCCCTCTACTCTGCCCTGCTGAGACCTCATTTTGAGTACTGTCTCAGCTCTGGGCTCCCCAGTTCAGAAGGGACAGGGATCTGCTGGGGAGAGTCCAAGGCAGGGCTATGAGGATGATCAGGGGACTGAGCACTGCCTGGGGAGGAGAGGCTGAGGGACCCGGGGCTGTTTGATCTGGAGAGGAGAAGACTGAGAGGGGATTTAATCAATGTTTGTCAATATCTGAGGGCTGGGGGTCAGGAGGGAGGGGACAGGACAGGCTCTGCTCGCTTGTTCCCTGGGACAGGACAAGGAGCAATGGATGCTAAGTGCAGCACAGGAGGTTCCATCTCAACATGAGGAGGAACTTCTTCCCTGTGAGGGTCCCAGAGCCCTGGAGCAGGCTGCCCAGAGAGGTTGTGGAGTCTCCTTCCCTGGAGCCTTCCCAGCCCTGTCTGGATGTGTTCCTGTGTGACCTGTGCTGGATTCTCTGCTCCTGCTCTGGCAGGGGGTTGGACTGGATGCTCTCCAGAGGTCCTTTTCAATCCTGTTGGCTGTGATCCTGTGATCTCTGTGGTTCCAGGTTGCAGAGTCAGGGGATGCTGATCACTCTGCTCTGCAGAGCTGGAGATCACTCACTGCAAATTATGGTAATTAAGAGGGAAATGGCTTGAGGAAATTATCTAGGAACTTGGCCACTGAAATGAATCAGATGTAATGCTGGAGTGGGTCCAGAGGAGGACATGAAGATGATTGGAAGCTGGATCACCTCCCTTGGGGGAACAGGCTGGGAGAGCTGGGGTTGTTCAGCCTGGGGAAGAGAAGGATCCAGGGAGACCTGGCAGCAGCCTTCCAATACCTGAAGTGAGGCACAAGAAAGCTGGGGAGGGACTTGTTACAAGGGATTGTAGTGACAGGATGAGGGACAATGGCTTTGAGCTGGGAGAAGGCAGATTGAGACTGGAGATGAGGAAGAAATTCTTTCCAGTGAGGCTGGTGAGACTCTGGCACAGGTTGCCCAGGGAGGCTGTGGCTGCCTCCTGCCTGGAGGTGTACAAGGCCAGGCTGGATGAGGCCTTGGGCAACCTGGGCTGGTGGGAGGTGTCCCTGCCCATGGCAGGGGGCTGGAACTGGATGATGTTGAAGGTCCCTTCCAACCCAACCCATTCTATGGACCTATGAATCACCCAGCAGCTGCTCTGAGCACTTCTCTCTCTGAGGGTTTGGAAAGAGCTTTCCCACACCTGTGCTTGTGCACTGTCCCCCAGCAGCAGGACAGCAAGGTCACCACCTTGCTAAAGGAGGTTTGTCTGCTGGTTTATTGGAATGAAAGCAGAAGTCCAGTTACAGGAAACAGCCTCACAGCAGTGCTCAGGCAAGGCAAGCTCTGAGAAGTGGAATGCAGGCTGAGAGAACCTGACCTGGATGGAAAACTGGCTCCAAGTAGATGAGACTTGATGTGTTTATGGCCCAGGCAAACACAAGGGAATGAGCACTGACAGAGAGCTGCACTGGGAATAGAACAGAATAAACCAGGTTGGAAGAGACCTTCAAGATCATCAAGTCCAACCTATCACCCAACACCACCTAATCAACTAACCCATGGCACCAAGCACCCTATCAAGTCTCCTCCTGAACACCTCCAGGGATGGGGACTCCACCACCTCCCTGGGCAGCACATTCCAGTGGGCAATCACTCTGTCTCTGTAGAACTTCTTCCTCACCACCAGCCTAAACCTCCCCTGGCACAGCTTGAGACTGTGTCCTCTTGTTCTGGTGCTGGCTGCCTAGGAGGAGAGACCAACCCCCACCTGGCTACAACCTCCCTTCAGGGAGTTGGAGAGAGCAAGAAGGTCTCCCCTGAGCCTCCTCTTCTGCAGGCTAAGCAACCCCAGCTCCCTCAGCCTCTCCTCACAGGGCTGTGCTCCAGACCCCTCCCCAGCCTCCTTGCCCTTCTCTGGACACCTTCAAGTCTCTCAATGTCCTTCTGAAACTGAGGGGCCCAGAACTGGACACAGGACTCAAGGTGTGGCCTAACCAGTGCTGAGCACAGGGCACAAGGACTTCCCTGCTCCTGCTGGCCACACTCTTCCTGATGCAGGCCAGGATGCCCTTGGCCTTCTTGGCCCCCTGGGCACACTGCTGGCTCATGTTCAGCCTACTCTCCATCAGTACCCCCAGGTCCCTCTCTGCCTGGCTGCTCTCAGCCACTCTGCCCCCAGCCTGTAGCACTGCCTGGGGCTGCTGTGGCCAATGTGCAGATCCTGGCAGGAAGGATTGCCCCAAAGCCTGCTGACACAGAGCTGCTCTCAGCAGCACTGCTAACTGCTGTCTGTGCACCCCTCCTGCAACAGCACTGCTCTTGGGGGGGATGCTGTGCCAAGGCTGAGCACAGAACAGCTGCAATGACTACAAAGCTGTCAGCTCTTGAGGGACTCTGATGTTAGTCAGAGAAACAGCAGTCCCAGTGCCAACCCAGGCAGCTCTGCATCACTGTTAGCATAACAGGTCTGCCTATGAAATAGGAAGGGAGCCATACCCACAGTCAATATCCACACCCCACACTTTGATCACCTTGAAGACCTTGTCAACCAGAAAAGTTTCCACTGAGATCAAGTCGCAGAAACAAGCAGGAGGAGGTCAGCAGAAAGGCAGAGCTGGGCACTAAGCACAGTGATCCCCAGAAGAATTCTCCTTTAAAGAATGCAGAACTAACCAGGTTGGAAAAGGCCTCAGAGATCATCCAGTCCAACCTCTCACCCAGCACCATCTGATCAACTAAACCATGGCACCAAGGGCCTCATCCAGGCTCTTCTTAAACACTAGTACCTAATACCTAACACCTCCTGACAACTAAACCATGGCACCAAGTGCCACATCCAAGCCTGTCTTGAACACCTCCAGGGATGGGGACTCCACCACCTCCCTGGGCAGCACATTCCAGTGGCCAATCTCTCTTGCTGGGAAGAACTTTCTCCTCCCCTCCAGCCTAAACCTCCCCTGGCACAGCTTGAGACTCTGTCCTCTTGTTCTGCTGCTGGTTGCCTGGGAGAAGAGCCCAACCCCCACCTGGCTACAACCTCCCTTCAGGGAGTTGGAGAGAGCAAGGAGGTCTCCCCTGAGCCTCCTCTTCAAGCCACATCCATCTCATACAGTCACAGAAAGGTTTGAGTTGGAAGGGACTTTAAAGACCACTTAGTTCCAAGCCCCCTGCCATGGACAGGCACTAGAGCAGGTTGCTCAAGGCCTCATCCAGCCTGCTCTTAACCACTTCCACTGATTCCACCATGGCCATTAAACCACATCCCAAAGTACCATGTCCAGACATTTCCTGAAGACCTCCAGGGATGGGGACTCCACCACCTCCCTGGGCAGCCTGTGCCAACCCCTGAGCACTCTTTCCTTCACCACTGCACAGAGCAAAATGCTGCTCAGGCCTGGTTACTGCTCATACAAATGTTCTGCTGGGACAAAACAAGCAGGAAGGACCAGAGGCCTTGGCTTTATGGGATGCAACCAGAGCCATATGGTTCAGAACACAAAACACCAACTCACCTTTGGTTTTGATTTTCACAGCTTTTTGCTGCTTGAGTTCTGTCCCCAGTATGTCATAGAGAGCAGTGAGCTCAATCAGTGCTAAGGAATAGACTTTCTTCATGTCCTGAGGGGCCAGGTCACCAATCCTGGTGGTCCCTGTCTTGTCCTTCGGCACCCTGTAGTTCTGAGAGCAGAGATTGCAGCAGAGTGAGGAATCCAGCCCACCACAAACCACTGAGCCCCACTTCAGGGCACAGCCTTTCATCACACAGCCTGCTGCCACTGACTGCATCACCCCCAGGCAGGGTGAAAAGCAGAGGAGCCTAAAGATCTTTGGAGGGCTGAGGCTCCTGCTCACTTCTGGGGGTCATCTAATTCAACTGTCTCTTCAAAACAAGGCTAAATGTGAGGTCTCATCAGGCTGCTTGCTGTGCTGTCCAACTGGACTCTGAAACTCCCACTAAGCCCTGTGGGTGCCAGCTCCAGTGCTTAATGCTCTCATGGGGACGACTTCTGCTTTGCATAACAGAACATCCTCTGTGGTCAGCTTGTATAACAGAATCACAGACTGCTGTGGCTTGGAAGGGACCTTCAAAATCTTCCTGTTCCAGGGACACCTCCTACTAGACCAGCTTGCTTTAAGGCCCCATCCAGCCTGGCTTTCATAGAGTCACAGAACTGTCAGGGCTGGAAGGGACCTCAAGGCTCAGCCAGTCCCAACCCCCCTGCCATGGGCAGGGACACCTCACACCACAGCAGGTTGCTCACAGCCACCTCCAGCCTGGCTGCAAACACCTCCAGGCAGGAGGCTTCCACCACCTCCCTGGGCAACCTGTGCCAGGCTCTCACAGTATCACCAAGGTTGGAAGAGACCTCATAGATCATCAAGTCCAACCTGTCATCACAGACCTCATGACTAGACCATGGCACCAAGTGCCACATCCAATCCCCTCTTGAACACCTCCAGGGATGGGGACTCCACCACTCACCACCCTCCTGGGGAACAACTTCTTCCTCACAGCCAATCTCAATCTCCCCATTTCTAGTTCTGCTCCATCCCCCCCAGTCCTATCCCTCCCTGACACCCTCAGAAGTCCCTGAACTCTGCAACACTTCAATACTTCCTGGCTTGGAGCCTCCACAACTTTTCTGGGCAGCCTGTCCCAGTGCCTCCCCACCCTGATGGGGAAGAATCTCCTCCTAATGTCTAATCCAAATCCAGCTTCCTGTACTTTGAAGCCATTGCCCCTCACCCTCTTGTCCTTTTGCTGAGCACCTCCAAGAAGCCTGGCTTTGTCCTGCTCCCACCACAGCCCATGCCCCCTTCTACATCCTTCTGCCACCATCAGTGGTGGCCATGGCTGTCCAGGAACAAGCCTATGTGTGCACAGCTGCCCCCAGGCAGACAAAACAGCAGCTTGGCTGCCACAGAAATCATAACATAGGGGCTCCCTTCTCAGAGAAGGAGGATCCTTTTAGGCTGGATGTTAGGAAGAAGTTCTTCCCAGCAAGAGAGATTGGCCATTGGAATGTACTGCCCAGGGAGGTGCTGGAGTCACCATCCCTGGAGGTGTTTAGGAAGAGCCTGGATGAGGCCCTTGGTGCCATGGTTTAGTTGATTAGATGGTGCTGGGTGATAGGTTGGACTTGATGATCTCAAAGGTCTCTTCCAACCTGGTTAATTCTATTCCATTCCATTCCATTCCATTCATGGTTCATTTCTACTGCACTGCAGCTCAGCTGCAGTCAGAGACTAATGTAAGGAACTGAGCTGGGAGAGCAAGGGAGAGGAATTTGTGCTGCTGAGGCCTCACCCTGAGTACTGTGTCCAGTCCTGGGCACCCCAGCTCAAGAACTCCAGCGAGAGTCCAGTGCAGGGCCACTGTGTTAGGGGACTGGAACATCTCTCATCTGAGGACAGACTGAGAAAACAGAGGCTTTGTAGCCTGGAGAAGAGCAGCCCAGCTAAAACTCCAGCTACTGTCTGCAGGATGTCCTGAGGTAAGGCAGAGCACAGCCAGCACCTCCTTGGAACAGGCTTGTGTTAGAGAAACATCTCCCAAAGCCTCTGGAAGCCATTCCCACATCTCCATTAGTTGATGTTCAAAGGAGGATGCGTGGGGCTGCCTGAGGAGCTGCACCTGTCCTTATCTACAGAAGTGCCTGCAGAACTGGGGAACAGGAGGGCTTCAGCCTGTGTTTGCTCAGAGAGCTTTGCATACACAGTCAGAGGTGGGGAAAAAAAGCTGTTTTTCACACCAGCTCACAGGTCAGAAGTTGGCTGTCAATGGCTCCATGTCCCAGTGGAGGCCAGGGACAAGCAGAGACCCTCAGGGATCAGTCCTGGGACCAGGATTGTTCAACATCTCTGTGGGTGCCATGGACAGTGGCACTGAGTGCAGCCTCAGCAGGGTTGCTGATGGCACCAAGCTGTGTGGGGCAGCAGACAGCTGGAGGGAAGGGATCCATCCAGAGGGACCTGGACAGGCTGGAGAGGTGGGCACAAGCCAACCTCAGGAGGTTCAGCAAGACCAAGGGCAGGGTCCTGCAGCTGGGTGGAGGCAACCCCAGGCACAAATCCAGGCTGGGCAGGGACTGGCTGGAAAGCAGCCCTGAGGAGAGAGACTTGGGGGTGCTGGGGGAGGAGAAGCTCAGCAGGAGCTCTCAGTGTGCACTTGCAGCCCAGAGAGCCAAGCAGAGCCTGGGCTGCAGCAAGAGAAGTGTGGCCAGCAGGGCCAGGGAGGTGATTCTCCCCCTCTGCTCAGCTCTGGGGAGACCCCACCTGGAGTACTGCCTCCAGGTCTGGAGCCCCTATTGCAAGAGGGATCTGGAGGAGCTGGAAGGTGTCCAGAGAAGGGCCATGAGGATGAGCAGAGGGCTGGAGCTGCTCTGCTGTGAGGACAGACTGAAGGAGTTGGGGCTGTGCAGGCTGGAGAGGAGAAGGCTCTGAGGTGACCTCATTGTGGCCTTCCAGGATCTGAAGGGGGCTCCAAGAAGGCTGGGGAGGGACTGCTCAGGATCTCAGGCAGTGATAGGACTAGGGGGAATGGAATGAAGCTGGAGGTGGGGAGATTCAGGCTGGAGGGGAGGAGGAAGTTCTTCCCCATGAGAGTGGTGAAGCCCTGGAATGGGTTGTCCAGGGAGGTGGTTGGGGCCCTGTCCCTGGAGGTGTTTAAGCCCAGGCTGGATGAGGCTCTGGCCAGCCTGATCTAGTGTGGGGTGTCCCTGCCCATGGCAGGGGGGTTGGAACTGGATGATCCTTGTGGTCCCTTCCAACCCTGACTGATTCTATGATACTATTCAGGGACTGTTAGGTAGAGAGAGATCCTGAAGATCAACAACAAAATTCTTTGGCCTCTGTATTTACTTGGGTTCAACAGGGGAGATTGAGGTTGGACCTCAGGAGGAAGTTCTTCTCAATGAGGTGGTGAAATACTGGCACAGGCTGCCCAGAGAGGTGGTGGAGACTCCATCTCTGGAGACATTCAAGGTCAACCTGCCACCTACATGCAAAGTTCCTGAGAGAAATGCAAAGGCAAAGCAGAAGAATGTAAATCCTGTCTATAAGGATGTGGCAAACACCTCTGACAGCAGCCTGGCTCCATCCTCCCCCCACTGCTCTGCACATCTTTAGCCCCAGCAATGAGAGCAGCCCTCAGGCTCCTCCTCTCCAAGCCTCAGCTCCCTCAGCCTGGCCTCACAGGGAGATGTTCCACTGCCTGCAGCAGCTCTGGGATGGACTCTCTCAAGCAGTTCCCTGAGGTCCTTCCTGAACTGAGGGGCCCAGAACTGGACACAGTATTCCAGCTGTGGCCTCAGCAGAGCAGAGGAGAGGGGGAGAAGAATCTCTCTCAACCTACTAATCAGCATCCTTCTAATCCACCCCAGGATGCCCTTGGCCTTCTTGGCCACCAGGACACATTGCTGGCTCATGGCCATCCTGTTGTCCACCAGCACTCCAAGGTCCTTTCCCCCTTCCCTGCCCTCCAGCAGCTCAGCCCCCAGCCTGTGTTAGTCCATGGGCTTGTTCTTCCCCAGATGCAAGATTCCATACTTGGCCTTGCTGGACTGCCCCAGATGAGCTACCTAGAGCAGCTCTGTCTTCACAAAGCTGCACCTGACAATGCTCCTCTCAATCTAATTCCCCCACCAAGAGGCAAACCCCAGCCAGCAGCCCCAGGGAAGAGCCAGAAACAGGCAACACCTACCGGGAGCAGAGTGTCCCCCGCTCCACCCCTGCTGATTTTGCCTCCTGAGAGGTCCTTGAGATTAGCTGCCTGCTCTGCAAATGAGATCTCCAGGTTGATGTCAGTGTCTGAAGATGGCACATCCTCCAGAGGGCTCTTCTCTTCTGCTGCTCCCAGACTGAACTGTGGACCTGAAAATGGAGAGGGAAAAAAACAAACCCATGATGATATGGTTGGTGTTTTGAGCCAGCAGCACAAGGAAGCACCACCCAGGGCAGGAGGGCAGCTTCAAAGCCCAGCAGAAGTTAATGCTGGGGGGAGGGATGGACTCTCTGCTTCCAAATGCACTGATTGCTGCAGTTTGGGTATGGCTGTTGGAAAATGTAGCTTCTCACAAGGCTCCAGCTTCTGTTGTTCCTCTGGAATGATTCTGCCAAGCCAGAGAATGGTCTGGGTTGAAAGGGAGCTCCAAAGCTCATCCAGCCCAACCCCCTCTGCGCTCAGCAGGGATATCCCCAACTAGATCAGGTTGCCCAGAGCCCTGCTGAGCATCACCTTGAATATCTCCAGGGATGGGGCCTCAACTACCTCCATGGGCAACCTGTTCCAGTGTTCCACCACCCTCAGGAGGAGACTTGATGGGGTGCTTGGTGCCATGGGTTAGTTGATTAGGTGGTGTTGGGTGATAGGTTGGACTCAATGATCTTGAAGGTGTCTTCTAACCTGGTCTATTCCATTCTATTCTATCCTATCCTATCCTATTCTATTCTGCTCTTATTCTATTCTACTCTTATTCTATTCTATTCATGATGCAGAACTTGTTCTTCACATCCAACCTAGACCTGTTCATCTCTCATTTCAAGCCATTGCCCCTGGTCCTGTCCCTGCAGGCCTTTGGGAACAGTTCCTCTGCAGCCTTCTTGTAGCCTCCTTCAGGTCCTGCCAGGCTGCTATTAGGTCTCCCTGGAGCCTTCTCTTCTGCAGGCTGAACAACCCCTGCTCCCTCAGCCTGGCCTCATTAGAGAGGTGCTCCAACCCTCTCATCATCTTTGAGGCCCTTCTCTGAACCTGCTCCATCAGGTCCATGTCCTTCCTGTACTGACGGCTCCAGACCTGGACACAGCCCTGCAGGTGAGGTCTCCCCAGAGCAGAGCAGAGGGGCAGGATCCTCTCTCTCCCTCTCTGGCCATGCTGCTGTGGATGAAGCCCAGGCTGCCAGGGCCCATTGCTGGCTCCTGCCCAGCCTCTCCTCCATCAGCACCCCCAAGTCCTCTTCCTCAGGACTGCTTTCTATCACCTCATGCCCCAGCCTGTACTGATAGTGAGGATTGCTCATGAGGCTTTCTCCTATTTCTCTATTAAGAGCAGATAAAGCAGCCCATCTCAAGCCCCAGTAGGCTCCCAGAACCCTCCACAGCCAAACAGCTTTGGTTTCCTGCCTCAAACACCTTCCAGCCTCAAAGACACAGTCTTAAGCTGTGCCAGGGGAAGTTCAGGCTGGAGGTGAGGAGAAAGTTCTTCCCAGAAAGAGGAATTGGCCACTGGAATGTGCTGCCCAGGGAGGTGGTGGAGTCCCCATCCCTGGAGGTGCTCAAGAAAAGCTTGGATGTGGCACTTGGAGCCATGGTTTAGTTGTCAGGAGGGGTTAGGTATTAGGTCATAGGTTGGACTTGATGATCTCTGAGGTTGATTGTGTGTGATTCTGTGATACTGCAACCACACCAGCAATTCCTTCTTCTGCTAAAGATTCCAAGGCCAAAGGCCTTGTTTGCTCTGTGCTCCAGAGCTTTCCCAGCTGAGAATCACTGTACAGCACACCAATCATGTCTTTGTCCCAGCATTCCTGTCCTCATCTCTTGAGGAGTCTACTCCATCCCTCAGTGTCTGGCCATGTTTCCATGAGGTGGGGAGATTGAGACTGGAGATGAGAAAGAAATTCTTGAGAGTGAGAGTGGTGAGAGCCTGGCACAGGTTGCCCAGGGAGGTGGTGGCAGCCTCCTGCCTGGAGGTGTTTGCAGCCAGGCTGGAGGTGGCTGTGAGCAACCTGCTATGGTGTGAGGTGTCCCTGCCCATGGCAGTAGGGCTGGAACTGGATGACCTTCAAGATCTCCTCAAGCCAAGCCCCTCTCTGATACAACACACAACAATGAGCTAACTTCTCTTTCTTTGTTCCTTAAAGGAACCAAACACCAGACAAACCTGGAACACTTTTTGTTGCAAAAAAACCCCAACCAACACAAGAGAAGGACAACCAGGGAGAGACAGTTCCTGTTTGCAGCCAAGAAGTCTAATTCCCTAGCAGAGTAACCATTGCTTGGCAGTCTGAAATTAAAATACACCCAGAATGAAAGAAGAGGGAAAGGAGACTGTAAATAACCACAGGAAAAGCATCAGAAGTTATTTAGCCAGGAAAATATTTTCATCTCTTCCCCATCTCTGCAAGCTAGAGAAGAGCAGATTTGGATTGGATGTCAGGAACTAGTTCTGCACCATGAGGGTAGTAGAACACTGGAACAGGCTGCCCAGGGAGGTGGCTGGGCTCCTTCCTTGGTGATATTCAAAGTGGGGCTCAACAGGGGTCTCAGCAGCCTGACCTAGTTGAGGATGTCCCTGCTGACTGCAGGGCTTTGGAGCTCCCTTCCAACCCAGACCATTCTGTGATGGTTCTGTGATGTGGTAGGACCACAGAATTGTCAGGGTTGGAAGGGACCTCAAGGCTCAGCCAGTGCCAACCCCCTGCCCTGGGCAGGGACACCTCACACTGCAGCAGGTTGCTCACAGCCACCTCCAGCCTGGCTGCAAACACCTCCAGGCAGGAGGCTGCCACCACCTCCCTGGGCAGCCTGTGCCAGGCTCTCACCACCCTCATGGGCAACAACTTCTTCCTCACAGCCAATCTCAATCTCCCCATTTCTAGTTTTGCTCCATCCCCCCCAGTCCTATCCCTCCCTGACACCCTCAAAAGTCCCTCCCCAGCTTTCTTGGAGCCCCCTGCAGATCCTGCAAGGCCACAATGAGGTCTCCTGGGAGCCTTCTCCTCTCCAGCCTGCACAACCCCAACTCGCTCAGTCTGTCCTCACAGCAGAGCAGCTCCAGCCCTCTGCTCCTCCTCCTGGCCCTTCTCTGGACACCTTCCAGCACCTCCAGATCCTTCCTGGCACAGAGGCTCCAGAGCTGGCCCCAGAGCTGCAGCTGTGGTCTCAGCAGAGTGGAGCAGAGGGGCAGAATCCCCTCCCTGGCCCTGCTGGCCACACTTCTCTTGCTGCAGCCCAGGCTCTGCTTGGCTCTCTGGGCTGCAAGTGCTCCCTGCTGGCTCCTGCTGAGCTTCTCATCACTGGTGCTTCTTAAGGATCCATCCAGGACTAGGTTCCTTGTAGGAGACATCACAAAAACTCTGCAAGTAGCTGTGATGAAATTCAGACTTTCTCAACACCAGGATAAACCTAAACCAAGCAACCTGCTCATCTCAGCAGGACCAGGACTCTGCTGCTGGATCCTGCTCATGGGGAGCTGTAGCTTTTTGAAAGCTAAGGCAGCACAAGAGCCAGAAAAGGGGGATGGAAAATCTGGAAGTGTTTAACAGCAGGCTGGCTGGGGCCTGGAGCATGGGAGTGGGAATGAGAGATGTCCCTGCCCATGGCAGGGGGGTTGGAACTGGATGATCTTTAAGGCCTCTTTCCAGCTGAAGTCACTTTAGGATTCTATGAAATGGATGTGGCTGGAGGAAAACCATGAGAAGAAACTGAGGAACCTGAGGAACCTGGGGTTGTATAGGCTGGAGGAGGGGAAGAGGAGACCTCATGGCCCTCTGTAACCCCCTGAAAGAAGGTTGCAGTGAGGTGAGGGTTGGGCTCTGCTCCCTAGTCTCAGGTGATAGAAGGAGAGGCAATGGCCTGAAATTGTGCCAGGGGAGGGTTAGGTTGGAGATGAGGAGAAATGTCTTTGCTGCAAGAGTGGTCAGGGATTGGCAGAGGCTGCCCAGGGAGGTGGTGGAGTCCCCATCCCTGGAGGTGTTCCAGACACCTGTGGCCATGGCACTGTGGGCTGTGGTTTGATGGCCATGGTGGGGTTGGGTTGATGGTTGGACTCCCTGATCTTAGGGAGCTTTTTCAACCCAACAACATCTGTGTCAGCTGAAAGACACCAACCCCACACTGGGGTCTGATATTCCTTACATTGAGTCCTGACAATGGTCTCAGTCTGTTGAGGCCAAACTCAGGGGATGTCACAGACAGGCCCCTGGCTGCAGACCCTACAGCCACCCTCTGGTAGGGCACAGGGCTTTGCACCACTGCTTCCAGGGCAGTGTAATGGATCCAAGCTCAGGCTTCCAGGGGGAGAAGGTGGATTGGAATTAACACTTTGACTCTACTTAAACACAAGCAGTTCACAGCCACAGAGTGCATTGGAAGGGACCCTCCAAAGTCATCATGTCCAATACCCCTGTACTCAGCAGGGACTTCTCCAGCTCCAAGCTGCCCAGGGCCACATTCAAGTCTCACTTTGTCTCCAGGGATGGGGCCCCCACCACATCCCTGGGCAGCCTGTTCCAGCACTTCACCATTCTCATTGTGCAGAGTTTCCTCCTGATGTTCAAACCATTGCTCCTCATCCCATCCCCACAGGCCCTTCATGATCTCAGCCTTCCTGTAGGTGCCCTTCAGGTGCTGCTCTATGGTCTCCCCAGAGCCTTCTCTTCTCCAGGCTGAACAGCCCCAACTCTTTCAGCCTGGCCTCATAGGAATGCTCTAAGGAGTAAAGCACTTCCAAAACCTTGTGTGGGTTACTCACCACTTGCTCTTTCCAGAGTGGCTTCTGCTCACTTTCCATGACCCTGAAAGATGCCTGAGGCACACACTAAAGATTAAGCTGATCCTGAAACCAGAGCTTCTCCTCTGGCTACAGAGATACATGAGACCTCAGCAGCTGAACATTAGCAAGGTTAAATTCATCCTTGGCTTCCAGCTTTGGCCTCCTCCTGTGTTTATCTGTATGGATCATGTAAACTATTTAATGCATCTGAACTGGGGGAAGGCAGGTCCAGGTCCCCCTCCTCCCCCCCCAAGACTTCTGTCATGCTAATGTAGCCTATACCTGACCTACATCCTTCCTGCCAGGCTGCAGGGATCTGGTGTTAACAAACAATAAAGCAGTGGCTTCTGTTTCACTCCTCTGGTCCTAGGAAGGGGCTGTGTAAAGCAGCTGCCCAGGCAATGCTGTGCACAGCTGAAAGGTCTGGAAGTGCTGCTGCTGCTGGGGGAGCAGAGCCCTGCTGCTATTCCTGTGCATTCAGGAACTAGGAAGCAGCTGCAAGAGGAAGCAGCTTTGGTGTTCTGCCAACCTGCCACCCACATGCAAACATCTCCTGAGCTAAACCCAAATGTAAATCCTCTCTGGAAGGATGTGGGAACCACCTCTGACAGCAATCCTGTCCCTAGGCCACAGGGCTGTGGAGAGGTGGCAGAGAGTGGTGGGGACTCTTCAGCAGTGCAGTGGGAAAGGTGCTTTGGGTATGGAAATACTGCAAGTGTCTGCCTTGCTGTTTCTCAGTCTTGCCAGGAAAGCTGGAGCAGAGCTCCTGAAAAGAGAGGCTGGCAGAGCTGGGGCTGGTCAGCCTGGAGAAGAGAAGGCTCCAGGGAGACCCTAGAGCTGCATTTCAGTATCTGAAGGGCACCTGGGGAGAGACTGTTCAGAAGGGCTTGTGGGAACAGGATGAGGACCAATGGTTTGAAACTGGAGCAGGGCAGAGTTAGGTTGGACATCAGGAGGAAGTTCTGCACAGTGAGGGTGGGGAGACACTGGGACAGGCTGCCCAGGGAGGTGCTGAGGGCCACACTCCTGGAGACATTCAAGAACAGACTTGACATGGCCCTGGGCAGCCTGCTGTAGTTGGAGATGTCCCTGCAGCCTGCAGGGGGGTTGGACTGGATGAGCTTTGGAGGTCCCTTCCAACCCAATGCAGGCTGTGAAAACCAAACAAGACCAAAAATACCCCAACAAAGGAAAAACGTCTTAGAAACTGCTGAACTGCTCTGTCTGAGCAAGATGGGGCAGAGAACAATGGAAAGTTCATGGCTTCACAGTATTCCCTGAGCTTGCTGACACTGTTTAGAACAGAACAGAACAGAACAGAATAGAACAGAACAGAATAGAACAGAACATAACAGAATAGAACAGAACATAACAGAATAGAACAGAACATAACAGAATAGAACAGAAGAGAAGAGAAGAGAAGAGAAGAGAAGAGAACAGAACAGAACAGAACAGAACAGAACAGAACAGAAAAGGACTAGACTAGACTAGACCAGGTTGGAAAAGACCTCAGAGATCATCAAGTCCAACCTCACACCCAGCACCATCTGATCAACTAAACCATGGCACCAAGGCTCTCATCCAGACTCTTCCTAAACACCTCCAGGGATGGGGACTCCACCACCTCCCTGGGTAGCACATGCCAAGGGCCAATCAGTTTATCCAAGCAACAAGGTTTTGGACTGGCAAAGAAAGGAGGAGAGAGCACAGGTTGCTTTAAGGGCAAACCAGAGTCACCTTCACTCTGCCAGAAGCACTCTGGAATGCAGCAGTCAAACACCACATGAGCACCAGAGTCATCCCCTTTGGATAAGGGCCAAACAGAGTCACTCATGCTGACACTCAGAAGGCAGAGAATCATAGAACCATGAAGGTTGGAGAAGACCTCTAAGGTCATCCAGTCCAACCTTCTACCCCACAACTCTAAAACCACCAAACCATGTCCCCAGGTGTCATGGCCACAGGTTTCTTGAACACCTCCAGGGCTGGGGACTCCACCACCTCCCTGGGCAGCCTGTGCCAATCCCTGACCACTCCTACACCAAAGAGATTTTCCCTCCTCTCCAGCCTCCCCACTTTCAGGCCATTTCCTCTCCTCCTACCACCTGAGACTAGGGAGAAGAGTCCAACCTCCACCTCACTGCAGCCTCCTTTCAGGGAGCTGGAGAGAGCAATGAGGTGTCTCCTCAGCTCCCTCAGCTGCTCCTCCCCAGCCCTGTTCTCCAGACCCTTCCCCAGCTCTGTTGCCCTTCTCTGGACACACTCCAGCATCTCAATGTTTATCCTGTAGTGAGGGGCCCAAAACTGAACCCAGCACTCAAGGTGTGGCCTCAGCAGTGCCCAGTACAGAGCCACCATCACTTCCCTGCTCCTGCTGCCCACACTAGAGGTGATCCAGGCCAGGATGCTGGTGGCCTTCTTGGCCACCTGGGCACACCCTGGCTCACCCTGGCTTGTGTTCAGGTGGCTGTCCCCCAGCACCCCTGGGCAGTTTCCAGCCACTGTGCCCCAAGCCTGGAGCCTTCATGGGGTTGTTGTGACCCAAGTGCAGGAGCCAGCACTTGGCCTTGTTGAAGCTGCTACAGCTGACCTTGTCCCCTCCACCCAGCCAAGCTTGTGGCAGCTTTGCTTCTGGGGCACTCTGGCATCACAAACCAACACACTAAACTTTCCCTGGCCCAGCAACTGAGTTTAAGCTTTGGATGATTATTTTTACCTAATGCCTGAGATGATATTCAGATTTTGGGGGTTAACAGGGGTACAACTTCTCTGTCTAAGAGGATTCCCATTCTAAAATGACATCTTTGGCCTTGGATTTCATCAGGTTTTAGTATCTTTGAACTATTGGGCTGGGGAAGGGTCTGGAGAACAGGGCTGGGGAGGAGCAGCTGAGGGAGCTGTGGGGGTGGTTAGTGTGGAGAAGAGGAGGCTGAGGGGAGACCTCATTGCTCTCTACAGCTCCCTGAGAGGAGGCTGCAGTGAGGTGGGGGTTGGGCTCTGCTCCCTAGTCTCAGGTGATAGGAGAGGAAGTGACCTGAAATGGTGCCAGGGGAGGGTTAGGCTGGAGATTGGTAAAAATGTCTTTGCTGCAGGAGTGGTCAGGGATTGGCACAGGCTGCCCAGGGAGGTGGTGGAGTCCCCATGCCTGGAGGTGTTCAGGAAACCTGTGGCCATGGCACTTGGGGATGTGGCTTGATGGCCATGGTGGTGTTGGGGTGAAGGTTGGACTGGCTGATCTCAGAGGGCTTTTCCAGTCCAAACAATTCTCTGATTCCATCAAGCACTGCTTACTTGCTCTGCCTCCACACAACTCTCTGATCCCATCAAGCACTGTTTACTTGCTCTGCCCTCCCTGTTTGTATAACACTGATTTGCTCAGCCTTGTGGAGGAAAGATCACAGCCCAGCACCGAAACAGGTGTGGTGCTGTTAACATCCCTGAACCTGTGTGGCTGGACTGCAAGCTGAGCTGATTCTGGAGTTCCTGCTGCAATCCTTGGAGCAGAGCCCACTGGAGCAGGCTGACAGGAGCAGAAGTGTAGCAGGATGGAAGCAGCCTTTCCATGCAGGCTGTGCTGTGGAGAGGCAGCAGCTGGGATTTGCCTGTCAGAGCTTCCCATTCCTGAAGGGCTCATCAGGGCCAATGGCAGAAACAAAACACAAAGAGAGAAGCAGATGTGATAAAAACTCTGCCATCATTGCTTGGGAGTGTTCCAGCTCTGGAGCCTGCAGTGCAGTTTACTGATAGAAGCAGCAGGAATCTCTTCCTTCCCTTGTGCTGAACCAGCAGTCTGGCAGCCCTCACCATTTTCCCCCCTGCTCTAACTGGAGTGAGGTTTGCTGAGAGGGAGAGGAGGATTAACAGCACCTCTGCAAGCACACGGGTTGGGTGCTCCTCAGGGCTGCTTTGTGTTCCCCTCCTTCCCACTTCAGCTTCCCTCCACACCCTGGGCTGTTTCCTAAGCCTCACCCCAAGGTACCAATTTGTGCAGAATGCTGCTGCTGAGGCAGGGAACTGGGGCAGAATTTTAGTGCTGGCTTCATTAACAGCTAAGTTGCTCGAAGCAGGGAACTTGATCTGCCTGCTTGAGTGTGTGAGTGGCTACAGGGTTCAGTGGAACATCTCTGTGCTAGGCAGTCCCCTGGATGAAGGGAGAAAAACCCAACAGTCAAACAGTGCAGGACAGCAGTGGAGAGTCTTACAGCCTAACTGGTGGCCACTTAACATCCTGATCTCTGCAGTGCTAGGTGTGGGGCTGTAAGAGCCAAGGGGCAGCCCTGCTCCAGCAAGAGAGATTGGCCATGGGAATGTGCTGCCCAGGGAGGTGGTGGAGTCCCCATCACTGGGGAGGGGTTTAAGAAGAGACTGGATGGGGTGCTTGGTGCCATGGTTTAGTTGATTAGATGGGGTTGGGGGATAGGTTGGACTTGATGATCTCAAAGGTCTCTTCCAACCTGGTTAATCCTATTCTATTCTATTCTATTCCACTCCATTCCATTCCATTCCACTCTATTCTAAGACACCTAAGGGTGCAGGGAAGCCACCCTTTTACTAGTGGATCTGAAAAACAGCAGAATCATAGAATGGTTTGGGTTAGAAGGGACTTTGAAGATCATCCACTTCCAACCACCCTGCCATGGGCAGGGACACCTCCCTCTACTGCAGCTAGCTCAAGGCCATGGCCAGCCTGGCCTTGAACACCTCCAGGGAGGAGGCAGCCACAGCCTCCCTGGACAACCTGTGCCAGTGTCTCACCACCCTCATGGAAACAATGTCTTCCTCACCTCAGTCTCCTCTCTTCCAGCTTAAAGCCATTGCCCCTTGTCCTGCCACTCTAGGCCCTTGTGAAGAGTCCCTCCTCAGCTCTCCTGAAGCCTCTGGCAGACTGCTCTAAGGTCTCCCTGGAGCCTTCTCTTTACCAGGTTGAACAAGCCCAGCTCCCTCAACCCCTTAGCAGAGGTTCTCCAGCCCTCTGATCATCTTTGTGGCCTCCTCTGGACCCTCTCCAGAAGTTCCATGTCCTTCATGTGTTGGGAGCATCATAAGTGCACTCAGTGCTCTAGGTGGGGTCTCCCTCAATCGGCTCCCTGGGCAGCCTGCTCCAATCCCTGACCACTCCTGCAGCAAAGAAAGTTTTCCCTCAAAGGTCATGTTGGCCAGCACCTAGGAAGGTGACTCCACCACCTCCTTCCAGGGAGCTGTTGAGAGCCTCCCCTCAGCCTCCCCTTCTCCAACCCCAGCTCCCTCAGCTGCTCCTCACCAGCCCTGTTCTCCAGACCCTTCATCAGCTTCTTTGGACACCCTCCAGCCCCTCAGTGTCCTTCTGGGAGTGAGTGGCCCAAAACTAGAAGCAGGGTTCAAGGTGCAAAACCAGATGGAATCACTTAAGGATCAGAAAAGCCCTTGGCACAAGTTATGAGAGGAGACTTCACCCAGGTGACTTGAGGGTGAGATGATCACTGGCAACAAACAAGCTTTCCCAGGGGGCTTGAAGTCATACTCACACCTCAACAGCTTGATACTGCAACCACACAGGCCAGAGCAGGTTTCTCTTAAGATGATCATTTTGTTGTGATCAAAAGTCACTGCACAGCATCACAGAGTGCCAGCTTGGAAGGGACCCCAAGGACCAGCTGGTCCAACCCTTCTAGGTAGTAGCAGAGATGAGCTGGCCCACTTGCAATGTCTGGGCCTCTGCAGAGCTTGTGTACTTGAAAGCCTCCAGATTAGAAGGGGAGGAAAATAAAGAAGAAAGGGCAAAAAACAGGCAGGCAGCTGTTTGGCATTACCTTTTGTTCCATCCTGGGCTTCAGGTTTGTTCTCACCTGCTGGCACAGCTGAGGGGTCACTTCCATCACAGACCTAAGAAAGGCACAACAAAGAATCATCCCTCTCATGAGGACCCAAGTGCTGCTGGTGGAGACTCTGACTCTGGGCAGGACCCAAATGCCTCCTATCAAACCCAAATGCTGCTGGTGGAGACTCCTTTGACTCAGTGCAGGGTTCAAATGCCTACTCCTATCAAACCCAAATGCTGCTGGTGGAGACTCCTTTGACTCAGTGCAGGACCCAAATGCCTCCTATCAAACCCAAATGCTGCCTGTGGAGACTCCTTTGACTCAGTGCAGGACCCAAATGCCTCCTATCAAACCCAAATGCTGCTGGTGGAGACTCCTTTGACTCAGTGCAGGACCCAAATGCCTCCTATCAAACCCAAATGCTGCTGGTGGAGACTCCTTTGACTCAGTGCAGGACCCAAATGCCTCCTCCTATCAAACCCAAATGCTGCTGGTGGAGACTCCTTTGACTCAGTGCAAGGCCCAAATGCCTCCTCCTATCAAACCCAAGTGCTGCTGGTGGAGACTCCTTTGACTCTGGGCAGGACCCAAATGCCTCCTTCTATCAAACCCAAATGCTGCTGGTGGAGACTCCTTTGACTCAGTGCAAGGCCCAAATGCCTCCTCCTGTCAAACCCAAATGCTGCTGGTGGAGACTCCTTTTACTTAGTGCAAGGCCCAGATGCCTCCTCCTGTCAAACCCAAATGCTGCTGGTGGAGACTCCTTTGACTCAGTGCAGGACTCAAATGCCTCCTCCTATCAAACCCAAATGCTGCTGGTGGAGACTCCTTTGACTCAGTGCAAGGCCCAGATGCCTCCTCCTATCAAACCCAAATGCTGCTGGTGGAGACTCCTTTGACTCAAATGTCTCCTCCTGCAATTCAGGGGCAAGCAAAAGCACAGCTCTGTGTTTCAGCAGTAAACCCTCCACCAAAGCCTGAGGGGATCTGAAAGCTAGGTAATTAAAAGAGAAATAATTAAGTCTGTTCCCCCTCTTCCTAAGAGGCCAGGTGGGGGTAAGACTTCATTGTCCTGAGCTGTCAAGAAAATGCAGCCTGGGACCTGGACACAGTTGGCACTGGGAAGGATACAGAAAGGGGATCTGGAGGAGGCATTTTGACTGCCTCAGTCCAATTTCCTTCTTCCTGCAAAACCTGACATGCTTGCTGTGCTTAAAATGGCAAGCAAGAGTTAGATCCTTCCAGAGAAGTCAGCTAAGGGGACACATGTTCCTCAGAGGCTAAGCAAAAGCAGCTAGTGCTAAATTCCTCTCATTTCATTGCCTCTGGGAGGTTAGGCACACAAGTTTTCTTGCTCTTTTCTCTCTGCAGCTTCTTGCTTGCTTGGCTGCTTCATCTCCCTGCTGACCTCCTGAACTGACCTGGCAGAATTGACTTTTGGTGTGTCTGGGAGGTACAGGGGAGAGATACAAAACAGTCTCCCTCTGGGCTGCCCAGGGTGGGGTGAATAGGCCCCTGGGGGTACTTCTGAGCCTTGCTGAGCTGTAAACATATGTAAATAGATTTTGTACATGCCATATTACCTTCTATCATTTCAGATTTAGTCCATTTATGTAAATATAACTTCCCTGTTGCTTCTCAGTATGTCTGGTGAATTGCTCTCTAGGGGTTCTGCACTTTGGCCACAGCAACCCCAGGCAGTGCTGCAGGCTGGGGGCAGAGTGGCTGAGAGCAGCCAAGCAGAAAGGGACCTGGGGGTGCTGATTGACAGCTGTCTAAATATGAGCCAGCAGTGTGCCCAGGGGGCCAAGAAGGCCAAGGGCATCCTGGGCTGCATCAGGAAGAGTGTGGCCAGCAGGAGCAGGGAAGTCCTTGTGCCCTGTGCTCAGCACTGCTTAGGCCACACCTTGAGTCCTGTGTCCAGTTCTGGGCTCCTCAGGTCAAGAAGGACATTGAGAGACTTGAAGGTGTCCAGAGAAGGGCAAGGAGGCTGGGGAGGGGTCTGGAGCACAGCCCTGTGAGGAGAGGCTGAGGGAGCTGGGGTTGCTTAGCCTGCAGAAGAGGAGGCTCAGGGGAGACCTTCTTGCTCTCTCCAACTCCCTGAAGGGAGGTTGGAGCCAGGTGGGGGTTGGTCACTTCTCCCAGGCACCCAGCAGCAGAACAAGAGGCCACAGTCTCAAGCTGTGCCAGGGGAGGTTTAGGCTGGAGGTGAGGAGAAAGTTCTTCCCAGCAAGAGAGATTGGCCACTGGGATGTGCTGCCCAGGGAGGTGGTGGAGTCCCCATCCCTGGAGGTGTTCAAGAAAGGATTGGATGTGGCACTTGGAGCCATGATTTAGTTGTCAGGAGGGGTTAGGTATTAGGTACTAGGTTGGACTTGATGATCTCTGAGGTCTTTTCCAACCTGGTTGGTTCCATGATAAATCTCCATTCTGGGCCTGAATCTTCCAACTTGTTGGGGTCCAAATCCAGCCCACAACAGCTGCCATCCCCAAAGAGCAATCCCATCCTTCTTACAGGGTGCCCTGACATCAGTGTCTGTGCTCACAGCTGGGGTTCCCAACAGCAAGACTCAGACATTTCAAAGAGGCAACCAAGCAGGGAAGTATTGGAACCATTCTCTCCCTTCTGCCCAGGCTCCAGACCTCTCCCATTGTAGGACCTGGCTGACACAAATCTGTGCACTTCCTTTTATAAAACCAGGGGTTGTGAGAGGTGGAAGGAGACAACACAGCTGCCCAGAACATTATTACTGTTGCACAGAGCAGCAGAAGCAGACTGGGAAGCTGTCAAGTCCACCTCCTCCTTGGGAACGGGGCAGGAAACTTAAGAGACACAGAACACAACTGCTGTGTTGGTGAGAAACATCAGCCCCATTGTTTGACCTTTCCTCCTGCCTTCCTGCAGGTGAAGGGAGCTTACAGGACTTTAGAGGCTATTATTACCCTGGAAAGACTTCAATACAGCTGCAGATGGCTTCAGTCCTCCTTTGTTACACAGGATGCTGTTTAAGGCTGGGAGAGTAACAAAGCACTGAGACAAGCTATACAGGGAAGCCGTAGAAGCTCCTTCATTGTAGACTTTCTGTGACAGATGAGGTGAACAACCAGCCTGTTTCCTGAAGGCTAGAGAGAGTCCAGTGGAGGCTACAAGGATGCTGAAGGGCCTGGAACAGCTGTGTGAGGAGGAGAGGCTGAGAGCCCTGGGGGTGTTGAGCCTGGAGAAGAGAAGGCTGAGAGGGATCTGAGCAATGGCGACAAATATCTGAGGGGTGGGGGGCAGGAAGGGGCCAGGCTCTGGGCAGTGGTGTCCTGGGATAGGACAAGAGGCAATGGACACAAACTGGAACCCAGGAGGTTCCACCTGAACATGAGGAGAAACTTCTTTGGTGTGAGGCTGCTGAGCCCTGGAGCAGGCTGCCCAGAGAGGTTGTGGAGTCTCCTGCTCTGGAGCCTTTCCAGCCCCACCTGGATGTGTTCTGTGTGACCTGCCCTGGGTGACCCTGCTCTGGCAGGGGGTTGGACTGGGTGATCTCTGGAGGTCCCTCCCAAGCCCTAGCATTCTGTGATTCTGTGATCTTGCTTTAGACAAAGGAATGCAAGGACAGATTTGAGAGTCTGCACTTGTATTGCTCTGTTTCAGTCACAGAATCCCAGAATCAATTAATCAGGTTGGAAAAGACCTCAGAGATCATCAAGTCCAAGCTGTCACCCAGCACCATCTAATCAACTAAACCATGGCACCAAGGGCCTCAGCCAGGCTCTTCCTAAACACCTCCAGGGATGGGGACTCCACCACCTCCCTGGGCAGCACATCCCAGTGGCCAATTCCTCTTCCTGGGAAGAACTTTCTCTTCACCTCCGGCCTAAACCTCCCCTGGCACAGCTTGAGACTGTGTCCTCTTGTTCTGCTGCTGGCTGCCTGGGAGAAGAGACCAACCCCCACCTGGCTATAACCTCCCTTCATCCTGGCCATTCCCCCCCCTGCCAGAGCAGGGCCACCCAGGGCAGGTCACACAGGAACACATCCAGGAGGGTTTTGAATGCCTCCAGAGATGGAGACTCCACCAACTCTCTGGGCAGCCTGCTCCAGCCACCCTGAAATGAAAGGAGCTCCTCCTCATGTTCAGATGGAACTTCTGATGTTCCAGTCTCTGCCTGTTACCCCTTGGCCTGTCACTGGGCACCACTGAACAAAGCCTGGCCCCATCCTCCTGACTGCCTCCCTGTAAGTATTGATCAGCATTGGCAGAATAGAATACAGAATAGAATACAGATTTAACTAGGTTGGAAGAGACCTTTGAGACCATCCAACCTCTCACCCAGCACCATCTGATCAACTAAACCATGGCACCAAGGGCCTCATCCAGGCTCTTCCTAAACCCCTCCAGGGATGGGGACTCCAGCACCTCCCTGGGCAGCACATCCCAGTGGCCAATCTCTCTTGCTGGGAAGCATTAGATGAGATCCCCCTCAGGCTGCTCTTCTCCAGACTAAACAGCCCCAATCCTCTCAGCCTTTCCTCAGGAGAGTGCCCTCAGCATCTTTGCAGCCCTTTGCTATTCCCTCTCCAGCAAGTCCCTGTCCCCTGAACTGGGGAGCCCAGAGCTGGACAAGGCCTTCCAGCAGCCCACTGAAGCCTGTGCCATGGTTTTCAACCATTCCCATGTGTGATTTCAACACAAGGGCAGGAGCATGTGCTGTGCTTCCCTGAAGTGATCCTCCTTGCAAGGGCAATCCTGCTGCCTGAGCTCTGTTGCTCTGCACTCAGACCTTGTGGCTCTTAGCTTTCATGGAGCTCAGCACTTGTGCAACCCCATGCAAAGCAGCACAGTGAAAGGGAAGCTGTGCCCCCAGAGCACACATCTGAGCTTACAGATTCCACCCCCTGCATTTCCTCTCTGCTGAACTGGAAAGGAGCTGCTGCAGCACAGGAAGCTGATGGGGGACAGGAGGAAGTTAAAGGCCCTCCAACTCTGCTGTGCTTTCTACCACCACTACCACTGCTCTTGTGAGGAGGGATAAACTGGCTGAGCACCTCCACCAGCTCAGTCTTCTCATGGCTGAGGAGCTTGGGGGTTTGGGGGGAGCAGACAGGACCCACAAAAGAGAGCTGCTACTCAGTCTCCAGCTCCCTCCTTCCTCTTTCCTGCACAGAAAGGAGGAACTATCCCATTCAACACCCCATGAGAGGAAACTGGGCCCCTTCAGGACCCACCAAAGCAACTTCCCACACACAGTTTAATGACACATACAGGCCCCAGGAGGTAGCAGGAGGTCTGGATGAAGGCTGAGCAAAGCCTTCAACACTGTCCCACAGCACATCCTGGGCTGCAGGCTGGTGAGGGAGGGGTTCCATAGAAGGACCATTCAGTGGGTACACAACTGGCTTGAGGGCTGCACCCAGAGGGTGGCTGACAATGGTCCATGGCCAAGTGGAGGCCAGGGACAAGTGGAGTCCCTCAGGGCTCAGCACTGGCACCAGTCCTGTTGAACATCTGTGTGGGTGCCAGGGACAGTGGCACTGAGGGCAGCCTCAGCAGGGCTGCTGATGGCACCAAGCTGTGTGGTGCTGCTGACAGCTGCAGGCAAGGATCCATCCAGAGGGACCTGCACAGGCTGCAGAGCTGGGCCCAGGACAACCTCAGGAGGGTCAACAAGACCAAGGGCAAGGTCCTGCAGCTGGGGCAGGGCAATCCCAGGCACCAATACAGGCTGGGCAGGGACTGGCTGGAGAGCAGCCCTGCAGAAAAGGCCTTGGGGGTGCTGGGGGAGGAGAAGCTCAGCAGGAGCCAGCAGGGAGCACTTGCAGCCCAGAGAGCCAAGCAGAGCCTGGGCTGCAGCAAGAGAAGTGTGGCCAGCAGGGCCAGGGAGGAGATTCTGCCCCTCTGCTCCACTCTGCTGAGACCACAGCTGCAGCTCTGGGGCCAGTGCTGGAGCCTCTGTGCCAGGAAGCTCTGGAGGGGCTGGAAGGTGTCCAGAGCAGGGCCACGAGGAGGAGCAGAGGGCTGGAGCTGCTCTGCTGTGAGCACAGCCTGAGGGAGTTGGGGCTGTGCAGGCTGGAGAGGAGAAGGCTCCCAGGAGACCTCATTGTGGCATTGCAGGATCTGCAGGGGGCTCCAAGAAAGCTGGGGAGGGACTTTTGAGGCTGTCAGGGAGGGATAGGAGTGGGGGGGATGGAGCAAAACTAGAAATGGGGAGATTGAGATTGGATGTGAGGAAGAAGTTGTTCCCCAGGAGGGTGGTGAGAGCCTGGCACAGGCTGCCCAGGGAGGTGGTGGCAGCCTCCTGCCTGGAGGTGTTTGCAGCCAGGCTGGAGGTGGCTGTGAGCAACCTGCTGCAGTGTGAGGTGTCCCTGCCCATGGCAGGGGGGTTGGGACTGGCTGAGCCTTGAGGTCCCTTCCAGCCCTGACAGTTCTATGATTCTATGGTTCTAAGCCCCCAGAAGGACCTAGCCAGAATAAAGGAGGTTAGGCTGATGCCCCTCTGAGCTGCAGTCAGTCAGAGGCACTGACCCTGTCTGGCAGGGCCCTCAGGGTGGCAGCAGGGCACTACCACCCTCAGGTAAAAGTAGGCTTTAGGTAGCACTTTGGGTGAGTGCTGGCTGAGTTTTGCCTTGCAGTTAACATGAATTCAGATGTGTATCTTGAGCATGGAGTGGGTCTTTTATTCACCACCTTCAAGTAACCTGAGGACAATACACATGCTTCTTTCTGCCTACTAAAACTGCTTAATGCAAGGTCCAATCTAGACCAACTCTGTTCCAGGACAGTTAAAAACTCCCTTGGAAGTCAGGGAAAAGTCAGACACAAATCTGGGAATATTCCTTTGTGTCTGTGTGTCCTTCTCTACCCCAAGCCCTGCATGTCCCAGGGAGGTGGTGGAGTCCCCATCCCTGGAGATGTTCAAGAGGGGATTGGATGTGGCACTTGGTGCCACGGTTTAGTCATGAGGTCTGTGGTGACAGCTTGGACTCGATGATCTTTGAGGTCTCTTCCAACCTGGGTGATTCTGTGATACCTCCCTGGGCAGCACATTCCAGTGCCTAACAACTCTCTCTGGGAAGAACTTTCTCCTCACCTCCAGCCTAAACCTCCCCTGGCACAGCTTGAGACTGTGTCCTCTTGTTCTGCTGCTGGCTGCCTGGGAGAAGAGACCAACCCCCACCTGCCTACAACCTCCTTGCAGGGAGTTGGAGAGAGCAAGAAGGTCTCTCCTGAGCCTCCTCTTCTGCAGGCTGAGCAACCCCAGCTCCCTCAGCCTCTCCTCATGGGGCTGTGCTCGAGATGATGGCTAGGAACTTACTTTTCCCTTTGAGTCATTTTGTAGCCTGAAGATATCTCTGACATCAGGAATGTGGTGCTGCTTGTTCCTTTTCCTCATGGTCTGGGTGACAGTTTCCACTCTTTTTTCCACTGCTGCCCTCTGGGTTCTGGTGAGGGTGGACAGGAACACCATGCTTTCCAGGGAGTCACCAGAGCTCTCAGCAAACAGATTTGACAGGCCTGCCTCCTTCAGCCATTCTTCTTCCAGTTCTCCCTCTGAGCAAAGCAAAGAGAGAGGAAAAAAAGAGCATGAATGTTGGCCCTTGGGTACTGTTGGTCACCCTGGATGCTCACAGCATGGTGTCACCAATGCAGTTCAAGGGAAGGTGCAAAGGGGATCCACAGTTACAGAGCATGGAAGGGCTTGGAAGGGACAGAGATCACCCAGTCCAACCCCCTGCCAGAGCAGGGTCACCCAGGGCAGGTCACACAGCAACACATCCAGGAGGGTTTGAAATGTCTCCAGAGATGGAGGCTCCACCACCTCTCTGAGCAGCCTGCTCCAGGGCTGCAGCAGCCTTCAATGAAAGCATTTTAGATGGCACTGCTCACATTCACCAGCTGTGAAGGACACACTTGCTCTACAATTGGAGCTCTAAACACAGCTAGGGCTGTGTGCAAGGGGGATCTGCTGGGTGTCTCTGCAGCTTGGACACTCCTTGCAGAGTCACAGAATGGGAGGAGGTTGGGAGGGGCCTCCTGTGAGTCCAAGTCCCCTGCCAAGGCAGCAGCACCTAAAGCAGGTCACACAGGAACACATCCAGGCAGGTCTGGAATGTCTCCAGAGATGGAGACTCCACCAACTCTCTGGGCAGCCTGCTCCAGGGCTCCATCACCCTTAAATGAAAGAAGTTCCTCCTCATGTTCAGATGGAACTTCAGATGTTCAAGTCTGTGCCTGTTACCCCTTGGCCTGTCACTGGGTACCCCTGAACAAAGCCTGGCCTGACTGCCTCCCTTTAAGTATTGCTCAGCCTTGATGAGATCCCCCTCAGGCTGCTCCTCTCCAGGCTCAACAGCCCCAATTCTCTCAGCCTTCCTTCACAAGAGAGATGCTCCTCTGCCCTCAGCATCTCTGGAGCCCTTTGCTGTATCCTCTCTAGCAAGTCCCTGCCCTTGAACTGGGGAGCTCAGAACTGGACACAATATTCCAGATGGGACCTCAGCTGGGCAGAGAAGAGGGGGAGGAGAACCTCCCTCAACCTGCTGGCCACACTCTTCTTAATCCACCCCAGGATGCCCTTGGCCTTCTTGGCCACCAGGGCACACTGCTGGCTCATGGCCATCCTGTTATCCACCAGCACTCCCAGGTCCTTTTCCCCTTCACTGCTCTCCAGCAGCTCAGCCCCCAGGCTGGACAAGAACAATGAGTTAGACTGGCATGAGTTGGAAGAAGCTGTGGTTTCCCCAGAGCTTCCAATGGGCTACCATGATACCAAAGCTTTCAAAGCAGTGAGGTCTGTGGAGCCAGCTGTGGAGCAAGCTTTGTAATAATCTGCAGCACTTCTGTAAGCCATCAGCCACTTTGTGCATGCACCTAGCTAGAAATGTGCCTGGGGAAGTCTGAAAGCCTCTGATCATTGCTGCTCCATTGACTGCTCCACAGCAAACTCCTGGCCAAGCTGTCAGCCCCTGGCTTGGGCAGCAGCTCTCTGAGCTGGGTTAGGAACTGGCTGGAGGCTGAGCCCAGAGAGTGGTGGTGAATGGTGCCACAGCCAGCTGGCAGCCAGGCACCAGTGCTGTGCCCCAGGGAGCAGTGCTGGGCCCCAGCCTCTTTAACATCTTCATTGATGATCTGGATGAGGGCATTGAGTCCATCAGCAGTAAATGTGCAGCTGACAGCAAGCTGGGGGCAGGAGTTGATCTGCTGGAGGGTAGAGAGGCTCTGCAGAGGGACCTTGCCAGGCTGGGCAGATGGGCAGAGGCCAAGGGCAGGAGATTGAACACATCCAAGTGCCAGGGGCTGCACATTGGCCACAGCAACCCCAGGCAGTGCTACAGGCTGGGGGCAGAGTGGCTGAGAGCAGTCAGGCAGAGAGGGACCTGAAGGTGCTGGTTGATGGTAGACTGAACATGAGCCTGCAGTGTGCCCAGGCAGCCAGGAGGGCCAATGGCATCCTGGCCTGCATCAGGAACAGTGTGGCCAGCAGGAGCAGGGAGGTCATTCTGCCCCTGTATGCTGCACTGGTTAGGTCACACCTTGAGTCCTGTGTCCAGTTCTGGGCCCCTCAGTTTAGGAAGGACATTGAGAGACTTGAAGGTGTCCAGAGAAGGGCAAGGAGGCTGGGGAGGGGTCTGGAGCACAGCCCTGTGAGGAGAGGCTGAGGGAGCTGGGGTTGCTTAGCCTGCAGAAGAGGAGGCTCAGGGGAGACCTTCTTGCTCTCTCCAACTCCCTGAAGGGAGGTTGTAGCCAGGTGGGGGTTGGGCTCTTCTCCCAGGCAGCCAGCAGCAGAACAAGAGGCCACAGTCTCAAGCTGTGCCAGGGGAGGTTTAGGTTGGATATTAGGAAGAAGTTCTGCACAGAGAAAGTGATTGCCCATTGGAATGTGCTGCCCAGGGAGGTGGTGGAGTCACCATCACTGGAGGTGTTCAGGAGGAGACTTGATGGGGTGCTTGGTGCCATGGGTTAGTTGTTTGGGTGGTGTTGGATTGGTTGATGGGTTGGACACGATGATCTTGAAGGTCTCTTCCTACCTGGTCTGGTCTATTCTATTCTCAGTTCTCAACCTGCTGAGCTCCCTCAGCTTACATGCTCCTGCCCACTCTTCTGGATACATTAATCCCACAGCTCTCCATGAGCTCCATTTAATGAAGGACAAACCAGGCTGCAGGAGTCACCTTAATGCCAGTTCTTTAATCAGTCCTCCAGTCATGGTCTCCAGCAGGCTGACAGCCCACAGAACAATTTGTTGCTTTAGTCTTAGAGCTGATAAGGTTTCCTTTATTGACAGACCACTGCTCAGGAGAGAGGAGAAAGCTATCAAATCCCCTCACTGAGGCCAACATTTCTGCTTCTGAACTCAGTATCCCTCTACACTGACACCAAGTCCTGTCTTCTGCTGCCTGCCAGGAACCCTCTCAACCATTCCAGCCACACTTCCATTTATCAGGCATCTAACAGTACCCATGTCAGCTTCACTGCTGCCTGCAGCTGCCCACCCTGCCCACTGAGTGCCCAAGTGGGCATCTGAATGCTAACAGCTCTCAGAAAACAGACACAAAATTGTGCTGAAAGCTGAAGGCTGAGCCTCTGACAAAGCTCTCTTTGATTCTGTTGCTAGGGCTGGGAAGAAAGGCTGCACCCACTCACCAGAGCAGAGCACAGAGTGGCTTGGGCTGGAAGGGACTTGAAAGACCATCCAGTTCCATGGGCAGGGACACCTCCCACCAGCTCAGCTTGCTCAAGGCCTCATCCAACCTGGCCTGGAACACCCCCAGGGAGGGGACATCCACAGCCTCCCTGGGCAGCCTGTGCCAGTGTCTCACCACCCTCACTAGAAAGAATTTCTTATCATAGTATCATAGCATCAGTCAGGGTTGGAAGGGACCACAAGGATCAGCTAGTCCCAGCCCCCCTGCCATGGGCAGGGACACCCCACACTAGATCAGGCTGCCCAGAGCCTCATCCAGCCTGGGCTTAAACACCTCCAGGGCTGGGGCCCCAACCACCTCCCTGGACAACCCATTCCAGGGCTTCCCCACTCTCATGGGGAAGAACTTCCTCCTCACCTCCAGCCTGAATCTCCCCACCCCCAGCTTCATTCCATTCCCCCCAGTCCTATCACTGCCTGAGATCCTGAGCAGTCCCTCCCCAGCCTTCTTGGAGCCCCCTTCAGATCCTGGAAGGCCACAATGAGGTCACCTCAGAGCCTTCTCTTCTCCAGACTGAACAGCCCCAACTCCTTCAAGTCTCTCAATGTCCTTCTTGACCTGAGGAGCCCAGAACTGGACACAGGACTCAAGGTGTGGCCTAAGCAGTGCTGAGCACAGGGCACAAGGACTTCCCTGCTCCTGCTGGCCACACTCTTCCTGATGCAGGCCATAGCTATCCCTCTTGAGAGCCCAGTGGGGCAGAAGTGCAAATCCCTTTGCCAGCAAAGGGAGCACACTGTCTCATTGTGCAGAGGTCACCCAAAATGCAAATCTCATCCCTTGAACTTACTGAGCCTGTGGGGCTCTTGCAAGAAAGGGAGAGAGGCAGCTCCTGCACTGCTGGAGGCAGATACAGGACTGTGAGAAAAAGGTTTTTTTTTGCTGGAATTAAGGACATTTGTTTTTCTTGTCCTATCAGACAACAGAGGAGTAAAGAAATTACTCAGATTCTGAGGTCATGCCCTCAGGGTGCTTCTGAGAAACAAAACCAACACACCTGACCAGTCACAGCTCTTACAAGCCTAGAAAGTTACTCACTAAACTCAAGCCAGTTAAACATTGGCTTCTCTTCTAGAGCAGGAGGCTGCTACCCACCACAGCCACAGTAATGAACACCAAGCACAAAACCCAAGCCAGTTTAACAGTAAACTGCAAAGAAAGGTCCAGTTGCTGGGGTCTGCAAGCACAGACAGCTTTCTGATCTCCTGCAAACACCATTTAAAGGACACCCAGCCTTCTCCTCAGCTCTGACCCAGCTCTTTCTCAGGGCACTGCCTGTTTCTGGTGCTATCAGAGGCAACCAAAGTGGATGCCCAGCAGTGGCCTCCTGTGAGATTTAAGTGTGTTTCATAGATTCATGAAGTGCCTTGGGTTGGAGGGAACCTTACAGATCATCCAGGTCCAGCCCCGAGCCATGGGCAGGGACACCTCCCACCAGCCCAGCTTGCTCAAGAGCTCCTCTGACCTGGCCTTGAACACCTCCAGGGAGGAGACAGCCACAGCCTCCCTGGGCAACCTGTGCCAGAGTCTCACCAGCCTCACACTCAACAATTTCTTCCTCATCTCCAGTCTCAGTCTCCTCTCTCCCAGCTCAAAGCCATTG
The DNA here is from genome assembly GCF_014839835.1 of Dryobates pubescens. NCBI lineage: Eukaryota > Metazoa > Chordata > Aves > Piciformes > Picidae > Dryobates > Dryobates pubescens. Next base: position 2,267,363 of record NC_071639.1, on the reverse strand, counting down.
TCCCTCATCCTGTCACACCCAGCCCTTGTCAAAAGTCCATCCCCAGCTTTCTTGTGGCTCTCTCCAGGTACTGGAAGGCTGCTCTAAGGTATCATAGTATCAGTCAGGGTTGGAAGGGACCACAAGGATCATCTAGTTCCAATCCCCCTGCCATGGGCAGGGACACCCCACACTAGATCAGCCTGGCCAGAGCCTCATCCAGCCTGGGCTTAAACACCTCCAGGGATGGGGCCTCAACCACCTCCCTGGACAACCCATGCCAGGGCTTCACCACTCTCATGGGGAAGAACTTCCTCCTCCCCTCCAGCCTGAATCTCCCCACCTCCAGCTTCATTCCATTCCCCCCAGTCCTATCACTGCCTGAGATCCTGAGCAGTCCCTCCCCAGCCTTCTTGGAGCCCCCTGCAGATCCTGGAAGGCCACAATTAGGTCTCCTTGGAACCTTCTGTTCTCCAGCCTGCACAACCCCAGCTCCCTCAGTCTGTGCTCACAGCAGAGCAGCTCCAGCCCTCTGCTCATCCTCGTGGCCCTGCTCTGGACACCTTCCAGCACCTCCAGATCCCTCTTGCAATAGGGGCTCCAGACCTGGAGGCAGTACTCCAGGTGGGGTCTCCCCAGAGCTGAGCAGAGGGGCAGAATCCCCTCCCTGGCCCTGCTGGCCACACTTCTCTTGCTGCAGCCCAGGCTCTGCTTGGCTCTCTGGGCTGCAAGTGCACACTGAGAGCTCCTGCTGAGCTTCTCCTCCCCCAGCACCCCCAAGGCTCTCTCCTCAGGGCTGCTTTCCAGCCAGTCCCTGCCCAGCCTGCATTTGTGCCTGGGATTGCCTCGAAGGTCTCCCTGGAGCCTTCTCTTCTCCAGGCTGAACAGCCCCAACTCTCTCAGCCTGTCCCCACAGGAGAGGTGGCTGCAGCCCTCACTTGGACTCCATGCATTTGAATCCTGCACCACCTGGAAAGCCACCTCCCCCCCGGCTGCCTGCGGGGCGCACTCCCAGGAAGGGATTCCTTACCATCTGGCTCTTTCACTACCACTGGCTCCTCGTGGTTGTGGCCTCTGGTTTCATGGATGTTTTCCACTTCTTTCCAGTAGTCATCCATGGAGAGCTCATCCAAGGAGTCCTGGGATGCGGAGCGGGCAAAGGCTGCTCCCTCAGGGCTGCTCCTGCAGGCCTCATGGTTCATTGTGTACTGGCCGGACCGGCGGCTGCGGGCACAAACAGAGGGCAAGGCTTGGTTAGCTTCCTCAGGTGCAGGAGAGAGCAGCATGGAATCCAGAAGGTTGGAAAAGACCTCAGAGATCATCAAACTGAAGCCTGGAGATGCCTCGAAGAGGCAGAGATGTGGTGCTGAGGGACATGGGTCAGCGCCAGCCTTGGTCGAGTCAGAGAATGGTTGGACTGGGTGAGCATAAAAGTCTTTTCCAACCAAAACCAATCTGGGATTCCAAGGTCTTGGAATCATAGAATCAATAAGGTTGGAAGAGACCTCAGAGATCATCAAGCTGAATCCTGGAGATGCCTCGAAGAGGCAGAGATGTGGTGCCGAGGGACATGGGTCAGCGCCAGCCTTGGTTGAGTCAGAGAATGGATGGACTGGGTGAGCATAAAAGTCTTTTCCAACCAAAACCAATCTGGGATTCCAAGGTCTTGGAATCATAGAATCAATAAGGTTGGAAGAGACCTCAAAGATCATCAAGTCCAACCTGTCACCCAACACCTCATGGCTACTAAACCATGGCTCCAAGTGCCACATCCAATCCCCTCTTGAACACCTCCAGGGATGGGGACTCCACCACCTCTCTGGGCAGCACATTCCAATGGCTAACAACTCTTTCTGGTCAGAACTTTCTCCTCACCTCCAGCCTAAACCTCCCCTGGCACAGCTTGAGACTGTGTCCTCTTGTTCTGCTGCTGGCTGCCTGGGAGAAGAGACCAACCCCCACCTGGCTACAACCTCCCTTCAGGGAGTTGCAGAGAGCAAGAAGGTCTCCCCTGAGCCTCCTCTTCTGCAGGCTAAGCAACCCCAGCTCCCTCAGCCTCTCCTCACAGGGCTGTGCTCCAGACCCCTCCCCAGCCTCCTTGCCCTTCTCTGGACACCTTCAAGTCTCTCAATGTCCTTCTTGACCTGAGGAGCCCAGAGCTGGCCACAGGACTCAAGGTGTGGCCTAAGCAGTGCTGAGCACAGGGACAGAATGACCTCCCTGCTCCTGCTGGAAGTCTCTGTGAAGGAGGGAAGTTAGTGATGGATCTTGCCACGGGGGCAGAGAAAAGTACTCTCCACAATGCAAGCAGGATATTCAAATAGATCACACCTGGAACTTACTGGTGTTGAACATTGCTGCTAGAAGCCTGGATTGGCACAGGGGCCTGTACTAAAGAGGAAACAATGAATCCAGCTTCCAGGAACTGGAGTGACACCAAACCTCTACTTCAACTCACAGTGATCACAGGCTCACAGATTGCATCAGGCTGGGAGAGACCCTCCAGGGTCATCTTGTCCAACCCCCCCTGCAGCCAGCAGGGACATCTCCAACTACAGCAGGCTGCCCAGGGCCACACTGAGTCTCACCTTCAATGTCTCCAGGGATGGAGCCTCCACCCCTCTGGGCAACCCATTCCAGAGTCTCACCATCCTCATTGTGCAGAACCAAATGTCCAACCTAAACCTCCCCTGCTCCAGCTTCAAACCATTGCCCCACATCCCATCCCCACAGGCTTTTCTGAACAGTCCTTCCCCAGCCTGCCTGCAGGTCCCCTTCAGATACTGAAATGCAGCTCCAAGGTCTCCTCAAAGCCTTCTCTCCAGGCTGAACAGCCTGGTCTCATAGCAGTGGTGCTCCAACCCTCTGATCATCTTCATGACCTTCTCTGGGCCCTCTCTCCATCAGGTCCTTGTGCTGGGGGCAGCAGAGCTGGCCCCAGCCCTGCAGGTGAGGTCTCCCCAGAGCAGAGCAGAGGGGCAGGATCCTCTCTCTCCAGCTCTGGCCACACTGCTTTGGATGCAGCCCAGGCTGCCCTTGGCCCTTCTGTGCTGCCAGTGCCCATTGCTGGCTGCTGCCCAGCTCTTCCCCCCCCAGCAACCTCAAGTCAGTTCCACAATCCTCATCTCACAGCTCTCCCAAGCACCACCATTCCTCAAGAGTTTTTCCAAAGTGCCTTTTCTGCCTGAGTAAATGGCTAGAGCTTGGCAGTATTCTTACCCCTTTATGCTTTGCTAGTCTTTCATTTTTAATTAACAGTTAGTCTGGTGGCTCTGACCTGAATTACAAGGACAAAGCAGACTTCCTGAGCCTGTGAACTGAAGGGCTGAGCCCAAATGTCTACTAAAGGCCACATCTGCTTCTGTCCTCTCTTCTCTTTGACTCAAAGCTCACTGCTTTTCCACCTTGATGTTCCAGCATTCCACTCACCCTGCCAAATGGATCTTGCCAAGGGCTTTCAGGAGGGATCCTTCACCTCAACCACAGCTGTGACAAGAAAATAAGCAACCAACAAGCTGAAGCCTCCAGCTCCCACCTTGACCTCATGAAGTCGTTGGCAAAACTCAGCACTGCCCTAGGAAAGAACTCCTCTGAACAAGTGCAAAGGTTCTGATGATGTCACTCAAGCTGCAGGTCCTCCTTACCAGCAAAGAGACCAAACCAACAGCCACAGACTGACTCTGAGCATCAGTGGCTCACGAGCAGCAACCTGACCTGGCTTCACAGCTGGCCCTACCCTGAGTGGGGTTGCTTAGCCTGCAGAAGAGGAGGCTCAGGGGAGACCTCATTGCTGTCTACAACTCCCTGAAGGGAGGCTGTAGCCAGGTGGGGGTTGGGCTCTTCTCCCAGCAACCAGCAGCAGAGCAAGAGGACACAGTCTCAAGCTGTGCCAGGGGAGGTTTAGGCTGGAGGTGAGGAGAAAGTTCTTCCCAGAAAGAGGAATTGGCCACTGGGATGTGCTGCCCAGGGAGGTGGTGGAGTCCCCATCCCTGGAGGTGTTCAAGAGGGGACTGGATGTGGCAGTTGGAGCCATGGTTTAGTTGTCAGGAGGTGTTGGGTGACAGCTTGGACTGATTGATCTCTGAGGTCTTTTCCAACCTTACTGATTCTATGATTGAGTGGGGAGCAGATGAGCCAAGATGATTCTCAGTGGCCCATTCTACACTAAGCCACTCTCCTGTCATGACAGTAGGTAAGAATTCTTCCTTCCTTTAAGAACCAGTGAAGTTCTTAACCCCTCAGGAAGAGGTTCAGGTGTCTTTTATGTCTGAATTTGTCTCTACAGCCTAACAAAGAAGGCATGGTGTGGGGTTAAGTAATAAATAGTCAAAGATGCCTTTAATAGTTTGGGTTGGAAAGGACCTTCAGGATCATCTAGTTCCAACCCCCCTGCCACAGGCAAGGGACACCTCTCACTAAACCAGGTTGCTCAAAGCCTGCTTTGGCCACACTCAGCAGCAGTGCTGGCTGCTGGAGGTGGTTCTGGTGCACTGCAGGAAGATCTTCCTGCAGAGACTGGCACTGGATTGAGGAGCAGCACAGCTCACACAGGGCACACACCTTCCAGAAGCTTCACTGAGGCAGCTACATGGAGAAAATGCATTGATTGGGCACAGAATCAGAGAATCTTTTGGGCTGGAAAAGACCTCTGAAAGCATCCAGTCCAACCACCAGCCTAAGCCCACCATGGCCACCAAACCATGGCCCCAGGTGCCATGGCCACAGGTTTCTGCAGCACCTCCAGGGCTGGGGACTCCACCACCTCCCTGGGCAGCCTGTGCCAATGTCTCACCACCCTCACTCTCAAGAATGTCTTCAAAGAATCACAGTATCACCAAGGTTGAAAGAGACCTCAAAGATCATCAAGTCCAAGCTGTCACCACAGACCTCATCACTAAACCATGGCACCAAGTGCCACATCCAATCCCCTCTTGAACACCTCCAGGGATGGGGACTCCACCACCTCCCTGGGCAGCACATTCCAGTGGCTAACAACTCTCTCTGGGAAGAACTTTCTCCTCACCTCCAGCCTAAACCTCCCCTGGCACAGCTTGAGACTGTGGCCTCTTGTTCTGCTGCTGGTTGCCTGGATGAAGAGCCCAACCCCCACCTGGCTACAACCTCCCTTCAGGGAGTTGTAGAGAGCAAGAAGGTCTCCCCTGAGCCTCCTCTTCTGCAGGCTAAGCAACCCCAGCTCCCTCAGCCTCTCCTCACAGGGCTGTGCTCCAGACCCCTCCCCAGCCTCCTTGCCCTTCTCTGGACACCTTCAAGTCTCTCAATGTCCTTCTTGACCTGAGGAGCCCAGAACAGGACACAGTCTCTCCTCCTCAAGCTATCACTTATTCTGGGAGAGAACCACAGCAGAGAGCAAGCACTGTGGATTTATTACAAGGCAAGCACAGAACCACAGAAAGCAGCTGGCTGGAAGAGACCTCCCAGCTCACCCAGCCCAACCTTCAGCCCAGCACCGCAGGCTCAGCACCAACCCATGTCCCTAAGCACCAGGTCCACGCTGCTTGAACACCTCCAGGGATGGTGACTGCAGCACTGCCCTGCCAGAGCCTGGTAACCCTCCCTGCACAGCCAGTCCAGTCCTCCCTTCCCAGCTGGCTGACTTTGCAGCTTTATCTAGAATGAAAACAAGAGGCCCTTGTGCTTTTCATTTTCCCTTGGGCCCAGTGCCACTTGCTAGCTGCCCCCAGGTCCCCAGAGCCATACCTTTCTCTCTGCAGATAAGTCCCTTGTGTGGCCAGGTCACAAATCCTTTCACACCATATGTGCTTGATTCTCTGATAAGAAATACCAAGGGGGTGGACTTTGCCTTTAAAGGTAAAGAGCCCTATGGAAGGACTGGGACTTTCCACCCCTCCTGCCTCTCTGCTCCAGGTGCAAGTTAATAAATGACAGTGAATTACCCAGCTGATAGGCACCCCAACATCAGCCCTGAACCTGCCCTCACTTGAAAGCACGGAAAGGGAGAGGGGGAAGAAAGTAGCTATAAAGGAGGATTCAGCTTCTGCATCAGCAGCAATAACAACACCTTGCTAGGAGTGGAAGTAGAGAAGAGGAGGCTGAGGGGAGACCTCTTTGCTCTCTGCAGCTCCCTGAAAGGAGGCTGCAGTGAGGTGGGGGTTGGGCTCTTCTCCCCAGTATCAGGTGATAGAAGGAGAGGAAATGGCCTGAAATTGTGCCAGGGAAGGTTAGGTTGGAGATTGGGGAAAACTCCTTTGCTGCAAGAGTGGTCAGGGATTGGCACAGGCTGCCCAGGGAGGTGGTGGAGTCCCCAGCCCTGGAGGTGCTGCAGAAACCTGTGGCCATGGCACCTGGGGCCATGGTGGGCTTAGGCTGGTGGTTGGACTGGATGCTTTCAGAGGTCTTTTCCAGCCCAAGATTCTCTGATTCTGTGCCCAATCAATGCATTTTCTCCATGTAGCTGCCTCAGTGAAGCTTCTGGAAGGTGTGTGCCCTGTGTGAGCTGTGCTGCTCCTCAATCCAGTGCCAGTCTCTGCAGGAAGATGTTCCTACAGGGCACCAGAACCACCTCCAGCAGCCAGCACTGCTGCTGAGTGTGGCCAAAGCCAGTTGGGCTTCCCAAACCCTGCCCAGGCTTTGCTCCTCCTGCAGCTGAGGGTGCTCAGGGCAGCCTGGCCCACCTCAAGCAGCCCCTGCAGAGGACCTGCAGGCTGAGCCAGGGCAGGCTGCAGCTTATCACCCCTTAGCAGTTCTCTGGTGGCCTTTCACCTTTGGAACAACCTGCTCTCACTGACCCACCTCAGCTGAAGTTTAACCACCACAGCACACCACCTACAGAAGGAAACTAACAGACTGCCTGTGCTCAAAGCTTGCCCTGTTGGGGCCTCTGGCAGGCTGAGGGGGGACACCCTGCAGCAGGCAGGGTGGTGAGCAGCCACCCCTCAGCCTCCTCTTCTCTGCTTCCACTCCTCAACCTAATTACTGCAAGTGTCTTGGCAGAGCTGATCCTCTTGCTCCCACCCCCAGAGGCACATTTGTTTACTAGAAACACCCAGGATGTCAGAGGCAGCACTCCAGAGTGACCAGAGGGGAGCCATTAAAACCAGCTCCTGTGAGGAACACCACTCGTTATGGTTACAAGGGAAGGCATCAGATTTGACTTGCTGGAACGAGTCCAGAGAAGAGCAACAAAGCTGGTGAGGGGTTTGGAACATAAGCCCTATGAGGAGAGGCTGAGGGAGCTGGGGTTGCTTAGCCTGGAGAAGAGGAGACTCAGGGGTGACCTTATTACTCTCTACAACTACCTGAAGGGAGGTTGTAGACAGACAGATGTTGGTCTCTTCTCCCAGGTGGCCAGTACCAGAACAAGAGGACACAGTCTCAGGCTGCGCCAGGGGAGGTTCAGGCTGGATGTTAGGAAAAAGTTCTACACAGAGAGAGTGATTGCACATTGGAATGGGCTGCCTGGGGAGGTGGTGGAGTCACCATCCCTGGAGGTGTTCAGGAGGAGACTTGATGGGTGCTTGGTGCCATGGGTTAGTTGTTTAGGTGGTGTTGGATTGGTTGATGGGTTGGACGCGATGATCTTGAAGGTCTCTTCCAACCTGGTTTATTTTGTGTATTCTATGTATTTCACTGAGCACTGGACCACTTCACAATGTCCAACCTAACCCTCCCCTGGCACCATTTCAGGCCATTTCCTCTTGTCCAACACCTGAGACTAGGGAGCAGAGCCCAACCCCCACCTCACTGCAGCCTCCTCTCAGGGAGCTGTAGAGACCAAAGAGGTCTCCCTCAGCCTCCTCCTCTCCACACCAAACACCCCCAGCTCCCTCAGCTGCTCCTCCCCAGCCCTGCTCTCCAGACCCTTCCCCAGCCCTTTGTGCTCTTTTGCCACTGGATCTCTGGGCATTAACAATTCAGATCTGACTCACAGCAAGCTGCAAGGTAGATGAAAGGAAGCTCTGCTGATGTGGGTTTGTGACAGGCTCCAGCAGCATGGCTCTGAATAAGAGGCACTCTCAAAGCAGAGCCATCCTGATGACACAGGAGTTACAAAGTGAAGCAGTAATTGAAGCTTGTACAAAGGCCAACCAGATTCAAACAACCAAAGGATGCCTTTGGGGCTCATTTTGGAGTCTCCTCCCTGAGCAATCCCTTCCCTGAGGTGCTGTGCCCTGAAACATAAACACAGGACTTCCCAAATCCCTTCAAATCCAAACAACCTTAAGATATGGGCAGGGAAACAATGTGGTCTCCTGTCCTGCTTTGCATCCTGAAGGCTGAGCTACAGCACTGTGGGAATAAGTAAGGCTCCTAAAGCTCAAAGCTTCCCCCATGCCTCCCCTCCTTCCAAGGAGCCAAGCAGCACCACAAGCTCCAAAGAGCTCTTAGCTCCAGCAGCCAAGCAAGCTCCAGCCTAATGGCTGCAGCAGCTGCCTGCCTTGAGCTCTGTGTTCCTGCCTGGAACACTGCTTGAGGAAATGCTTGCCAGACCTTCCTGGTGTCACAGTGCCAGGCATCCTAATCATGGAGGCATAGAATGGCTTGGGTTGGAAGAGACCTCAGAGACCACCTACTCCAACCCCCTGCCATGGGCAGGGACACCTCCCACCAGCCCAGGCTGCTCAAGGCCTCATCCAACCTTGGCCTTGAACACCTCCAGGAAGGGAAGATCCACAACCACCCTGGGCAACCTGTGCCAGTGTCTCACCACCCTCCCACTAAACTTCTTCCTAAGATCTAGTCTAAACCCACTCTCCCTCAGCTTAATGATGGACATTTTAGTGTCCAGAACACCACAAACATATTCCTCACCCCTGCTAAAGTGCTTTGTAACTTTTAGAGGGCATTAGAGAAGCTTGAGCCTGGGCTTGGGCTTCTGCTTTTCATCCCAGCTCCTAGATCTTGCCCTGTTGCCACAACTCCATCCTTTCCTTACTACCTTGCCTTTTGTTTCTTCTCTGCATGACTGCCTGCAAACTCTTCTGCAACTCAGCCTTTTCAGGAGAGTCAGACAGGACAAGGAAAGACAACACAATCATAGAATCACAGAATGGGTTGGGTTGGAAGGGACCTTCAAGATCATCCAGTCCCAACCCCCTGCCATGGGCAGGGACACCTCACACTGCAGCAGGTTGCTCACAGCCACCTCCAGCCTGGCTGCAAACACCTCCAGGCAGGAGGCTTCCACCACCTCCCTGGGCAACCTGTGCCAGGCTCTCACCACCCTCATACTGAACAACTTCTTCCCTCCATGCATCTACCTCACACCCAGTGTTTGGGGGAACTGACAGCACTCCTCCCCCTTAAAGAGTTTTCTTCTGGCTGCTCTGTGACCTTATGGGACATTTGGAATGTCAGTTGCAATCAAACTTGCCCAAATCCTCCTTAAGCTCCAAAGGAAAGCCAGAGAAGTAGGCACTGAGGCAAAGCTCTGTTCTCCTTCCTAGGACAGAGCACAAAGTGAGTGCAGAGAGGCTGTGAACCAGCTCCCACTTGCTAAATGAGCATGGAAAAGCCTGAGCAGAGAGAATCAGGTCTCTTAAGGATTGTTTGGGGTAATACCATCAGCTGCTGTTAATACCTGGCTCAAAACTGCTCTGGAGATTAAAGCAAAGGGAGAAAAAACACCAACCCAAACAAACCCAAAAGCAAACCCCACAAAGTGGCATTTGAAAGCCCCCCATTAACAGCTAATGCAGAGCAGCCTAACGTATGGCAGGGAGGTTGGAGCTGATGATCCCCAAGGTCCCTTCCAAGCTAAGCCATCCAGTGATACCTGCACTGTGCTGCTCCCAGCCACATCCTCAGCATGAGTTAGGGCAGATGTTTTTTCCACCTCAGAGAACATAACCTTCCTCCTTTGCCCACCCCAGCCTGCCCCTGAAGACAAGAGGAAGGAAATCCTGGCAATGCCAGAGGCTGCACTGAATACTCTAATCCCCTGCAGCAGCCCCAGGGAGATTCCAGACACCATGGCACAGCTTAAGCTGCCTGAGCTATATGCAGCACTGCTAAGAAGATTAAAATACTTCAAGCCCTTTCCTTCACCAGGGCCTCATGTTCCTCCACAGCCATTTGGAACCTATTTCAGCCTCCTGATCAGATGAGTTATGGTGGACTACACACACCCCCCCTGTCTAAACTGATGGGGCAGAGCACAGAATGGTTTGGGTTAGAAAGGATCTCCACAGCAGGGAGAACAGGGACAGGCTGCTTAAGGCCACATCCATCCTGGCCTTGAACACCTCCAGGGAGGGGACACCCACAACCTCCCTGGGGCAACCTATTCCAGAGTCTCACCACCCTCAATAGAAGAACTCCTTCCTAATCTCCAGTCTCAGTCTCCTCTCTCCCAGCTCAAAGCCATTGCTCCTCATCCTGGCACTCCCACCCCTGGCAAAAGTCCCTCCCCAGCTCTCCTGGAGCCCCTTCAGGTACTGGAAGGCTGCTCTAAGGTCCCCCTGGAGCCTTTCCTTCTCCAGGCTGAACAGCCCCAACTCTCCCAGCCTGTGCTCATAGGGGAGGATGCTCCTGCCCTCTGAGCACAGACTCATAGAGCAGTTGGCATCTCTTCCTCACCTGGCTCCACATGCAGGCACCTCTTCCTCACCTGGCTCCACATGCAGGCACCTCTTCCTCACCTGGCTCCACATGCAGGCACCTCTTCCTCACCTGGCTCCACATGCAGGCATCTCCTCCTCACCTGGCTCCACATGCAGGCATCTCCTCCTCACCTGGCTCCACATGCAGGCATCTCCTCCTCACCTGGCTCCACATGCAGGCATCCCCTCACCTGGCTCCACATGCAGGCATCTCCTCCTCACCTGGCTCCACATGCAGGCATCTCCTCCTCACCTGGCTCCACATGCAGGCATCCCCTCACCTGGCTCCACATGCAGGCATCCCCTCACCTGGCTCCACAAGCAGGCATCTCCTCCTCACCTGGCTCCACAAGCAGGCATCTCCTCCTCACCTGGCTCCACATGCAGACAGAAGCTTCCCTCTGCAGTTTTGAGTCCCATTCATTTCCTGCCATCCAGATCAATTACAAGATTGGATGCAAATCATCTGCTCACTATCAGCCCTCATGCTGCTCACTGCACCCCCATTCCAACATGCCAGCCACATGGTGTTATTTTCTAAGTGACACTTCTTGGTGTAATCTTCCAAGAGAGCCACTGGAACTAATCTTCTCCCAGAGAAGAGAATGAAGCCTGTGTGAGATTCCCTCAGGCTCCAGAGCTATCAAAGAATAAAGCAGGAAGTGAAACAGATACAGTGTTTGTAATTCCATTATAGAGAGGCACAGGGAGGAAAGATTTAAATAATTTAGTTTCCTTTTCTCAGTGGAAAGGAAAAATATAAGCATGGCAACAAAGCCTGACTTAAGCTCTCTGGGCAAACACCAGCACCAGCCAGTAAAGCAAACCTGCAGCCATGAAATGGGACTGGAGGCTCTTCTGTGCCTCTAAAAGCAAGTAGCTCCCTAAAAGCATCAGCTCTGACTGAGTTAGGCAGGACTGAGGTGTGGCCTGCCCAGTGCCCAGCACAGAGGCACAGTCCCTGCCCTGCTCCTGCTGGCCACACCATTGCTGATCCAGGCCAGGCTGCTGGTGCACCTGGGCACCCCCCTGGCTCATCTTCAGCTGCTGTCAACCGGCACCCCCTTTCCTCCTCACACAGATGCTCCAGGCCACCAGCATCTCTGTAGCCTCCACTGGACTCTGTCCAGTAGTTCCCTGTCTCTCTTGAAGTGGGGAGCCCTGAGCTGTTCCCAGTACTCCAGATGTGGAGTAGTACACCAGGGCAGTGTAGAGAGAGGAGAGCCTCCCTGACCTGCTGGTCACACTCTTTCTTCCTGCACCCAAGGAGACCATTGGCCTTCTCTGCCATGAGGGCACACTGCTGGCTCCTGGTGAAGTCAGATGCACTCCTTTGTGTGGAGGGTAAAAACAGCAGTGACTGGCAGCAGCAAGCAGCTGTGACTGCAGAGCCCAGAGACAATCCAGGGAAAGGAAACACAACAGGACACACTCCACCTGAAACAAGGCACAAGCCATGTGCAGATGCTTCCAGAAGTACAAATCCACATTTTCCCTTTGCTGCAGGGGCACAAACCATGTACAGAAGAACAAGAGCAAGGGTAAGCACTCTTCAGCAACCCTCTCTGTGATTAACACAGGGCCAAGCTCTACTTCCCATCACAAGCCATCTCCTACAAAGGAACACCACAGGGCTTTATCCAGCAGCCTGTGCACACAAGGAAAGGGTTTGCTGCATGCAGTATTAACTCACATATGAAAACTCCAATTAATTATGAAGGAGTCTTGACAGCAGGCTGGAGGAGAAGGCCTTGGGGGTGTCAAGTGGTGACAAACTCCCCAGGAGCCAGCACTGGTCCCTGGCAGCCCAGCAGGCAGCTGAGTGCTGAGCTGCATCCAGAGCAGGAAGAGCAGCAGCACAGGGAGGGGATTCTGCCCCTCTGCTCTGCTCAGACCATATCTGTTATGATGCCCCAAACACAAGAAGACAGAGAGAGAGTCCAGAGGAGGCCAGGAAGATGATCAGAGGGCTGGAGAACCTCCCCTGCTCCAGACCCCTCCCCAGCCTCCTTGCCCTTCTCTGGACACCTTCAAGTCTCTCAATGTCCTTCTGAAACTGAGGGCCCCAAAACTGGACACAGGACTCAAGGTGTGGCCTAAGCAGTGCTGAGCACAGGGCACAAGGACTTCCCTGCTCCTGCTGGCCACACTCTTCCTGATGCAGGCCAGGATGCCCTTGGCCCTCTTGGCCCCCTGGGCACACTGCTGGCTCCTGTTCAGCCTACCATCGACCAGTATCCCCAGGTCCCTCTCTGCCTGGCTGCTCTCAGCCACTCTGCCCCCAGCCTGTAGCTCTGCCTGGGGTTGCTGTGGCCAAAGTGCAGCCCCTGGCACTTGGACTTGTTGAATGCCATCCTGTTGGCCTCTGCCCATCTGTCCAGCCTGGCAAGGTGCCTCGAAAGCCAGGCAGATACCCATTTAGCACTGTAAAAGCAAAGCCACTGTGTGTAGGTTACAGCCTCTGCCACCCTGCTGGGTGTTTTCAGCAGAGCTGCTCAGGTCCCTGCAAGCAGGAAGGTGCAGTGAGGCCTTCAGGGATATTTTCAGTGGTGATGCTCTCTAGGCCTCTAACCACACTGTCCCCTTTTTACTCTTTCAGGGCACCTCATTCAGAAGTAAAGCAGTTGTACAGCTCAGAGTAAATGAGACTCTTTATTACAAGCACTTCTGTCCCTGGTTTGAAAGAGGTCATACACTGAAGCAGCTTCTTCCACACCAGTGCCCCAGGCGATGCCCTTTGACTCCAGGGCCTGTGGCCTCACATCAGTGCAACCTGGGAATGTCCCAGGGTGATGCCCCCAAGGTGGCACCTCCAGGCCACCACACCCTCTGTAACTTGCAAGAGGCAGACACCACCCTTTGCAGCACCCTTAATCCACACCCTGAAACAAGCATGTGTCAGACCTTGGGCATCCCATCCCTACAGGCAGACCCTCGCAGGGCACAAGCAGGAAGGCAGACAGCCTGTCTGTGGTCTGTTTGAGGGCCAAGGGCATCCTGGCCTGCAGCAGGAAGAGTGTGGCCAGCAGGAGCAGGGAGGTCATTCTGCTCCTGTACACTGCACTGCTGAGGCCACACCTTGAGTCCTGTGTCCAGCTCTGGGCCCCTCAGGTTAGGAAGGAGGTTGACTTGCTGGAAGGTGTCCAGAGAAGGGCAAGGAGGCTGGGGAGGGGTCTGGGGCACAGCCCTGTGAGGAGAGGCTGAGGGAGCTGGGGTTGCTTAGCCTGCAGAAGAGGAGGCTCAGGGGAGACCTTCTTGCTCTCTCCAACTCCCTGAAGGGAGGCTGTAGCCAGGTGGGGGTTGGGCTCTTCTGCCAGGCAGCCAGCAGCAGAACAAGAGGACACAGTCTCAAGCTCTGAAAGGGGGCTTTCTTGTAGCCCCCTTCAGGTACTGGAATACAGAATACAGAATTAACCAGGTTGGAAAAGACCTTCCAGACCATCAAGTCCAACCTATCACCCAGCACCATCTGATCAACTAAACCATGGCACTAAGTGCCTGTCAAGCCATTCTGGGACTCTGTGAATAGTTAGAGGCAATGAGATGCATGACTCAAGCAGGCCTCCAGCCCCATGCAAATCACCACCTGCTGCAGCCACAGCAGCTCTGTTTAGAAACAACAATGGGACTGCATCAGCATCATCTCAGCACTGCACCTCCAGCCAGGCTTTCTTCTGCTGGAGATGTCCAGCAGACATCCACAGTACCACAGCCACCCTTGGAGCAGCTGAGCCACCTCCCACAAATGAGCCCCAGTGCCATGGCTTGGGGTTTGTACTGCTCATCCAACCTGACACAGCAGAACTCTTGGCTTCCCAGAGCTCTGCAAAGGACTCAGAATGGCCCTTGCCATCTAGCTCTTCCTTAATGCCAGTCAATCCTAGAGGGCCACAGTTAGACACTGGACATCTGCAAGGCTCCCACTGGGAGAACCAGAATGTACAGAGCCCCACCTGCCCATCAGGCAGCCCCCCAGCAGCCTGCCCCAGCTGCACATGCCAACCACCCTGCCCTGGCAGGCTGGCAAGGCAGAGAATCAGGAGCAGGTGTGCCTAGCAGAAGGAAGAAGCAAGAAATCTTGCTCATAGCACAGAGTGACTATGGTTGGAACAGACACCAAGTCCAACCATTCTCTGCCATGGCCACTACTGCACCACAGCCTTGAGCACCACATCTGGGGATTTAACCACGTCCCTGGGCAGCCTGCTCCAGCCTTTGCAAACCCTTTTACTGTGTCACAGAATCACCAAGGTTGGAAGAGACCTCAAAGATCATCCAGTCCAAGCTGTCACCACAGACCTCATGACTAAACCATGGCACCAAGTGCCACAGACAATCCCCTCGTGAACACCTCCAGGGATGGGGACTCCACCACCTCCCTGGGCAGCACATTCCAGTGGCCAATCTCTCCTGCTGGGAAGAACTTTCTCCTCACCTCCAGCCTAAACCTCCCCTGGCACAGCTTGAGACTGTGGCCTCTTGTTCCGCTGCTGGCTGCCTGGGAGAAGAGACCAACCCCCACCTGGCTACAAAACCCCTTCAGGTAGTTGTAGAGAGCAATGAGGTCTCCCTTGAGCCTCCTCTTCTGCAGGCTAAGCAACCCCAGCTCCCTCAGCCTCTCCTCACAGGGCTGTGCTCCAGACCCCTCCCCAGCCTCCTTGCCCTTCTCTGGACACCTTCAAGTCTCTCAATGTCCTTCTTGACCTGAGGAGCCCAGAACTGGACACAGGACTCCAGGTGTGGCCTAAGCAGTGCTGAGCACAGGGCACAAGGACTTCCCTGCTCCTGGAACTGGACACAGAAGCTTTTCCTACTGTTTAACCCAAACCTGTCCTGGTGCAACTCAATGCCATTGCTTCTTGTCCTACCAGCTGTGACTTGTGAGAGGAGCCCAAGCCCCACCTCACTGCACTCTCCTTTCAGAGAGCTGTGGAGAGCCAGGAGGCCTCCCCTCAGCCTCCTCCAGACTAACCCAGCCCAGCTCACTCAGCTGTTCCTCACCAGACCTGTTCTCCAGATCCTTCAGCAACTCAGTTGCCCTTCAGATTCTCCTCTCATCACCTTAACAATGGCCTCAGTGTTAGGAGAGCTCACTCAGACAGCGAGCAGGCAAGCTCCCACTCACCCAGCAGCAGCTTGGGTATGACCCAGGCAGGTGCTGCTGGAACAGCAAAACTTGTGGCATGGGAGACCCTCAGGGAGGGAAAAAGACAAAGAATGAAGCAATACCCTCTGCTGCTTGTAAGGGTCACAGGTGTCCACCTTAGGAACCAAAATGCTTATGGACAGTCATAGAATGGTTTGGGTTTGAAAGGACTTTAAAGATATAGAATAGAATAGAATAGAATAGAATAGAATAGAATAGAATAGAATAGAATAGAATTCAACAGGTTGGAAAAGACCTCAGAAATCATCAAGTCCAACCTATCACCCAGCACCATCTAATCAATAAACCATGGCACCAAGGGCCTCATCCAGTCTCCTCCTAAACACCTCCAGGGATGGGGACTCCACCACCTCCCTGGGCAGCACATTCCAATGGCCAATCTCTCTTGCTGGGAAGAATTTCTTCCTAACATCCAGGTTAAACCTCCCCTGGCACAGCTTGAGGCTGTGTCCTCTTGTTCTGGTGCTGGATCATCTCCTTCCAACCCCCTGCCATGGGCAGGGACACCTCCCACCAGCCCAGGTTGCCCAAGGCCTCATCCAGCCTGGCCTTGAACACCTCAAGGGAGGAGGCAGCCACAGCCTCCCTGGGCAACCTGTGCCAGTGTCTCCCCACCCTCACTGTAGAGAATTTCTTCCTCATTTCCAGCCTCTGTCTCTCCTCTTCCAGCTCAAAACCATTGTCCCTCATCCTGTCACTCCCAGCCCTTGTCAGAAGTCCCTCCCCAGCTTTCTTGTGGCTCCCTCCAGGTACTGCAAAGCTGCTCTAAAGGTCTCCCTGGAGCCATCTTTAAACCTCCCCTGGTACACAGCATGAGGCCAGGATGATCCTAACACACACACACACACTAACTTGTCTGAGGCAAACCTGCAGCAGTTTCTGGCAGTGAATGCCTGATTTAATGATTGAGTCCAATGAAGCCTTTTGTGTGTTGCTAACACTCCAATTAGAATCATAGAATTGTTGGGGGTCTCTTGTCCTGTCACTCCCTGCCCTTGTCAGAAGTCCCTCTCTCTCCAGCTTTCTTCTAAGCCCTCTTCAGGTACTGGAAGGCCAATATAAGGTCTCCCTGCAGCCTTCTTTCAGCAGCCTGGCCCAGCTGACCACCACATGCCCCCTGCCTGCAAGAGGGCTCAGATGGAAACAAGCTGGAAGCAGGCTCAAGGAGTTTCAAGATCTCTAAGGAGGTGCTCAACTTCCTGAGATAAAACTGCCAAGCTTCTGTTTGAACAAACCAACCAGAACCATGGAGGACAAGTATCACTGATGTATGCTCTGGGATCAGAATGAAGGGCTGGGAAGCATCCTCTGCACCCCCAAAGCTAAAGAGGCCAACCACAAGGCAGCTCACACACCAAGAAATGAACGCCCTGCTCTTGATCTGGAAGATGACATGACCCTCTGGGAGCCACTGCTAAGTCACTTCCTTGTTTGAAGTACCAGCAGTGGCTTCTTGTGACAGCAGGAGCTTGAAATGGGACAAAGGCTCATCTCTGACAGCTCAAAACTGGCTGCAGAGCTAAAGTTACAGAGCTAATAAAAATCCCAGCTTTAAACTGCTGCAGCTCCCCTCCTTGGTTACTGGAAGCTGCTGGCAGAAGAATTTCATGCTTTCAGGGCATGCTTCCCTGAACAGCTTGATTTTGCCAGCTTAAATCAAACCCATCTGATTTCATAGAATAGAATAGACCACACCAGGTTGGAAGAGACCTTCAAGATCATCGTGTCAACTAAACCATGCAACCAAACACCCTAATCAAGTCTCCTCCTGAACACCTCCAGTGATGGTGGCTCCACCACCTCCCTGGGCAGCACATTTCAATGGGCAATCACTCTCTGTCTGTAGAACTTCTTCCTAACTTCCAGCCTAAACCTCCCCTGGTACAGCTTGAGACTGTGTCCTCTTGTTCTGCTGCTGGGTGCCTGGCAGAAGAGACCAACCTCCACCTGGCTACAACCTCCCTTCAGGGAGTTGGAGAGCAAGAAGGTCTCCCCTGAGTCTCCTCTTCTCCAGGCTAAGCAACCCCAGCTCCCTCAGCCTCTCCTCACAGGGCTGTGCTCCAGACCCCTCCCCAGCTTTGTTGCCCTTCTCTGGACACCTTCCAGCAAGTCAACCTCCTTCCTAAACTGAGGGGCCCAGAACTGGACACAGGACTCGAGGTGCTGCCTAAGCAGTGCAGTGTACAGGGGCAGAATGACCTCCCTGCTCCTGCTGGCCACACTGTTCCTGATGCAGGCCAAGATGCCATTGGCCTTCTTGGCCACCTGGGCACACTGCTGGCTCATGTTCAGCCTACCAACAACCAGCACCCCCCCAGGTCCCTCTCTGTTTGGGAGCTCTCAGCCACTCTGACCCCAGCCTGTAGCTCTGCCTGGGGTTGCTGTGACCAATGTGCAGCCCCTGGCACTTGGATGTGTTCAATCTCCTGCCCTTGGACTCTGCCCATCTGCCCAGCCTGGCAAGGTCCCTCTGCAGAGCTCTCCTACCCTCCAGCAGATCAACTCCTGCCCCCAGCTTGCTGTCAGCTGCACATTTACTGCTGATGGACTCAATGCCTCATCCAGATCATCAATGAAGATACTGACCAGGCTGGGGCCCAGCACTGCTCCCTGGGGCACACCACTGGTGCCTGGCTGCCAGCTGGCTGTGGCACCATTCACCACCACTCTCTGGGCTCAGCCTCCAGCCAGTTCCTAACCCAGCTCAGAGAGCTGCTGCCCAAGCCAGGGGCTGACAGCTTCCTAGGTGCTGGACAAGATGACCTTTGAGGGTCCCTTCCAACCCAATGCAATCTGTGTATCTGTGAACCCTGCTCCATGCTGCCCTGTCCCCTGCCCCACTTCACACAGCCCCATGGAGAGCTGCTGCTCAACAGCTTGCCTCCAGTTGCACTTTCCTCAGCTAACTGCTGGCTGCTAGCTCCCTCCCTGCTAACTACCTGCATCTGCTTCAGGACCCGCTCCAGAAGCACACAGCAAAGCCTGAACCTGTGCCTGATCCATACTTTGGAGCTGCCCTGCATGCACAGCCTAGAAATGAAACTTCTGAAGAGTCTAACAGCCTGTCCTGAGGTGAGATCAGCACCAAAGGCTGCAGCCAAGGGGCAGGCAGTGCAAACCTGTCAGTGAATGTTTCCTCTACACTCCCTGTGACAGGATGATGAAACTGGCTTTAACAATCACTTCAAAAGCCCAGGCAAGGCCCCAAAACCAAACCACTGTGCCATACCACACAGATTATAACACCATACATCTTCATTAGCTGCTTTCTGCTCTGAAACACAACCTGCCAAACACCAGCTTTCACAGCATGGAGCTCATAAAGTGCCCCATAAATTGTTCACGAGCTGCTCCTGCTCACCAGGAGAGAAAAGGAAACCATGGCTCAGTTTGCTCTTGTGTGCCACTATGCACAGGAGGAGTTGGGGGAGGGAAATCAGCCTTTATCCTAGCTTTCACCTCAAAGAACAAGCACCACGGGGTAAACGGTGCTGCAGCAAGAGAAGTGTGGCCAGCAGGGCCAGGGAGGGGATTCTCCCCCTCTGCTCAGCTCTGGGGAGACCCCACCTGCAGTACTGCCTCCAGGTCTGGAGCCCCTATTACAAGAGGGATCTGGAGGGGCTGGAAGGTGCCCAGAGAAGGGCCACCAGGATGAGCAGAGGGCTGGAGCTGCTCTGCTGTGAGCACAGACTGAGGGAGTTGGGGTTGTGCAGGCTGGAGAAGAGAAGGCTCCGAGGTGACCTCATTGTGGCCTTCCAGTGTCTGAAGGGGGCTCCAAGAAGGCTGGGGAGGGACTGCTCAGGATCTCAGGGAGTGACAGGACTGGGGGGAATGGAATGAAGCTGGAGGTGGGGAGATTCAGGCTGGAGGTGAGGAGGAAGTTCTTCCCCATGAGAGTGGTGAAGCCCTGGAATGGGTTGTCCAGGGAGGTGGTTGGGGCCCTGTCCCTGGAGGTGTTTAAGCCCAGGCTGGATGAGGCTCTGGGCAGCCTGATCTAGTGTGGGGTGTCCCTGCCCATGGCAGGGGGGTTGGAACTAGCTGATCCTTGTGGTCCCTTCCAACCCTGACTGATACTATGATACTGCTATGAAACCCCCACCCCCAGCCCTGGAGGTGTTTCAAAGAGGCAGGGATGTGCTGCTGAGGGCCATGGCTTAGCACCAGCCTTGGCAGAGTCAGAGAATGGTTGGGCTGGATGAGCCCAAAGGACTTCCCCAACCCAAATGACTCCATGATTGCCTGAAAGAAGGCGGCAAGCAGGATGTGGCTTAGTGGTTAGATGCTTGGACAATTTCACTAGTCCATATAATGACCATAGAATGTTTGGGTTGGAACAGCTCAAAACAGGCTGCAGAGCCCAAGTTACAGAGGCAATAAAAACCCCAGCTTTAAACTACAGCAGTTCTTTTCCTTGGATACTGGAAGCTGCTTGCAGAAGAATGTCATGCTTTCAGGGCATGTTTCCCTGAGCAGCTTTGGGTTGGAAGGGACCTCAAAGATCATCCAGTTCCAAACCCCCTGCCGTGGCCAAGGACACCTTCCCACTAGCCCAGGCTGCTCAAGGCCCAAGACCTTGAACACCTCCAGGGAGGGGACATCCCTGGGCAACCTGTTCCAGAGTCCCACCAGCCTCACTGGAAAGAAATCCTTCCTAATCATGTAGTTCCAGCCCCTGGAAAGTGTGGTCATGAACTGGAGCAGGCTGCCTGTGGAGGTGCTCAAGAAATGTGTGCATATTGCACTTGTGGACATGGTTTAATGGCCTTGGTGGCCTTAGATTGAAGATAAGGCTCAGTGATCTGGGAGGTCTTTTCCAACCAACCAATTCTGTGACTCTGCCCTGGACAATGATTGTAGCAGCTCTGCTATCAGGACAGGCTGAGGGAGCTGGGGCTGTCCAGCCTGGAGAAGAGAAGGCTCCAGGGAGACCTAAGAGCAGCCTGCCAGGACCTGAAGGAGGCTACAAGAAGGCTGCAGGGGAAGTGTTCCCAAAGGCCTGCAGTGACAAGACCAGGGGCAATGGTTTGAAATGAGAGAAGAACAGATCTAGGTTGGCTGTGAGGAACAAGTTCTGCACCATGAGGGTGGTGGAACACTGGAACAGGTTGCCCAGGGAAGGGGTTGGGGCTCCCTCCCTGGAGATATTCAGAGTGGAGCTCTGGGCAACCTGATCTAATTGGGGATGTCCCTGCTGACTGCAGGGGGTTGGCCTGGCTGAGCTTTGGAGGTCCCTTCCAACTCAACCCCCTTCTCTGATGCTGTGACTTCCAGAGCATCGTGGCTAACACTGCAGCATCGCTCCCAGCAAGAGCTCTGCTGTGCTTCTGGCCTCTGCTCAGCCACAGGAGCCTGAGTCACAATAGACAAAAAAAGAACTGCACACTCAGTAAGTGCAGTTAAAAAGCTCTAACAGGGCAGCAGGGTGCTGGCAATGCACATGTCACCAGAACACCCAGGAGTAGCCTTTGAAACCCTTTCAGCTCCAGCCCCACAGCAGCAGTTACGAAAGGAGCACGCCCCTGCAAAGGCAGGAGATTAAAGCAGCCCTGAGCCCAGGGCCAGCACCAGCAGACTGAGAATGCCAACAGTCTTACTGGAAAACAAGCTCAACAATCCTGCTCTGCAAAGGAAAAGAACTTAGAAAAACACTCCAGAGACTTTCAAGGCTCGCCTGGACATGTTCCTGTGAGACTTGCTCCAGGTGGTCCTGCTCTGGCACTGAGGTTGGACCTGATGATCTTCAGAGGTCCTTTCCAACCCCTACCATTGTGTGTGACTGCCAGTCCCAAGCACTGATACAGGCTGGGCAGGGACTGGCTGGAGAGCAGCCCTGCAGAAAAGGCCTTGGGGGTGCTGGGGGAGGAGAAGCTCAGCAGGAGCCAGCAGGGAGCACTTGCAGCCCAGAGAGCCAAGCAGAGCCTGGGCTGCAGCAAGAGAAGTGTGGCCAGCAGGGCCAGGGAGGGGATTCTGCCCCTCTGCTCCACTCTGCTGAGGCCACAGCTGCAGCTCTGGGGCCACTTCTGGAGCCTCTGTGCCAGGAAGGATCTGGAGGGGCTGGAAAGTGTCCAGAGAAGGACCACGAGGAGGAGCAGAGGGCTGGAGCTGCTCTGCTGTGAGCACAGACTGAGGGAGTTGGGGCTGTGCAGGCTGGAGAGGAGAAGGCTCCCAGGAGACCTAACTGTGGCCTAGCAGTATCCAAAGGGGCTACAAGAAAGCTGGGGAGGGACTTTTGAGGGTGTCAGGGAGCGATAGGACTGGGGAGGATGGAGCAGAACTAGAAATGGGGAGATTGAGATTGGCTGTGAGGAAGAAGTTGTTCCCCAGGAGGGTGGTGAGAGCCTGGCACAGGTTGCCCAGGGAGGTGGTGGCAGCCTCCTGCCTGGAGGTGTTTGCAGCCAGGCTGGAGGTGGCTGTGAGCAACCTGCTGCAGTGTGAGGTGTCCCTGCCCATGGCAGGGGGTTGGGACTGGCTGAGCCTGGAGGTCCCTTCCAGCCCTGACAGTTCTGTGATTCTGTGGGGTCACAGAAATGTTTTGGCTGGAAAGCTCTCTGAGACCATTGAGTCCAACAATCAATTCAACACCACCATGGCCACCAACCATGTCCTCAAGTTCCACACCTGGAACACCTCCAGGGCTGGGGACTCCACCACCTCCCTGGGCAGCCTGTGCCAATCCCTGGCCACTCCTGCACCAAAGGTATTTTTCCTCATCTCCCACCTAACCCTCCCCTGGCACAGTTTCACTTCCATTCCAGCTGTGCATGAAGTCTCCATGCTCACACCAGCAATCCACTCTGTAACCATGGAATCATCTAGCTCTGGCCACACTCATGGGAGGAAGGGGAAGGCCTTCATTTAAGTGTTCAAAAGGGCTTGATGGTTCCCATTCCTTACAGCCAGACAAGCAGAACTCACTCTCTGTGTCACTCAAACCAAACAAAAGGCAGCCTACATGCAGAGGACACTGATTTTCCCCTTCTCTGCTGTCTATCTCCACTGAATCAGCAATGGTTCTCACTCTGTAGCTGCTGCAGGGCCTGACTCACAGCAGAACTGAACAGCCTGCTTGCACTGATAGTGAAGGGCATTCAGTCAAAGCTACAGCCACGATCTGGGTCACCCAGTGAACTGGCCCTGCTGAGCTAGTGGTGTTTAATCATCATGGCAGATGTTAAATGGGGGTCTAAGTGCAAGCAGCAGTGCCTGTGTGTGCAGTGAGGACTGCACTGCAAAAGAAGAGCTTGAGCAGATCGAGGGCTCAGACAGGACACAATGCACAGTGAGCTTCATTAGGACCCTGATCTGTAAGAGGGCAGAGGGGCTCTGCAGAGGGACCTTGCCAGGCTGGACAGATGGGCAGAGGCCAACAGGATGGCATTCAACAAATCCAAGTGCCAGGGGCTGCACTTTGGCCACAGCAACCCCAGGCAGAGCTACAGGCTGGGGTCAGAGTGGCTGAGCACAGCCAAACAGAGAGGGACCTGGGGATGGTGGTTGACAGCAGCTGAACATGAGCCAGCAGTGTGCCCAGGGGGCCAAGAAGCATCCTGGCCTGCATCAGGAAGAGTGTGGCCAGCAGGAGCAGGGAAGTCCTTGTGCCCTATGCTCAGCACTGCTTAGGCCACACCTGGAGTCCTGTGTCCAGTTCTGGGCTCCTCAGCTCAAGAAGGACATTGAGAGACTTGAAGGTGTCCAGAGAAGGGCAAGGAGGCTGGGGAGGGGTCTGGAGCACAGCCCTGTGAGGAGAGGCTGAGGGAGCTGGGGTTGCTTAGCCTGGAGAAGAGGAGGCTCAGGGGAGACCTTCTTGCTCTCTGCAACTCCCTGCAGGGAGGTTGTAGCCAGGTGGGGGTTGGGCTCTTCTCCCAGGCAGCCAGCAGCAGAACAAGAGGACACAGTCTCAAGCTGTGCCAGGGGAGGTTTAGGCTGGAGGTGAGGAGAAAGTTCTTCCCAGAGAGAGTTGTTGGCCACTGGAATGTGCTGCCCAGGGAGGTGGTGGAGTCCCCATCCCTGGAGGTGTTCAAGAGGGGATTGGATGTGGCACTTGGAGCCATGGTTTAGTAGTCAGGAGGTGTTGGTGACAGCTTGGACTTGATGATCTTTGAGATCTCTTCCAACCTCATTGATTCTATGATAAGCAAGACGGCTCAGCTGCAGCATAGACAGCAGGCTGAGGGGACAACCCATAGACTCGTAGGATGGTTTGGGTTGGAAGGGACCTCAAAGATCATCCAGTTCCAGTCCCCTGCCATGGCCAAGGACACCTTCCCACTAGCCCAGGTTGCTCAAGGCCCAAGACCTTGAACACTTCCAGGGAGGGGGCATCCCTGGGCAACCTGTTCCAGAGTCTCACCACCCACACTGGAAAGAATTCCTGCCTAATCTCCAGTCTCAGTCTCCTCTCTTCCAGCTCAAATGAATCACCCCTCATCCTAGCACTACAAGCTCTTGTCCAAACAGTCCTTCCCCAGCTTTCCTGCAGCCCCTTTCAGGTACTGGCTGGAGGGAAGGAAGCAGCATGGAAGTGATTCTGCCTCTGCAGGTGGCACTCATGAGGCTGACCCTTAAGAACTGTTTGTTATTCAGGCTGGGATTGAAGGAGAAGCAAAGCAGCAGGACAAGTGTAAAGAAGGATGCAGAGAACACTGAAGGGTCACAGAAAAGATTGTCAGGCTGGAGAAACCAAGAGAATTGTTTGCCCCAGCTCCCAAGATAAAACTGAGCAGCAACCTGGCAAGAGGCAACAGGCACTGGAGGGGGTCATCAACTGATAGGAAAGACACAGCAAGAACCAAAGGCAGGAGCAAGGCACGTTCAAACAAGAAGTAAGATGCACACTGGGGGAAGGAGGAACCCCAGGGAGCAGGGATGTGGAATGAAGCAGGAAATGCTGGGTTACCACAGCTTGCTGACAATAGATCAAGTTCCTGGGATTAGGACAGCAGTAAGGAAGCTGCACATGAAAGGCCTGCAGTGTGCTGAGGAACTGCAGGAACTGCACAAGACAAAAGCAACTCTAAAGCAAGCATGGCAGCTCTGTCTGAAGATGGTGGCAGACAGCAGGCAGCAAATGCTCTTCCAATTAGCAGGCAAATCCAGGGCAGGAAAGGTTTTGCTCATGCATTTCAGATACAGACTGTGCTCATGCAGAGCCTGCAAGCTCAGAAGAGACAAGGGCTGGGAGTGGCAATGACCTTGAGCTGGGAGAGGGGAGGCTGAGAGTGGAGAGGAGGAAGAAACTCTTTCTAGTGAGGCTGGGGAGACACTGGCACAGGTTGCCCTGGGAGGCTGTGGCTGCCTCCTCCCTGGAGGTGTTCAAGGCCAGGCTGGATGAGGCCCTGAGCAAGCTGGGCTGGTGAGAGGTGTCCCTGCCTATGGCAGGGGTTTGGAGTTGATGATCTTTGAGGTCCCTTCCAACCTGAGACATTTTATAGCCTAAATGATCTTTCTAGGACTCTGACTTGCTAGCCAGATGCAAGCTGTCAAAACTATGCCAGAACCTGCTCAAACCTAACCTAAAGCAGGGGGGGGAGTAGCTGCCACAGGCTGTGAACCTGTGGATGGATGCAGCCTGCCCTTTAAAGCAGCACATCACAGGTTTGCTTTTGAGCCAGCACCACCTCCATCTCACTTGCTGAATCAGCAGCTGGTCACCTTAGCCATCTCCACAGCAGATGCTGGATGTGGGGGTCTCTGTCCTGACTTAGAGAGCTGGAGCTGTGAGTTACAGGGATTTCCTCTGCTTCTGCCTCTCCAGTGGGTTTGGTGTTGGTTGCAGTGTCCAGGAGCAGGGACAAAGCCAGGGTTTGTGGCACTTGTGTGACAGCAGCCTCACAAACCACAAAGTGAATGTCACAGGATCACAGGATGTCAGGGGGTGGAAGGGACCCAAAGAGATCATCCAGTCCAACCCCCCCTGCCAGAGCAGGAGCAGAGAATCCAGCACAGGTCACACAGGAACACATCCAGACAGGGCTGGGAAGGCTCCAGAGAAGGAGACTCCACAACCTCTCTGGGCAGCCTGCTCCAGGGCTCTGGGACCCTCACAGTGCAGAAGTTCCTCCTCATGTTCAGGTGGAGCCTCCTGTGCTGCAGCTTACATCCATTGCTCCTAGTCCTATGCCAGGGAGCAAGTGAGCAGAGTCTGTCCCTGTCCCCTCCCTCCTGACCCCCAGCCCTCAGCTATTGATAAACATTGATTAAATCCCCTCTCAGTCTTCTCTGCAGAGGTGAAGCAACAGGTGGAAGGTACTGCACTGAGCCATCCATACCAGCACCACAAAAGAGAGGTTAGCAGGGTTAGGAGCAGCAAATGCTGTGATGATATGGAGAACCTGAAAGCTGTGCTGTGCTAGCAGGTTGCAAATGAAACTGCAGAAGGCTCCAGCAACCCAAGCCAGTTGTGACTAAGCAGCATGTGAGCTTGCTGCCCTGCTGCTGGTACACAGAGCACTCCATCTATCTCCCAGTGCTGCAGCCCTGCAGCATGGATTTCACTGGATTCCAGTTCCAAGAGTGAGTCACTGGTGGGAAAAGAGAGGAAATGGAACAAGAGCTTTGCTCTCTGCAAGAGTGGAGATGGAAACTGCCCCTGAAAAAAAAAGGCATCAAATCACAGAGCTGTCAGGGTTGGAAGGGAGCTCAAGGCCTACCCAGTCCCAACCCCCTGCCATGGGCAGGGACACCTCACACTGCAGCAGGTTGCTCGCAGCCACCTCCAGCCTGGCTGCAAACACCTCCAGGCAGGAGGCTGCCACCACCTCCCTGGGCAACCTGTGCCAGGCTCTCACCACCCTCCTGGGGAACAACTTCTTCCTCACAGCCAATCTCAATCTCCCCATTTCTAGTTTTGCTCCATCCCCCTCAGTCCTATCACTCCCTGATACCCTACAAAGTCCCTGCCCAGCTTTCCTGTAGTCCCCTTCAGATCCTGGAAGGCCACAACTAGGTCTCCTCAGAGCCTTCTCTTCTCCAGGAGACCTGATTGCTTACTACTGGGTTTCTTCTTGGCTTAGGATGCAAACTACTGAGGCTTCAGATTAAACTCAGCAACTGTTTGAGCAGAGAGTAGGGCAGGTCATTGTGGTAAGGCAAGAGTAAACCCTCTTGTTTGGGTGACTTGTAATGTGGTCAGCATATGAAAATGTCCTATCCTGTGGGGACCTCAGAGCAGCAGCCTTTGTCATTTTCCCATGCTCAGAGGTCATCTATCATCTGGTTTCTTTCTCAGGGAGATCAAACAATGAGGCCACAGCTGCCTGTAGAAAGCACCAAGTATTTTATGCCCCTCACTTGTCCCCATCCCCACACAGATGGTACCACTGCTAAGCTACCAGAGCCCATACTTACACAGAGAAAAATGAGTACCTTGGTTTGTGCAGCCTGACACAGCAACCCACAAAAAAGGGCACCTCTCTACAACAAGCCCAGCCTAGGGTGTCAATGTTAGGGGTTGGAAGGGACCTGGAAAGCTCATCCAGCCCAACCCCCCTGCCACAGCAGGGTCACCTAGAGCAGGTCACACAGGAACACATCCAGGTGGGGTTGGAAAGTCTCCAGAGCAGGAGACTCCACAACCTCTCTGGGCAGCCTGCTCCAGGTTCCAGCACCCTCACAGGGAAAGAATTTTTCCTCTGGTCCTAGACTCTATGAAAAGTCAGAGCCCTTCTTCAGAAGTCATTAGCAGCATGAAGAGCCAGCAGTGGATGATGACAACGAGGCACTGGCTTGGGAAGCTTCAGTTAGGCCACACCTTGAGTCCTGTGTCCAGTTCTGGGCCCCTCAGTTCAGGAAGGAGGTTGAGTTGCTGGAAGGTGCCCAAAGAAGGGCAACAAAGCTGGGGAGGGGTCTGGAGCACAGCCCTGTGAGGAGAGGCTGAGGGAGCTGGGGTTGCTTAGCCTGCAGAAGAGGAGGCTCAGGGGAGACCTTCTTGCTGCCTACAACTACCTGGTCTCTTCTCCCAGGCACCCAGCACCAAAACAAGAGGACACAGTCTCAAGCTGTGCCAGTGGAGGTTTAGGCTGGAGGTTAGGAAGAAGTTCTACACAGAGAGAGAGATTGCCCATTGGAATGTGCTGCCTGGGGAGGTGATGCAGTCACCATCACTGGAGATGTTTAGGAGGAGACTGGATGGGGTGCTTGGTGCCATGGTTTAGTTGATTAGGTGGAGTTGGATGATAGGTTGGACATGATGATCTCTGAGGTCTCTTCCAACCTGGTTTATTCTATTCTATTCTATTCAAAACTCAAACTGCTCTTCAGATGAAAGTTGAAGAGGTGCACTTGAAGTGTCAGCCAAGGAGCAGAGGCTGGCTGCCGGTGAGCAAGCAGTGACTCACTGGGAGCAGGCACGGGAGGCTGTGACTCACACCACAACCTGCTGCAGCACCACAGGGAGAGCACTGAACAGCACCTCCCAGGCAGGACAAAGGTATGCAGAGAAAAGCAAAGCCAGCCTCCAGCAGCCACCCCTTCTAATATCATTCAGCTACTACCTGGCTTGCATTTGAGGCTCCTGAAAATGCTCAGTGGCAGAAGCTTCTCTGCCTCATGCCCTGGGGGCCTTGAGTGATACGGTTGGCCCCATGAGTGAGCCCCAAACTGCCCCACAACCACGACATGCAGAGATACTCTGCAGGCAGTCACTTGAGGGTGTGCTGCAGCCTATTCACAGTATCACAGTATCACAGTATAACTAAGGTTGGAAGAGACTCCAAGGATCATCAAGTCCAACCTGTTCCAACAGACCTCACAACTAGACCATGGCACCAAGTGCCACATCCAATCTCCCCTTGAACACCTCCAGGGACGGCGACTCCACCACCTCCCTGGGCAGCACATCCCAATGACGAACGACTCGCTCAGTGAAGAACTTTTTCCTCACCTCGAGTCTAAACCTCCCCTGGCACAGCTTGAGACTGTGTCCCCTTGTTCTGGTGCTGCTTGCCTGGGAGAAGAGACCAACCCCCACCTGGCTACAACCACCTTTCAGGTAGTTGTAGAGGGCAATGAGGTCACCTCTGATCCTTCTCTTCTGCAGGCTAAGCAACCCCAGCTCCCTCAGCCTCTCCTCACAGGGCTGTGCTCAAGGCCTCTCCCCAGCCTTGTTGCCCTTCTCTGGACACCTTCAAGTGTCTCAATGCCCTTCCTAAACTGAGGGGCCCAGAACTGGACACAGGACTCAAGGTGTGGCCTAACCAATGCAGAGTCCAGGGGCACAATGACCTCCCTGCTCCTGCTGGCCACACTGTTCCTAATACAGGCCAGGATGCCATTGGCCCTCTTGGGCACCTGGGCACACTGCTGGCTCATGTTTAGGCGGGTGTCAATCAGCACCCCCAGGTCCCTCTCTGCCTGGCTGCTCTCAGCCACTCTGACCCCAGCCTGTAGCTCTGCCTGGGGTTGCCGTGGCCAAAGTGCAGCCCCTGGCACTTGGACTTATTAAATGCCATCCCATTGGACTCTGCCCATCTGTCCAGTCGGTCAAGGTCCCTCTGCAGAGCCTTTCCACCCTCTAACTGACTAACATCTGTTCCCAACTTGGTGTCATCTGCAAACTCACTTCCTCAGCCACTGGATGCTCCACACATGGACTGTGACCACATTTGTAAACTATTTCCTGCAGATGCTACAGACATGCACATCTTGTCTATAGGCAACACACACAGACTGAGCACTCTGCAGGGAGAGAAATGATTTGGCTGGAAAAGACCTTCAAGATCACCCAATTACAGAATCAGCCAGGTTGGAAAAGGCCTCAGAGATCATCAAGTCCAACCTGTCAACTAATACCTAACACCTCCTGACAACTAAACCACGGCTCCAAGTGCCACAGCCAAGCCTTTCTTGAACACCTCCAGGGATGGGGACTCCACCACCTCCCTGGGCAGCACATTCTAATAGCTAACAACACTCTCTGGGAAGAACTTTCTCCTCACTTCCAGCATAAACCTCCCCTGGCACAGTTTGAGGCTGTGTTCTGGTGCTGGGACCAACCCCCACCTGGCTACAACCTCCCTGCAGGGAGTTGCAGAGAGCAAGAAGGTCTCCCCTGAGCCTCCTCTTCTGCAGGCTAAGCAACCCCAGCTCCCTCAGCCTCTCCTCACAGGGCTGTGCTCCAGACCCCTCCCCAGCCTCCTTGCCCTTCTCTGGACACCTTCAAGTCTCTCAATGTCCTTCTTGACCTGAGGAGCCCAGAACTGGACACAGGACTCAAGGTGTGGCCGAAGCAGTGCTGAGCACAGGGCACAAGGACTTCCCTGCTCCTGCTGGCCACACTCTTCCTGATGCAGGCCAGGATGCCACTGGCCCTCCTGGCTGCCTGGGCACACTGCTGGCTCCCGTTCAGCTGCTGTCAACCACTACCCCCAGGTCCCTTTCTGCCTGGCTGCTCTCCAGTCTAACCCCTCTCTAACTCTGCCAAGGCTCTACTCATGTCTCTCAGCACCACATCTCTGCCTCTTTGAAACACCACCAGGGATGGAGAGCCAACCACTTCCCTGGGCAGCCTGTTCTAGTGGATGAGAATCCAGAGAGGTTATAATCTGTGGAGGACTCTGAATGGTATTTTGTGAGGAAAAACTTCTTCCCAGCAAGAGCTCTCAGGCCCTGTCCCAGGCTGCCCAGGGAGGTGCTGCAGTGGCCAGCCCTGGAGGGGTTTCAGCGCTGCATGGATGTGGTGCTGAGGGACGTGGGTTAATGGCAGTGGCTCAGCAGCAGGGGTTGTGAGCTCTAGGTGAGTGCTTGGACTTGATCTCCAAGGCCTCTTACAACTTCAGCAGTGATTCTGTGGTTCCCTGACTGCCCACAAAGCCACATGAGAAATGACCAATACCTGCAATGCCAACATGTGGCTGGCAAACAAGCCACAGGCCCTTCAGTCCTTTCTGCCACTGCAGATGGGGTCAAGTTCCCCAGCAAGAAATCTAAAGGGCACTGGAATTCTGTGCTTAAGAGGGAGGATTTCACCTGGATGAGTGTGACAGATCTACAGGGTCCTGGACTGAACCCTCTCAGATTCATTCCTAGTTTCCACAGTTCATGTAATGACAAATGGTTTCATGCAAAAAAATGAGAAGAAATTGTTTAAAAGTGGCCTTCCAGTACCTGAAGGGAGCTGCAGGAGAGCTGGATAGGGACTTCTGACAAGGACCTCTAGGGACAGGATGAGGGGCAATGGCTTTGAGCTGGAAGAGGGCAGATTTAGGCTGGAGATGAGGAAGATATTCTTGAATGAGAGAGAGGGTGGTGAGACACTGGCACAAGTTGCCCATGGAGGCTGTGGCTGCCTCCTCCCTGGAGGTGTTCAAGGCCAGGCTGGATGAGGCCTTGAGCAAGCTGGGCTGGTGGGAGGTGTCCCTGCCCATGGCAGAGGGGTTGGAGCTGGCTGATCTTTTGGGGTCCCTTCTAACCCAAACCATTCTATTAGCGCACGAAAAGCTTCTGCATGGACATCCTACAGCAAAGGAGATGACCCCAAAAAGCAAGCAGCATGCAGCCAAGAGGGCATCAATGGATTAAAACTGGGAAGTGAGAAAATTGAAGCAATACAGACAAAAAAACCCAACCAACCAGCTATTAAAACTGACTTTGGTGCTGGCCTATCTGCCTTTGTGATTCCTCTAAGGAAGCTCTTGGATAACCACTTCAGGTACACCACAGAGCTCACTCACAACCAACAGCCACACTAGATGAAGCTGTTCCTTTAACCACTACTTTAAAATCAAATGTGCAATAAATTCCCCTGGCTGGCAGCTCTGATGCCCTTCTGTTCATCACCACTGCCAAGGCAATATTCCTCAACTGTCAAACTTGGAAGGAATCCCACTGAGGCTGCTCTAGACTTAGCCCAGTGAACCAGAGGGAAGGGAAGCCTTTCCCAAAGGAAAGGTCACAGCCTCACTGTGCCTTGAAAGGGGAAACAAAAAAGCAAAACAAATAGAAAAGTACAGAATGAAGCAGGTTGGGAAAGGCCTCTGAGATCATCAAGTCCAACCTCTCACCCAGCACCATCTGATCAACTAAACCATGGCACCAAGGGCCTCAGCCAGGCTCTTCCTAAACACCTCCAGGGATGGGGACTCCACCACCTCCCTAGGCAGCACATTCCAGTGGTCAATCTCTCTCTCTGGGAAGAACTTCTTCCTAACATCAAGCAGCTCAACAAACTATTAGATCAGTAAAATCCTGAAGCCTTAGGAAGCAAGACTTCCTGTATGCCTGAAGGAAAAATGAATGGTTAGGAAGTCTAGTCCTCCCTAGGATGCCACTTTCACAGCATCACAGAATCACCAAGGTTGGAAGAGAAATCAAAGATCATCGAGTCCAAGCTGTCACCACAGACCTCATGACTAAACCATGGCACCAAGTGCCACATCCAATCCCCTCTTGAACACCTCCAGGGATGGGGACTCCACCACCTCCACTTTGCTTGGAGCACAGCCATGGTATTACTTCTCCCAGGAGGTACCAGAGCCATGCTTGCCCAGGCCTGCAAAGCCCTCTCTAACATGTAGTAATTGCAATGCCTGTGAAAAAAACACAACCATAATTCAGCACAAATTATAGAATGGTTTGGGTTGGAAGGGACCCCAAAGATCAGCCAGCTCCAAGCCCCTGCCATGTGCAGGGACACCTCCCACCAGCCCAGCTTGCTCAAGGCCTCATCCACCTCCAAAAATGAGGAATCCACAGCCTCCCTGGGCAACCTGTGCCAGTGTCTCATCAGCCTCACTGGAAACAATTTCTTCCTCATCTCCAGTCTCAGTCTCCCATCTTCCAGCTCAAAGCCACTGTTCCTCATCCTGTCTCTCCCAGCCCTTGTCAAAAGTCCCTCCCCAGCTCTTCTGGAGCCCCTTCATGTACTGGAAGAATGCTCTAAGGTCTCCTGGAGCCTTCTCCTCTCCAGCCTCAAAAGCCCCAACTCTCTCAGCCTGTCCCCATAGAAGAGGTTCTCCATCCCTCTGAGCATCTTTGCAGCCTTCTCTGAACCCTCTTCAACAGTTCCTGGATGCAATGCTGCAAGTGGGATCTCACCAGGGCAGAGGGGCAGAATTACCTCTTTTGACCTGCTGGTCACACTGCTTTTGATGCAGCCCAGGACAAGCTTTCCAAAAGGGCTGTTTCACAGGATCATAGAGTTGTCAGGGTTGGAAGGGACCTCAAGGAGCATCCAGTTCCAACCTCCCTGCCATGGGCAGGGACACCTCACACTGCAGCAGGTTGCTCACAGCCACCTCCAGCCTGGCTGCAAACACCTCCAGGCAGGAGGCTTCCACCACCTCCCTGGGCAACCTGTGCCAGGCTCTCACCACCCTCCTGGGGAACAACTTCTTCCTCACAGCCAATCTCAATCTCCCCATTTCTAGCTTTGCTCCATCCCCCCCAGTCCTATCCCTCCCTGACACCCTCCAAAGTCCCTCCCCAGCTTTCTTGAGGCTGGCACTGCCCTGCCTTTGCACTATGTTGATCCTTGGCAAAAATCACAGAGTTTTCAAGCTGGCAGAGAGCTGCTAACCCAGATGCTGAAAGCTGTTCTTACTGTGGTATTTTTAAACAGGCAAAGGAAGCTCCAACTCCACAGCAGCAATAAAGCACAGAAGCTGGGAAGGCAGGACTGGTACACTGCACACTGTGCAGAGCAGAATGGAAGACTGCATCTCCAGAAGGTAGTTCAGAACTGCACAGCTTTGGCTGTCTCCTCTGTTATTACCATGCAGCGCTGTACCATCTTGGGAATGGTGAGGAAGGAGGGAAGTAGTTAGGGAAATGGCAAACAAAAAACCCCAGTCCCACAGGAATGTTGCTTTTGTTTGTTTCCATTTCAAAAGCCCAAACAATAACAAGTGCTCACTCCCCTCCCTCCCTTCCCCCATCAACACAATATTCCCAACCTCTCCTACTCCAGAAGGGGGAATGCACTGGGGAGCCAGAGCAGGAGGGAGCAGATGGACCAGGACCACAGAATGGTAGGGGCTGGAAGGGATTTCCAGAGATCATCAAGTCCACTCCCCCTGCCAAGGCAGGATCACCTAGGGCAGGTGAACACAGGAGTATGTCCAGGAGGGTTCTGAATGTCTCCAGAGATGGAAACTCCACTACCTCTCTGGGCAGCCTGCTCCAGGACTCCAGCACCCTTCAATTAAAGAATTTCTTCCTCATGTATAGATGGAATTTCTTATGTTTAAGTTTCTGCTCCTTACCCCTTGTCCTGTCACAGGGCACCACTGAAAAGAAGCCTGGTGCCATCCTCCTGACACCCACCCT
This sequence comes from Dryobates pubescens, assembly GCF_014839835.1. Lineage (NCBI taxonomy): Eukaryota > Metazoa > Chordata > Aves > Piciformes > Picidae > Dryobates > Dryobates pubescens. The sequence continues at coordinate 2,233,376 of NC_071639.1, read as the reverse complement.
GATCAGCATTGATGAGATCCCCCTCAGTCTGCTCTTGTACTGACTATAAAGCCCCAATTCTCTCAGCCTCTCCTCACAAGAGAGATGTTCCAGTGCCCTCAGCATCTTTGTAGCCATCTGCTGTACCCTCACCAGCAGTTCCCTGTCCTTCTTGAACTGGAGAGCCCAGAACTGGACACACTATTCCAGATGTGGCCTCAACAGGGCAGAGCAGAGGGGAAGAACCTCCCTCAACCTGCTGGCCACACTCCTACTGATGCACCCCAGGATGCCATTGGCCTTCTTGGCCACAAAGGCAATTGCTGCCTCATTGCTATCCTGTTGTCCCCCAGGACAAGAAGATACTGATTAATGAAGAGAGGGGAGACAGAACTGGAGCCCAGAGTTAAGAGTGGCACAGCAGAAAGGCAGAGAAGTATCCTTCAGGATCTGAGTTCAAGGAGCTAAATGGGCAAATGTGCAGAGCCTGGAAAGCAGCAGCAGTGCTGGGGTGGAACTGAGGCCAAGCCACCCTGGGGATCTGCTGTGGTGTGCAGCTTTAATGTGCACATTGATATGCTATAATTAAAGAAAGGAGACTGGTTTTCACACTCCTTCCCCCTTGCACTCCCTTCACCTCTCATCAGCACAGCTTGTGGAGGATCACCATTACTCACATAGCAATGGCTCAAGTTTACCCAGGAAGCTGTCCCCAGCAGCAGCTGCAGAGGAGTGGGAACCTGATGAGATCACTGCTCCTAACAGCATGGCTTTAGCACAGGAGACACGTTTCTAGGACACAGAGGGGCCCTCCCGACTGTGCTCATGCATCTGGGGGCCTCTGGGGGCTAAGAGCCACTGCAGCTTAGAGCCATGTATCCAGGCAGCCCTGCACTGAAAGGGAGAAGTGGCCCCTTTCAGATACACAGGTCCGTATTCAGAAGGCATCCCAAGGAGCAGGGAGAGTGGTGCTCATCTAGGAGTTTGAGGAGAGGGGCAAAACCACCCCAAACAATAGCAGGGAAGGTGGTGGATCTTCTGCTTTCTTGCCAACAAATGCCCTCATGTTGCATTCAAGAGTAACCAGCTGGATCTGCAGTGCTCTTAGCCATGGAGCTAAGGTGACACCTGGACTTAAAGCCTGGATGATAAGCAACATTACCGAGGGAGAAGAAGTACCTCAAGAAAAAGAGGGGCATGGCTCTGTGGTTCCAGCACAAGGGAGGCTGCATTTCAGTTCAGGTCTTGCCTTTGCTACAGGCTCCCGGTCTGACAGGTATCTTCCATCCAGGGTGACACACTGCACTTCCTTTTATCTTCTGCTAATCAGACTCTAATCTCTCTGATCAGACACAGGCTTCCTACAGACCCATGGAAACAAGTGTGCCACTTTCACTGCCTTCCCAGTTTCAGCAGGCTTCTCAGCATTCATCACTCTCCTTTTTATCAGTGGGACATTTGTTGGCAGTTTCAGCAAGGAAAAGACGAGGCTGAATGGGCCATAAAGACAGAACTCTCCTCTCCACACAGCAGTCTCCCTGGTCATGGCTACGGATAAGCCAGCAGTGCCTCTGTTAAACTGAGCAGCCTGAGAGGGGATCTTGCCAATGCTGATCAATACCTAAAGGGTGGAGGTCTCGAGGCTGGGGCTGGGCTCTTCTCAGTGGAGCCCAGTGATAGGACAAGGGGCAATAGGTACAAACTGGAACACAGGAGGTTTCACCTGAACTTAAGGAGGCACAGGCGGTGGAGTCACCATCACTGGAGGTGTTTAAAAAGAGCCTGGATGAGGCTCCTGGTGCCATGGTTTAGTTGATTAGATGGTGCTGGGTGATAGGTTGGACTTGATGATCTTGAAGGTCTTTTCCAACCTGGTTAACCTTGTAGGGCACTGAGAGCTCCACAGCCTTCACAGGAGTGGGCTGCTTTGTCCATCTCTTAAGGAAAACGACAAATGCTCTACAAAGTTTACCTTGTCACTACCTGCACCTTCCTTCTGCTTATCACAGTAAAACAATAAGAATAATGCAAAGTACAAAGCAGTGAAACACAGAGGTGATATGCAAACCATAGAACCTTAGAGCTGGAAAAGCCTCTAAGATCATCCAGTCCAAAAATTAACCCAGCCCCACCATGGCCACGAAACCATGTCCCCAGGTGCCATGGCCACAGGTCTCTTGAACACCTCCAGGGATGGGGATTCCACCACCTCCCTGGGCAGCCTCTGCCCATCCCTGACCACTCTGGCAGCAAAGAAATTTTTCCTCATCTCCAACTTAAACCTACCCTGGGGCAACCCGAGGCTGTTTCTTCTTGTCCTAACACTTGTTACTAGGGAGAAGGGACCAACCCCTGTCTCAATACCACCTCCTTTCAGGGAGCTGCAGAGAGTAATGAGGTCTCCCTCAGCCTCCTCTTCTCCACACTCAACACCCCCAGCTCCCTCAGCTGCTCCTCCCCAGCCCTGTTCTCCAGACCCTTCCCCAGCTCCATTGCCCTTCTCTGGACACGCTCCAGCCTCTCAATGTCCTTATAGAGAGAGAAACTCAACCGCCCCACCTGAGGCCTGAGGGGTCGGTCCAGCTGCCGCCGAAGCCAGCGGGCAGCACCCACCCCCCGCAGCCTGCCGCCCCTCCCGGCGCTCAGCCCGGCACCGAGGAGCACGCCGCGGGGCTCGCCGCACGCCGCGGGGCTCGCCCCCGGCCACCAACACCTCCACACCAGCCGGCGCCCGGCGCTGCCGCTCGCCCCTCGGCAGCCCCGCAAACACCTGGGCTTGGCACCGGAGGAAGAGGAGGGAAAAACCTCCAGGAAAGCTCTTCCGAGAGGACGCGGACCAAAGCGCAGCGAGGGGAAAAGCGCAGGGTCCCCCGGGGCCGCACAAACACCTTCTCCCCGAGCAAACAAACACTTTCTCCCCGCGCAACAGTTTCCCCAGCAGCCGGCTCCGCTCCTCCTCCTCGGCGGCACAGCCCCGGCTCGGCGCCCTCCCCCGCCGCACCTGCCGAGCCCAGCCGGGCAGTGCCCGCCGCCGCCCCGGCCTGCCCTTGCCCCGCACTCACCCTCCGGGGCCGTCGCCGCCGCCGCTGGGGTGGTAGGCGGTGAGGACCACGCCGCGGGAGCCGGATCGCCAGTTCATGGCGTGCGCCGCCGCATCCCTTCTGGCTACGCTGAGCGGGGCGGCCCCGGCCCCTGCCCGGCGCGGCCAAGCCCAGCCCAGCCTCCCGGCACGGCGGGGCAGGGCCGGGTGACGGCAGCGCTTCCTGCGGCCCGCCGCCGCCGTGCCCCTGCGCCCGCCCCCGACACGGCCGCCCGCGCCCGGCGGCGCACACAGCTCGCGGCTCCCGGCCGCCTGCGGGGGGCTCGGCCCGGGCTGGGCTCCGCTCCGGCCATACCCCGGGAGCTGCTGCAGAGCAGCACTGCCTCGGCCAGGCCGCGGTTCGGCTTGAGCTTCGGAAACGCTGAGTGCAACGGAGCAAAGCTGGGGCAGTGCCAGCCCACAGCGAGCTGCAGGTGCTGCTGCCACACCGGCCTGAGGAGGAGAATAAGCAATGTGCCCATGAAGAGCTGAGTGCAATGGAGCAAAGCTGGGGCAGTGCCAGCACACAGCGAGCTGCAGGTGCTGCTGCCACACCGGCCTGAGGAGGAGAATAAGCAATGTGCCCATGAAGAGCTGAGTGCAACGGAGCAAAGCTGGGGCAGTGCCAGCCCACAGCAAGCTGCAGGTGCTGCTGCCACACCGGCCTGAGGAGGAGAATAAGCAATGTGCCCATGAAGAGCTGAGTGCAATGGAGCAAAGCTGGGGCAGTGCCAGCCCACAGCGAGCTGCAGGTGCTGCTGCCACACCGGCCTGAGGAGGAGAATAAGCAATGTGCCCATGAAGAGCTGAGTGCAACGGAGCAAAGCTGGGGCAGTGCCAGCCCACAGCGAGCTGCAGGTGCTGCTGCCACACCGGCCTGAGGAGGAGAATAAGCAATGTGCCCATGAAGAGCTGAGTGCAACGGAGCAAAGCTGGGGCAGTGCCAGCCCACAGCAAGCTGCAGGTGCTGCTGCCACACCGGCCTGAGGAGGAGAATAAGCAATGTGCCCATGAAGAGCTGAGTGCAATGGAGCAACGCTGGGGCAGTGCCAGCCCACAGCGAGCTGCAGGTGCTGCTGCCACACCAGCCTGAGGAGGAGAATAAGCAATGTGCCCATGAAGAGCTGAGTGCAATGGAGCAAAGCTGGGGCAGAGCCAGCCCACAGCGAGCTGCAGGTGCTGCTGCCACACCAGCCTGAGGAGGAGAATAAGCAATGTGCCCATGAAGAGCTGAGTGCAATGGAGCAAAGCTGGGGCAGTGCCAGCACACAGCGAGCTGCAGGTGCTGCTGCCACACCAGCCTGAGGAGGAGAATAAGGAATGTGCTCAGTGTTTGCTTTGTACCTTGGCCTGTTCATGGGGAAAAAATGCTTGTTAGTATTTTTAATGCCAAGCTCTCGCTATAAAGAGCAGGTGAGGGCAGCAGGCAAGGGCACAAGGTGTCAGAGCTCCTGCCACCAAGCTCCAAGGTCATCCTCTGCCAGCCAGCAGCAGCTGGATGTTAGGAAGAAGTTCTTCACAGAGAGAGAGACTGGCCATTGGAATGTGCTGCCCAGGGAGGTGGTGGAGTCACCATCACTGGAGGTGTTTAGGAAGAGACTGGATGGTGTGCTTGGTGCCATGGTTTAGTTGATCAGATGGTGCTGGGTGATAGGTTGGACTTGATGATCTCAAAGGTCTTTTCCGACCTGGTCTATTCTACTCTACTCTACTCTTGGGGTGCCCTTTCCAGCAGGGACAGACCACTGCTGTGCCTCACACAAACTCTCAGGAGGTGGTCTTAGCTCTGCACTGGTTGGCAGGATCTGCATCACAGTGCTCAAACCTGCTTTTTTCATTCACTGCAACTACAGCCCCTGCCCTGAAAGGGTTCTCAGACCCTGGCCCAGGCTTCCCAAGGAGGTGGCTGAATCTCCACACCTGGAGGTGTTTCAAAGAGGCAGAGATGTGGTGCTGAAGGATGTGGCTTAGCACCACACTTGGTAGAGTTAGAGAATGGTTGGGCTAGATGACCTTAAAGGTCTTTTACAACTGAAGTGATTCTGTGTGTCTGTAACATGGACCTGTAAGTGCACACACACTGCTTAGGGGTCTGGACACGTTCCTGTGTGACCTGCCCTAGGTGTTCCTGCTTTGGCAGGGGGGTTGGACTCCCTGAGCTCTGGAGGTCCCTTCCAACTCCTACCATTCTGTGATTCTGTGATAAGCTTTGCCAAATTATCATCACTGTGACTTCAGCATGAGTGTGTCTTGCATTTCCTTTTCCCCTTTAAAACAAAAAGAATTGTGCAACTGCTCTGCTTGCAGTGGAAGAGCTGAGAAGTTCAGCAGCAGGCTGTGAGCTGCCTTCACTTACTTGAACCCCTGAGATGCCTTCACTTATTTAAACCCCTGGTACAGCTAAACTGGGCAGCTGCATGTGGTCCTGGACCCACCAGGTGTTCTGCACAGCTGCTCTCCAGCACACAGCTACCAAGCACAGAAACCTCCACCGAGGTTCGCTGAGAAGTTGATCCCAGCAGAGAAGCAAACAGGAAGAACTTTCCCTCGTGTGTGAGCAAGGTCAGTTTGTCCTTCAGACTCCTTGAAGCTTGCAGCTGCAGACTTTCCAGAGCTCACAGGTGATAGCCAGACATGGCTGAATTTTGTCATTGACTTAAGCTGATAACTTCACCCAGGAGGTTTCCTTTGAAAGGGGTGGCCTTCAACACAGTGCCAAGCAGGACATCCCCCACTCCTTTAGAAAGGGCAATGTCACCCTGTTAGAGAACAGTCCCAGCATTACAAGCCTGTCACCCTGTTTGATAACACCCTGTCACTCTGTTTGAGAACATCCTGTCACCCTGTTTGATAACACCCTGTCACTCTGTTTGAGAACATCCTGTCACCCTGTTTGATAACACCCTGTCACTGTTTGAGAACACCCTGACACCCTGTTCGAGAACAGTCCCGGCATTACAAGCACAGGAAAGCTTGGCTGCTGTTCAGCAGGCCAAGCATCACACACCTAGCCCCTTCTTACACCACTGAAGGTCAACTGCTGCCTTAGCTTTAAGTCATAGAATCATAGAATCAACGAGGTTGGAAGAGACCTCAGAGATCATCGAGTCCAACCTGTCACCCAACACCTCATGACTACTAGGACCATGGCACCAAGTGCCACATCCAATCCCCTCTTGAACACCTCCAGGGATGGGGACTCCACCACCTCCCTGGGCAGCACATTCCAGTGGCTAACAACTCTCTCTGGGAAGAACTTTCTCCTCACCTCCAGCCTAAACCTCCCCTGGCACAGCTTGAGACTGTGTCTTCTTGTTCTGCTGCTGGGTGCCTGGGAGAAGAGACCAACCCCCACCTGGCTACAGCCTCCCTTCAGGGAGTTGCAGAGAGCAAGAAGGTCTCCCCTGAGCCTCCTCTTCTGCAGGCTAAGCAACCCCAGCTCCCTCAGCCTCTCCTCACAGGGCTGTGCTCCAGACCCCTCCCCAGCCTCCTTGCCCTTCTCTGGACACCTTCAAGTCTCTCAATGTCCTTCTGAAACTGAGGGGCCCAGAACTGGCCACAGGACTCAAGGTGTGGCCTAAGCTAGTGCTGAGCACAGGGCACAAGGACTTCCCTGCTCCTGCTGGCCACACTCTTCCTGATGCAGGCCAGGATGCCCTTGGCCTTCTTGGCCACCTGGGCACACTGCTGGCTCCTGTTCAGCTGCTGTCAAACAGAAATCACAGTAGCCTGATACAGAATCACAGCATTGTTTTGGTTGGAAAAGACCTTTAAGATCATCCAGTCCAATCATCATCCCAACACCACCACAGCCACTAAACCATGGCCCACAGTGCCATGGCAACAGGTTTCTGCAACACCTCCAGGCATGGGGACTCCACCACCTCCCTGGGCAGCCTCTGCCAATCCCTGACCACTCTGGCAGCAAAGAAAATTTTCCTGATCTCCAACCTACCCCTCCCCTGGCACAATTTCAGGCCATTTCCTCGCCTTCCATCACCTGAGACTAGAGAGAAGAGCCCAACCCCCGCCTCACTGCCATCTCCTTTCAGGGATTTACAGAGACCAAGGTGGTCTCCCCTCAGGCTGTGTCCAAAAGGCAAGAACTGCCCAAACCTCTGCCATAAACACAGTGAGGAGACTCACCTGGTGTCACTGCTCACTTCAGGAGCACAGCAGCCTGAGCTGAGCTAACAGCCTCTCAGTGTGTGCCAGGACAACAATCTGCTGGTGCCTGCAGCTCCCTCTTTGAGTGCTCCCCTGATTAACTGTCCCACAGCCAGTGCAGAATGCAAATCAATATTTGCTAAAGGTCTCAACCTTTTCCTTTTAAACTAAACCAAGCAAACTACACATGGAAACACCAGGGGCCTTAGGACCTGGCCATGCCTCTGACTTAACCTAACTCACTGCATGCCAAATGCTCCCCTGAGTTATGAAACTCCTTTCAAGAACAGCTGGAAAATAGCAGAGAGAAAAGTAAAACCATCCAAAGCATTCTGTGTTTGATGAGTTGTTTCCCAAAGGGGTTGGTGCTGGGACCAGCACTATTCATCAACATCCTGGCTGAGGGCACAGAGAGCACTGGCAACAGGTTTGCTGATGGCACCAAACTGGGAGCAGTGGCTGACAGCCCCTCAGGCTGGGCCACCATTCAGCCAGACCTAGACAGGCTGGAGAGCTGAGCAGGGAGGGACTGAATGAAACCCAACAAGGACAAGGGTAGAGTCCTGCATCTGGGGAAGAACAACCTCAGGGAGCAGTACAGGCTGGGGGCTGAGCTGTTGGAGAGCAGCTCTGCAGAAAAGGACCTGGGAGTGCTGGTGGACAACAGGATGGCCATGAGCCAGCAATGTGCCCTGGTGGCCAAGAAGGCCAAGGGCATCCTGGGGTGGATTAGAAAGGGAGTGCTTAGTGGTTTGAGGAAGGTTCTCCTCCCCCTCTCCTCTGCCCTGGGGAGGCCACATCTGGAATATTGTGTCCAGTTCTGGGCCCCTCATGTCAAGAAAGACCTCAGGGAACTGCTTGAAAGAGTCCATCCCAGAGGCACAGAGCTGCTGCAGGCAGTGGAACGTCTCCTGTGAGGCCAGGCTGAGGCAGCTGGGGCTTGGAGCTGGGAGCAGAGCAGCCTGAGGGGTGCCCTCATGGCTGGGGATAAAGATGTGCAGGGCTGGAGCCAGGCTCTGCCCAGGGATGGCCAAGAACAGCACAAGGGGCACTGGGGGCAAGCTGGAGCAGAGGAGGTGCCAGGGGAACAGGAGGGAAAACTTTGTGACTGTGAGGGTGCTGGAGCCTGGAGCAGGCTGCCCAGAGAGGTTGTGGAGTCTCCTGCTCTGGAGACTTTCCAACCCCACCAGGATGTGTTCCTGGGTGAGCTGCCCTGGGTGACCCTGCTCTGGCAGGAATCAATCTCTTGAGGTCCCTTCCAACCCCTAACAGTCTGTGGTTCTGTGAAAGCCCTTTGCACCAAACTAAATGTACAGCAGGGGCTATGGGGACAAAAATATAACTCCTTTTTCTTTGATGCACTGTAATTAAGGCACAACCTTGCATGCTGCCCTGCTGCTGGAAAGGAAAGAAGCAGAAAAAAGATGTACCCAGTGTGGTTACCAGGGACTGCCCAGAGGGCATTTACAGCATGTGGAGAAGAGGAAGAAGCTGCCTTGTTCCTAGGGAGGGGGTGGATCAGGAGGGAGGTTGCACCACTCAGCTGGAGGGCAAGCCAGCTTTGGAAAGTGTGGCACAAAGGGGGTGGAAAAAGGAGCTAGAATGAAGTAAATTCAATTAAGAAATCAAATGGGATTTAAACTGCTGATAAACCAACCAGAGATATTTATACCCTTCTTAAACCTGTCTTTAATAAGACAAGGGCCAATGGTTTGAAGCTGGAGCAGGGCAGAGTTAGGTTGGATATCAGGAAGAAGTTCTTCACGAGGGTGGTGAGACACTGGAACAGGCTGCCCAGGGACATGGTTGGAATCCCATTCCTGAAGGCATTCAAGGTCAAACTTGATGGTGCCCTGAGCAACCTGAACTAGTTGGAGGAGTCTAGTAGGACTGGACTAGTAGGAGGAGTCCCTGCTGAGCACAAGGGGGTTGGACAAGATGACTTTTAGGGGTCCCTTCCAACCCAATGCCATCTCTGACTCTATGGTCACACACACAGAGGCACATGGGAAGCAGCCAGTCAGTAGCCTGTTTGCTAGTCAGCACCTTGTGAGTGTTGTCTGTGGCCTGATCCTGCCAGTTGCAGAGCATCCTGCAATCAAGTGCTCACAGGATTCTTAATAGTGTGGCAGCTCAGGCTGGCTGCCTCCTGTCCCTGCCACAGGAGTTACACCTCTGCTGTCCCCAGTGTCCAACCCAGCCAGGTGTGCACAGGGAACAGCCTATGGCATACCCATAATATCCTGCACCCTGTAAACCCCTCTGCAAAGTCCTTCTCTGCCTCTTCCTTCCCTCTTTGCTCCCGTGGGAGATGCTCCCTAGTGGGGAATGCTGGGGGAGGATCTCAAGGCCTCTCAGGTCTGTCTGGGCCTAATGCCAGGAGGAGAAGGGGTTGGGGCAGGCTCAGCCCTGGCCAGCCTGAGACCAGTCTAGCAATGGGGGGAAGAAAGAGCCCTGGGGGGCTTGGGTAGACCCTCAGGTGGGGAGAAGGGAAGTGTTGGGGACCTTTGGGTGTGCTGGAAGGGACTCTGTGTGCTTTGGGATTCTTTGCCACTATGCTTTGGAGCTGGCACACAACTGGCACAGGGCAACCAGGAGGACATGGGCACAGGTAAGGGAACCAACACCCTCCAAGCCTTCTGAAAGCTTTCACCTTCGCCCCCACTCATCATCATTAAACAGCTGATTAATTTCTGATAGCAGAAAGGAGGAGAAAAAAGAGAGGGACATTCCTTGGAAGGGGCTCTAAAGCGTATCTGGTGCACTCTGGTGGCTGCTTTGGTAAGGCTGAATTTGGTGACTGCAAAGGTGTAACAGCAGCTCCCGGCGCTGGGGGTGGGGAGAGGGAGCAGCGGGCGCCCGGCGCTGGGGCCGCGCAGGGCGAGCAGCGGGCGGGGAGCAGCGGGCGCCCGGCGCTGGGGCCGCGCAGGGCGAGCAGCGGGCGCCCGGCGCTGGGGCCGCGGACGGCGAGCAGCGGGCGCCCGGCGCTGGGGCCGCGCAGGGCGAGCAGCGGGCGCCCGGCGCTGGGGCCGCGGACGGCGAGCAGCGGGCGCCCGGCGCTGGGGCCGCGCAGGGCGAGCAGCGGGCGGGGAGCAGCGGGCGCCCGGCGCTGGGGGCGCGCAGGGCGAGCAGCGGGCGCCCGGCGCTGGGGCCGCGGACGGCGAGCAGCGGGCGCCCGGCGCTGGGGCCGCGGACGGCGAGCAGCGGGCGCCCGGCGCTGGGGCCGCGGACGGCGAGCAGCGGGCGCCCGGCGCTGGGGCCGCGGACGGCGAGCAGCGGGCGCCCGGCGCTGGGGCCGCGCAGGGCGAGCAGCGGGCGCCCGGCGCTGGGGCCGCGGACGGCGAGCAGCGGGCGCCCGGCGCTGGGGCCGCGCAGGGCGAGCAGCGGGCGCCCGGCGCTGGGGCCGCGCAGGGCGAGCAGCGGGCGCCCGGCGCTGGGGCCGCGCAGGGCGAGCAGCGGGCGCCCGGCGCTGGGGCCGCGGACGGCGAGCAGCGGGCGCCCGGCGCTGGGGTTAGGATCATCCAAACAGAACCTAAGGAGCCCCTGGGTTTCTGCTCCTTTATCTGGTTTGATTTGTCCTGAATGCACCCCCTGGAGAACTCGGATCCTGCCCATCACAGTCCATCTGCTTACCCTACATAAAGCACAGGGTGAGGTTCTCATCTCCTCTGCTTTATGGCTTTGCAGATGATCAGACAGCTGCTGAGCTTCACCCAGAGGTGTACCAGTTTCTGCAGGGGTAATTTAGCCCTGGTTATCTGGAGAGTGACCTTGCACAAACCCTCACATCAATTCTTGCTCCCCGTTCCCTCTCCATACAACAGGGCTAATAATATCCGGCTCTTGATGAGGATTGTTCACCACATGTTCAACCACACTGAAAGGTACCAAAAGACACAGCATGTTCCTGCCCAGGACATCAGGAGGTTCACCTTTTGTGGTGCATTATTCAATAGGGATGAAGTGACACAGATATCATAGAATGGGTTGGGTTGGAAGGGACCCCAAAGATCATCCAATTCCAACTCCCCTGCCACGGGCAGGGACACCTCTCACCAGCCCAGCTTGCTCAAAGTCTCATCCAGCCTGGTCTTAAACACTTCCAGGGATGAGGTGTCCACAACCTGTTCCAGTGTCTCACCACTGTGAAGAACTTCTTCCTGATGTCCAACCTAACTCTGCCCTGCTCCAGCTTCAAACCACTGCCCCTTCCTATCCCCACTGGCCCTTCTGGACAGTCCCTCCCCAGCCTGCCTGTAGGTCTCCTTCAGATACTGAAATGCAGCTCTAGGTTTTCCATGGAGCCTGCTCTTCCCCAGGATGAACAGCCTCATCTCTCCCAGCCTGTCCCCATAGGAGAGTGTTGTAGCTCCTCAGCCCAGAGCTACCCTGCTCTAGTTCCAAACCATTGCCCCATAGCAGGAAAGCAGTGCTGGGGAGCAGAGTGGTCAGCAAGCCCCTGAGAGAAGCAAGGAGTTCTTGGCTCTCCCAAGATGTCACCCAGCTGTGGTGCAGGTACACAGCTAGATACACACTGCTAGCATATGAACATGAAATAAACATCAAAGAGAACCTCTGGAGCAGGCTGTCTCCTGCTCCTGCTCATTCCTGGCTTGCATTTCTACCTGGCAGCTGGCTGCACAGCCCTTCAGAAAGGGCTTTTCTGGGTTAAACATGACACATGCTTTTGGTTTTCTTTCAAGCAGAGTTCTTCTCTCCTCCTGACCACCCTTCCCCACTCTTTCTGCATCTGTTCAACTCCTGTTTCATCTTCCATGAGCTCTGAACTCTGCAGAGCAACTGAGACTTTGTACAACATCACAAATACTCTCCTGACCACATCCCAGAGTCACTGTTTAGAGAAGAGAAGCTTTTCCCACAGCTGCTTCTCACCTTGGTGCTTCTAGTCCTTCTATGGCTGATTTGAACACAGACCCACAGAATCCTGGAGTTTGGAAGGGACCTCTGGAGATCACCCAGTCCATCCCCCCTGCCAGAGCAGGGTCACCCAGGAACACATCCAGCTGAGTCTTGGGAGTCTCCAGAGCAAGAGACTCCACAACCTCTCTGGGCAGCCTGCTCCAGGGCTCTGGGACCCTCACAGTGACAAAGTTTTCCCTTCTGTTCCTGTGGCAGCTCCTCGGCTCCAGCACCCTCACAGCAAAGCAGTTCCATCTCATGTTGGGCTGGAACTTCCAGTGCATGTATGACACAGCTTGAACAGATTTGCTGATCACTTTGCACACTGAAGCATAGTTAGGATGCTCATTCTGCAGCTTCTTATGGAGAGAGTGGTAGAGGACAGTTTAAGAGGGACAAGGATCTGCAGGAGAGGGTCCAGCAGAGGCTATGAGCATGATCAGGGCACTGAGCACTGCCTGGGGAGGACAGGCTGAGAGCCCTGGGGCTGTTTAGTCTGGAGAGGAGAAGACTGAGAAGGGATTCAATCAATGTTTATCAATAGCTGAGGGCTGGGGGTCAGGAGGGAGGGGACAGGGACAGACTCTGCTTGCTTGCTCCCTGGCATAAGACAAGGAGCAATGGATGGAAACGGCAGCACAGGAGGCTCCACCTGAACATGAGGAGGAACTTCTGCACTGTGAGGCTCCCAGAGCCCTGGAGCAGGCTGCCCAGAGAGGTTGTGGAGTATCCTTGTCTGGAGCCTTCCCAGCCCTGTCTGGATGTGTTCCTGTGTGACCTGTGCTGGATTCTCTGCTCCTGCTCTGGCAGGGGGGTTGGACTGGATGATCTCTTTGGGTCCCTTCCAACCCCTGACATCCTGTGATCCTGTGACATTCACTTTGTGGTTTGTGAGGCTGCTGTCACACAAGTGCCACAAATCCTGGCTTTGTCCCTGCTCCTGGACACTGCAACCAACACCAAACCCACTGGAGAGGCAGAAGCAGAGGAAATCCCTGTAACTCACAGCTCCAGCTCTCTAAGTCAGGACAGAGACCCCCACATCCAGCATCTGCTGTGGAGATGGCTAAGGTGACCAGCTGCTGATTCAGCAAGTGAGATGGAGGTGGTGCTGGCTCAAAAGCAAACCTGTGATGTGCTGCTTTAAAGGGCAGGCTGCATCCATCCACAGGTTCACAGCCTGTGGCAGCTACTCCCCCCCTGCTTTAGGTTAGGTTTGAGCAAGTTCTGGCATAGTTTTGACAGCTTGCATCTGGCTAGCAAGTCAGAGTCCTAGAAAGATCATTTAGGCTATAAAATGTCTTAGGTTGGAAGGGACCTCAAAGATCATCAACTCCAAACCCCTGCCATAGGCAGGGACACCTCTCACCAGCCCAGTTTGCTCAGGGCCTCATCCAGCCTGGCCTTGAACACCTCCAGGGAGGAGGCAGCCACAGCCTCCCAGGGCAACCTGTGCCAGTGTCTCACCAGACTCACTAGAAAGAATTTCTTCCTCATCTCCAGTCTCAATCTCCCCTCTCCCAGCTCAAAACCATTGTCCCTCATCCTGTCACTCCCAGCCCTTGTCAGAAGTCCCTCCCCAGCTTTCCTGTGGCTCCCTCCAGGTACTGGAAAGCTGCTCTAAAGGTCTCCCTGGAGCCATCTTTAAACCTCCCCTGGTGCAGCTTGAGGCCAAGATGATCCTAACACACACACACTAACTTGTCTGAGGCAAACCTGCAGCAGTTTCTGACAGTGAATGCTGGATTTAATGAGTCCAATGAAGCCTTTTGTGTGTTGATAACAGTCAAATTAGAGTCACAGAATTGTCAGGGTTGGAAGGGACCTCAAGGACCATCCAGGTCCAACCCCCCTGCCATGGCCAGGGACACCAATTATTGAAGCTCAGAAATGAATTCACAGGACATGGAATGTTTCCACTTCACCAGGAACTCCTCAGGGACTTGAGGTTGTTTAGAAGTCTGTGGTGCCAGAAATCAGCAGAAGTAAATAGACACAACTTGAATGTTTGATAGAATCATGGAATTCTTTCCTCACCTCCAGTCTCAGTCTCCCCTCTCCCAGCTCAAAGCCATTGTCCCTCATCCTGTCACTCCCAGCCCTTGTCAACTCCAGACTCTCTGTCACATCTTCACTAAGCCAGCAGCTCACTGGCTGGCAGCTCTTCATCATCCTGTTCATTTTGCCATGGCCTCAAGTTTTGAACACAGCTGGATTGGCAAGGCAAAAACATCTGATGAGGTGGAATACACTGGAACAGAATACACTGGAATAGAATAGAGTAGAATAGACTAGAATAAACCAGGTTGGAAGAGACCTTTGAGATCATCAAGTCCAACCTATCACCCAGCACCATCTGATCAATTAAACCATGGCACCAAGGGCCTCATCCAGGCTCTTCCTAAACACCTCCAGTGAGGGTGACTCCACCACCTCCCCAGGCAACACATCCCAGTGGCCAATCTCTCTTTCTATGAGGAACTTCATCCTAACATCCAGCCTAAACCTCCTCTGTTACTCCTCAGAAAGCTATGGATCCCTTCCCTGAGGTTAGCTCAGTGGCACTGTTTGTTTCCTTCCCTCTCTATTGCTGCTGTGAACTTCCAGACTGTCAAGATGCTTAGGGAAGTAGATGGGAGGACTGGATCGCCAAAACCAGAGGAAATACAATGATAGAGCAGAGCAGAGCAGAATAGAATAGAACAGAACAGAATAAACCAGGTTGGAAGAGACCTTTGAGATCATCAAGTCCAACCTCTCACCCAGCACCATCTAATCAACTAAACTATGGCACCAAGGGCCTCATCCAGTCTCTTCCTAAACACCTCCAGTGATGGCGACTCCACCACCTCCCTGGGCAGCCCAGATAAAACTCAGGTAAAACACAGAGCAGCCAAGGGTTTCCTCTGAGCTGAGTCAGTCAGAAAAGCTCCGGAAGATGGGGACACTCCCAAAGTGAGCAAGCCAGAGCTACCCAGAGATGCTGCTTTGAGCTGAGGAGAAATGCTTCAGAGGAAAGAGAGGAACAATGGCATGAGTCATGGGCTGCAAGAAAGCATCCCACTGCTCCTTGAGGGCTTTGAAACTGAGCATTCCCCAGGCAAATGTCAAGGCAGCACAAAGTCAAAGCATTCTTAGCTCTTTCTCATTGACAAAACAATAGATTCCTTCTGCATCATTCCCTCTCATCCCAACCAAACCCTAGCACAATGTTTCCTCCTCCAATCCCATTTTATGCTCTGCAATTAGATTCAGCCACACTTATTATGGGATATTTTAAGCTCTCACCATTTTTGCTGTTTTGAAGTGAAACAATCTTCTGAATGCAACAGGAGTTAAACAAAGAAAGGAACAAAATGGTTCATAGCAACCCAGAAGGGCATTCCCAGAGATTTAACTGAATCCCAAAGAAAGGCAGAAAACTTTAGCCAGGTCTGAGATCCTGACTGCACTTTGGGAAGTGTCATCTTAACCATAGAATCACAGAATCAACCAGGTTGGGAAAGGCCTCAGAGATCATCAAGTCCAACCTATGACCTAATACCTAACCCCTCCTGACAACTAAACCATGGCTCCAAGGGCCACAGCCAAGCCTCTCTTAAACACCTCGAGGGATGGGGACTCCACCACCTCCCTGGGCAGCACATTCCAGTGGCCAATTCCTCTTGCTGGGAAGAACTTTCTCCTCACCTCCAGCCTAAACCTCCCCTGGCACAGCTTGAGACTGTGTCCTCTTGTTCTGCTGCTGGCTGCCTGGCAGAAGAGACCAACCCCCATCTGGCTACAACCTCCCTGCAGGGAGTTGCAGAGAGCAAGAAGGTCTCCCCTGAGCCTCCTCTTCTGCAGGCTAAGCAACCCCAGCTCCCTCAGCCTCTCCTCACAGGGCTGTGCTCCAGACCCCTCCCCAGCCTCCTTGCCCTTCTCTGGACACCTTCAAGTCTCTCAATGTCCTTCTTGAGCTGAGGAGCCCAGAACTGGACACAGGACTCCAGGTGTGGCCCAAGCAGTGCTGAGCACAGGGCACAAGGACTTCCCTGCTCCTGCTGGCCACACTCTTCCTGATCCAGGCCAGGATGCCCTTGGCCTTCTTGGTCCCTTGGCACACTGCTGGCTCCTGTTCAGTGAGGGGACAGTGTCTCCTAAAACTGTCTCTGTCAGCATCACTGACAAGTCAGAAAGGAGGAAGAAGAGTCCCCACATTCTTACACAAACATAGAATTGTTTTGGTTGGAAAAGGCCTCCAAGATCATCCAGCCCAACCACCTGCCCAGCACCACCATGGCCACCAAACCCTGCCCCCAAGTGCCATGGCCACAGGTTTCTGGAACACCTCCAGGCATGGGGACTCCACCACCTCCCTGGGCAGCCTGTGCCAATGCCTGACCACTCTTTCAGCAAAGAAATTTTTCCTCATCTCCAACCTAACCCTGCCCTGGCACAATTTCAGGCCATTGCCTCTCCTTCTATCACCTGAGACTAGGGAGCAGTCTTCCAGTACCTGAAGGGTGCTACAGGAGAGCTGGGGAGGGACCTTCTACGAGAGCTTGTAAAGGTCATGGATGAATATGTTGGACAAAACTGGACCTGGTACTGACTCCTGGTGGCCTCCAAAAAGACCATGCACCGTTGGTCACAACCCTCTGAGTTCTGTTAGTCAGCCAGTTCTGAACCCACCTCACTGTCCACTCATCTAACCCACACTTCCTAAGCTTGCTTATGAGGTCATTACTGGAGACAGTGTCCACAGCCTTTGTCACCTGTTGCATTAAGTTCCTCATCTCTGACTGCAGAGGGCAACAAAGCTGGGAAGGGGTCTGGAGCACAGCCCTGTGAGGAGAGGCTGAGGGAGCTGGGGCTGCTTAGCCTGGAGAGGAGGAGGCTCAGGGGAGACCTTCTTGCTCTCTCCAACTCCCTGAAGGGAGGTTGTAGCCAGGAGGGGGTTGGTCTCTTCTCCCAGGCAGCTAGCAGCAGAACAAGAGGACACAGTCTAAATCTGCACCAGGGGAGGTTTAGAGTGGATGTTAGGAAGAAATTCTTCATAGAGAGAGAGATTGGCCACTGGGATGTGCTGCCCAGGGAGGTGGTGGAGTCACCATCCCTGGAGGTGTTTAAAAAGAGCCCGGATGAGGCCCTTGGTGCCATTGTTTAGTTGATCAGATGGTGCTGGGTGATAAGTTGGACTTGATGATCTCAAAGGTCTCTGCCAACCTGGTTAATTCTATTCTATTCTATTCCATTCCATTCCAACCTGCAGAGGTTCACACAAAGCTGCAGAAGCACAAGGCAAGACTCTCCTGCCCCTGCTGTGTGCTTTGGAAGCAGCTGCTGGTGCTGCAGAAGGATAAACCTGAAGGTTTGCCTACAGCAGGCTATCATCTGTGGAGTTCCCACAGGGAAAACACAACATTTGCACTGCACTTGGAAGATATTCACCCAAAGCCATGGGATTTATGGCAGGGCAGTTAGATCTGAAGAATCACAGAATTAACCAGGTTGGAAAAGGCTTCTGAGATCCTCAAGTCCAAGCTATCACCCAGCACACCACTAAACCATGGCACCAAGGGCCTCATCCAGTCTCTTTTTCAACAGACTCATGAGGGGGATGGAGGGAAAGGCAGATGAGGAAAGGCTGAGGGAGCTGGGGGTGTTCAGCCTGGAGAAGAGGAGGCTCAGAGGGCACCTTATCACTCTCTACAGATACCTAAAAGGAAGTTGTATGCAGGTGGGGGTCAGGCTCTGCTCCCAGGCAACTTGTGGCTGTTCAGTCTGGAGAAGAGAAGGCTCTGAGGTGACCTCATTGTGGCCTTGCAGGATCTGCAGGGGGCTCCAAGAAGGCTGGGGAGGGACTGCTCAGGATCTCAGGGAGTGATAGGACTAGGGGGAATGGAATGAAGCTGGAGGTGGGGAGATTCAGGCTGGAGGGGAGGAGGAAGTTCTTCCCCATGAGAGTGGTGAAGCCCTGGAATGGGTTGTCCAGGGAGGTGGTTGGGGCCCCATCCCTGGAGGTGTTTAAGCCCAGGCTGGATGAGGCTCTGGGCAGCCTGATCTAGTGTGGGGTGTCCCTGCCCATGGCAGGGGGGTTGGAACTGGATGATCCTTGTGGTCCCTTCCAACCCTGACTGATGCTATGATACTATGAACTTGTGACAGGACCAGAGGGCATGGCCTGAAGCTGCACCAGGGCAGGTTTAGGTTGGGTATTAGGAATCTCTTCCTCATGGAAAAACTGATTAGGCACTGGGATGGACTGCCCAGGGAGGTGGTGGAGTTGCCATCACTGGAGGTCTGTAAGAAAAGCTTGGATGCAGCATGTGGAGGCAGGGTTTAGCTGATGTGGTGGTGTTAGGTCATAGGCTGGACTTGATGATCTCAGAGGTCTTTTCCAGCATCAATAATTCTGTGGTTCTGTGATTCAGTTCTAACCCATGTACATTTTAAACACAGAATAACCTTGGCATACAGGCTGGAGGAGAAGGCCTTGGGGGTGTCAGTTGGTGACAAACTCCCCAGGAGCCAGCACTGGTCCCTGGCAGCCCAGAGCCAGCTGAGTGCTGAGCTGCAGCCAGAGCAGGGAGAGCAGCAGCACAGGGAGGGGATTCTGCCCCTCTGCTCTGCTCAGACCACACCTGCAGCACTCAGCACTCAACCTCCAGTTCTGAGGCCCCAGCACAAAAAGGACCTGGAGCTGCTGGAGCAGGTCCAAAAGAGGCCACAAAGATGATCAGGGGGCTGGGGAACATGTGCTATGGGGACAGAGTTGGGGTTGCTCAGTCTGGAGAAGGCTCAAGTGAGACCTTAGAGCAGCCTTCCATTACCTGAAGGGGCCCCAGGAGAGATGGGAAGGGACTTTGGACAAGGGCTGGGAGTGACAGGATGAGGGACAATGGCTTTGAGCTGGGAGAGGGGAGATTGAGAGTGGAGATGAGGAAGAAATTTTTCTATTGAGGGTGGTGAGACCCTGGCACAGGTTGCCCAGGGAGGCTGTGGCTGCCTCCTGCCTGGAGGTGTTCAAGGCCAGGCTGGATGAGGCCCTGAGCAAGCTGGGCTGGTGGGAGGTGTCCCTGCCCACGGCAGGGGGTTGGAACTGGCTGATCTTGAAGGTCCCTTCCAACCCAAACCATTCTGTGATGATTCCACAGAGTATATAATATCTGTGTACCTTTAATTGTGCTAAAGATCCATATTTACTATTTGACCTTATTGCTCTCTACAACTCCCTGAAGGGAGGTTGTAGACAGGCAGGGGCTGGTCACTTCTCCCAGGCAAGCAGCACCAGAACAAGAGGACACAGTCTCAAGCTGTGCCAGGGGAGGTTTAGGCTGCATGTTAGGAAGAAATTCTTCATAGCAAGAGAGAGATTGGCCACTGGAATGTGCTGCCCGGGGAGGTGGTGGAGTCCCCATCACTGGAGGTGTTCAGGAGGAGACTTGATGGGGACTAACCCATCAACTAACCCATGGTGCCATGGGTTAGTTGATTAGGTGGTGTTGGATGATAGGTTGGACAGGATCATCTTGAAGGTCTCTTCCAACCTGGTTTATTCTGTTCTATTCTACTGGAACATGAGTTGCCACATCTGTGATGGAGCAAACAACGAACCACCACAATGGGTTTCCATCAGATTAAGGAACAAACAGCTGCCTTCAGATGGCAGCAGGATGCCAGCTGTGGAACAGGATGGATTACAGCATCCAAGTCACCTTAATCCTAGTGCAGAAGCATTAACAGAGGCTTTTCTTTCATCACAAATGCCTAATGAAGCTAAGCTCTGACACTGGCCCAGACCCCAGACTTGCTGAGGAAATCTGGCTGCTGTTGCTAGCAGTGTCAGAGCTGAGGTAATGCCTCCTTCAGCAAAGGCATCATGAGGGGTGCACCCATCTGATGCAAACCACTCAGTGGATACCAACACAAAGCCTAAAACATGAAAATGTTGTCTCTGCATTACAGATTCATAGACTCACAGAGTGGTTTGGGTTGGAAGGGACCTTCAAGATCATCCAGTTCCAACCTCAACGCCATGGACACCTCCCACCAGCACAGCTTGCACAAGGCCTCATCCAGCCTGGCCTTCAACACCTCCAGGCAGGAGGCAGCCACAGCCTCCCTGGGCAACTTGTGCCAGGGTCTCACCACCCTCACTCTCAAGAATTGCTTCCTCATCTCCAGTCTCACTTCTTCCTCATCTCCAGTCTCAATCTCCCCTCTTCCAGCTCAAAGCCATTCCCGCTCATCCTTGCTTGTAAATACAGCTTGCATTTGCTTCCAACTGAGCTAGTCTGGCAAATTCAATGTTGGGGGGGAATTTCAACCCACCAAATCCTGTCACTCCAAGCCCTTGTCAAAAGTCCCTCCCCAGCTCTCCTGGAGCCCCTTCAGGTACTGGAAGGCTGCTCTAAGGTCTGCCCGGAGCCTTCTCTTCTCTGGGCCGAGCAACCCCAACTCTCCCAGCCTGTCCCCAGAGGGAGGGGGCATCCACAGCCTCCCTTGGCAACCTGTTGCAGGGCTTTGTTATCATCACCTGTGTTTTGCTTTTGCTGCTGCTGGTTGCTATTCTGAGAGCAGCAGTTTGCCAGCTCCTTGGCTCGTGTCTCTCCCAGTGTTCATTGTCCACGCCGAGTACATCGCTCACCGCCGAGTGCCACCGCGGGGAGCGACAGCTAAGGGCAGGCTGCCTGCTGCAGGCACTTCCAAGGATTTAATCACACAGCCCAACCCTTAAACTTCATTAGAAATTGATCCCTTAACTGAATTAAGCATCCACAGCAGGTTTTTATCCAAATTAAGTTTCCTTCTTAAGGCTGCCCCAGGGCAGATGGCAGTCTTTCAAGATCACTGGAGAAATAAAGCATCCTGTCTCATATAGGTGATTAGGCATCATCAGCTTGGTAGAGAACAGCTACTTGTCTCTGGCTGGAGAACCTCTTCTCTCATTATGCCCAGGTTTAATTGCATTCCCAGTCAGGAGAGCAAAGTTTATCTGAGATGTTCATCTGGCCACCAAAACCAGCACTGAGTGGTTCTCTACTGAGAAGGGCAGAGAGGACCAAAATTATAGCATCATAGAATTGTCAGGGTTGGAAGGGAGCTCAAGGCTCAGCCAGCTCCAAGCCCCCTGCCATGGGCAGGGACACCTCACACTGCAGCAGGTTGCTCACAGCCACCTCCAGCCTGGCTGCAAACACCTCCAGGCAGGAGGCTGCCACCACCTCCCTGGGCAACCTGTGCCAGGCTCTCACCACCCTCATGGGGAACAACTTCTTCCTCACAGCCAATCTCAATCTCCCCATTTCTAGTTGTGCTCCACCCCCCCCAGTCCTATCCCTCCCTGACACCCTCAAAAGTCCCTCCCCAGCTTTCTTGGAGCCCCCTTCAGATCCTGCAAGGCCACAATGAGGTCTCCTGGGAGCCTTCTCTTTTTCAGACTGCACAACCCCAACTCTCTCAGCCTGTCAGCAGAACAGAGCAGCTCCAGCCCTTGGGTCCAGGGCGACTCCAGCAGTAACCAAGCTTGCACTTGGAATAGAATAGAATAGACCAGAGCTTTGAGACCATCCAGTCCAACCTATCACCCAGCATCTAATCAACTAAACCAAGGCACCAAGGGCCTCATCCAGGCTCTTCCTAAACACCTCAGGTGATGGTAGCTCCACCACCTCCCTGGGCAGCACATTCCAGTGGCCAATTACTCTCTCAGGGAAGAACTTTCTCCTCACCTCCAGCCTAAACTTCTCCTGGCACAGCTTGAGACTGTGTCCTCTTGTTCTGGTGCTGTTGCCAAGGCAAAGAGACCAACCCCCACCTGGCTACAACCTCCCTTCAGGGAGCTGCAGAGAGCAAGAAGGTCTCCCCTGAGCCTCCTCTTCTCCAGGCTAAATAATAATAATTATTATCATGTACAATTAATTTGTACCAAATACTGATGTCCCCAGGCAGCACTTCAAGCCTGAGGTTGCTCTTTTCCACCTGCCTGGCTTAATCATTTCATGTCCTGAAATGAGACAGTCCCCCAGCTGTGCTTCAGATCAAATCTCTGCAGCCTAACTTACAGTGTGAACCTCCCTGGCAGCATCCAACCTTCACTCCCCTTGTGAATGCCTCACATTCAGAAGTCCACATCTCTGTCTTCAGTTGACAGAGAGCCCAACCCTTGACCCAACCCCACCACGGCCACTAAACCCTGTCCCCAAGTGCCATGGCCACAGTTTTCTTGAACACCTGCAGGGCTGGGGACTCCACCACCTCCCTGGGCAGCCTGTGCCAATCCCTGACCACTCTGGCTGCAAACAAACTGTTCCTGATCTCCAACCTCGAATGAGGCAGTCCCTTAACTGTGCTTCAGATCAAATCTCTGCAGCCTAACTTACAGCGTGAACCTCCCTGGCAGCATCCAACCTTCACTGCCCTTGTGAATGCCTCCCATTCAGAAGTCCACATCTTTGTCCTCAGCTTGCTTGTGGTGCCTGGTGCTGCGGCTGGGAGCCGCTCTCTCAGCTCCCATCGCCTTTGTCCCTTGTTCTCTGCGATCGCTGCTCATCTCCTTTCCTTTCTGTTGTTTCGGTATGCTGCTGCGCTTTCACTTGGTGCACAATCTTTAATCGAGAGCTAATTACACCAAGTATATTTATATGAAAACATCTTGCCTTGCTGAGAAGGTAATTTAGTACTTTTGCAATCATTTCCTTGGCTGGATCCATCCCCATTCAGGCAGCCCGCTTTTGTCTGACTGAAACTAATCATTAGCTAATGACCCAGCTGAATGGGATTCAAATGGGCACACAACCATCCTCTGTGAGGGCTAATTAGCTGAGGCAAGTGCAAGAGACTGAGTACTGACACAGGATTCCTTCTGGCACGTCTGAGTGCTGGATTTCAGGCTGGTTCAGACATTAGGAGGAAGTTTTTACAACGAGAATGGTGAAATCCTGGGACAGGTTGCCCAGGGATGTGGTGGTGGTGGCCCCTGCCTGGAGCCATTCAAGAGCAAACTTGATGGAGCCCTGAGCGAGTGGAAGAGAGTGGAAGAGAGTGGAAGAGAGTGGAAGAGAGTGGAAGAGAGTGGAAGAGAGTGGAAGAGAGTGGAAGAGAGTGGAAGAGAGTGGAAGAGAGTGGAAGAGAGTGGAAGAGAGTGGAAGAGAGTGGAAGAGAGTGGAAGAGAGTGGAAGAGAGTGGAAGAGAGTGGAAGAGAGTGGAAGAGAGTGGAAGAGAGTGGAAGAGAGTGGAAGAGAGTGGAAGAGAGTGGAAGAGAGTGGAAGAGAGTGGAAGAGAGTGGAAGAGAGTGGAAGAGAGTGGAAGAGAGTGGAAGAGAGTGGAAGAGAGTGGAAGAGAGTTTCAAGATCATCCAGTCCAACCTGTCACCCAACGCCACCTAATCAACTAACCCATGGCACCAAGCACGCCATCCAGTCTCCTCCTAAACATCTCCAGTGATGGTGACTCCATCACCTCCCTGGGCAGCACATTCCAATGGGCAATCAATCTCTCTCTGTAGAACGTCTTCCTAACCTCCAGCCTAAACCTCCCCTGGCACAGCTTGAGACTGTGTCCTCTTGTTCTGATGCTGGGTGCCTGGGAGAAGAGACCAACCCCCACCTGGCTACAACCTCCCTTCAGGGAGTTGCAGAGAGCAAGAAGGTCTCCCCTGAGCCTCCTTCTTCTCCAGGCTAAGCAACCCCAGCTCCCTCAGCCTCTCCTCATGGGGCCTGTGTTCCAAGCCCTATGTCCCTGCTGACTGCAGGGGGCTTCGACAAGTTGCTCTTTGAGGCTGCCTTCCACCCTGATGCGCTCTGTGGATTTGCTTTGATTTGCAGCAAGGGCATTTATTTCCAGAACAATTTTATAATGCCCAAGGCTGCAACACTATTTCTGTAGCTCGAGCAACCTGTGTTTTGCAAGGCATCAGGTTCAGGGGTAAGATGTCCACCTTCCTGCTCACTGTACTCCTCCCAGTGGAGGCCAGGGACAAGCAGAGTCCCTCAGGGATCAGTCCTGGGACCAGGATTGTTCAACATCTTTGTGGGTGCCATGGACAGTGGCACTGAGTGCAGCCTCAGCAGGTTTGCTGATGACACCAAGCTGTGTGGGGCAGCAGACAGCTGGAGGGAAGGGATCCATCCACAGGGACCTGGACAGACTGGAGAGCTGGGCACAAGCCAACCTCAGGAGGTGCAACAAGACCAAGGGCAGGGTCCTGCAGCTGGGTGGAGGCAATCCCAGGCACAAACCCAGGCTGGGCAGGGACTGGCTGGAAAGCAGCCCTGAGGAGAGAGCCTTGGGGGTGCTGGGGGAGGAGAAGCTCAGCAGGAGCCAGCAGGGAGCACTTGCAGCCCAGAGAGCCAAGCAGAGCCTGGGCTGCAGCAAGAGAAGTGTGGCCAGCAGGGCCAGGGAGGGGATTCTGCCCCTCTGCTCAGCTCTGGGGAGACCACACCTGGAGTACTGCCTCCAGGTCTGGAGCCCCTATTGCAAGAGGGATCTGGAGGTGCTGGAAGGTGTCCAGAGAAAGGCCATGAGGATGAGCAGAGGGCTGGAGCTGCTCTGCTGTGAGCACAGACTGAGGGAGTTGGGGTTGTGCAGTCTGGAGAAGAGAAGGCTCCAAGGTGACCTCATTGTGGCCTTCCAGTATCTGCAGGGGGCTCCAAGAAGGCTGGGGAGGGACTGCTCAGGATCTCAGGCAGTGATAGGACTGGGGGGAAGGGAATGAAGCTGGAGGTGGGGAGATTCAGGCTGGAGGTGAGGAGGAAGTTCTTCCCCATGAGAGTGGTGAAGCCCTGGAATGGGTTGTCCAGGGAGGTGGTTGAGGCCCCATCCCTGGAGGTGTTTAAGCCCAGGCTGGATGAGGCTCTGGCCAGCCTGATCTAGTGTGGGGTGTCCCTGCCCATGGCAGGGGGGTTGGAACTAGATGATCCTTGTGGTCCCTTCCAACCCTGACTGATACTATGATACAAGGCCTTCAATTCATTACATGCTTCTCAGTAAGCACTGACTGAAGGGCATGATGATGCTTTTCCAAGGGTCTGTTTGTTTAAGCTTCCTGGTGGTACTCTCTTACTCCTAGCACAGTCTAAGCTTGGCACAAGCTGTCCTGAGGAACTCACTAAGTACATCTTTTTTTGCATTCAAATACCTTTTCCTGAAGCCATCTTACCACAGCAGTTATTCACCCAACTGTGGCAGAACCTTCAAATCCAGTTCATGGACTACTGGTTAACAACTTACACAGAACATGAGGATGGCAGCTGACCCTCAGCATGTCACAGGCTCACAGGATGTCAGGGGGTGGAAGGGACCTCTGGAGACCTTCCAGTCCAACCCCTGCCAGAGCAGGAGCAGAGAACCCAGCACAGGTCACACAGGAACACATCCAGACAGGGCTGGGAAGGCTCCAGAGAAGGAGACTCCACAACCTCTCTGGGCAGCCTGCTCCAGGGCTCTGGGACCCTCACAGGGAAGAAGTTTCTGCTCATGTTGAGGTGGAACCTCCTGTGCTGCAGCTTACATCCATTGCCCCTTGTCCTGTCCCAGGGCACAAGTGAGCAGAGGCTGTCACTGTCCCTGTCCCTTCCTTCCTGACCCCCAGCCCTCAGCTATTGATAGACATTGATCAGATCCCTCTCAGTCTTCTACTCTCCAGACTAAACAGCCCCAGGGCTCTCAGCCTCTCCTCCCCAGGCAGTGCTGCAGTCCCTTCAGCATCCTTGGAGTCCTCTCTTGGACTCTCTCCAGCAGATCCCTGTCCCTCCTGAGTTGGGGAGCCCAGAGCTGGATGCAATATTGCAGGTGAGGTCTCAGCAGGGCAGAATAGAGGGGTAGGAGAACCTCCCTGGCTCTGCTGGGCACACTCTTCACGATACACCCCAGGACCCCATTGGCCTTCTTGCCCCCCAGGGCACATTCTGTCCCATGCAGAGCTTGCTGCCCCCCAGCACTCTCAGGTCTTTCTCCCCAGGGGGCTGCTCTCCAGCAGATCACCTCCCAACCTGTACTGCTGCAGTTTATTCTTCCTCCCCAGGTGCAGGACTTTGCTCTTGTCTTTGTTGCACCTCATTTGGTTCCTCTGTGCCCAGCTCTCAGCCTGTCCAAGTCTCTGAATGGCCTCACAGCCTCCAGGTGTCTCAGCCAAGCCTCCTAGTTTGTTATCACCAGCAAACTTGCTGAGCAAACTCTGTCTGTCTGTCCCCTCATCAATGTTATTGATAAAGATGTTGAACAAGACCAGACCCAGCAGTGATCCCCGGGGGACTCCACTGGTCACAGCTCTCCAGCTGGACCTGGCACCATCAACCTGTGTGCTGCACCCAGGTAGGCAAAAGGCTCAGTGCTGAAGGATAAGCATTTTCCCCAGCTCCCCAGCTATTCTTAGTCACACAGCTTATTTTCAGCCTTGCCTGCTGTTAATTGGTTTTGAACTACTTCCATCCTCACATGTAACAAAGGAACAAACCAACACCCAAACCACTATTGCTGCATGGCTAGCCAGAAGCCTGCTGAAATGCCTTGATCAGAAGCAGGCATTCCAAGAGCATGTCAGACAACTGCATCTGTGTGCAGTCTCTTTTCTGCTGTTCTTAGTTGCTGGCCACTTGCTCAGACAGGTGGAGAATAAGCACAGGGTAACATCCACCAGGGGCTGCTCACACCTGGCTGGCATGGATGGAAACTCTCATCAACAACCTGTCAGGGTTTAGGGATTCACAGAAACACAGAGTCACAGAATCGAAGAACTCAGAGATCATCAAGTCCAACCTACCACCCAGCACCATCTGATCAACTCAACCATGGCACCAAGGGCCTCATCCAGGCTCTTCTTAAACACCTCCAGGGATGGGGACTCCACCACCTCCCTGGGCAGCACATTCCCATGGCCAATCTCTCCTGCTGGGAAGAGCATCTTTCTAAGATCCAGCCTAAACCTCCCCTGGCACAGCTTGAGACTGTGTCCTCTTGTTCTGCTGCTGGTTGCTAGAGAGAAGAGACCAACCCCCATCTGGCTACAACCTCCCTTCAGGTAGTTGTAGAGAGAATGAGGTCTTCCCTGAGCCTCCTCTTCTGCAGGCTAAGCAACCCCAGCTCCCTCAGCCTCTCCTCACAGGGCTGTGCTCCAGACCCCTCCCCAGCTTTGTTGCCCTTCTCTGGACACCTTCCAGCAGCTCAACATCTTTCTTGAATTGAGGGGCCCAGAACTGGACACAGGACTCAAGGTGTGGGTGGACAAAAGCACAATGTGATCTCACTAAACTCAAGCTGCACCTCTAGCCTAGAGGCTCACTAAAGATGACTGAGTGCCCTGCCCTGCCTGAAAGCAGCTCTGCCTCCCTGACCTGTCCTGCTTCCAGGGAACCCTCTGCTTAAGAACTTACACAGAACATGAGGAGGGCAGCTGACCCTCAGCATTTCACAGGATCACAGGATGTTAGGGGCTGGAAGGGACCTCTGAAGATCACCCCCTGCCAGAGCAGGACCATGGAATCCAGCACAGGTCACACAGGAACACATCCAGATGGGGCTTGAAGCCTCCTGCTTGTCCTGCCAGGTACTGCCACTATCCACCACTCCAGCAACACTCAGTGAGGCTTCTCTGCTCTTACTGAGCTCTGACAATCAGAATCCTGGCCAGGCTTATGTTCATTCAGCACCAGTAACATTTACCTCTCTACTGCCTGGGTTTCTTCAGTCCCTTTGCAGCCCTGTCTCCAACAGCTCTGCTTCTCCTGCAAAAGCAAACTGCAGGACCTTTAAAAAGCTTCCCTCATTTTAGAGACTTCTGTCACTCAGTGCTAAAATAACTGAGCTCTGCCTCCAGCCAGGCCACTGGCCTTGCATTTAGTCCATTTTCAGACAGGCTCATCAGGCTTGGTCTCAGCAGTGTGATGCTCACCCAGCAGGAGCTGAGCTGCCTTTCACTTTAGTGTCAACCTCTCTGCATCTCTAGAAAACACTGGCAGTGATCAGGCTGCTGCTGCTTCAAGAGCATCACTTTATCACTCTCCTGCATTCCCTGTCTGTTATCCATTCCCTCCCAATTCCCATTATATCATAAAGTATTGAGGCTGGCTTATTGTTGTTCCCATAGCATTGTTTTGGTTGGATAAGAGCTCCAAGATCATTGAGTCCAACCCTTGACCCAACCCCACCATGGCCCTCAAACCATGTCCCCAAGTGCCATGGCCACACAGTTCTTGAACACCTCCAGGGATGGGG
The DNA here is from genome assembly GCF_014839835.1 of Dryobates pubescens. NCBI lineage: Eukaryota > Metazoa > Chordata > Aves > Piciformes > Picidae > Dryobates > Dryobates pubescens. The sequence continues at coordinate 2,205,034 of NC_071639.1, read as the reverse complement.
ACTCCACCACCTCCCTGGGCAGCCTGTTCCACTGGCCACTCTTGCAGCAAAGAAATTGTTCCTAATCTCCAACCTAGCCCTCCCTGGCACAACTTCAGGCCATTTCCTCTCCTACTACTTGAGACTAGGGAAAAGAGAGCAATCCCCACCTCGCTGCAATTTCCTTCTAGCGAGTTCTGGAAAGCAGTATCACAGTATCACAGTATAACTAAGGTTGGAAGAGACTCCAAGGATCATCAAGTCCAACCTGTCCCAACAGACCTCACAACTAGACCATGGCTCCAAGTGCCACATCCAATCCCCTCTGGAACACCTCCAGGGACGGTGACTCCACCACCTCCCTGGGCAGCACATTCCAATGACGAACGACTCGCTCAGTGAAGAACTTTTTCCTCACCTCGAGTCTAAACCTCCCCTGGCACAACTTAAGACTGTGTCCTCTTGTTCTGGTGCTGGTTGCCTGGGAGAAGAGACCAACCCCTTCCTGTCTGCAACCACCTTTCAGGTAGTTGTAGAGGGCAATGAGGTCACCCCTGAGCCTTCTCTTCTGCAGGCTAAGCAACCCCAGCTCCCTCAGCCTCTCCTCACAGGGCTGTGCTCCAGACCCCTCCCCAGCCTCCTTGCCCTTCTCTGGACACCTTCAAGTCTCTCAATGTCCTTCTTGAGCTGAGGAGCCCAGAACTGGACACAGGACTCAAGGTGTGGCCTAACCAATGCAGAGTACAGGGGCACAATGACCTCCCTGCTCCTGCTGGCCACACTCTTCCTAATACAGGCCAGGATGCCATTGGCCCTCTTGGCTGCCTGGGCACACTGCTGGCTCATGTTTAGGTGGGTGTCAATCATCACCCCCCGGTCCCTCTCTGCCTGGCTGCTCTCAGCCACTCTGACCCCAGCCTGTAGCTCTGCATGGGGTTGCCGTGGCCAAAGTGCAGCACCCAGCACTTGGACTTGTTGAATGCCATCCTGTTGGCCTCTGCCCATCTGTCCAGTCGGTCGAGGTCCCTCTGCAGAGCCTTTCCACCCTCTAACTGACCAACATCCGTTCCCAACTTGGTGTCATCTGCAAACTTGCTGATGACTGACTCAATCCCCTCATCCATATCGTCAATGAAGACATTGAAGAGGATGGGGCCCAGCACTGATCCCTGAGGTCTCCCCTCAGCCTCCTTTCCTCCAGACCTTTTGGTCTCATGTTTATAATGCAAATAGTGCCACAAAGCTCTGGTTCCAAATCAGCAGCAATATGCTGATAAACAAGTAACCACTGTCCAGAGCAGGACAGGAGAAGAGAGGCAGGTATAAGGAATTGGCAGGGATTTTCCTTCCTGACTTCACCAAGAGAAGCACAGCCAGCAGGTCTAGGGAAGTGATTCTCCCCCTGTGCTCCACTCTGCTGAGACCACAGCTGGAGCTCTGTGTCCAGTTCTGGAGCCTCTGGGAATGTGCTGCCCAGGGAGGTGGTAGAGTCCCCATCCCTGGAGGTGTTCAAGAAAGGCTTGGATGTGGCACTAGGAGCCATGGTTTAGTCGTCAGAAGGTGTTAGGTATTAGGTAATAAGTTGGACTTGATGATCTCTGAGGTCTTTTCCAGCCTGGCTGGTTCTATGATTCCAGGAACTCTGATTCAACAAAATACCAGCAGAACATCACCCAAACTGCACAGGAGGCTGAGAGGAGACCTTCTCACTTCTACAACTCCCTCAAAGAAGAGCTTGTAGCCAGCAGAGGGTTGGTCCCTTCTCACATACAAGTGACAGGATGAGAAGAATCAGCCTCAGGTTGCACCAGGGGAGGTTTAGGTTGGGTATTAGAGGAAACCTCTCCCCTGAAAAGGTTTTTAAAGACCAGAACAGGCTGCCCAAGGAGGTGGTTGAATCCTCACCCCTTGAGATGTTTCAAAGAGGCAAAGACAGGGTGCTGAGAGACATCGTTCAGCACCAGACTTCACAGAGTTAGAGAATGTTTGGACTGATCTTAAAGGGTTTTGGCAACCCAAACAATTCTATGATTCCATGTTTGCTTGGGGTTTTTTTGCTTTCTCTTCACTCTATGAAAACCTCTTATTTGTTAAATTCTAATTAAAATAAATGACCAGAAGGTGGGGGTAGGGGGGGGAGAGAGGAAGAAGAATAGCCTCAGTAATGTGTCCTGCCAGAATTCCTACCAAAAACAACCACAAAAGAAGAAGAAACATGCAGTGCCTGACCCACGCTGTTACAACGACGCTCCGCAAGGACTGCCGCCACACCGACTTCTCACAGCCTCTCAACCACCACCCAGCACTTCCCCGGGAGAGCCTTGAGCTGCTGTGCTGCCGGACTCCTTCGACGACCGCTCCCCGCAGCCCTCCGCCGCAGGCAGCCCACATGGCCGCGGCCGGCTGGGGCGGACCGGGGGAGTGACCCCGCTCCCACCTGCCCCGCGGCGCCGGCTCCGCCGCCCGGCCCCGCTCCGCTCCGCTCCCACCCGCCCCGCGGCGCCGGCTCCGCCGCCCGGCTCCGCTCCGCTCCCACCCGCCCCGCGGCGCCGGCTCCGCCGCCCGGCCCCGCTCCGCAATGCACCCAAGGAAGTTTCCCTCCCACTCGCCGCCGGCGGGCACGGACGGCGCGGCCACCACGGCAGCGCCCGGCGGGAGGAGCGGGACCGTGGCGGCTGCTGCCCGCTCTTACCTCAGGTGCAGGTAGTGCACCAGCTTCGTCATCACGGTTACCATCTTCCCAGGGCACCTTCCCCGCCGCTGCCTCGCAGGCAGGAGGGACACACGGCGACAAGAAGAGCGACGGCCCCTCGGGTACCCCGCCCTCAGCGCCTCTTCCCGGCGGATCCACCGTCCGGAATCCCCTCGGGGCGGCCGCAGCTTCGCCTCCCGGAGGGACCCGCCCGGGCAGAGGCGGGGCCAGCGCCCTCCCGCCGGGCAGCCTGACCTCCGCCCCACCCCCGCCCCACCCCCGCCCCCTCCGCCGGCAGCGCCCGGGGCTCTACGGGGCGGGGGGCAGAGCTCCCGCCGCGCCCGGGGCACCGCGGGGCCAGGGGCAGCCTGACCGCGTTCCTGCCTTAGCGTTCGGAGCGGGAGCAGGCGCTGAGCCCCGCACCGCCTGCTGCCGTCGGGTGCACCCCAGGGCCACCGTGACAGGCGGGGCGGCGGCACGGCGGCTCCGTTCAAGGGCACGGGGGCTGGGGTCGGGCTTTGCGGTGTTCCTGAGGTGCTCGACCGGGACGGGAGTGCCCCAGGGCAGCCCTCCTGCCAGCACCGCGCCTCGGGATGAGGTGGGGGATCCAGGGAGGGTCTCAGCGGTCCCCCGAGGTGGCCGCAGCTCAGCTGAGAGCCCCGGGCGGGACTGTGTTAGCGCTGGGAGGATGTGGGCCGGGGTCTGGGCACCCTGCGCTGCTCGGGAGGGCACAGCCCGGGAGCGATGGGAGCGGCAGCGCCCCGAGGCAGGAGCATGGACGGTGCCGACCCTGCGTGCGGCACGGCTGGGACCTGCTCGGCGCCGTTGCGCGGAGGAGGAAAGCTGAAGGAGCAGCTGGGCAGACCGCCCCACGGTACCAAACCGGCGGCCTCCGCCCGTCCGGCTCAGCAGAGCGCGGGGGCAGAAGAGGTGATTCGATCACGGCGTGCAGACAGCCGTGTAGGAGGCTTTGCGGTAGTAGAGAGCTCCCTAATCTGCTAAGGACAGCGAAAGAAGCCAGGGACTGAGGCAGAAGCCAGACGGATGCAGGGCTGGGAGCAAAGAAGCACCTGATGTGTTACAGAGACGACTTGTGTAGAGCACTGCTGGCCCTTGGAGCTCTTGAGGTTTTAGCTCTGCTGGGTGACTTGCTCGTATAAAACACATGTAAATAATCCCTGCATCTGTCTGACTGGGTTAGGGAGAAAACACTGGCTGTGGACATCAGCTTAGGTGGCCAGAGAGCAAGTGACCAGAACACTAACTCCAGGCTGTCCACATCTATGATTAGCAAATCAGTTTTTGATGCACTCTAAATGGAGGATTTCCCTTCAGCCATAGAATCACAGAACTGTCAGGGCTGGAAGGGAGCTCAAGGCTCAGCCAGTCCCAACCCCCTGCCATGGGCAGGGACACCTCACACTGCAGCAGGTTGCTCACAGCCACCTCCAGCCTGGCTGCAAACACCTCCAGGCAGGAGGCTGTCACCACCTCCCTGGGCAACCTGTGCCAGGCTCTCACCACCCTCCTGGGGAACAACTTCTTCCTCACAGCCAATCTCAATCTCCCCATTTCTAGTTCTGCTCCACCCCTCCCAGTCCTATCCCTCCCTGACACCCTCAAAAGTCCCTCCCCAGCTTTCCTGTAGCCCCCTGCAGATCCTGCAAGGCCACAGTTAGGTCTCCTGGGAGCCTTCTCCTCTCCAGCCTGCACAACCCCAACTCCCTCAGTCTGTGCTCACAGCAGAGCAGCTCCAGCCCTCTGCTCCTCCTCGTGGCCCTTCTCTGGACACCTTCCAGCCCCTCCAGATCCTTCCTGGCACAGAGGCTCCAGAACTGGACACTGGACACTGAGCTCCTGGTTCTCCCCTTCTTGTGCATCTACCCTCTGCACTGAAAAAGCAGCACATTGTGAATGAAATTCAAACAAAACCATAGAAACACCTGGTGGGAAAAGACCTCGAGGTCATGAAGTCCAACCATAACGTGACATCTCACTGTACACAGCTGTTAGGCCATGTCCCTAAGCTCCTCATCCAAATATCTTTTAAACACCTTGAGAGATGGTGACTCCTCCACATCCCTGGGCAGCCTGGTCCAGTGCCTGATGACACTTTGGAGAGGAAATTTTGCCTAGTCATAGAATCATAGAATAGTTTGGGTTGGAAGGGACCTTAAAGACAGTCCAGTTCCAACCCCACCGCCATGGGCAGGGACACCTCCAATCAGGTTGCTCAGGGCCTCATCCAGCCTGGCCTTGAACCTGTGCCAGTGTCTCACTACCCTCACTGGAAACAATTGCTTCCTCATCTCCAGTCTCAATCTCCCCTCCTCCAACTCAAAGCCATTGCTGATTGTCCTCTCACTCCCAGCTCTTGTCAGAAGTCCCTCCCCAGCTTTCTTGTGGCTCCTAGTCACTAGTGGTGTGCCCCAAGGATCGGTGCTGGGCCCCATGCTCTTTAACATCTTTATTGATCATCTGGAGGAGGGCATTGAGTCCATCAGCAGTAAATGTGCAGATGACAGCAAGCTGGGGGCAGGAGTTGATCTGGAGGGTAGAGAGGCTCTGCAGAGGGACCTTGCCAGGCTGGGCAGATGGGCAGAGGCCAAGGGCAGGAGATTGAACACATCCAAGTGCCAGGTTCTGCACATTGGCCACAGCAACCCCAGGCAGTGCTACAGGCTGGGGTCAGAGTGGCTGAGAGCAGCCAGGCAGAGAGGGACCTGGGGGGGTGCTGGTCGATGGTAGGCTGAACATGAGCCCGCAGTGTGCCCAGGCAGCCAAGAGGACCAATGGCATCCTGGCCTGCATCAGGAAGAGTGTGGCCAGCAGCAGCAGGGAAGTCCTTGTGCCCTGTGCTCAGCACTGCTTAGGCCACACCTTGAGTCCTGTGTCCAGTTCTGGGCTCCTCAGTTTAGGAAGGAGGTTGACTTGCTGGAAGGTGTCCAGAGAAGGGCAACAAAGCTGGGGAGGGGTCTGGAGCACAGCCCTGTGAGGAGAGGCTGAGGGAGCTGCGGTTGCTTAGCCTGGAGAAGAGGAGGCTCAGGGGAGACCACAATTTCAGTCCATTGCCTCTCCTATCACTTGTTACTAGGGAGCAGAGCCCAACCCCCACCTCACTGCAACCTCCTTTCAGGGAGCTGCAGAGAGCAATGAGCTCTCCCCTTAGCCTCCTCTTCTCCACACTCAACACCCCCAGCTCCCTCAGCTGCTCCTCCCCAGCCCTGTTCCCCAGACCCTTCCCCCTTTGGCTGACACTCTTTTTTTCCCCCTTCCTGTCCCAGCAAGGATTTAGGGCTTCCCATGAAACAAAAATCCTGACAAGTCTGCTTCAGAGTCTCTGCCAGGGCCTGTCCAAATGTTTGCCACCCCCCACACACTTTAGGAGGTTTGTTTCAGTATTGCCTTGCTGTATTCCATTGACTTTAATTTTCTTACCACCATGTCCTGGTGTATTTCACACCAACATTTCAGGATGCTCTGTTTTACAGATTACAGAATTAATCAGGGTGGAAAAGCCCTCAGAGATCATCAAGTCCAAACTGTCACCCAGCACCATCTAATCAACTAAACCATGGCACCAAGGGCCTCAGCCAGGCTCTATTCAAACACTTCCAGTGCTGGTGACTCCACCACCTCCCTGGGCAGCAGGGTGACAATCACAGAATCAACCAGGTTGGAAAAGACCTCAGAGATCATCAAGTCCAACTTATTCCCTAACACCTCCTGACAACTAAACCATGGCTCCAAGTGCCACATCCAAGCCTTTCTTGAACACCTCCAGGGATGAGGACTCCACCACCTCCCTGGGCAGCACATTCCAGTGGCTAACAACTCTCTCTGGGAAGAACTTTCTCCTCACCTCCAGCCTAAACTTCTCCTGGCACAGCTTGAGACTGTGTCCTCTTGTTCTGCTGCTGGCTGCCTGGGAGAAGAGACCAACCCCCACCTGGCTCCAATCTCCCTTCAGGGAGTTGGAGAGAGCAAGAAGGTCTCCCCTGAGCCTCCTCTTCTGCAGGCTAAGCAACCCCAGCTCCCTCAGCCTCTCCTCACAGTGCTCTGCTCCAGACCCCTCCCCAGCCTCCCTGTGTGAGATGAATCACAAGCTAAGCAATACAAATAAAACAAAACTGAAGCCCTGTAGGACTCAGCTAAATGTTGGAGATGCAGCAAACAAATCCAGGCAGCTTTGTAGGAATAAGAGAATTGTTTACTGACATCATAGAATCACAGAACTGTCAGGGCTGGAAGGGACCTCAAGGCTCAGCCAGTCCCAACCCCCTGCCATGGGCAGGGACACCTCACACTGCAGCAGGTTGCTCACAGCCACCTCCAGCCTGGCTGCAAACACCTCCAGGCAGGAGGCTGCCACCACCTCCCTGGGCAGCCTGTGCCAGGCTCTCACCACCCTCCTGGGGAACAACTTCTTCCTCACAGCCAGTCTCAGTCTCCCCATTTCTAGTTCTGCTCCATCCCCCCCAGTCCTATCCCTCCCTGACACCCTCAAAAGTCCCTCCCCAGATTTCTTGGAGCCCCCTTCACACTGTCGCAGAGTCAGCAAGGTTGGAAGAGACCTCAAAGATCATCAAGTCCAACCTGTCACCACAGACCTCATGACTAAACCATGGCTCCAAGGGCCACATCCAATCCCCTCTTGAACACCTCCAGGGATGGGGACTCCACCACCTCCCTGGGCAGCACATTCCAATGGCTAACAACTCTCTCTGGGAAGAACTTTCTCCTCACCTCCAGCCTAAACTTCCCCTGGCACAGCTTGAGACTGTGTCCTCTTGTTCTGCTGCTGGTTGCCTGGGAGAAGAGACCAACCCCCACCTGGCTACAACCTCCCTTCAGGGAGTTGCAGAGAGCAAGAAGGTCTCCCTTGAGCCTCCTCTTCTGCAGGCTAAGCAACCCCAGCTCCCTCAGCCTCTCCTCACAGGGCTGTGCTCCAGACCCCTCCCCAGCCTCCTTGCCCTTCTCTGGACACCTTCAAGTCTCTCAATGTCCTTCTTGACCTGAGGAGCCCAGAGCTGGCCACAGGACTCAAGGTGTGGCCTAAGCAGTGCTGAGCACAGGGCACAAGGACTTCCCTGCCGTCAGTAAACTTCCACACTACAAATATTTCTCCTTGCAAGTTTCATATTTTCTGTCATCAGCCTCTTGCAGCAGGAAGTTGTGAATCATTCCAAGGACTCCAATGAATTATTTAGCCCAATATTTTCACCCTGCTAAGAAGCCAGCAAAGCTTTTCAGGATGGGGCATTTGGTCACACCGAGTGGACAAGTGCAGCATAAGCTCTTGGAAGAGGGAAATTAATTCCTAATCCTCTTAGTTAATAGGTGGCTTACTCCCAGCTGTAGCATCATATGTTCCTCTTGTAGCTGATTTAATACAGCTCTCCTTGGTCACATTCTAACATCTTCAGCTTGCAGCCCCCTCTAGGGTGAATACCGATTAGAATTGGGCTGCAGCAAGAGAAGTGTGGCCAGCAGGGCCAGGGAGGGGATTCTGCCCCTCTGCTCCACTCTGCTGAGACCACAGCTGCAGCTCTGGGGCCAGTGCTGGAGCCTCTGTGCCAGGAAGGATCTGGAGGGGCTGGAAGGTGTCCAGAGCAGGGCCACGAGGAGGAGCAGAGGGCTGGAGCTGCTCTGCTGTGAGCACAGACTGAGGGAGTTGGGGTTGTGCAGGCTGGAGAGGAGAAGGCTCTGAGGAGACCTAATTGTGGCCTTGCAGGATCTGCAGGGGGCTCCAAGAAAGCTGGGGAGGGACTTTTGAGGGTGTCAGGGAGGGATAGGACTGGGGGGGATGGAGCAGAACTAGAAATGGGGAGATTGAGATTGGCTGTGAGGAAGAAGTTGTTCCCCAGGAGGGTGGCGAGAGCCTGGCACAGGCTGCCCAGGGAGGTGGTGGCAGCCTCCTGCCTGGAGGTGTTTGCAGCCAGGCTGGAGGTGGCTGTGAGCAACCTGCTGCAGTGTGAGGTGTCCCTGCCCATGGCAGCGGGGTTGGAGCTGGCTGAGCCTTGAGGTCCCTTCCAACCCTGACCATTCTGTGACTGTATGATGTGTTGGGACTGAAGGTACCAGGCACTGACACTCTCCAACTTTCTTCTTTCTCAAGGGACACACAATTAACTGTTCACAGCCATGGGCAGCTGTGCTCACAGAGGGTTGTGTCTGTCTTAAAACTATAGAATCACAGAATGGGTTGGATTGGAAGAGACCTTCAAGATCATCCACTTTCAACCCCTCTGCCATGGGCAGGGACACCTCCCACCAGCACAGGCTGCTCAAGGCCTCATCCAGCCTGGCCTTCAACACCTCCAGCATGGAGGCAGCCACAGCCTCCCTGGGCAGCCTGTGCCAGGGTCTCACCACCCTCACTGAAGGAATTTCTCATCTCCAGTCTCAATCTCCCCTCTCCCAGCTCAAAGCCATTGTCCCTTGTTCTGTCACTCTCAGCCTCTGTCAAAAGTCCCTCCCCAGCTCTCCTGGAGCCCTTCAGGTACTGGGAGGCTGCTGTAAGGTATCCCTGGAGCCTTCTCTTCTTCAAGCTGAGCAGCCCCAGCTCTCTCTTCCTCTTCCCATAGGGGAGGTTCTCCAGCCCTCTGAAGTTCTTTGTGGCCTCCTTTGGACCCTTTCCCACAGTTCCTGATCCTTGTTTTGGGGGCTTCAGAGCTGCACACAGTACCCAAGGTGGGGTCTCCTCTGAGCAGAGGTGGGGGGTCAGCATCACCTCCCTCATCCTGCTGGGCACACTGCTTTTGCTGCAGCCCAGGACATAGGTGGCTTTTGGAGCTGCCAGTGCCTGTTGCTGGCTCATGTCCAGCTTCTCATCCACCCCCACCTGCAAATCCTTCTCTGCAGGGCTGCTCTCAATCCTCTCCTCACCCTGGCTGTATTTGTGCTTGGGACCCATGTATAGGACTTCACAGTTTTCAAGGGGTAAGCAACCATAAAAGAGTGGCCAAGACCTTTCCTCAGGTTTTAGTTCTCCATCGTTGGTGTCCCAGTGTCATTTCCCTGCATCCTCAGTCCAAGCTGATGCCATGCTATAGCTGCACATCACTGCCATCCAAGCACACATCTTCCCCTTCCTTCACCCTTGTTGGCAGAGGAAACCTGAATGTATGAACAGGGAGATGACATCCTGGCATCCTGGCCTGCAGCAGGAAGAGTGTGGCCAGCAGGAGCAGGGAAGTCCTTGTGCCCTGTGCTCAGCACTGCTTAGGCCACACCTTCAGTCCTGTGTCCAGTTCTGGGCTCCTCAGCTCAAGAAGGACATTGAGAGACTTGAAGGTGTCCAGAGAAGGGCAAGGAGGCTGGGGAGGGGTCTGGAGCACAGCCCTGTGAGGAGAGGCTGAGGGAGCTGGGGTTGCTTAGCCTGCAGAAGAGGAGGCTCAGGGGAGACCTTCTTGCTCTCTCCAACTCCCTGAAGGGAGGTTGTAGCCAGGTGGGGGTTGGGCTCTTCTCCCAGGCAGCCAGCAGCAGAACAAGAGGACACAGTCTCAAGCTGTGCCAGGGGAGGTTTAGGCTGGATGTTAGGAAGAAGCTCTTTCCAGCAGGAGAGATTGGCCATTGGAATGTGCTGCTCAGGGAGGTGGTGGTTTGAACTGGATGAGGCCCTTGGTGCTATGGTTTAGGTGATTGGATGCTGTTGGGTGGTTGGTTGGATGTGATAGTCCTGGAGGTTTCTCCCACCCTGGCTGATTCTGTGATTGTGTGACTCAAGGTATTGATGTGGGAATGGCTGGGGCAGGATGTAAGTGCAGCTCAGAGCTTGCCTGCCCTACAGCACGGCCACAGCGACCCTGCTGCCCCTGAAGCCGGGCTCTGAAGGGCCCTGTGTCATTCTCCCTGAGCAGAGGAGAGCCTGGGACACGAGTCAGCATCTTCAAACCACAGCTCCCCACCAAAAGGTTTAAAGCCAATCATAAAGGCATTAATTCCACCATCAAATTTGATAACCATTTCCTGAGCCCTTGATCCTCTCTGACATCTACTGAGGCAGTGCTGCTGTCTGGGGCTGTGATTAGCTCACAAAAGGGAGAGATTAGGGTATTAGCCACACTGAGCAGATGGATCATTACCCAGGATCTTAAGCCAATATTCCAAGCGAGCCACATTCAGGACACACAAAATATTCAAATCAAGCTTTAAATACCTGTGAGGCTGAGGGAGGATCTCCCTTTGCAGGGTGGCAACACACAGAGCTGATGGAATGAAGCATGTGCAAGGCTGTGGCAGCTTCCTCCAGGTTTAAGGCAGCTCACTCAGTCAGGATGGCTATTTCTGGGCAGGAGACAACAGGCCACAGGAATCCTGCCCAGAAATCTGCAGGGCAGGAGTGTGCAGGCAGGTGTCTCCTCTGCCCTGTGCTGGTGGTCTGCCCATTGCCTGTGAGCAGCAGGATGAGGGAGGGGATTCTGCCCCTCTGATCTGCACAGGACTCCACCTGCAGCACTGCCTCCAGTTCTGGTGCCTCCAGCACAAGAAGGACCTGGAGCTGCTGGAGAGGGTCCAGAGGAGGCAGCAAAGATGATCAGGGGGTTGGAGAACCGCCCCTGTGGGGGCAGGCTGGCAGAGAGAAGGCTCCAGGGAGACCTCAGAGCAGCCTTCCAGTAGCTGAAGGGGCTCCAGAAGAGCTGGGGAGGGACTTTGGACAAGGGCTGGGAGTGCCAGGATGAGGAACAATGGCTTTGAGCTGGGAGAGGGGAGACTGAGACTGGAGATTAGGGAGACATTCTTTACTCTGAGGGTGGGGAGACACTGGCACAGGTTGCCCAGGGAGGCTGGAGGTGTCCAAGGCCAGGCTGGATGAGGCCTTGAGCAAGCTGGGCTGGTGGGAGGTGTCCCTGCAGGAAGGGTTGGAATTGGATGATCTTGAAGCTCCATTTCAACCCAAACCATTCTACCATTCTGTGATTCAATAGCTGAGCTCTGCTTACTGCAGAGGGGTTGGACTGGATGACCTTAGGATGCCCCTTCCAACCCAGACCATTCTATGAGCCTATGGCTAAGGCTTTTAGTGCTGAACAGAGTTCTTGCAGAGGTTGGTTTGCTGGTGCTGGCCTACTTGTGCCTGCTTTGGGGAAATCCTGGGACCAAAGCATCCCTCAGGTTAGCCTGAAGCTCTCTCTTGCTGGTGACTTAAGGCTTGAAATAGGGACCAAAAGGGAAATATGCCAGGACTGAGCAGCAGAGCTCCACCAAGCTGCAGCTGGGCTGACCCTTGCAGGAGAAAATCCTGTCAGGGTGAAAATAGGAACCTGTTCCACCCATGGATTAGGTTTGGATCTAATGCACTCGCTGGCACACTACCTACACACAGACACTGGGTGAGGAGCAGGACAGGGGCTGAGTTTTCATTGTCCAGGGCTTCCTCCCCATCCTTTTTCACAGTCCTGAGCTGAACCAAGTCTTGAAGGAATGTGCCAGTGTTTTTCAAGCACATGATGCCAGGTGGTTACCTGCACACTGAGGTTCCTGGAGGCACAAATCCAGCCAGCTCAAAATGCCCCCTGACACAGAGCAGTGATCAGTGCAGGGCACTGAATTCACTCTCCAGAATTAGCTCTGCTGACTTCAGTGCTCAGCAAACAGCTTGGGAAGCCAACAGAGAAGCACAGAGTGGCTTCACCTGGAAGAGACCTTAGAGATCATCCAGTCCCAACCCCACTGCCATGGGCAGGGACACCTCCCACTAGCCCAGGTTGCTCAAGGCCTCATCCAGCCTGGCCTTGAACAGTCCACAGCCTCCCTGGGCAACCTGTCCCAGTGTCTCAACATCCTCACTCTCAATGATTGCTTCCTAGTCTCCAGTCTCAATCTCTCCTGCCCTGGTTTCAAACCATTGTCCTTCATCCTGTGCCATAGTTTTAGGCTGCACCTTCAACATTTTCCACAGATCTTGAAGAGAAAGCAGTAAAATGTAAATGAATCACTGTTGGCTGTAAAGAGGAAAGTAAGGAGGAGGTCTAAACAATCCACTGGAGAGAGGAGAGGAGAGGAGAGGAGAGGAGAGGAGAGGAGAGGAGAGGAGAGGAGAGGAGAGGAGAGGAGAGGAGAGGAGAGGAGAGGAGAGGAGAGGAGAGGAGAGGAGAGGAGAGGAGAGGAGAGGAGAGGAGAGGAGAGGAGAGGAGAGGAGAGGAGAGGAGAGGAGAGGAGAGGAGAGGAGAGGAGAGGAGAGGAGAGGAGAGGAGAGGAGAGGAGAGGAGAGGAGAGGAGAGGAGAGGAGAGGAGAGGAGAGGAGAGGAGAGGAGAGGAGAGGAGAGGAGAGGAGAGGAGAGGAGAGGAGAGGAGAGGAGAGGAGAGGAGAGGAGAGGAGAGGAGAGGAGAGGAGAGGAGAGGAGAGGAGAGGAGAGGAGAGGAGAGGAGAGGAGAGGAGAGGAGAGGAGAGGAGAGGAGAGGAGAGGAGAGGAGAGGAGAGGAGAGGAGAGGAGAGGAGAGGAGAGGAGAGGAGAGGAGAGGAGAGGAGAGGAGAGGAGAGGAGAGGAGAGGAGAGGAGAGGAGAGGAGAGGAGAGGAGAGGAGAGGAGAGGAGAGGAGAGGAGAGGAGAGGAGAGGAGAGGAGAGGAGAGGAGAGGAGAGGAGAGGAGAGGAGAGGAGAGGAGAGGAGAGGAGAGGAGAGGAGAGGAGAGGAGAGGAGAGGAGAGGAGAGGAGAGGAGAGGAGAGGAGAGGAGAGGAGAGGAGAGGAGAGGAGAGGAGAGGAGAGGAGAGGAGAGGAGAGGAGAGGAGAGGAGAGGAGAGGAGAGGAGAGGAGAGGAGAGGAGAGGAGAGGAGAGGAGAGGAGAGGAGAGGAGAGGAGAGGAGAGGAGAGGAGAGGAGAGGAGAGGAGAGGAGAGGAGAGGAGAGGAGAGGAGAGGAGAGGAGAGGAGAGGAGAGGAGAGGAGAGGAGAGGAGAGGAGAGGAGAGGAGAGGAGAGGAGAGGAGAGGAGAGGAGAGGAGAGGAGAGGAGAGGAGAGGAGAGGAGAGGAGAGGAGAGGAGAGGAGAGGAGAGGAGAGGAGAGGAGAGGAGAGGAGAGGAGAGGAGAGGAGAGGAGAGGAGAGGAGAGGAGAGGAGAGGAGAGGAGAGGAGAGGAGAGGAGGGAAGGGAAGGGAAGGGAAGGGAAGGGAAGGGAAGGGAAGGGAAGGGAAGGGAAGGGAAGGGAAGAATTGGATTGGATAGGATAGGATAGGATAGGATAGGATAGGATAGGATAGGATAGGATAGGATAGGATAGGATAGAATTCACCAGGTTGGAAAAGACCTTTGAGATCATCAAGTCCAACCTATCACCCAGCACCATCTAATCAACTCAACCATGGCACCAAGGGCCTCATCCAGGCTCTTCCTAAACATCTCCAGGGATGGGGACTCCACCACCTCCCTGGGCAGCACAGGTGCTGGAAGGCTGCTCTAAGGTCTGCCCAGAGCCTTCTCTTCTCCAGGCTGAACATCTTGGTTCTCCAGCCCTCTGATCGTTTTGGTGGCCTGCTCTGGACCCTCTATCCATTTCTAGTTCTGCTCCATCCCCCCCAGTCCTATCCCTCCCTGACACCCTCAAAAGTCCCTCCCCAGCTTTCTTGGAGCCCCCTGCAGATCCTGCAAGGCCACAATGAGGTCTCCTGGGAGCCTTCTCCTCTCCAGCCTGCACAACCCCAACTCCCTCAGTCTGTGCTCACAGCAGAGCAGCTCCAGCCCTCTGCTCCTCCTCGTGGCCCTGCTCTGGTCACCTTCCAGCCCCTCCAGAGCCTTCCTGGCACAGAGGCTCCAGCACTGGACACTGAGCTCCAGGTAGGGTCTCAGCAGAGCAGAGTTGAGAGGGAGAATCCCCTTCCTCAACCTGCTGGCTATGCTCCTGTGTAAAATGAAGCTGCCTTGGGGCACTTTTACTGTCACAGCATTGTTGTGGTTGGAGAGAAAGAGCTCCTTGAAGCCACTGCTGCTGCTGGTTTGTCATTTGCAGTTTCCATTACCCACAAACTCTCACTGTGGCCTTGGCCACTTGCAGCTGGGGGCCAGAGCTGTGCCACAGGGGCTGTGGGTTGCATTGCCTCTCATGGCAGCAGAGCCAGGCCAGAAATGGATCATTAGTGAGAGAACAGCCTGAAACTAGCACAGGAAACCTTTGTAGCATCCCTGGGAGCAAGGGGGTCAAGCACACACTGAGGATTGTTTGTCTGCCTGCTGTTGTCTTGGGAAGCTGCTTGAAGATGAGAGGAGATGCAGAGCAATGAGCTGCTCAGGCATTCTGCTCTGCCAGGGCTTTGCCAGCCAGGGCTGCTCTAACCCCACAGAGAGCTGTGTCAGACACTGGGGTTTGAAGTCTGGCAGCCTCAGAGAGAGTCAGCACTTCAGACAACACAAGAGCTAACAAGCACTCTGAAATCACTGCATCCAAACCTCTGCCTTTCCCTTCTCCTTGCAGGACTTCACAAGAGCAAGGCATCACTGCTCCTTTTCTCCTCAGGGTTTATTTGTTTTTAGGGCAAGAGACACTGTGCCCAAGCAGTCCACAGGCTCACAGGATGTTAGGGGTTGGAAGGGACCCAACCCCCCTGCCAGAGCAGGACCGCAGACTCCAGCACAGGTCACACAGGAATGCATCCAGCTGAGTCCAATGTGGGGGATAATGCAATGATACTGAGATGCAAAAACTACCTAAAGGCCCTGAAAAGACATTCTAATGGAAAGTGATTTCACAGGATCACAGCTCACAGGATCTTAGGGG
Source organism: Dryobates pubescens (assembly GCF_014839835.1). NCBI lineage: Eukaryota > Metazoa > Chordata > Aves > Piciformes > Picidae > Dryobates > Dryobates pubescens. The sequence continues at coordinate 2,189,653 of NC_071639.1, read as the reverse complement.
TTGGAAGGGACCTCTGGACACCTTCCAGTCCAAGCCCCCTACCAGAGCAGGAGCAGAGAACCCAGCACAGGGCACACAGGAACACATCCAGACAGGGCTGGGAAGGCTCCAGAGAAGGAGACTCCACAACCTCTCTGGGCAGCCTGCTCCAGGGCTCTGGGACCCTCACACTGAAGAAGTTTCTCCTCATGTTGAGGTGGAACCTCCTGTGCTGCAGTTTACATCCATTGCCTCTTGACCTACCACAGGGTGAAATGGAGCAGAGCCTGTCCCTGTCCCCTCCCTCTTGACCCCCAGCCCTCAGCTATTGATAGACATTGATCAGATCCCTCTCAGTCTTCTCCTCTCCAGACTAAACAGCCCCAGGGCTCTCAGCCTCTCCTCCCCAGGCAGTGCTGCAGTCCCTTCAGCATCCTTGGAGCCCTCCCTTGCAGATCCCTGTCCCTCCTGAGCTGGGGAGCCCAGAGCTGGATGCAATATTCCAGGTCAGGTCTCAGCAGGGCAGAGCAGAGGGGGAGAAGAACCTCCCTGGCTCTGCTGCACACTCCTCTGACTGCACCCCAGGATCCCATTGGCCTTCTTGGTCCCCCAGGGCACATTCTGTCCCATGCAGAGCTTGCTGCCCCCCAGCACTCCCAGGTCCTTTGGTTAATGAAAGTGTGCAGGCAGAGGGTGAAAGTGACCACATGCAGCAAAGTGCTGACACTGGCCTGGCAAACCCAGGTGAGCTGCTAGAGGGCTGGGAAGCTAAGTATGAGCTTTACAATGAGACAGTTGTTAACTGCATTGCACAGACTCACCAAGGTTGGAAGAGACCTCAGAGATCATCGAGTCCAAGCTGTCTCCACAGACCTCATGACTAAATCATGGCACCAAGTGCCACATCCAATCCCCTCTTGAACACCTCCAGGGATGGGGACTCCACCACCTCCCTGGGCAGCACATTCCAATGACGAATGACTCTCTCTGGGAAGAACTTTCTCCTCACCTCCAGCCTAAACCTCCCCTGGCACAGCTGGAGACTGTGTCCTCTTGTTCTGCTGCTGGCTGCTAGAGAGAAGAGCCCAACCCCCACCTGGCTACAACCTCCCTTCAGGCAGTTGGAGAGAGCAAGAAGGTCTCCCCTGAGCCTCCTCTTCTGCAGGCTAAGCAACCCCAGCTCCCTCAGCCTCTCCTCACAGGGCTGTGCTCCAGACCCCTCCCCAGCCTCCTTGCCCTTCTCTGGACACCTTCAAGTCTCTCAATGTCCTTCTGAAACTGAGGAGCCCAGAACTGGACACAGGACTGAAGGTGTGGCCTGAGCAGTGCTGAGCCCAGGGCACAATGATGTGCTGCCTGCAGCTCTCATTGCAGCCACACTTAGAATCACAGGATTGTTTGGGTTGGAAGAGAGCTCCAAGATCATCCAGTCCAACCCTTGACCCAGCACCACCATGGCCACCAAACCCTGTCCCCAGGTGCCATGGCCACAGGTTTCTTGAACACCTGCAGGGATGGGGACTCCACCACCTCCCTGGGCAGCCCTGACCCACCCTGACCACTCTTGCAGCAAAGAAGTTTTTCCTCATCTCCAACCTACCCCTCCCCTGGCACAATTTCAGGCCATTCCCTCCCCTTCTATCACCTGAGGCTAGGGAGAAGAGGCAATGATGTTGCCAAACCCACACAATCCAGACACACACAAAGGCAAAGTCTCATTTTCCTTTTCAAAAATCATCTAGAATTGGGTAAATGAAGTTGTCCTTGAACAAGTAGTAGGCCAGAAGCTGTCCTCCACAAATCATTGAAATTACTCCAGACCCTGAAAGAGAACACATGTCTGGTTTGTATTCATTCCTGTACATGAAGGCAAAGGCTATGAGCAGACTTTAAGGAGCCATTCTTCCTGTCTTCAGGGGGCTTTTGCTGGGCTGTGCCACAGCCAGCTGGCAGCCAGGCACCAGTGGTGTGCCCCAGGGAGCAGTGCTGGGCCCCAGCCTGGTCAATAACTTTATTGATGATCTGGAGGAGGGCATTGAGTCCATCAGCAGTAAATGTGCAGAAGGGCTCAGGTCCAGCCAGCATGGATTCAGGCAGGGCAGGTCCTGCCTCACCAACCTGATCTCCTTCTATGATCAGGTGAGTGCCTGGTGGACGTGGGCAGGCTGTGGATGTAGTCTACCTGGACTTCAGCAAGGCCTTTGACACCGTCCCCCACAGCAAACTGCTGGCTAAGCTGTCAGCTCGTGGTTTGGACCACAGCACTCTGTGCTGGGTTAGGAACTGGCTGGAGGCTGAGCCCAGAGAGTGGTGGTGAATGGTGCCACAGCCAGCTGGCAGCCAGGCACCAGTGGCATCCCCCAGGGAGCAGTGCTGGGCCCCATCCTCTTTAACATCTTCATTGATGATCTGGATGAGGGGGTTGAGTCAGTCATCAGCAAGTTTGCAGATGACACCAAGTTGGGAACAGATGTTGGTCAGTTAGAGGGTAGAAAGGCTCTGCAGAGGGACCTTGCCAGGCTGGACAGATGGGCAGAGGCCAACAGGATGGCATTCAACAAGTCCAAGTGCCAGGGGCTGCACTTTGGCCACAGCAACCCCAGGCAGAGCTACAGGCTGGGGTCAGAGTGGCTGAGAGCAGCCAGGCAGAGAGGGACCTGGGGGTGCTGATTGACACCCGCCTAAACATGAGCCAGCAGTGTGCCTAGGTGGCCAAGAAGGCCAATGGCATCCTGGCCTGCATCAGGAAGAGTGTGGCCAGCAGGAGCAGGGAGGTCATTCTGCCCCTGTACACTGCACTGGTTAGGCCACAGCTTGAGTCCTGTGTCCAGCTCTGGGCCCCTCAGTTCAGGAAGGAGGTTGACTTGCTGGAAGGTGTCCAGAGAAGGGCAAGGAGGCTGGGGAGGGGTCTGGAGCACAGCCCTGTGAGGAGAGGCTGAGGGAGCTGGGGTTGCTTAGCCTGCAGAAGAGGAGGCTCAGGGGAGACCTTCTTGCTCTCTGCAACTCCCTGAAGGGAGGTTGAAGCCAGGTGGGGGTTGGTCTCTTCTCCCAGGCACCCAGCACCAGAACAAGAGGACACAGTCTCAAGCTGTGCCAGGGGAGGTTTAGGCTGGAGGTGAGGAGAAAGTTCTTCCCAGCAAGAGGAATTGGCCACTGGAATGTGCTGCCCAGGGAGGTGGTGGAGTCCCCATCCCTGGAGGTGTTCAAGAGAGGCTTGGATGTGGCACTTGGAGCCATGGTTTAGTAGTCAGGAGGTGTTGGGTGACAGCTTGGACTTGATGATCTCTGAGGTCTTTTCCAACCTGGTTGTTTCTATGATTCTATGATTTCACTCAAGGCTTTAACCACCTACAGAGGCATCAGCCCCAGCAGCTGCTGATGCAAACCCAGGTGCAGGACAGGGAATTTCTTGGCCTTTCCTCCTTGAGGAACTCCTGCAGCTGTTGATCCTTGCTACCCCTCAGCAGTGAGAAGAGCAGCAGCCAGTCCTTTTCCCTTGGCTCTTTCCCAGGATGCTCTGTTCCAGCCCAAAGCTCTGCTTTGTGATTTCAATTACAGAAAGTTAACCAGTCAGAAGTTCCCTCTAAGGCAGTGTGGTGCCTGGGGTTTCTCTCATCCCTCTGCAGCACCTGGGCACAGTGTTCATAGAAATTGCCTCTGAAGGGGCCTCTTGCTTTCCACTGATCATCATAGAATGGGTTGGGTTGGAAGGGACCTCCAAAGCTCATCCAGTCCAACCCCCTGCAGTCAGCAGGGACATCCCCAACTAGATAGGTTGCTCAGGGCCCTGTTGAGCTTCACCTTGAATATCTCCAGTGATGAGGCCCCAGCCACCTCCCTGGGCAACCTGTTGCAGTGTTCCAGCACTCTCATGGTGCAGAACTTGTTCCTTACATCCAATCTCAATCTGCTCTGCTCTCATTTCAAACCATTGCCCCTGGTCCTGTCCCTGCAGCCCTTTGGGAACAGTCCCTCTGTAGCCTTCTTGCAGCTCCCTTCAGGTACTGGCAGGCTGCTATTAGGTCTCCCTGGAGCCTTCTCTTCTCCAGGCTGAACACATAGAATCATAGAATTGTCAGGGTTGGAAGGGAGCTCAAGGCTCAGCCAGTCCCAACCCCCTGCCATGGGCAGGGACACCTCACACTGCAGCAGGTTGCTCACAGCCACCTCCAGCCTGGCTGCAAACACCTCCAGGCAGGAGGCTGCCACCACCTCCCTGGGCAACCTGTGCCAGGCTCTCACCACCCTCCTGGGGAACAACTTCTTCCTCACAGCCAATCTCAATCTCCCCATTTCTAGTTTTGCTCCATCCCCCCCAGTCTTATCCCTCCCTGACACCCTCAAAAGTCCCTCCCCAGCTTTCTTGGAGACCCCTTTGAGATACTGCAAGGCCACAATTAGGTCTCCATGGAGCCTTCCAGCCTGCACAACCCCAAGTCCCTCAGTCTGTCCTCACAGGACACCCCCAGCTCCCTCAGCCTGCCCTCATGGCAGAGGTGCTCCAACCCCCTGATCATTGTAAATGGCACAGTTTGGGCAGTGTTTGATTGATTACCCAGGGCTGAATGGCTGAGTTCAATATTGTGAGGGTGTCTGCTCTGTGAGCAGGATTAGCATGCACTGAGTGCATTCAGACTGCTTTTTGTTGGTGTTTGAAGGCAAGACCAATGCCAGCCCAGTGTAACTTGCCTGTGCCCTTAAAGCAAACAGAAATGGAAAGCATCTATTTCTTTTGTAGATATTGGTGGTTCCCAACCCAGTGAGACAACAGACATTGGATAGAAGCAATTCATCCTGGAAACACCAACAATGGGAAGACTGGAATGGTACCTAGTGCCAGCCACCAGTGCAACATCAGGGGGAATTCAGACATCACTGCAAAGAGAAGAGGAGGAGAAAAGTCAGCTCCCAAGCAGTAAGTGTGGGGATAGGCAAACATGGCACTACAGCAGCACAGCAGCACAGAATGGTAGGGGTTGGAAGGGGGCTCTGGAGATCACCCAGACCAACCACCTGCCAAGGCAGAGTCACCTAAAGAAGGTCCCACAGGAACACATCCAGGAGGGTCTTGAATATCTCCAGAGGTGGAGACTCCTCCACCTCTCTGGGCAGAAGTTCCTCCTCATGTTTAGATGGAGCCTCTGATGTTCCAGTCTGTGCCTTGTCCTGTCCCTGGGCACCACTGCACAAAGCCTGGTCCCATCCCCCTGACAGCCAGCCTCTAAGTGCTGATCAGCATTGGTGAGACCCCCCTCAGGCTGCTCTTCTCCAGACTGAACAGCCCCAATCCTCCCAGCCCCTCCTCATCAGAGAGATGAGAATTATGTTACCAAAGGTCTGGTTAGTGATGTGTCATGGAACATCTACTTGACCTTTGGCAAACACCTCTGCAGGTCCTGATCATTCAGACCCTTGGCCATACCGTTAAGTCTGGGGAGCCTCCCACTGGGAGACCACTCCTAAAGCTACTGACTAGAATAGAATAGAATTAACCAGGTTGGAAGAGACCTTTGAGATCATCCAGTCCAACCTATCACCCAGCACCATCTGATCAACCCAACCATGGCACCAAGGGCCTCATCCAGGCTCTTCCTAAACACCTCCAGGGAGGGTGGAGGAGGAACTTGGTGGATTCCTGCTCTTCACCTGGATTGAGAAGGTGTTCAGTAGGTCATTGGAGCCCTGCAGGATGTTAATAAGCTCTGGAAGGCTGAGCAGTGCTGTGAGGTAGCCACCCCTCCACACTGTGCAGCCTGCCTGAGCACACTTAGCTCTGGCTGCTCTTCCTCCTGTCATGCAGCCAGGTTGCAAATGGGATTGGAGTGAGGGGGAAGTGAGAAGCCTTCTGATGAGGTTCACTTTGTGTGCACCCAGGCAAGCATTTCTGCCCTCTGGGAAGGTTGTTGTGCCAGGGCTGTCCTAGGAAAGGCTTTAAGGCACAGGAGGCCTTTACAAGTAAGCTAAGCTGGATTTCTCTTCTCAGAAGTTTGCTTCCTGTTAATTCTTAGTGTCCAGAAGGCTTCTAGGTCCCAAATGGTCACAGTGAGTAGCTGAGCTTATCCCTGCCAGACCACCAGTGCCACAATCCAGCTGGCAGCCAGGCACCAGTGGTGTGCCCCAGGGGTCAGTGCTGGGCCCCAGCCTCTTTAACATCTTCATTGATGATCTGGAGGAGGGCATTGAGTCCATCAGCAAGTGTGCAGATGACAGCAAGCTGGGAGCAGATGTTGGTCAGTTAGAGGGCAGAAGGGCTCTGCAGAGGCACCTTGCCAGGCTGGACAGATGGGCAGAGGCCAACAGGATGGCATTCAACAAGTCCAAGTGCCAGGGGCTGCACTTTGGCCACAGCAACCCCAGGCAGAGCTACAGGCTGGGGGCAGAGTGGCTGAGAGCAGCCAGGCAGAGAGGGACCTGGGGTTGCTGATTGCCAGCTGCCTAAACATGAGCCAGCAGTGTGCCCAGGTGGCCAAGAAGGCCAAGGGCATCCTGGACTCTCTGTGGAGGAAACCATAGAATGGTATGGGCTGGAAGGGACCTTAAAGATCACCTATTGGACTCAATGACCTCAAAGGTTCTTTTCCAACCAAACCAATTGTGTGATTCCAGGGCTCATTTAGCTTTAAGAAATAATTCTGTTAGTCCAGTGGTGCAGCAGATGAATCCTAGCTGGTTGGTTCCCTTCCCTTTGGGAATGCTGTGCATGCCTTTTGCAGCACCCCTGCTTACCAGCTGAAGTGATGAGGATGTGAAGGACAGTGACTGTTACTGCATAATCCCACACCCATTCTTCCACAACCAGGGCAAAGAGCAGCCCACAGATGAAGAAGGTTATCTCCAAGGATATCACAAGCACTGTGAAGGAGAAGAGGATGTTTGCACCAAACACAAGTTTTGAAAGGCTTTTCCTCATCTTCACAGAGAAGGGCAACAAGGAAGGCCAAATGTTCTGCCTGTGTGCCCACAGGCTCTGAACAGCTCCTGGTGTGCTTGGCTGTTCTGTGCTGGCCTGTTGGGTGGGCAGAGAGAAGGCTGGGGCTGAGCAGCTGCATGGCATGCTTGCTGCCTGGGGCACACAAGCAGCCTGCATCAACCCAATGTGGGGGATAATGCAATGATACTGAGATGCAAAAACTACCTAAGGGCCCTGAAAAGACATTCTAATGGAATGTGATTTGACAGGATCACAGATCACAGATGTTAGGGGTTGGAAGGGACTGCTGGAGAGATTCCAGTCCAAGCCCCCTGCCAGAGCAGGAGCAGAGAATAGAATAGAACAGAATAAACCAGGTTGGAAGAGACCTTCAAGATCATCAAGTCCAACCTATCATCCAACACCACCTATTCAACTAACCCACGGCACCAAGCACCCCATCAAGTCTCCTCCTGAACACCTCCAGTGATGGTGACTCCACCACCTCCTTGGGCAGCACATTCCAATGGGCAATCACTCTCTCTGTATAGAACTTCTTCCTAACCTCCAGCCTAAACCTCCCCTGGCACAGCTTGAGACTGTGTCCTCTTGTTCTGCTGCTGGCTGCCTGGGAGAAGAGACCAACCCCCACCTGGCTACAACCTCCCTTCAGGGAGTTGCAGAGAGCAAGGTCTCCCCTGAGCCTCCTCTTCTGCAGGCTAAGCAACCCCAGCTCCCTCAGCCTCTCCTCACAGGGCTGTGCTCCAGACCCCTCCCCAGCCTCCTTGCCCTTCTCTGGACACCTTCCAGCAAGTCAACCTCCTTCCTAAACTGAGGAGCCCAGAACTGGACACAGGACTCAAGGTGTGGCCTAAGCAGTGCAGTGTACAGGGGCAGAATGACCTCCCTGCTCCTGCTGGCCACACTCTTCCTGATGCAGGCCAGGATGCCATTGGCTCTCTTGGCTGCCTGGGCACACTGCAGGCACAGGCACAGGTCCAGCACAGGTCACACAGGAACACATCCAGACAGGGCTGGGAAGGCTTCAGAGAAGGAGACTCCACAACCTCTCTGGGCAGCCTGCTCCAGGGCTCTGGGACTCTCATAGACAAGAAGTTCCTCCTCATGTTGAGGTGGAACCTTCTGTGCTGCAGTTTCCATCCATTGCTCCTTGTCCTACCACAGGGTGCAACTGAGCAGAGCCTGTCCCTGTCCCCTCCCTGTCCCCTCTCAGTCTTCTCCTCTCCAGACTAAGCCCCAAGTCTCTCAGCCTCTCCTCCCCAGGCAGTGCTGCAGTCCCTTCAGCATCCTTGTAGCCCTCCCTTGGGCTCTCTCCAGCAGATCCCTGTCCCTCCTGAGCTGGGGAGCCCAGGGCTGGATGCAACATTCCAGGTGAGGTCTCAAGCAGGGCAGAGTAGAGGGGGAGGAGAACCTCCCTGGATCTGCTGGACACACTCCTCTGAGTGCACCCCAGGATCCCATCAGCCTTCCCCTGTTACATCTGAAGTGTTGGCAGGATGGAGCTACATTTCCATGCAGTTAAAATACAGAAATCAGTGCTATTACTAAAGCAGCTTTAGAATGCCTTCACAGAGTCACAGGATATAGCTGGTTGGAAGAGACCTCCAAGCTCACCCAGTCCAACCTTTGACCCAGCACTGCAGGCTCAGCACCAAACCATGGCCCTAAGCACCAGCTCCATGCTGCTGGAACAGCCCCAGGGATGGGGACTCCAGCACTGCCCTGGGCAGCCTCTTCCAATGCCTGAGAGCCCTTCCAGGGCAGAAATAGTTCCTCACATCCAGCCTCAGGCTCCCCTGGGGCAGCTTGGAGCCATTGCCTCTATTCCTGTGCCTTCCCACCAAGGAGCAGAGGCTGTCCCCTCCTCTCCTCTAATCCTGTCCCTTGCCACCAAGGAGCAGAGGCTGTCCCCTCCTCTCCTCTATTCCTGTCCCTTGCCACCAAGGAGCAGAGGCTGTCCCCTCCTCTCCTCTATTCCTGTCCCTTGCTACCAAGGAGCAGAGGCTGTCCCCTCCGCTCCTCTAATCCTGTCCCTTGCCACCAAGGAGCAGAGGCTGTCCCTCCTCTCCTCTAATCCTGTCCCTTGCCACCAAGGAGCAGAGGCTGTCCCCTCCTCTCCTCTATTCCTGTCCCTTGCCACCAAGGAGCAGAGGCTGTCCCCTCTGCTCCTCTATTCCTGTCCCTTGCCACCAAGGAGCAGAGGCTGTCCCCTCTGCTCCTCTATTCCTGTCCCTTGGAACCAAGGAGCAGAGGCTGTCCCCTCCTCTCCTCTATTCCTGTCCCTTGGCACCAAGGAGCAGAGGCTGTCCCCTCCTCTCCTCTAATCCTGTCCCTTGCCACCAAGGAGCAAAGGCTGTCCCCTCTGCTCCTCTATTCCTGTCCCTTGGCACCAAGGAGCAGAGGCTGTCTCCTCCTCACTCCAACCTCCCTTCAGGGAGCTGAAGAGGGCAGTGAGGTCTCCCTCAGCCTCCTCTGCTCCAGCCTCAACCCCCCCAGCTCCCTCAGCCCTCCTCTAGCCCAGGGGCTCCAGGCCCTTCTCCAGCCTGGCTGCCCTGCTCTGGACAGGCTCCAGCCCCTCAGTGTCCTTCCTGCAGGGAGGGCCCAGGGCTGAGCACAGCACTGCAGCTGTGGCCTCCCCAGTGCTGAGCACAGGGGGATGGTCACCTCCTGTCCATAAGGCAGGCAAGTTTGCATCCAGCTTACATGCAGCTACAATCTGGTCTGTTCACTTAAACCCCAAAAGAACTAAAAGAACTAAAGCCTTCAGTTACCTAGATAGTATGAGTTCATCCAGGAGGGACTTGTCTTAAAATCAAAAGGGGCCAAACCATCCAACATTTTAATCCTGTGGGAACAGAATGAGAATGTGTCACCAGGGAATTGCAGCCATGCCCAGGACACCCTGCAGGGCTTTTAAAGAGGATTTCAGGTGGGAGGCTCTGGCCAGGAAAATGCTCAGGGGGGTGGAGCACCTCTGCTATGGGGACAGGCTGAGGGAGCTGGGGGTGTTCAGCCTGCAGGAGAGAAGGCTCCAGGGAGACCTTTGTGCAGCCTGCCAGGACCTGCAGAGGGCTACAGGAAGGCTGCAGAGGGACTGTTTGCAAAGGCCTGCAGCACCATCTAATCAACTCAGCCATGGCAGCACCATCTAATCAACTCAGCCATGGCAGCACCATCTAATCAACTCAACCATGGCAGCACCATCTAATCAACTCAGCCATGGCAGCACCATCTAATCAACTCAACCATGGCAGCACCATCTAATCAACTCAGCCATGGCAGCACCATCTAATCAACTCAGCCATGGCAGCACCATCTAATCAACTCAGCCATGGCAGCACCATCTAATCAACTCAACCATGGCAGCACCATCTAATCAACTCAGCCATGGCAGCACCATCTAATCAACTCAACCATGGCAGCACCATCTAATCAACTCAGCCATGGCAGCACCATCTAATCAACTCAGCCATGGCAGCACCATCTAATCAACTCAACCATGGCAGCACCATCTAATCAACTCAACCACGGCACCAAGGGCCTCATCCAGGCTCTTGCTGCACTGCTGCATCACTGCATCTCTAGGACAGCAACTAGGAAGAGCTGAGTTAGATTGGATGTTAGGAACAAGTTCTGCACCAGGAGAGTGGTGCAACACTGGAACAGGTTGCCCAGGGAGGTGGCTGAGGAGAAGAGAAGGCTCCAGGGACACCTTTGAGCAATATTCCAGTACCTGAAGGAGGCTACAGGGAGGCTACAGGGACAGGACCAGGGGCAATGGCTCCAAACTGGAGCAGAGCAGATTGAGATTGGATGTGAGGAACAAGTTCCGCACCAGGAGGCTGCTGGAACACTGCAACAGGTTGTCCAGGGAGGTGGTTGAGGCCCCATCCCTGTAGATATGCAAGGTGAGGCTCAGCAGGGCTCTGGGCAACCTGTTCTAGCTGAGGATGTCCCTGCTGACTGCAGGGGGGTTGGACTGGATGAGCTTTGGAGCTGCCTTCCAACCCAGCCCAGTCTGTGATGATCCTATAATGTTTTGGGTATGGAAAAAAAGAGAGGGAGAGATGTTCATCCACCCAGAGAAAACAGCTGAGCCTTTGATGCTAAGGGGAGCTGGTTGCTGACTTCAGGAGAGGCCAGGAATTGACCTACTGTCCACAGAGGTCAAGAGGCCATCAGCTCACAGCTGTGCTTCCAGCTCTCTGATTGTCACTTAGTGCTCTCTGCCCACTTTTACTGCACCTGCAGCAGACCAGGCTCCAAGATTCTATGGTTCAGAAGGTCTCTGCATCTCACTGCATGTTGTGGCCTTCTCCTTGCACACAGTGCCCATGATCTCTGCTTCCATTGAAGGCCTCTCTGGCAGTGTCCCTCCTAAACAGCTCCCTCAGGGAAAGAAGTTTGCCTTTGGGGGTTTTTTGTTGACCATAAACCCTTTCCTCTCATTTCCTGATGCCATCCATGCTCTCATGTTCACTCACCTAGCATGAGTGCAAGGAAGCAGAGCAGAACCAACACTGTGCAGTGGTTTTGAGCCTCCAGCTGCCAATTTCTGCACCTGGCTCAGGTACAACCAATCAATTGACCCTGCAAGATGTGCTCACAGGATGACTGGGACCAGATGCCTCCAGGCTGAGTGCTGCTCCTGCAGGGTCCTAGCTGTACCCTTCAGACCCAGCTGCAGCAGGATGTGATGGAGGCTGAGTGCTGCTCCTGCAGGGTCCTAGCTGTACCCTTCAGACCCAGCTGCAGCAGGATGTGATGGAGGCTGAGTGCTGCTCCTGCAGGGTCCTAGCTGTACCCTTCAGACCCAGCTGCAGCAGGATGTGATGGAGGCTGAGTGCTGCTCCTGCAGGGTCCTAGCTGTACCCTTCAGACCCAGCTGCAGCAGGATGTGATGGAGGCTGAGTGCTGCTCCTGCAGGGTCCTGGCTGTACCCTTCAGACCCAGCTGCAGCAGGATGTGATGGAGGCTGAGTGCTGCTCCTGCAGGGTCCTAGCTGTACCCTTCAGACCCAGCTGCAGCAGGATGTGATGGAGGCTGAGTGCTGCTCCTGCAGGGTCCTAGCTGTACCCATCAGACCCAGCTGCAGCAGGATGTGATGGAGGCTGAGTGCTGCTCCTGCAGGGTCCTAGCTGTACCCATCAGACCCAGCTGCAGCAGGATGTGATGGAGGCTGAGTGCTGCTCCTGCAGGGTCCTAGCTGTACCCTTCAGACCCAGCTGCAGCAGGATGTGATGGAGGCTGAGTGCTGCTCCTGCAGGGTCCTAGCTGTACCCATCAGATGCAGCTGCAGCAGGATGTGATGGAGGCTGAGTGCTGCTCCTGCAGGGTCCTAGCTGTACCCTTCAGACCCAGCTGCAGCAGGATGTGATGGAGGCTGAGTGCTGCTCCTGCAGGGTCCTAGCTGTACCCTTCAGACCCAGCTGCAGCAGGATGTGATGGAGGCTGAGTGCTGCTCCTGCAGGGTCCTAGCTGTACCCTTCAGACCCAGCTGCAGCAGGATGTGATGGAGGCTGAGTGCTGCTCCTGCAGGGTCCTAGCTGTACCCTTCAGACCCAGCTGCAGCATCATGCTATGGAATCACACAAACCTAGAAATGTCAGGGTTGGAAGGGACCTTCAAGATCAGCCAGTCCCAACCCCCTGCCATGGCAGGGACACCTCACACTACAGCAGGTTGCTCACAGCCACCTCCAGCCTGGCTGCAAACACCTCCAGGCAGGAGGCTGCCACCACCTCCCTGGGCAGCCTGTGCCAGGCTCTCACCACCCTCATGGGGAGCAATTTCTTCCTCATCTCCACTCTCAATCTCCTCTCCCAGCTCAAAGCCATTGTCCCTCATCCTGTCACTCCCAGCCCTTGTCAAAAGTCCCTCCCCAGCTCTCCTGTAGTCCCTTCAGGTACTGGAAGGATGCTCTAAGATCTCTTTGGAACTCCAGGATGAGCAAACCCAGCTCTCCCAGCCTGTCCCCACAGGGGAGGTTCTCCAGCCCTCTGATCATCTTTGTGGCCTCCTCTGGACCTGCTCCAGCAGTTCCAGTTCCTTTTTGTGTTGGGAGCACCAGAGCTGGAGGCAGTGCTCCAAGTGAGGTCTCACCAGAGTAGAGCAGAGGGGCAGAATCCCCTCCCTTGACCTGCTGGTCTCACTGCTTTGGGTGCAGCCCAGGATGCCATTGGCCTTCTGGGCTGCTGTCACAGCAGACTAGAGACAAGGAACTCTTACCTGAATACTGCAAAGCACACAGACAGGACCACATAGTACACAGTGTAAAAGACCACCATGCATATCACCAGGTTCACCAGAACTGCCTGTGAAAGGGAAAAACACAGGAGAAGCTCAGGCCTTGTTTCCACTGGTACACAGGATCATAGAACAGCCTGGGCTGGAAGGCACCTCCAGAGCTCATCCAGTCCACCCCCCCTGCACTCAGCAGGGACATCCCCAACTAGATCAGGCTGCCCACAGCCCTGTCCAGCCTCACCTGGAATAGCTCCAGGGAGGGAGCCTCAACCACCTCCCTGGGTAACCTGTTGCAGTGTTCCACCACCCTCACAGTAAAGAACCTGTGGCTACCAGGAGGATGGAGACTGCCTTTTACAGGGAGTGCCATGGCAAAGACAAGGTGGAGGGAGACAAGTTACTGCTGGGGACATTCCCATTGGACTCCAGAGGAAAATGTTTCCCCATGAGCACAGCCAGACACTGGAATCATCTCCCAAGGGCAGCAGTGGAGCCCCCTGCACTGGGCAGGTTAAGGCTCAGCTTACAGGGTGCTCAGCCAGCTCCTTGCAACTCCACTCTCACCTAGAGAGGTTGGAGCAGATGACCCTTGGGGGCCCTTCCAGCCTGGCACTCTGGGGTTCTGTTATTTCACAGTATCACAGTACCACCAAGGTTGGAAGAGGCCTCAAAGATCATTGAGTCCAACCTGTCACCACAGACCTCATGACTAAACCATGGCACCAAGTGCCACATCCAATCCCCTCTTGAACACCTCCAGGGATGGGGACTCCACCACCTCCCTGGGCAGCACATTCCAGTGATGAACCTCCAGCCTAAACCTCCCCTGGCACAGCTTGAGACTGTGGCCTCTTGTTCTGCTGCTGGTTGCGTGGGAGAAGAGCCCAACCCCCTCCTGGCTACAACCTCCCTGCAGGGAGTTGGAGAGAGCAAGAAGGTCTCCCCTGAGCCTCCTCTTCTGCAGGCTAAGCAACCCCAGCTCCCTCAGCCTCTCCTCACAGGGCTGTGCTCCAGACCCCTCCCCAGCCTCCTTGCCCTTCTCTGGACACCTTCAAGTCTCTCAATGTCCTTCTGAAACTGAGGGGCCCAGAACTGGACACAGGACTCAAGGTGTGGCCTAAGCAGTGCTGAGCACAGGGCACAAGGACTTCCCTGCTCCTGCTGGCCACACTCTTCCTGATGCAGGCCAGGATGCCCTTGGCCTTCTTGGCCACCTGGGCACACTGCAGGCTCATGTTTAGGCAGCTGCCAACCAGTCCCCCCAGGTCCCTTTCTGCCTGGCAGCTCTCAGCCACTCTGACCCCAGCCTGTAGCACTGCCTGGGGTTGCTGTGGCCAAAGTGCAGCCCCTGGCACTTGGACTTGTTGAGTGCCATCCTGTTGGACTTTGCCCATCTGTCCATCCTGGCAAGGTCCCTCTGCAGAGCCCTTCTGCCCTCTATCACAGTATCGCCAAGGTTGGACAAGTCCTCAAGGGTCATCGAGTCCAAGCTGTCACCACAGACCTCATGACTAAACCATGGCTCCAAGTGCCACATCCAATCCCCTCTTGAACACCTCCAGGGATGGGGACTCCACCACCTCCCTGGGCAGCACATTCCAGTGGCCAACAACTCTCTCTGGGAAGAACTTTCTCCTCACCTCGAGCCTCAACCTTGAGGACAACAGCCTCACCTTGGCACCCTGGGACTGGAAGATGCTGCAGAAGGCAGCTCCTGGGCACGCTGGCAGCTCTCACTGGGGTAAGATTTTAGCTTATAGATGTGGTTGGAGTTTATTGGTTAAGGGATTGGGAACAAAGAGACAGAAACAGCCACTCTGAGCAAGAATTGCTCTTGGCTCAGGCACTTAGGCTGGGAACAGCTTGGGGGGTCAGGGCTGCTAGGGACTTCTGCTTCTGTTAGTTAGCTACTTCTGGCCAGGGCTTTGGTGCAGGGATGCTGCTAGGGATATGCTCAGGGCTTCTCTTAGCTGCTTTGTCTGTTAAGAGCTTCCAGGACTTCTGCTTCAGTGTGACTCTGAGGCTCTGTGGTGCTGGGGATTCTACAGCACAGCACTAAAGGACTTCTGAGATCCTCTGCCCTCTGCATTTCTGGAATCTCTTTGTTATACAGCCTCAGGGTTCCTGCCTTCATTCATCACCCAACAGCACCTGAACTGGGAGGGGGAAGAAAACCAACACCTAGCTAGTGCTTTGCCATGTCATGAGGGTGACAGAGCCCTGGAGCAGGCTGCCCAGGGGGTTGTGGAGTCTCCCTCTCTGGAGATATTCAAAACCCACCTGGATGTGTTCCTGTGTGACCTGCTCTAAGTGATCCTGCTCTGGCAGGGGGGTTGGACTGGATGAGCTTTTGAGGTCCTTTCCAGCCCCTAACAGTTGTGGTTCTGTGATTCTCCCTGGGCAACCTGTGCCAGGCTCTCACCACCCTCCTGGGGAACAACTTCTTCCTCATAGCCAATCTCAATCTCCCCAGTTCTAGTTTTGTTCCATCCCCCCCCAGTCCTATCCCTCCCTGACACCCTCAAAAGTCCCTCCCCAGCTTTCTTGGAGCACCCTGCAGATACTGGAAGGCCACAATTAGGTCTCCTCAGAGCCTTCTCTTCTGCACAACCCCAACTCCCTCAGTCTGTCCTCACAGCAGAGCAGCTCCAGCCCTCTGCTCATCCTCATGGCCCTGCTCTGCCCATGGCAGGGGGGTTGGAACTGGATGCTCCTTGAGGTCCCTCCCAACCCTGACAGTTCTATGAATGAAGAAGGTGCAGTGAAGAGCCACAAAAGGGAGCTGCTGGCTGGAAATGTTGGGGGTTTCCTTAGCACTACAGCCCTAAGGAGGTCAATCTGTTTAGCTCCCAGGGCTGATTTGATTATGACGGATAAGTACCTTGGCAGGCAGAAAATATCAGGTACTTAAGGACTCTAATCTGTCAGAAGAGCCACAAGAAGTAAACAGCTGCAAGTCCTAGCCAGACACATTCAAAAGCTGCCTGAGGGGCATTTTCAGCTGCAAAAGCAATTAGCCAAGGGAGGAGACTGCTTTTGGGAACAGTAGATCCTTCAGAGCAAAGCCAGCTGCCACTCTGGATGAAGCCTCGCTCAGTCATCTCTCACATTCACTTCTGGCCTTCGCTGTGTGCACAGTTGTGTGGCAGATGATGTCTCTGTGGAGCCATCCAGCACAGAGAGGTGTGGGTGCTGTGGGGTCTTAGTTTTATCTTGCTGACTACTGTGAAGTGCTGCACTGAACAGTGCAGCTCCTTCCCAGCAGGAGAGAGGTGAAGGAGCTGCGGTTTGCAATGCAATGGGAGAGAAAGCCATCATGCCTGCGAAACTCAGAGATGCCAGTGAGGAAAAGTCCAGGCCAGCCTTACTCTTTTCCTGTTTCCCTGCCACAAAAACAAAGCCAAGCAGAAACTGGGAACAATTAATCTCTTCAGCCAGGCTGCTCTGAGGGCTAGATGCAGCCTGCTCAATCCCATTGTCTTCACTCTTGTTCTAACTGAAAACTGACCACACAACCCCTTTGAGCCATCCTCCCTGCACCCAGCACTGCTTAGGCCACACCTTGAGTCCTGTGGCCAGTTCTGGGCCCCTCAGTTTAAGAAAGATGTTGAAATGTTGGAAGGTGTCCAGAGAAGGGCAAGGAGGCTGGGGAGGGGTCTGGAGCACAGCCCTGTGAGGAGAGGCTGAGGGAGCTGGGGTTGCTTAGCCTGCAGAAGAGGAGGCTCAGGGGAGACCTTCTTGCTCTCTGCAACTCCCTGAAGGGAGGTTGGAGCCAGGTGGGGGTTGGTCTCTTCTCTCAGGCACTCAGCAGCAGAACAAGAGGACACAGTCTCAAGCTGTGCCAATGCTAACAACTCTCTCAGTGAAGAACTTTCTCCTCACCTCCAGCTTAAACTTCCCCTGGTGCAGCTTGAGACTGTGTTCTGGTGCTGGCTGCCTGGGAGAAGAGCCCAACCCCCACCTGGCTACAACCTCCCTGCAGGGAGCTGTAGAGAGCAATGAGGTCTCCCCTGAGCCTCCTCCTCTCCAGGCTAAGCAACCCCAGCTCCCTCAGCCTCTCCTCATGGAGCTTGTGCTGGAGGCCTTCCTAGTTGCTGTCCCAGAGATGCAGTGATGCAGCAGTGCAGCAAGAGCCTGGATGAGGCCCTTGGTGCCATGGTTGAGTTGATTAGATGGTGCTGGGTGATAGGTTGGGCTTGATGATCTCAGAAGACTTTTCTAACCTGGTTAATTCTGTATTATTTGCTCAGCTGAGTGAGCTAAGGACATGCCTGCAGCTCACTGCTGAGAGTGCATGCCTAAAAAGCACATATCCCTGCAAGAATGAAAGCAGATGTTACTACAAGCAGACCATGAACATGTTCTGCTTCATTGTCTTCTTTGTTTCACCTCTCCACTGATATTTAATCACAGATTTTTTAGAGCCTCAGAATACATTTGATTTTCAAACCATTTCTTCCCCCTCCTCTTTCTAGCCCCTCAAGTCTCAGAGAGACAAGGAAAATGAAGGTTAATAAAACCACCCAGACAGGATTGTTCGTTGCATGTTAAAAGAACCTCAAGGAAGAGCTTTAGGACTGCCCCTGCTGTCAGCAAGGGTAGGATTTCATTGGAGACCTCCAGGAATTGCAGCTCCTAAAGGGAACAACCTCACAGGCTTCCAAATCCTGTTGTAGGAGGTACTTTGCAGTGCTTGGTAGGGAGCACTGCAGCCTGAGCAGTGCTTTTCCTGCTGGCTTTTAGGAAGGACCTTGCAGGGAGGTTTGTAAGAACACCAGCAGCTGAGTGCCCGAGCCCTGCAGTCACTGCCTGCCCGAGCCCTGCAGTCGCTGCCTGCCCGAGCCCTGCAGTCGCTGCTTGTCCGAGCCCTGCAGTCGCTGCTTGTCCGAGCCCTGCAGTCGCTGCCTGTCCGAGCGCTGCAGTCGCTGCCTGCCCGAGCCCTGCAGTCACTGTTTGCCCAAGCCCTGCAATCGCTGCCTGTCCGAGCCCTGCAGTCACTGCCTGCCCGAGCCCTGCAGTCGCTGCCTGCCCGAGCCCTGCAGTCGCTGCCTGTCCGAGCGCTGCAGTCGCTGCCTGTCCGAGCCCTGCAATCGCTGCCTGTCCGAGCCCTGCAGTCGCTGCCTGCCCGAGCCCTGCAGTCGCTGCCTGCCCGAGCCCTGCAATCGCTGCCTGCCCGAGCCCTGCAGTCGCTGCCTGCCCGAGCCCTGCAGTCGCTGCCTGCCCGAGCCCTGCAGTCTCTGCCTGTCCGAGCGCTGCAGTCGCTGCCTGTCCGAGCCCTGCAGTCTCTGCCTGCCCGAGCCCTGCAGTCGCTGCCTGCCCGAGCCCTGCAGTCGCTGCCTGCCTGAGCCCTGCAGTCTCTGCCTGCCCGAGCCCTGCAGTCTCTCCCTGCCCGAGCCCTGCAGTCGCTGCCTGCCCGAGCCCTGCAGTCGCTGCCTGCCCGAGCCCTGCAGTCGCTGCCTGCCCGAGCCCTGCAGTCGCTGCCTGCCCGAGCCCTGCAGTCGCTGCCTGCCCCAGCCCTGCAGTCGCTGCCTGCCCGAGCCCTGTAGTCGCTGCCTGTCCGAGCCCTGCAGTCGCTGCCTGCCCGAGCCCTGCAGTCGCTGCCTGTCCGAGCCCTGCAGTCGCTGCCTGCCCGAGCCCTGCAGTCGCTGCCTGTCCGAGCGCTGCAGTCGCTGCCTGTCCGAGCGCTGCAGTCGCTGCCTGCCTGAGCCCTGCAGTCGCTGCCTGCCCGAGCCCTGCAGTCGCTGCCTGTCCGAGCCCTGCAGTCGCTGCCTATCCGAGCCCTGCAGTCGCTGCCCGCCCGAGCCCTGCAGTCGCTGCTTGTCCGAGCCCTGCAGTCGCTGCCTGTCCGAGCCCTGCAGTCGCTGCCTGCCCGAGCCCTGCAGTCGCTGCTTGTCCGAGCCCTGCAGTCGCTGCCTGCCCGAGCCCTGCAGTCGCTGCCTGCCCAAGCCCTGCAGTTGCTGCCTGTCCGAGCGCTGCAGTCGCTGCCTGTCCGAGCGCTGCAGTCGCTGCCTGTCCGAGCCCTGCTGTCTCTGCCTGTCCGAGCCCTGCAGTCGCTGCCTGTCCGAGCCCTGCTGTCTCTGCCTGCCCGAGCCCTGCAGTCGCTGCCTGTCCGAGCCCTGCTGTCTCTGCCTGCCCGAGCCCTGCAGTCGCTGCCTGTCCGAGCCCTGCAGTCCCTGCCTGCCCGAGCCCTGCAGTCGCTGCCTGTCCGAGCGCTGCAGTCGCTGCCTGCCCGAGCCCTGCAGTCGCTGCCTGCCCGAGCCCTGCAGTCGCTGCCTGCCTGAGCCCTGCAGTCTCTGCCTGCCCGAGCCCTGCAGTCGCTGCCTGCCCAAGCGCTGCAGTCGCTGCCTGTCCGAGCCCTGCAGTCGCTGCCTGCCCGAGCCCTGCAGTCTCTGCCTGCCCGAGCCCTGCAGTCGCTGCCTGCCCGAGCCCTGCAGTCGCTGCCTGCCCCAGCCCTGCAGTCGCTGCCTGCCCCAGCCCTGCAGTCGCTGCCTGCCCGAGCCCTGCAGTCACTGTTTGCCCAAGCCCTGCAGTCGCTGCCTGTCCGAGCCCTGCAGTCGCTGCCTGCCCGAGCCCTGCAGTCGCTGCCTGTCCGAGCGCTGCAGTCGCTGCCTGCCCGAGCCCTGCAGTCTCTGCCTGCCCGAGCCCTGCAGTCGCTGCCTGTCCGAGCCCTGCAGTCACTGTTTGCCCAAGCCCTGCAATCGCTGCCTGCCCGAGCCCTGCAGTCGCTGCCTGCCCGAGCCCTGCAGTCGCTGCCTGTCCGAGCCCTGCAGTCGCTGCCTGTCCGAGCCCTGCAGTCGCTGCCTGCCCGAGCCCTGCAGTCGCTGCCCGTCCGAGCCCTGCAGTCTCTGCCTGCCCGAGCCCTGCAGTCGCTGCCTGTCCGAGCCCTGCTGTCTCTGCCTGTCCGAGCCCTGCAGTCGCTGCCTGTCCGAGCCCTGCAGTCGCTGCCTGCCCAAGCCCTGCAGTTGCTGCCTGTCCGAGCGCTGCAGTCGCTGCCTGTCCGAGCGCTGCAGTCGCTGCCTGCCCGAGCCCTGCAGTCGCTGCCCGTCCGAGCCCTGCAGTCTCTGCCTGCCCGAGCCCTGCAGTCGCTGCCTGTCCGAGCCCTGCTGTCTCTGCCTGTCCGAGCCCTGCAGTCGCTGCCTGCCCGAGCCCTGCAGTCGCTGCCTGCCCAAGCCCTGCAGTTGCTGCCTGTCCGAGCGCTGCAGTCGCTGCCTGCCCGAGCCCTGCAGTCGCTGCCTGTCCGAGCCCTGCTGTCTCTGCCTGTCTGAGCCCTGCAGTCGCTGCCTGCCCGAGCCCTGCAGTCGCTGCCTGTCCGAGCCCTGCTGTCTCTGCCTGCCCGAGCCCTGCAGTCGCTGCCTGTCCGAGCCCTGCAGTCGCTGCCTGCCCGAGCCCTGCAGTCCCTGCCTGCCCGAGCCCTGCAGTCGCTGCCTGTCCGAGCGCTGCAGTCGCTGCCTGCCCGAGCCCTGCAGTCGCTGCCTGCCCGAGCCCTGCAGTTGCTGCCTGCCGAGCCCTGCAGTCGCTGCCCGTCCGAGCCCTGCAGTCGCTGCCTGCCCGAGCCCTGCAGCCGCTGCCTGCCCGAGCCCTGCAGTCGCTGCCTGTCCGAGCCCTGCAGTCGCTGCCTGTCCGAGCCCTGCAGTCGCTGCCTGCCCGAGCCCTGCAGTCTCTGCCTGCCCGAGCCCTGCAGTCGCTGCCCGCCCGAGCCCTGCAGTCGCTGCCTGCCCGAGCCCTGCAGTCGCTGCCTGCCCGAGCGCTGCAGTCGCTGCCTGCCCGAGCCCTGCAGTCGCTGCCTGCCCGAGCCCTGCAGTCGCTGCCTGCCCCAGCCCTGCAGTCGCTGCCTGCCCGAGCCCTGCAGTCGCTGCCTGTCCGAGCCCTGCAGTCGCTGCCTGCCCGAGCCCTGCAGTCGCTGCTTGTCCGAGCCCTGCAGTCGCTGCCTGTCCGAGCCCTGCAGTCGCTGCCTGCACGAGCCCTGCAGTCGCTGCTTGTCCGAGCCCTGCAGTCGCTGCCTGCCCGAGCCCTGCAGTCGCTGCCTGCCCAAGCCCTGCAGTTGCTGCCTGTCCGAGCGCTGCAGTCGCTGCCTGTCCGAGCGCTGCAGTCGCTGCCTGTCCGAGCCCTGCTGTCTCTGCCTGTCCGAGCGCTGCAGTCGCTGCCTGTCCGAGCCCTGCAGTCTCTGCCTGCCCGAGCCCTGCAGTCGCTGCCTGTCCGAGCGCTGCAGTCGCTGCCTGTCCGAGCGCTGCAGTCGCTGCCTGTCCGAGCCCTGCCGTCTCTGCCTGCCCGAGCCCTGCAGTCGCTGCCTGTCCGAGCCCTGCTGTCTCTGCCTGCCCGAGCCCTGCAGTCGCTGCCTGTCCGAGCCCTGCTGTCTCTGCCTGCCCGAGCCCTGCAGTCGCTGCCTGTCCGAGCGCTGCAGTCGCTGCCTGCCCGAGCCCTGCAGTCGCTGCCTGTCCGAGCCCTGCTGTCTCTGCCTGCCCGAGCCCTGCAGTCGCTGCCTGTCCGAGCCCTGCAGTCGCTGCCTGCCCGAGCCCTGCAGTCCCTGCCTGCCCGAGCCCTGCAGTCGCTGCCTGTCCGAGCGCTGCAGTCGCTGCCTGTCCGAGCCCTGCAGTCGCTGCCTGCCCGAGCCCTGCAGTCGCTGCCTGCCCAAGCCCTGCAGTTGCTGCCTGTCCGAGCCCTGCAGTCGCTGCCTGCCCGAGCCCTGCAGTCCCTGCCTGCCCGAGCCCTGCAGTCGCTGCCTGTCCGAGCGCTGCAGTCGCTGCCTGCCCGAGCCCTGCAGTCGCTGCCTGTCCGAGCCCTGCAGTCGCTGCCTGATCCTCTCCACCCTCCCCACTACTGCCACCCAAACTCCATTCCCTTTACCTTGGTTTCAGCAGTTTTGACCTTGAGAGCCATGGCCACATGACGAGGGCAAGGAAGTGCTGGTGCTGTATCCCATCTGCCACCATCAGCAGGCAGAAGCAGCTGGCTTGCACCCTGCCCCTCCTGCCTGTGGGTGAGGACAGGGCAGAGCGAGGTGAGTTGATTGGATTAAGCTGCGGGGAGGCAGCAGCCATCTGTGTGCTGGCTGCAAGCCCCTGGAGAGCAGAGAGGACATCCTGCTGGGTCACCTCATGGCCCTGCTCCCCAGGGACACAGCCAGCCAAAGAGATCTCAGAATCACAGCAACATTCAGGTTGGAGCAGACCCTCAGGATCACCAAGTCCAACCCAGAACCCAACTCTACAAGGGTCACCCCTAAACCATCACCCCAAGCACCACAACCAAACCACCCTGAAACACAGCCAGGGCTGAGGACTCCACCACCTCCCTGGGCAGCACATTCCAGTCCCTGACCACTCCTACAGGGAAAAATGTTTCCCAACCCACTGTCCAGTCTAAACCTACCCAGTGGCAGCTTGAAGCCATTCCCTCTTGTTCTGTCACCAATTACTTCTGAGAAGAGACCAGCAGCAGCCTCTCCACAACCTCCTTGCAGGGAGCTGTAGACAGCCAGGAGGTCTCCCCTCAGCCTCCTGTTTTTTTTCTGTAACTCTTATGCTCTGCTCAGACCTCACCTCCAATCCTGCCTCCAGCTCTGCTGTCCCCAGCAGAAGGACACAGAGCTGCTGGAGTGAGGCCAGACGAGGCCACAAAGATGCTCCAAGGGCTGGAGCAGCTCTGCTGTGAGCTCAGGCTGAGGGAGCTGGGGCTGTGCAGCCTGCAGAGGAGAAGGCTCCAGGGGGACCTCAGAGCTGCTGCCAGGACCTGAAGGGATCCTGCAGGAAGGCTGCAGAGAGACTTTTGCTGAGGGTGTCTGGAGACAGGACAAGGGGGAATGGTTTGGAGCTGAGGCAGAGCAGGGTTAGACTGGAGCTGAGGACAAAGTTCTTCAGTATCAGAACTTGTTCCTAACATCCAATCTAAATCTGCTTTGATCTCATTTCAAACCATTGTTCCCCATCCTGTCCCTGCAGGCCTCTGCAAACAGTTCCTCCGCAGCCTTCTTGTAGCCCCTGTCCAGTACTGGAAGGCTGCTATTAGGTCCCCCTGGAGCCTTCTCTTCTCCAGGCTGCACAGCCCCAGCTCCCTCAGCCTGGCCTCACAGCAGAGCTGCTCCAGCCCTTGGATCATCTTTGTGGCCTCCTCTGGACCTGCTCCATCAGGTCCATGTCTGTCTTCTGCTGAGGGTACCAGAGCTGGATGCAGCACTCCAGGTGAAGCCTTACCAGATCATCCAGTTCCAACTCCCTCCCAGCATCCCAGCTTGCTCAAGTCCTCATCCAGCCTGGCCTTGAACACCTCCAGGGAGGAGGCAGCCACAGCCTCCCTGGGCAGCCTGTGCCAGTGTCTCACCACCCTCACTGGAAAGAATTTCTTCCTCATCTCCAGTCTCAATCTCCCTTCATCCTAGCACAACAAACCCATGTCACAAGTCCCTCCTCAGCTCTCCTGGAGCCCTTTCAGGTACTGGAAGGCTGCTCTAAGGTCTCCCTGGAGCTCTCTCTTCTCCAGGCTGAACAGCCCCAGCCCTCCCAGCCTGTCCCCATAGGGGAGGTTCTCCACCCCTCTGATCATCTTCATGGCCTCCTTTGGACCCACTTCAGGAGTTCCCTGTCCTGGTGTTGGGGGCTCCAGAGCAGGACACAGTACTGCAGGTGTGGTCTCGTGAGAGCAGAGTGGAGTGGGATCTGTAGGTCAAAATGATCTGGTTTGGCTTCACCAAGCCCTACTTTCAAGTACAGACTTTTTGCTACAGCCTGACCCTACAGACTGTGAGGAAGGCTATGAGCAAAATCAGTCCTGCACTGCTGTGGAACCTCTGCAGCTTGTGCAGGTTTGCCCTGTGGAGACACCCCGGACACAGCAGCCTTGGCAGGGTCTTGACACCTTTCCTCATGTCTTTGAGAACAGTTCATGAACTATGGACATCAAGATGAAGTCCTTCACAGTGAGGGTGGTGAAATGCTGGAGCAGCTTGCCCAGATGTGGTGGAGGCCCCATTCCTGGAGACATGCAAAGCCAAACTTGCTGTGGCCACGAGCAGCCTGATCCAGTTGGAGGTGTCCCTGCTGACCGCAGGGGGGTTGGACAAGATGACCTTTGAGGGTCCCTTCCAACCCAATCCCATGTGAGAATCTGAGACTCGACTCTGTGATTTGTGTTGCTGTTCTGAGGGTTGTTGGCTCAGTAGCAAACTGCTCCTTCAGGTGTAGAACCAGATCGAGAATCACATCTCTTAGAATCATGGAATCAATAAGGTTGGAAAAGACCTCAGAGATCAACCAGTCCAAGCTGTCACCCAACACCTCCTGACAGCTAAACCATGGCTCCAAGTGCCACATCCAATCCCCTCTTGAACACCTCCAGGGACTCCACCACCTCCCTGGGCAGCACATCCCAGTGGCAAATTCCTCTTGCTGGGAAGAACTTTCTCCTCACCTCCAGCCTAAACCTCCCCTGGCACAGCTTGAGACTGTGTCCTCTTGTTCTGGTGCTGGGTGCCTGGGAGAAGAGCCCAACCCCCACCTGGCTACAGCCTCCCTTCAGGGAGTTGCAGAGAGCAAGAAGGTCTCCCCTGAGCCTCCTCTTCTGCAGGCTAAGCAACCCCAGCTCCCTCAGCCTCTCCTCCCAGGGCTGTGCTCCAGACCCCTCCCCAGCCTCCTTGCCCTTCTCTGGACACCTTCAAGTCTCTCAATGTCCTTCTTGACCTGAGGAGCCCAGAACTGGCCACAGGACTCAAGGGGTGGCCTAAGCAGTGCTGAGCACAGGGCACAAGGACTTCCCTGCTCCTGCTGGCCACACTCTTCCTGATGCAGGCCAGGATGCCCTTGGCCTTCTTGGCCCCCTGGGCACACTGCTGGCTCGTGTTCAGCCGGCTCTTAGGTCATCCCAACCCACCTGAGAATCAGGGAAGTTCCTAAAGCCCAGGGGATGTTGATTCATGATCCTGAAATCTGTCAGAGAAGACAAAGATCAGGCAGCTGGCTGCTGTCTGGACGGTGTGGTGAGGAATTCCTCCTCAGCCGGAGGGGGATGAAGTCACAAGATGTGTACTCTGTCTCCATCTGCTGATAGGGAGCAGCTAAACACTGAGCGTGAGGAGGGGAGAGCTCAGGACAATAAACAGTGGCCACTGTTTGTTGTCCCTTTACTGGAGGCAGTGGAAGACTCCCACTGCAGTGAAGGGAACTGGCTGGAAAAGGTTTGGGTTTTCTTTAAAGGAAAGAAGCAGTGAAATGGTTTGACTCAAAGTGTGTTGAAACTTTCTCAACTATAGCTTAGCTGCATCCTGTGAGAGCCAGGCTGAGGAAGCCCAGGGCTGGTCATGCACTCTGTGCTGCTCAGACCCCACCTGCAGCACTGCACCCAGTTCTGGTGGCCCCAGCACAAGAAGGACCTGGAGCTGCTGGGGAGGCTCCAGAGGAGGCCACAAAGATGATCAGAGGGATGGAGAGCCTCCTCTGTTTGGACAGGCTGGGAGAGTTGGGGCTGTTCGGCCTAAAGAGATAGAAGGCTCCAGGGAGACCTTAGAGCAGCCTTCCAGTGCCAGAAGGGCTTCAGGAGAGCTGGGGAGGGACCTTTGATAAGGGCTGGGAGTGACAGGATGAGGGACAATGGCTTTGAGCTGGGAGAGGGAAGACTGAGACTGGAGATGAGGAAGAAATTCTTTCCAGTGAGGATGTGAGACTCTGGCACAGGTTGCCCAGGGAGGCTGCAGCTGGCACCTCCCTGGAGGTGTTCAAGGCCACGTTAGATCATAGAATGATTGAGGCTGGAAAAGCCCCCTGGGATCATCACTCCTACCACAGAGCCTGCTCCACAAAGCTCACCCTGAAACCAGATCCCCAGGCATCACACCTAATCACCTGATAAATACATCCAGGGATGTGTGTTACACTCAGCCACCTCGCTGGGTAGCCTTGAGCAAACTGGGCTGGTGGGAAGGGTCCCTGCCCATGGCAGGGGGGCACTGGAACTGGATGGAACTGGGTGAAACTGGAAGGTCCCTTCCAACCCAGCCCCAGGCAGTGCTACAGGCTGGGGGCAGAGTGGCTGGAGGACAGCCAGGCAGAACGGGACCTGGGGGTACTGGTGGAAAGTAGCTGAACATGAGCCAGCAGTGTGCCCAGGCGGCCAAGAAGGCCAAGGGCATCCTGGCCTGCATCAGGAAGAGTGTGGCCAGCAGGAGCAGGGAAGTCATTCTGCCCTGTGCTCAGCACTGCTTAGGCCACACCTTGAGTCCTCTGGCCAGTTCTGGGCTCCTCAGGTCAAGAAGGACATTGAGAGACTTGAAGGTGTCCAGAGAAGGGCAAGGAGGCTGGGGAGGGGTCTGGAGCACAGCCCTGTGAGGAGAGGCTGAGGGAGCTGGGGTTGCTTAGCCTGGAGAAGAGGAGGCTCAGGGGAGACCTTCTTGCTCTCTCCAGCTCCCTGAAGGGAGGTTGTAGCCAGGTGGGGGTTGGTCTCTTCTCCCAGGCAGCCAGCAGCAGAACAAGAGGACACAGTCTCCAGCTGCACCAGGGGAGGTTTAGGCTGGAGGTGAGGAGAAAGTTCTTCCCAGCAAGAGAGATTGGCCACTGGAATGTGCTGCCCAGGGAGGTGGTGGAGTCCCCATCCCTAGAAGTGTTTAGGAAGAGCCTGGCTGAGGCCCTTGGTGCCATGGTTGAGTTGATTAGATGGTGCTGGGTGACAGTTTGACTTGATGATCCCAGAGGTCTTTTCCAACCTGGTTAATTCTGTATGCTGTCTCTCTGAGGTCCCTCCCAACCTGAGCCATTCTATCATTCCAAAAGGCTGACAGTGCTGAAAGAATTCCACTCCAAAAGTCAGCCTAATTCTTCCTGATTTGGCAGTTGTAAGTGACCTGAGCTCTACCAGAGATGATTGACTCCAGTGAGCTGCCTGTGGCTAAAGAGCTGGCTTAATTAACAGCAAAATTAGCCAGCAGCATCTTTTGTTTTGCTAACTGACACTGCTGGCTTTGAGAACAGGTTCACAACTTGGAAGGAACCAATTTAGCTGGCTTTATTTATTCAAACTAATGTTGTTGGTTGTGAAGGGTGGGGGGTTGGTAGGAGTGAGAAGGAAGCCCTCTGCTTGCCCAGAGAGGAGCTGTAACACAACTGCAGCACTGTAAGCTCTCCACCCTGGCCCCACTGTGTCTCTCAGGACCCACTGGAACTGTCTCAGTTTGAAAGAAAGAAATCAACCTTTAGGCTCTCTGCTGTGAAGCTGAACCTGCTGATCACCATGAGCCTGCAGCTTGGAGAGACTCTGCCATCTCCATGGTCTCTTCTCCCTAGTCTCAGGTGACAGGAGGAGAGGAAACAGCCTGAAATCGTGCCAGGGGAGGGTCAGGTTGGAGATGAGGAGCAATTTCTGTGCTGCAAGAGTGGGCAGGGATTGGCACAGGCTGCCCAGGGAGGTGGTGGAGTCCCCATCCCTGGAGGTGTTCAAGAGGGGATTGGATGTGGCACTTGGTGCCATGGTTTAGTCATGAGGTCTGTGGTGACAGCTTGGACTCAATGATCCTTGGGGTCCCTTCCAGCCTTGGTGATTCTGTGATCCTGTGATACCCTTGAGTTCAGCAGCCCTGAGAATGAGAGCCAAGCCATTGCTGGGACTTGCTCTGTTTTCAGACCTGCCATTTCTAGACCAAAAAATACACAGAATACATAGAATACATAGAATAAACCAGGTTGGAAGAGACCTTCAAGATCATCGAGTCCAACCCATCAACCAATCCAACACCACCTAATCAACTAACCCATGGCACCAAGCACCCCATCAAGTCTCCTCCTGAACACCTCCAGTGATGGGGACTCCACCACCTCCCCAGGCAGCACATTCCAATGGGCAATCACTCTCTCTGTGTAGAACTTTTTCCTTACATCCAGCCTGAACCTCCCCTGGTGCAGCCTGAGACTGTGTCCTCTTGTTCTGGTACTGGCCACCTGGGAGAAGAGACCAACATCTGTCTGTCTATAACCTCCCTTCAGGTAGCTGTAGAGAGTAATAAGGTCACCCCTGAGCCTCCTCTTCTGCAGGCTAAGCAACCCCAGCTCCCTCAGCCTCTCCTCACAGGGCTGTGCTCCAGACCCCTCCCCAGCTTTGTTGCCCTTCTCTGGACACTTTCCAGCATCTCAACATCTTTCCTAACCTGAGGATCCCAGAACTGGACACAGGACTCAAGGTGTCACCTAAACAGTGCAGTGCACAGGGGCAGAATGACCTCCCTGCTCCTGCTGGCCACACTCTTGCTGATGCAGGCCAGGATGCCCTTGGCCCTCTTGGCTGCCTGGGCACACTGCAGGCTCATGTTCAGCCTACCATCAACCAGCACCCCCAGGTCCCTCTCTGCCTGGCTGCTCTCAGCCACTCTGCCCCCAGCCTGTAGCTCTGCCTGGGGTTGCTGTGCCCAATGTGCAGAACTTGGCACTTGGATGTGTTCAATCTCCTGCCATTGACAGGCAGTAGGATTTTTTTCCTCCCAGTTTTCCCCTCCAAAGCTGATTTTGGATCTCCAAGACATTTCTAGTGAAAAAAAATTACTTCCATTGATAAGTAAAAAGACTTTTCTCCCCCAATGTTTCACTCCAAAGCTGAATTTGAATCTTCAAGAGAGAGCTCAAGAAAAAAATTTGCTTCCATTGATAAAGAAAAGGATTTTTTTTGCCTCCCCAATTTTCCACTCCAAAGACAACTTTCAATCCTAAGGATATTTTTAAAGACAGAAATTACTTCCATTGATAAATCAAAAGATATTTTCCCCCCAATGTTCCACTCCTAAGCTGCCTTGGAATCTTCAAGACACAGCTAAAGGCAAAAAGTTGCTTCCATTGATAAAGAAAAACCTTTCCCCCCTCCCCCTCCCCCCCAGTGTTTCACTCCAAAGCTGAATTTGAATCTTCAAGATATTTCTAGAGGGAAAAAAAGTTACTTCCATTGAGAAGGGCTCAGGCCCAGCCAGCAGGGATTCAGGCAGGGCAGGTCCTGCCTGACCAACCTGAGCTCCTTCCATGCCCAGGGGACTGCCTGGTGGGTGTGGGGCAGGCTGTGGATGGAGTCTGCCTGGACTGCAGCAAGGCCTTTGCCACCATCCCCCACAGCAAGCTCCTGGCCAAGCTGTCAGCCCCTGGCTTGGACAGCAGCTCTCTGAGCTGGGTTAGGAACTGGCTGGAGGCTGAGCCCAGAGAGTGGTGGTGAATGGTGCCACAGCCAGCTGGCAGCCAGGCACCAGTGGTGTGCCCCAGGGATCAGTGCTGGGCCCCAGCCTGGTCAATATCTTCATTGATGATCTGGAGGAGGGCATTGAGTCCATCAGCAGTAAATTTGCAGATGACATCAAGTTGAGAGCAGAGGTTGGTCAGTTAGAGGGCAGAAGGGCTCTGCAGAGGGACCTCGACCGACTGGACAGATGGGCAGAGGCCAGCAGGATGGCATTCAACAAGTCCAAGTGCCAGGGGCTGCACTTTGGCCACAGCAACCCCAGGCAGTGCTACAGGCTGGGGGCAGAGTGGCTGAGAGCAGCCAGGCAGAGAGGGACCTGGGGGTGCTGATTGACAGCCGCCTAAACATGAGCCAGCAGTGTGCCCAGGGGGCCAAGAAGGCCAAGGGCATCCTGGCCTGCATCAGGAAGAGTGTGGCCAGCAGGAGCAGGGAAGTCCTTGTGCCCTGTGCTCAGCACTGCTTAGGCCACACATGGAGTCCTGTGTCCAGTTCTGGGCTCCTCAGCTCAAGAAGGACATTGAGAGACTTGAAGGTGTCCAGAGAAGGGCAAGGAGGCTGGGGAGGGGTCTGGAGCACAGCCCTGTGAGGAGAGGCTGAGGGAGCTGGGGTTGCTTAGCATGCAGAAGAGGAGGCTCAGGGGAGACCTTCTTGCTCTCTGCAACTCCCTGAAGGGAGGTTGTAGCCAGGTGGGGGTTGGGCTCTTGTCCCATGCAAGCAGCAGCAGAACAAGAGGACACAGTCTCAAGCTGTGCCAGGGGGGGTTTAGGCTGGAGGTGAGGAGAAAGTTCTTCCCAGAGAGAGTTGTTAGCCACTGGGATGTGCTGCCCAGGGAGGTGGTGGAGTCCCCATCCCTGGAGGTGTTCAAGAGGGGATTTGATGTGGCACTTGGAGCCATGGTTTAGTCATGAGGTCTGTGGTGACAGCTTGGACTTGATGATCTTTCAGGTCTCTTCCAGCCTTAGTAATACTGTGATACTGTGAATAAAGATTCCCTTCCCCCCACCCTCCCCACCCCAATCTTCCACTCCAAAAGTGCTTTGGAACCTCCAAGCCAAGCCCTTGAACCCAGCTCTCAGTTACCCCTGCTGTACTTCTTCATCTTCACTTCTGCCCTAATTGCATCTTGACAGACTCAGTCACTTGACCTCGCCGACCCTGCCATCAGAGCTTTAATTAACTCCTGTGACCGTGATTCATGGCCCAGAACAGCAGGCAAGGGACTTCACTGCAGCTAGGCTGGGCAGTGGGGGGCTGAAAGGGGCTTCTGGGGGAACTGAGCACTTGCCTGTGCTCACTGAGCAGGAGGTGGACTCCAGCTGCCTTCAGGAACCCCCTGGAACATCCATGGGTATTTGTGTTTCTGACCACCCCAGCCTCAGCAGACAGCACTCAGCACCCTGCCTAAAGTCTCTCATCTACAGGGTTTGGTTTTGTTTAGTCCATTTTTCTGCTCCTCTGACATTAGACCCAGCTGATATTTGTCAGAAAACAAGGGGGGGAACAACAATCAGCTGTACCCATGACATCTCCAAATGGTATCTCAAGAGCCCTTGAGCACAGCTCTGGTTCAATAGAACTCATTATGAAATGGTTTTCTTGGGGGGGGGAACAGCTTCTGCCATCCCAATGTGAATTTCAGCAGCCTAAACACCTCCTCCAGAGCAGATTGTTCACATCACATGGCTCACATTTCCAGGGGGTTTGGGGAGTCTCCTGTCAATTGCTTCAGAGCACTCTCCAACTGCAGGACCTGTGCTTGAGCTTTTGTCACCCTTTGGTTCCTGTCACAGCATCACAGAGTTGGTTGGTTGGAGAAGGCCTGGCAGGTCAGCAGGTTGAGTCCTTAACCCAGCACTGCCAGGGCACCACTAAACCATGGCCCTCAGCACCACAGCTATAGAACAGAACAGAACAGAACAGAACCGGATAGGATAGGATAGGATAGGATAGGATAGGATAGAATAGAATAGAATAGAATAGAATAGAATAGAATAGGGTAGGATAGGGTAGGATAGAATAGAGTAGAGTAGGATAGGATAGGATAGGATAGGATAGGATAGGATAGGATAGGATAGGATAGGATAGGATAGGATAGAATAGAATAGAATAAAATAGAATAGAATAGGGTAGGATAGGGTAGGATAGAATAGAGTAGAGTAGAATAGAATAGAATAGGATAGGATAGGATAGGATAGGATAGGATAGAATAGAATAGAATAGAATAGAATAGAATAGAATAGAATAGGGTAGGATAGGGTAGGATAGAATAGAGTAGAATAGAATAGAATAGAATAGGATAGGATAGGATAGGATAGGATAGGATAGGATAGGATAGGATAGGATAGGATAGGATAGGATAGAATAGAAAGAATAGAATAGAATAGAATAGAATAGAATAGAATAGAATAGGATAGGATAGGATAGGATAGGATAGGATAGGATAGGATAGAATAGAAAGAATAGAATAGAATAGAATAGAATAGAATAGAATAGAATAGAATAGAATAAACCAGGTTGGAAGAGACCTTCAAGATCATCACATCCAACCTATCACCCAACACCACCTAATCAACTAAACCATGCAACCAAGCACCCCATCAAGTCTCCCCCTGAACACCTCCAGGGATGGTGACTCCACCACCTCCCTGGGCAGCACATTCCAGTGGGCAATCACTCTCTCTGTGTGGAACTTCTTCCTAACCTCCAGCCTAAACCTCCCCTGGCACAGCTTGAGACTGCGTCCTCTTGAATGGAGTCTAAGAGGATGCTGAAGGGCCTGGAACATCTGTGTGATGAGGAAGGGTTGAGAGCCCTGGGGCTGTTTAGCCTGGAGAAGAGAAGGGAAAGAAGGGATCATATTAATCTCCATAAATATCTGAGGGGTGGGGGGCAGGCAGGGGCCAGGCTCTGGGCAGTGGTGTCCTGGGACAGGACAAGGGACAATGGACACAAACTGGAACCCAGGGAGTTCCACATCAACATGAGGAGAAACTCCTTTGGTTTGAGGGTGCTGGAGGTTTGGAGCAGGCTGCCCAGAGAGGTTGTGGAGTCTCCTGCTCTGGAGCCTTTCCAGCCCCACCTGGATGTGTTCTGTGTGCCCTGCCCTGGGTGCCCTGCTCTGGCAGGGGGTTGGACTGGATGCTCTCTGGAGGAGCCTTCCAAGCCCTCCCGTCCCGTAGCTCGCTGGCACTCCTGGCTGTGCTGGGAATAGCTGCCACTAGATGGCAAACGGATCGTGTGCAGGCTGCACACAAAGGGAACCTCGCCGCTGCCTGCTAGGTGACCAGGAGAACACGCTGCATCCGATTATTCTGCCCTGATTCCGTTGCAGTCCCAGAGAAGGAGATGACTTCTGTAACCCTGGGTGCTGGAAGCAGCTCCAGTGAGGAAACGTCATAGAGTCACAGAGCTGTCAGGGCTGGAAGGGAGCTCAAGGCTCAGCCAGTCCCAACCCCCTGCCATGGGCAGGGACACCTCACACTGCAGCAGGTTGCTCACAGCCACCTCCAGCCTGGCTGCAAACACCTCCAGGCAGGAGGCTGCCACCACCTCCCTGGGCAACCTGTGCCAGGCTCTCACCACCCTCCTGGGGAACAACTTCTTCCTCACAGCCAATCTCAATCTCCCCATTTCTAGTTCTGCTCCATCCCCCCCAGTCCTATCCCTCCCTGACACCCTCAAAAGTCCCTCCCCAGCTTTCTTGGAGCCCCCTGCAGATCCTGCAAGGCCACAATTAGGTCTCCTGGGAGCCTTCTCCTCTCCAGCCTGCACAACCCCAACTCCCTCAGTCTGTGCTCACAGCAGAGCAGCTCCAGCCCTCTGCTCCTCCTCCTGGCCCTGCTCTGGACACCTTCCAGCACCTCCAGACCCTTCCTGGCACAGAGGCTCCAGAGCTGGACCCAGAGCTCCAGGTGGGGTCTCAGCAGAGCAGAATTTGCCTGTCTGAATCACTCTGTTCTGCCAAACCTCTGAGCTTCACATCCAAGGCAGCCTTTCATGTCTCACATTGTACCATCTCATGAGGCTGTTTTCAAGAACACTGTCTGACTCAAACTGCTTAGAGAGAACATTTGGGATGTGTGCTCCACCTGCAGTAGGTCTCACAGCCTGAAGCAGCTTCTCTGTGAAGCTTTGTTCGCTTCTCCTGTGGAGATGGAACTCCTCCTGGAGGCAGGGTGCACACAGCCTCACATGGGCTTGAAACAGCAAAACCCCTTCCTGACCTTTGAGTAACATCTTCAGAAGGAGAGGGATGCTCTGTGTTGTGCTAAGAGTTGGTTAAGAAGCAGACCTTGCTTTTGGCAGGGGGGTTGGATTCAGTGATCTCTGGAGGTCCCTTCCAAGCTCTGGCATCCTGTGATCTTGTGGGATTCTGTGCTGGTTTCTCCCATAGACCTTCTCTGTGGAACTGAGGAGGCCTGAGCCTTCCTGGGCACCTGCCAGCAGGTTGCAGTTACATGGGAGAGTAACATTCCCTCCACCATCAAGTTAGTTTGTGGAATCACAGAAACATGCAATTGGTTTGGTTGGCAAAGCCCTCTGAGATCACTGAGTCCAGCCAGCAACCCAACCCCACCATGGCCACTGAACCATGGCCCCAGGTGCCGTGGCCACACATCCCCTGAACACCTCCAGGCATGCCAACCAGCACCAGAACAAGAGGACACAGTCTCAAGCTGTGCCAGGGGAGGTTTAAACTGGAGGTGAGGAGAAAGTTCTTCCCAGCAAGAGGAATTGGCCACTGGGATATGCTGCCCAGGGAGGTGGTGGAGTCCCCAGCCCTGGAGGTGTTCAAGAGAGGCTTGGATGTGGCACTTGGAGCCATGGATTAGTTGTCAGGAGGTGTTAGGTATGAGGCACTAGGTTGGACTTGATGATCTCTGAGATCTTTGCCAGCCTGGTTGGTTCTATGATTCTATGGGCAGCCTGTGCCAATCCCTGACCACTCTTGCAGCAAAGACATTTTTCCTCATCCCCAACCTACCCCTCCCCTGGCACAACTTCAGGCCACTTCTAGCACCTGAGGCTAGGGAGAAGAGCCCAACCCCCACCTCACTGCAATCCTCTCTTCAGGGAGCTGTAGGGAGCACTTTGGATGTTTGGTTGAAGGCATCAGCCCTGCTAGTGCAAGGTGCCACAGTGCACACCTCCAAACTGGAGGAGACAAAGGAAAAGATGGGCAAAAATGAGCACACACACAGCACATGGCAGGGGCTGGCTCAAGCTTTCACCACTCAGTCACACAATCACAGAACCACAGGGGTTGGAAGAGACCTCCAGAGATCATCCAGTCCAACCTCCCTGCCAGAGCAGCATCACCCAGGGCAGGGCACACAGAACACATCCAGGTGGGGCTGGAAAGGCTCCAGAGCAGGAGACTCCACAACCTCTCTGGGCAGCCTGCTCCAGGGCTCAGCAGCCTCACACCAAAGAAGATTCTCCTCATGCTGAGGTAGAGAAAGCACATTTGCATTCTTGTGTGCTACCCCCAGGTCTGATGGCAGTGAATTTGGAGGTGTTTTTATCTAATTACAAGCTAGTGAGCTGCAGACTCCACTCCAGCATTAGGAGTGTGCAGAGCCTGATTTCATCTGGTGCCTTCCCTGCTGTAACCCTTTGCTGGCAGTCCTCTCCCCACACAGCAGGCTCCTCTGCTCTCAGGCACACCATGGTGCCCTGAGTGCAGCCTCAGCAGGGCTGCTGATGGCACCAAGCTGTGTGGTGCTGCTGACAGCTGCAGGGAAGGATCCATCCAGAGGGACCTGCACAGGCTGCAGAGCTGGGCCCAGGACAGCCTCAGGAGGGTCAACAAGACCAAGGGCAAGGTCCTGCAGCTGGGGCAGGGCAATCCCGGGCACCAATACAGGCTGGGCAGGGACTGGCTGGAGAGCAGCCCTGCAGAAAAGGCCTTGGGGGTGCTGGGGGAGGAGAAGCTCAGCAGGAGCCAGCAGGGAGCACTTGCAGCCCAGAGAGCCAAGCAGAGCCTGGGCTGCAGCAAGAGAAGTGTGGCCAGCAGGGCCAGGGAGGGGATTCTGCCCCTCTGCTCCACTCTGCTGAGACCACAGCTGCAGCTCTGGGGCCAGCTCTGGAGCCTCTGTGCCAGTAAGGGTCTGGAGGGGCTGGAAAGTGTCCAGAGAAGGGCCAGGAGGAGGAGCAGAGGGCTGGAGCTGCTCTGCTGTGAGCACAGACTGAGGGAGTTGGGGTTGTGCAGGCTGGAGAGGAGAAGGCTCCCAGGAGACCTCATTGTGGCCTTGCAGGATCTGCAGGGGGCTCCAAGAAAGCTGGGGAGGGACTTCTGAGGGTGTCAGGGAGGGATAGGACTGGGGGGGGATGGAGCAAAACTAGAAATGGGGAGATTGAGATTGGCTGTGAGGAAGAAGTTGTTCCCCAGGAGTGTGGTGAGAGCCTGGCACAGGCTGCCCAGGGAGGTGGTGGCAGCCTCCTGCCTGGAGGTGTTTGCAGCCAGGCTGGAGGTGGCTGTGAGCAACCTGCTGCAGTGTGAGGTGTCCCTGGCCATGGCAGGGGGTTGGGACTGGCTGAGCCTTGAGGTCCCTTCCAGCCCTGACAGTTCCATGGTTCTATGGCAGCAGGCAATACCTGAGTCACTAAAAGATACAAAACTCTCTTCTGAGAGCTTCATCCTCCCACATTACCACACAAGAGAAAACCAAACCAGAACCCACAGCCATGTTCCTTCCCTACCCCAGGTTCTTGGCTCTCTAGCTTCCTCCATTAGCTGTCATCTAGTAAACTCTGCCTGGGTATGAAAGCATCACAGCCTGGCTTTCCTGAGCTGGGAGCTAAAATGAATGCAACACTTCAAGACTATTGTTCCACTGGAATGAATTTGTCTGCTTGATACTTGCCTGCAACTCCAACTGTTCTCTGGTTTCTATCCAAACCTGGAGGTTCTATTTTGGAGGCACAGCTTAACCACATAGGTTTTGATTCAGTACATGCAAACTTACAATGGTTTTTCTCATTCCAGAACTGTTTTCCCCTCATGTATTTAATTCAAGGGCCTAGCTGACCCCATGTGTGAGATGAATCACAAGCTAAGCAATACAAATAAAACAAAACTGAAGCCCTGTAGGACTCAGCTAAATGTTGGAGATGCAGCAAACAAATCCAGGCAGCTTTGTAGGAATAAGAGAATTGTTTACTGACATCATAGAATCACAGAATGGTCAGGGCTGGAAGGGACCTCAAGGCTCAGCCAGTCCCAATCCCCTGCCATGGGCAGGGACACCTCACACTGCAGCAGGTTGCTCACAGCCACCTCCAGCCTGGCTGCAAACACCTCCAGGCAGGAGGCTGCCACCACCTCCCTGGGCAGCCTGTGCCAGGCTCTCACCACCCTCCTGGGGAACAACTTCTTCCTCACAGCCAATCTGAATCTCCCCATTTCTAGTTCTGCTCCATCCCCCCCCAGTCCTATCCCTCCCTGACACCCTCAAAAGTCCCTCCCCAGCTTTCTTGGAGCCCCCTTCACAGTGTCACAGAGTCACCAAGGTTGGAAGAGACCTCAAAGATCATCAAGTCCAAGCTGTCGCCACAGACCTCATGACTAAACCATGGCTCCAAGGGCCACATCCAATCCCCTCTTGAACACCTCCAGGGATGGGGACTCCACCACCTCCCTGGGCAGCACATTCCAATGGCTAACAACTCTCTCTGGGAAGAACTTTCTCCTCACCTCCAACCTAAACTTCCCCTGGCACAGCTTGAGACTGTGTCCTCTTGTTCTACTGCTGGTTGCCTGGGAGAAGAGACCAACCCCCAGCTGGCTCCAACCTCCCTTCAGGGAGTTGCAGAGAGCAAGAAGGTCTCCCCTGAGCCTCCTCTTCTGCAGGCTAAGCAACCCCAGCTCCCTCAGCCTCTCCTCACAGGGCTGTGCTCCAGACCCCTCCCCAGCCTCCTTGCCCTTCTCTGGACACCTTCAAGTCTCTCAATGTCCTTCTTGAGCTGAGGAGCCCAGAACTGGACACAGGACTCCAGGTGTGGCCTAAGCAGTGCTGAGCACAGGGCACAAGGACTTCCCTGCTCCTGCTGGCCACACTCTTCCTGATGCAGGCCAGGATGCCCTTGGCCTTCTTGGCCACCTGGGCACACTGCAGGCTTCTGTTTAGGCAGCTGTCAATCAGCACCCCCAGGCCCCTCTCTGTTTGGCAGCTCCCCAGCCAGTATCTTCAGATCCTGGAAGGCCACAATGAGGTCTCCTGGGAGCCTTCTCCTCTCCAGCCTGCACAACCCCAACTCCCTCAGTCTGTCCTCACAGCAGAGCAGCTCCAGCCCTCTGCTCCTCTCGTGGCCCTTCTCTGGACACCCTCAGATCCTTCCTGCCATAGCCTGAGATGTTTGCAGCATCATTCCAGCCAAGCTCCCCCATGACTAGCCAGCATTCTTGCACACTGGATCTCAGATCTCTGGGTGGCTCTCTGAATCCTGTGTACCTGATTACCATCTGGAAAAGTCAGGGCAGAACTACTTGTTTAGCATCCTGAGAACTGTCAGAGGCAAAGGAGGAACACTCATCTTCAGCATCTCCCTGCAGGTGGCTTCCCCTCTAGCAATCCCCTGCCTAATGCCTTTCCCTCCTTCTGGCTGCCAGAGCCAATGAAGCAGGACTTTTGTAACCTTCCATTTATAACCTGGTGGAAGCCCAGAGGAGATTTCCTCTGCTAGGGTTCCCTGAGTTAAGGCTGGCTTCCTGCAGAAGCAGCAGTCTGCCATGGTGCCATCACAGTGTGCCATCATGCCTGTGCCTAGGGGCTCACACTCCAGTCTCAAAGGCACTACCAGTGCTGCCTTCCCTAGGTGTTAAAAGCTTCCCTTTAACCTTGCAGTGCACCTCCAAGGGGCTGCTTTAATGGTTTCTTTTACTCTTGCTCACAGTCTGCTTTATTTCTTTTACAGTCCTGTCTCCTTAACCCACCCAAATCATTCCACTCAAGCACCAAACAGCTCCCAAAGCACCACTTAGCCCTCTGGCTCTGTCTCATCTCTGCTTTAGCTGCTGACCATTTCCCACCCCATTCCCTGAGATCCTCAGCCAGTTAGAATCATAGAATCACAGAACTGCCAGGGCTGGAAGGGACCTCCAGGCTCAGCCAGTCCCAACCCCCTGCCATGGGCAGGGACACCTCACACTGCAGCAGGTTGCTCACAGCCACCTCCAGCCTGGCTGCAAACACCTCC
Organism: Dryobates pubescens; assembly: GCF_014839835.1. Lineage (NCBI taxonomy): Eukaryota > Metazoa > Chordata > Aves > Piciformes > Picidae > Dryobates > Dryobates pubescens. The sequence goes on along the minus strand of NC_071639.1, from coordinate 2,151,108 downwards.
AGGCAGGAGGCTTCCACCACCTCCCTGGGCAGCCTGTGCCAGGCTCTCACCACCCTCCTGGGGAACAACTTCTTCCTCACATCCAATCTCAATCTCCCCATTTCTAGTTCTGCTCCATCCCCCCCAGTCCTATCCCTCCCTGACACCCTCAGAAGTCCCTCCCCAGCTTTTCTGTAGCCCCCTGCAGATCCTGGAAGGCACAATCAGGTCTCCTAGGAGCCCTTCTGTTTCTATTCACGTATTCTCTTCACATATTTGTCCTGGTCCCTTTGCTCTTCCTTTGTCCATCTTGGTTGGTTGTCATCTAAACCTTGTTTTCCACACCTCCTGCACATACATTTGGCAATTCACAGTCCCCACTCTGACTCCCAGGCAGCCAGCAGCAGAACAAGGGGACACAGTCTCAAGCTGTGCCAGGGGAGGTTTAGGCTGGAGGTGAGGAAGAAATTCTACACAGAGAGAGTGATTGCCCATTGGAATGTGCTGCCCAGGGAGGTGGTGGAGTCACCATCACTGGAGGTGTTCAGGAGGAGACTTGATGGGGTGCTTGGTGCCGTGGGTTAGTTGATTAGGTGGTGTTGGGTGATAGGTTGGATGTGATGATCTTGAAGGTCTCTTCCAACCTGGTCTATTCTATTCTACTCTATTCTATTCTACTCTACTCTGCTCTATTCTATTCTATTCTATTCTATTCTATTCTATTCTATTCTATTCTACTCTACTCTACTCTACTCTACTCTGTTCCATTCTATTCTATTCTACTCTATTCTATTCTACTCTACTCTGCTCTGTTCTATTCTATTCTACTCTGTTCCATTCTATTCTATTCTACTCTACTCTATTCTATTCTACTCTATTCTATTCTACTCTATTATATTCTATTCTACTCTACTCTATTCTACTCTACTCTATTCTATTCTATTCTATTCTATTCTATTCTATTCTATTCTATTCTATTCTTTTCTACTCTATTCTACTCTATCCTATTCCTCCCATTTCTTAGTCCATGTGTACAGCCACCCAAGCCCTAAATCCCACTTTTGCCTGCACTGCATTCCAGCTCTTTTTCTTCTTTGCCCTCTGCACTCTGTCAGCAGCAAGGTCCCTGAGAGGTTACACATGTTTTGTAGTGCTTGGTTGGAATCACAAGAAGAAGGATGTCTGCAGCCCTGAGTAGGTGCACAGCAGACAGACTCCTCAGGGATTTCAGCTGAGCCCCCAGCAGGTCTTTTCTGAACACCTCTGCTTGTCTGCCCTTAGCTGCCTGCTGTTGACCTAGTGTCAGGTGATAGAACAAGAGGAAACAGCCCGAAATTGTGCCAGGGGAGGGTTAGGTTGGACATTGGGAACAATTTCTTTGCTGCCAGAGTGGTCAGGGATTGGCACAGGCTGCCCAGGGAGGTGGTGGAGTCCCCAGCCCTGGAGGTGTTGCAGGAACCTGTGGCCGTGGCACTTGGGGCCAGGGTTTGGCGGCCATGGTGGGGTTGGGTTGGTGGCTGGGGTGGATGATCTCAGAGGCCTCTTCCAACCCAAACCATTCTGTGATTGTTTGGTTGTAGGCAGGTTTTCAGCAGAGCAGCAGGAATACTGACAGTTCTGTGGTTCTATGATTCTATGACTCTCTGGTTCTGTGCCTGTACCTTTGCTCTGTGGCCATTAGGACTTCACTCTTTTCCTGCTGGAGAAAGCCCAAGTGCTTGATCCTTCCCAGCCAATGATGCAGCAGCTTGGGTTGCAGGGGGCAGGAGAGATGCTGAGGTGTGTTAGGAAGCTGTGATTCCTGGCAAGCAGTTTGTTAACAGCTCCTGTCCTCCTTGGGACTCTGCTTGCTGGCAATGATCACTTGGCAGACAAGCTGCAGCCAGAAGCTAGGTTCAGAGGGGAAAAAGGGAATCTTTGAACAAGCCTCTGATTTCTTCACCCCTGGTGAGCTGCTTGTAGCTCACAGAAGCTTTTGTAAGTGGATCACAGAATCAGAGAGTTGCCCAGATTGGAAAAGACCTTGAAGAGCACAGGGCACAAGGATCAGCCCAACACTGCCAAGTCCTTGACTACCCCACAGCCCTCAGCACCACATCCACAGCTCTGCAACCCCTACAGGGCTGGGGACTGCAGCACCATCCTGGGCAGCCTGGGACAGGGCCTGAGAGCCCTTGCTGGGGAGAGATTGTTCCCAACATCCAACCTGAAGCTCCCTTGGCATCACTGCAGGCCATTTCCTCTTGTCCTCTCCCTTGTTACTTGGTGGAAGAGACCAACCCCCAGCTGGCTCCAGCCTCCTTTCAGGGAGCTGTGGAGTGATAAAGGGTCCCTTGAGCCTCTGCTTCTGACAGAGACCTCTTAAGTTGCTAAGTCTGCAGAATCTCTTCAGTCACACTGGGACTGGAGTGAGTGGGGTGGGCATGGGGACAGGAGGTGCCAGTGGAGCTGGGGAAATCTCCCAGCTGTGCACTACAGACCCAGGGGAGGCTCAGCTGCTCTCACAGGCTGCACAGATGTGCACAGCCCCTGGGCTGGCATCACTCTGTCTCACAGCAGGTGACAGCAGAGGTGAATTTGAGCTGATGTGGAGGCCCAGAACCTTGGGGAGCTGAGAGCAGCTCTGGCCAAGGTGAGGAAATTTTTGTTATGTGAGCTGCAACCTAATCCCCCTGCAGCTGAAGGGGATCTTGAAAACACAATAACTTTGCAAGCTGCTGTTTGGGACTTCCACTGAGAAAGCAACTGATTCCTCTCCCTGAACACCATGCCTTGAACCAAAGTCCCCTCCAGCTCCCAGCAGCCAGGCACTGGATTAATGGCAGGCAGATTTCAAGCCAGTGCAGGGAGTGGTAGAGCCTGGGAAGCTGAGGCTGCCCACAGAACTCTTGCTTTGCTTACAGGACAGTTTGGGAAGTGTTGCCTTTCAGAAAGCTGCAAGTTCAGGCTTTGCAAAGCTCTTGAGCCCAGCAGCAAAGATGTGAAGGGGAGGAGATGGATGTGTGCTGCTCACTGCAGCCTGCAGAGAGGGCTGCACTCAGCACTTTCATCTAATTGCTCCTGCCACGTTGCTTAGCTGGGCTCTGATTTACATAGCTTGCTCCTGGTCACACTGAGCCCTCCTCCCTGCTGCCACACACCAGGAAATTTCCCCTTTTTCCCCCCATGGATACACAGAATGGCTTGGGTTGGAAGGGAGCTTCAACAGCATCCAGTTCCAATCCCCCTGCCATGGGCAGGGACACCTCCCACCAGCCCAGGCTGCTCAAGGCCTCATCCAGCCTGGCCATGAACATCTCCAGGCAGGGAACATCCACAGCCTCCCTGGGCAGCCTGTGCCAGTGTCTCACCACCCTCATTCTAAAGAACTTCTTCCTCATCTCCAGCCTCAGTCTTCCCTCTCCCAGCTCAAAGCCATTGTCCCCATTCCTGTCATTCCCAGCCCTTGTCCAAAGTCCCTCCCCAGCTCTCCTGGAGCCCCTGCAGATACTGGAAGGTTGTTCTAAGGTCTCCCTGGAGCCTTCTCCAGGATAAATAGAAGAATAAGAATGGAATGGAATGGAATGGAATGGAATGGAATGGAATGGAATGGAATGGAATGGAATGGAATGGAATGGAATAGAATAGAATAGAATAGAATAGAATAGAATAGAATAGAATAGAATGGAATGGAATGGAATGGAATGGAATGGAATAGAATAGAATAGAATAGAATAGAATAGAATAGAATAGAATAGAATAGAATAGATCAGGTTGGAAGAGACTTTCAAGATCATCAAGTCCAACCTATCACCCAACCCCATCTAATCAACTAACCCATGGCACCAAGCATCCCATCCAGACTCCTCCTAAACAACCCCAATGATGGGGACTCCACCACCTCCCTGGGCAGCACATTCCAAAGGCAAATCTCTCTCTCTGTGAAGAACTGCTTCCTAACATCCAGCCTAACCCTCCCCTGGCACAGCTTGAGACTGTGTCCTCTTGTTCAGGTGCTGGTTGCCTGGGAGAAGAGACCAACCCCCACCTGGCTACAACCTCCCTTCAGGTAGTTGCAAGCCCCAGCTCTCCCAGCCTGTCCCCTCAGGGCAGGTTCTCCAGCCCTCTGAACCCTTTCTTGGTCTCCTCTGGACCTGCCCCAGCAGTTCCAGGTCCTTCTTGTGCTGTGGGCAGGACATCAACCCTTCTTAAAGTGCATAACACCAGAAACATCTTCACACTCTGAAATGCCAATGGATCAACTCAAGAGCCACCCAGACCAGGAGGATTTGGCTCCAGAAGCATTAGATTGGTTTTAAACATAGGGGATAATGTTCACCACAGCCTAAAATTCCCCCTGGGCATTGCTGTGCTATTGATGTGTGTGGGCTTTTGGCTGAGCACTCACTGAGCACGTTAGGAGGGGCAGTTTTTGTCCTCTGACTTGTTTTCATTTTGCCTCATTTCAAACCCACACAGAATGTCCATGCTGTGCAGTCTCACAGGGATGTGGAGAAGGAGGCAGTCGTGTTGCCTGAGAGATTGCAGCATCACAGGGTGTCAGGGGCTGGAAGGGACCTCTGGAGAGCTTCCAGTCCAACCCCCCTGCCAGAGCAGGAGCAGAGAATCCAGCACAGGTCACACAGGAACACATCCAGACAGGGCTGGGAAGGCTCCAGAGAAGGAGACTCCACAACCTCTCTGGGCAGCCTGCTCCAGGGCTCTGGGACCCTCACAGTGCAGAAGTTCCTCCGCATGTTGAGGTGGAGCCTCCTGTGCTGCAGTTTCCATCCATTGCTCCTTGTCCTATCCCAGGGAGCAAGTGAGCACAGCCTGTGCCCTCCCTCCTGACCCCCAGCTCTCAGTTATTGATAGGCATTGATCAGATCCCTCTCAGCCTCCTCCTCTCCAGACTAAACATAGTCATAGAATTAATAAGGTTGGAAAAGACCTCAAAGATCATCAAGTCCAAGCTGTCACCCAACACCTCCTGACTACTAAACCACAGCACCAAGTGCCACATCCAATCCCCTCTTGAACACCTCCAGGGATGGGGACTCCACCACCTCCCTGGGCAGCACATTCCAGTGGCTAACAACTCTCTCTGGGAAGAACTTTCTCCTCACCTCCAGCCTAAACCTCCCCTGGCACAGCTTGGACTGTGTCCTCTTGTTCTGCTGCTGGGTGCCTGGCAGAAGAGACCAACCCCCACCTGGCTCCAACCTCCCTTCAGGGAGTTGCAGAGAGCAAGAAGGTCTCCCCTGAGCCTCCCCTTCTGCAGGCTAAGCAACCCCAGCTCCCTCAGCCTCTCCTCACAGGGCTGTGCTCCAGACCCCTCCCCAGCCTCCTTGCCCTTCTCTGGACACCTTCAAGTCTCTCAATGTCCTTCTTGACCTGAGGAGCCCAGAACTGGACACAGGACTCAAGGTGTGGCCTGAGCAGTGCTGAGCACAAGGGCAGCCCCAGGGCTCTCAGCCTCTCCTCCCCAGGCAGTGCTGCAGTCCCTTCAGCATCCTTGTAGCCCTCCCTTGGACTCTCTCCAGCAGATCCCTGTCCCTCCTGAGCTGGGGAGCCCAGAGCTGGATGCAGTGTTCCAGGTGAGGTCTCAGCAGGGCAGAGTAGAGGGGGGAGGAGAACCTCCCTGGCTCTGCTGGGCACACTCCTCTCAATGCACCCCAGGACCCCACTGGCCTTCTTGGGCACCAGGGCAAGGGATTGGTGCCCTCTTGCTGTAGTACTGCCCATATTCCAGGTGGTCAGCACTGCCATCTGACCCACTGAGCACATGAGAGAGTGGCATGAACCTGTGCCATGAGGACACTCTCTGATCATATGTGCTAGCTGCAGAAACCATAAGCCAGAACCCTCTGATGTGGAGCTGCTGCACATCTCACCTGTAGATTTCTTTGTCTGGACTTGGTCTCCACTGGAATAGAGGCAAGGAGGAGTTGTTGTGATTGTTCTTCAATAACCAGTGCAAGATGACCTTGCAGTCTTGATCCATTCTCAGAGAGCTGGGCTCTGTGTCCTGGATAACACAGAGTCAGCTGGAATACACTGGAGCCAATGCAGGCTGAAATGGAGCCAGCTTTCAGCTAAGCTCAGGTGGCAACTGCAGCCTGAGCTTGCCTCAGGTAGCACCTTTAGCTCTGTGCCAGGCAGTGAGGACAGCAGAGTTAAAGCCCCCAGGCTTTGCCCTGGCTGTGCTGTACAAGATTTGTACCTTGGTTTAGCAACCACTACAGGTTGAAGATGAAGGGCAGTGGTTTGAAACTGGAGGAGAGGAGATTTAGGTTGGCCATCAGGAGGAAGTTCTGCACAATGAGGGTGGTGAGGCACTGGAACAGGTTGTCCAGGGATGAGGTTGAGGCCCCATCCCTGGAGACATTCAAGGTCAGCCTTGATGGGCAGCCTGATCTACTTGTCCCTGCTGACTGCAGGGTCTGGGCAAGATGACCCTTTGAGGTTTCCTTCCAACCTGCTGCAATCTGTGATTCTATGAGCTACAAAATGCTGTCTAGAGAGCACAACTCCTCCTGCCCAGGTTTACCCAAGCACAGCTTCAAACTGTCCCAGCTGAGGGTCTCTTCCAACCCAATGGATTCTATGGTGATCCTATGATGATGCTGCAGAAGCACTTGCCCATGCCTATTCCCCATGCCTGTTCCCCATGCCTATTCCCCATACATGGCCTTCCAGTATCTGCAGGGGGCTACAAGAATCAGACAATCATGGAATCAATAAGGTTGGAAGAGACCTCAGAGATCATCAAGTCCAACCTGGCACCCAACACCTCCTGACTACCAAACCCTGGCTCCAAGTGCCACATCCAATCCCCTCTTGAACACCTCCAGGACGGGGACTCCACCACCTCCCTGGGCAGCACATTCCAGTGGCTAACAACTCTCTCTGGGAAGAACTTTCTCCTCTCCTCCAGCCTGAGCTTCCCCTGGCACAGTTTGAGACTGTGTCCTCTTGTTCTGCTGCTGATTGCCTGGGAGAAGAGAAAGCTGGGGAGGGACTCTTGAGGGTGTCAGGGAGGGATAGGACTGGGGGGGATGGAGCAGAACTAGAAATGGGGAGATTGAGATTGGCTGTGAGGAAGAAGTTGTTCCCCAGGAGGGTGGTGAGAGCCTGGCACAGGCTGCCCAGGGAGGTGGTGGCAGCCTCCTGCCTGGAGGTGTTTGCAGCCAGGCTGGAGGTGGCTGTGAGCAACCTGCTGCAGTGTGAGGTGTCCCTGCCCATGGCAGGGGGTTGGGACTGGCTGAGCCTTGAGGTCCCTTCCAACCCTGACAATTCTATGAGTATGAACTCTGCATCAGAGGGAGAAGGTGGTAAATGCAGCAAGGTTAGACATTAGTTCCCTCCAGTGGTCTATTTTCAGTCATTCATCAGTCAAAGAAATATTTTAGGCTGCAATGTTCCATGCTTAGCTTCTACCAATTTTAACTTCTTTTCACCTACTAGAATAGGAGGGAGGAAACCATTCTCTGCTCTGGAAGGTTTCCTCCTCTCTTAAAAATGTTACAGGCACATTAAGGATTTAATGCAGAACTTGGCATGCAGATATTCATTACTTTGGAGTACTTAGAACCATAGAGTCGTTTCTGTTGGAAAAGGCCTCTGAGGTCACCCAGTCCAACACCAACCCAACCCCACCGTGGCCACTAAGCCATGGCCCCAAGTGCCACGGCCACAGGTTTCTTGAACCCCTCCAGGGATGGGGACTCCACCACCTCCCTGGGCAGCCTGTGCCAGTCCCTGACCACTCTTGCACCAAAGAAGTTTTTCCACATCTGCAACCTAACCCTCCCCTGGCACAGTTTAGGCCATTTCCTCTTGTTCGACCAACTGATCCTAGAGAGAAGAGACCAACCCCCACCTCACTGCAGCCTCCTCTCAGGGAGCTGCAGAGAGCAGTGAGGTCTCCCTCAGCCTCCTCCACACTAAACAATGGAAACTAATTCGGAGTTAAGTAAGCTGTAAGGAATGCTAAGCTGGCTTTGAGCACCAGGAATGGCTCCTATCTGTCAAGGGAAGTGCCCTTTGTGTAAGGAAAGATGCCCACAGGCTGTGGTTCAGGAGCAGACAGTGCTTGGTAAATCCAGTCTGTGAAGTGTGAAACGGTCACGCTCAGCAGGTCATGCTCCCAGCTCCTACCTCTGAGAAATACAACTTAAATTATGTGGGGACTACAGGAGAGCTGGGGAGGGACTTTGGGCAAGGGCTGGGAGTGACAGGACCCACTGGAGTTTGAGCTGGGAGAGGGGAGATTGAGACTGGAGATGAGGAAGAAATCATTTCCAGATTTCCAGTGAGGGTGGTGAGACTCTGGCACAGGCTGCCCAGGGAGGCTGTGGCTGCCTCCTCCCTGGAGGTGTTCAAGACCAGGCTGGATGAGGCCCTGAGCAGCCTGGGCTGGTGGGAGGTGTCCCTGCCCATGGCAGTATCACAGTATCACAGTATCACAGTATCACAGTAACTAAGGTTGGAAGAGATCCCAAGGATCATCAAGTCCAACCTGTTCCAACAGACCTCACAACTAGACCATGGCACCAAGTGCCACATCCAATCTCCCCTTGAACACCTCCAGGGACGGTGACTCCACCACCTCCCTGGGCAGCACATCCCAATGACGAACGACTCGCTCAGTGAAGAACTTTCTCCTCACCCCCAGCCTAAACCTCCCCTGGCACAACTTGAGATTGTGTCCTCTTGTTCTGGTGCTGGTTGCCTGGGAGAAGAGACCAACCCCCTCCTGTCTACAACCACCCTTCAGGTAGTTGTAGAGGGCAATGAGGTCGCCTCTGATCCTTCTCTTCTCCAGGCTAAACAATCCCAGCTCCCTCAGCCTCTCCTCACAGGGCTGTGCTCAAGGCCTCTCCCCAGCCTTGTTGCCCTTCTCTGGACACCTTCAAGTGTCTCGATGTCCTTCCTAAACTGAGGGGCCCAGAACTGGACACAGGACTCAAGGTGTGGCAGGGGGTTGGAACTGGATGATCCTTTCGGGTCCCTTCCAGCTCAAGCCATCCTGTATCAGCTGGTGACTGCAAGCCCTGCCAGAGAGGGGAGATGACAGCAGCTGTAAATCCACGTGGGGCTGGACTCCAGCTGAGCACCCGCCCTGCCTGCCACGCACATATGCAGGTGTCTGTTTCCATCAGCGTGTCCCGACATCCTGGCTGCTGCGGCAGGAGAAGCAGCCTGGGCACTAAAGTCACAGCCTGTTCCCTACCCTCTTCAAGCCTGCAGCTGCAGATTGCCTGACGTGTGCAGAACTCTGCGCACCGCAGCCCTGTGCTGAGCAGCGGCAGCAGCACAAATAAACTGCACTGCAATAATGCTGGGGGGGACAGGAGGGGAATTAGATAGATATACATCTTCATTTCACTTCACATTTGGGGTTGTGTGCAGCTGCTGCTTCTCAGAGCATCTCTGCTTGGTGCCATGGTTTGGTTGATCAGATGGTGCTGGCTGAGAGGTTGCACTTGATGATCTCAAAGGTCTTTTCCAACCTGGTGAATTCTATTCCATTCCATTCTATTCCATTCTATTCCATTCTATTCCATTCTATTCCATTCTATTCTATTCTATTCTATTCTATTCTATTCTATTCTATTCTATTCTACTCTATTCCATTCCATTCCATTCCATTCCATGCTATGCTATGCTATGCTCCCATCCCATCCCATCCCATCCTATTCTATTCTATTCTTTCTATCCCATTCCATCCCATCCCATCCCATCCAGTTCTGTTCTGTTCTATTCTATTCTGTTCTATCCTATCCTATCCTATCCTATCCTATCCTATCCTATCCTATCCTATCCTATCCCAATTCTATCCTATTCTTTCTATCCTATCCTATCCTATCCTATCCTATCCTATCCTATCCTATCCTATCCTAATCTATCCCATCCCATCCCATCCCATCCCATCCTTCCTATCCTATCCTATCCTATCCTATCCTATCCTATCCTATCCTATCCTATCCTATCCTACCCTACCCCATCCCATCCGGTTCTATTCTATTCTATCCTATCCTTTCTATCCTATCCTATCCCATTCTTCCTTTCCTATCCTATCCTATCCTATCCTATCCTATCCTATCCTATCCTATCCTATCCTATCCTATCCTATCCTATCCTATCCTATCCCAATTCTATCCTATTCTTTCTATCCTATCCTATCCTAATCCATCCCATCCCATCCCAACCTTCCTATCCTATCCTATCCTATCCTATCCTATCCTATCCTATCCTATCCTATCCTACCCTATCCTATCCTACCCTACCCTACCCCATCCCATCCGGTTCTATTCTATTCTATCCTATCCTATCCCATTCTTCCTTTCCTATCCTATCCTATCCTATCCTATCCTATCCTATCCTATCCTATCCTATCCTATCCTATCCTATCCTATCCCATCCCATCCCATCCCATCCCATCCCATCCCATTCTTCCTATCCTATCCTATTCTACCCTATCCTATCCTATCCCATCCCATTCTTCCTATCCTATCCTATCCTATCCTATCCTATCCCATCCCATCCCATCCCATTCCATTCTTCCTATCCTATCCTATCCTATCCTATCCCATCCTATCCTATCCCATCCTATCCTATCCCATCCTATCCTATCCTATCCTATCCTATGCTATCCTAATGGGATCCCCTTCTTGCCTGGCGGGTGGCCTGGCACTGGGGAGCCAGTCAGTTCCTGTTTCAGCTCACATGCATGGAGCCCATCCCAGCGCAGCGCTCCGTGGCGGGGGGTGTGTGATACAGACCGAATCTCCCCAGTGGCTCCAAAGTCCATCTCTATATTTCTAGAGGGGCATTTTCCATTTCTTCCCCCCCCCCCCCTTCCTTCTGCCTTCAGGAAATGCTACAACAAATACCATTTGATTAGAATGTGATCCTGTTGTTATAGATGTGGGTCAGGGCTATTTTTGTGCCTGCTTATATAACTCAATTATTTGTTCCCAGCTGAAGCTTGGCTTACGTTGCATGGAGAAGACCAAGGCTGCTACTTGCCAGAAGATTAAGTGTGTTAGGATGAATAAATCTAGAGGGGCAGCATCTAGGATCTGCAGGGGGCTCCAAGAAAGCTGGGGAGGGACTTTTGAGGGTGTCAGGGAGGGGTGGGGTGGAGCAAAGCTAGAAATGGGGAGATTGAGATTGGCTGTGAGGAAGAAGTTGTTCCCCAGGAGGGTGGTGAGAGCCTGGCACAGGTTGCCGAGGGAGGTGGTGGCAGCCTCCTGCCTGGAGGTGTTTGCAGCCAGGCTGGAGGTGGCTGTGAGCAACCTGCTGTAGTGTGAAGAGGAGGCTCAGGGGAGACCTTCTTGCTCTCTCCAGCTCCCTGAAGGGAGGTTGTAGCCAGGTGGGGGTTGGTCTCTTCTCCCAGGCAAGCAGCAGCAGAACAAGAGGACACAGTCTCAAGCTGCACCAGGGGAATTTACGCTGGAGGTGAGGAGAAAGTTCTTCCCAGAGAGAGTTGTTAGCTGTTGGGATGTGCTGCCCAGGGAGATGGTGGAGTCACCATCTCTGGAGGGGTTCAAGAAGGGATTGGATGTGGCACTTGGAGCCATGGTTTAGTCATGAGGTCTGTGGTGCCAGGTTGGACTCAATGATCTTTGAGGTCTCTTCCAACCTTATTGATAAAGTGATACTGTGATGCTGTGTCCCTGCCCATGGCAGGGGGGTTGGGACTGGCTGAGCCTTGAGGTCCCTTCCAACCCTGTGTGATTCTGTGAGAGCATCAGGTTGTGGTGTAGAAGCTCTGCAGGCAATTAGAAGAGTGACTGGGGACACTCTTGGGCACAGATATGGTGCTGAACAGCAAATTAGATGATGATGGGAAAAGTTGTTGCCCACACCAGTGAGCACAACTGGGGAGGCTGGCACAGGTCTGGCAGAGCACACCCTGGCCCTGTCACACCATGGTTTTACTCTTCTTGCTCATTCAAACATAGATAGGGAAGATCTCTGCTTCATTGGATTGCTGCTCAGAGCTCTCTCATCCAAGACAGGGGCAGTCAGAAGTGTTATGAATAGAAAGAGATCATCATCCTGGTGGTGATGGAGGATGCCCCTGCTGGGTGCAGGGGGGGTTGGACTGGCTGACCTTTGGAGGTCCCTTCCAACCCAAACCATTCTAGGATTCTGTGTAGGAGGCAGCTTGTGACACAAGGTTCTGGGCTGAGAATTGCAGTGCAGAGATTCCCAGTCTGCAATGACAGGCTTTAACTCTGGAGTTAACTGAAAGCCAGAAAACCTTCATGTCTATGTTTGAATCCCACCCCAAGGAACATTCTTCACCCCACTGAAACCTTAGCTCCACACTAAGGACAGAAGCACAGAATCATAGAGCACAGTGTGCTGGAAGGGACCCTCAAAAGTCATCTTGTCCAACCCCCCTGCAGGGACATCTCCAACTAGAGCAGGTTGCTCAGGGCCCCATCAAGTTTGACCTTGAATGTCTCCAGGGATGGGGCCTCCACCACACCTCTGGGCAACCTGTTGCAGTGTTTCAGCACCCTCATTGTGCAGAACCTCCTCCTGAGGTCCAAACTAAATCTCCCCTGCTCCAGTTTTATAGAATCACAGAATCAATAAGGTTGGGAAAGACCTCAGAGATCATCAGGTCCAACCTATCACCCAACACCTCCTGACTAACTAAACCATGGCACCAAGTGCCACATCCAATCCCCTCTTGAACACCTCCAGGGATGGGGACTTCACTCAATCCATTGCTCCTTGTCCTGTCACCACAGACCCTTCTAACCAATTCCTCTCCAGCTCTCCTGGAGCCCCTTCTGGTACTGGAAGGCTGCTCTGAGGTCTCCCTGGAGCCTTCTCTTCTGCAGGCTGACCAGCCCCAACTCTCCCAGCCTGCCCTTGTAGGAGAGGTGCTGCTCTGAGGGCTCCAGCACAGAGGAGAGATGCCAGATGTTAGTCATTAAGAGCAGCCCCAGGTGAGGTTTCTGCACCAACACTTCCCTTGCAGAGAGTATCACCACCATGATTACTTCTGTGAGTGGACTGAAGAACGTGCCTGGTGCCTTTCAAACACTCATGACACCATTGGCTCCATCCAGGCTTGCCCAGGTGAGTGGTGAGACAGGAGCAGTCCATGGCTGGTTTTGAGCCAGCGACCTCAAAGCTCTTCTGTGCTTTCTTGGATGGGGACAAGGTTTAAATGCCCCCCTGGACACTGAAAAGCTGAAAAGCCTTCAGCTTTAATTGTTCCAGTGTCAAGATGTGGAAGTTAGGTAAAATCCTACAATCACAGAATTGCCTGGGTTGGAAAAGGCCTCTTAAGATCATTGAGTCCAACCGTTGACCCCACACCACCGTGGCCACTGAAGCAGAGTTTCCTGAAACAGGGTAGAGAGGCTTCCCAGCACTGCATTGCAATGCTTACAGTGATTATAGAGCTCCTGTTCCCCTGCCACATCTTCTGCCTTCCACAACTGAAGCCACAGCAGGTTTTTGGTTTGCAAAGAGGTCCCTGGAGGGTAGGAAGCCAGGAAGGACTCAGCTGCAGCTGGTCCAGAAGAGGCCACAAAGATGAGCAGATGATTGTAGCACCTCTCTTATGAAGACAGGCTGAAAGAATTGGGGCTGTTCAACCTGCAGAAGAGAAGGCTCCAGGGAGACCTTGGAGTTGCATTTCACTATGAGAAGGGAACCAACAGGAAAGCTGGGGAGGGACTGCTCAGAAGGGCCACAGGCTGACAGGATGAGGAGCAATGGTTTGCAGTGAGCAGGGCAGATTTAGGTTGGACATCAGGAGAAAGTTCTTCCCCATGAGGGTGGTGAGACACTGGCACAGGTTGCCCAGGGAGGTGGTGGAGGCCCCAGCCTTAGAGGTACTCAAGATGAGACTTTATGTGGCCCCAAGCAGCCTGATCTGTTTGGAGATGTCCCTGCTGAGTGCAGGGGGACTGGACAAGATGACCTTTGAAAGTCCTTTCCAACCTGATGCAATCTCAATCTGTGAAGTGCTACATGAAGCTTGCCTTGAGACACGTGAACACAAACTGATTTCAGCAAGAGAATCTTCTGTGGAGTTCAGCTCCTCCTGACCACTTCAGTCCTGTCATCACTGGGTGCTGAAATCAAATCATACTCCAGGAGCCGGCAAAGGCAAACCAGCAGGAGCAGATTCTTCCATGAGCTGGCATCAGCCTGCACAGACCACTGCCATCCACAGCTCCCTGCACAAAGGACATCCTGCCTGCTCTGTTGTGGTAGCCAGGAGGCTGAGCTCTCTATTGCCTTGTGTCTGTTGAACCTTGACATCTCCAGCTTGCAGGTACCCCCACCTCTGGCTGGTGTGCACCAGTGTTTTCCTGAGAGTGAGTCCCCACTTCCTCACGATTCCCTGGGGAATAAATGGGGTTTGTGCAGACTGGTTTCACAGGATCACAGCTCACAGGGTGTCAGGGGTTGGAAGGGACACAAAGAGATCATCCAGTCCAACCCCCCTGCCAGAGCAGGAGCAGAGAATCCAGCACAGGGCACACAGGAACACATCCAGACAGGGCTGGGAAGGCTCCAGGGAAGGAGACTCCACAACCTCTCTGGGCAGCCTGCTCCAGGGCTCTGGGACCCTCACAGGGAAGAAGTTCCTCCTCATGTTGAGGTGGAAGCTCCTGTGCTGCAGTTTCCATCCATTGCCTCTTGTTCTATCCCAGGCAGCAAGTGAGCAGAGCCTGTCCCTGTCCCCTCCCTCCTGACCCCCAGCCCTCAGCTATTGATAGACATTTATTAATCCCCTCTCAATCTTCTCCTCTCCAGACTAAACACCCCCAGGGCTCTCAGCCTCTCCTCCCCAGGCAGTGCTGCAGTCCCTTCAGCATCCTTGTAGCCCTCTCTTGGACTCTCTCCAGCAGATCCCTGTCCCTCCGGAACTGGGGAGCCCAGAACTGGATAGAATAGAATAGAATAGAATAGAATAGAATAGAATAGAATAGAATAGAATAGAATAGAATAGAATAGAATAGAATAGAATAGACCAGGTTGGAAGAGACCTTCAAGATCATCAAGTCCAGTCATGATGTGCTCAGGTGCTACCAGAACTGCACTGCAGAAACGCAGTGCAGAAGCTCAGTGCCATGTTCTGGTTGGTGAAGCTGTTGTACATTTGGAAATTAAAATGGAATGGAAATGGAATGGAATGGAATGGAATGGAATGGAATGGAATGGAATGGAATGGAATAGAATAGAATAGAATAGAATAGAATAGAATAGAATAGAATAGAATAGAATAGAATAGAATAGAATAGAATAGAATAGAATAGAATAGAATAGAATAGAATAAACCAGGTTGGAAGAGACCTTCAAGATCATCAAGTCCAACCTATCAACCAATCCAACACCACCTAATCAACTAACCCATGGCACCAAGCACCCTATCAAGTCTCCTCCTGAACACCTCCAATGATGGTGAATCCACCACCTCCCTGGGCAGCACATTCCAGTGGCCAATCACTCTCTCTGTATGGAACTTTTTCCTAACATCCAGCCTAAACCTCCTCTGGCACAGCCTGAGACTGTGTCCTCTTGTTCTGGTACTGCAATATTCCAGGTGAGGTCTCAGCAGGGCAGAATAGAGGGGGAGGAGAACCTCCCTGGCTCTGCTGGGCACACTCTTCTTGATACACCCCAGGATCCCATTGGCCTTCTTGGCCCCCAGGGCACATTGCTGTCCCATGGATAACTTGTTGTCCACCAGCACTCCCAGGTCCCTCTCCATGAGGCTGCTCTCATCCTAGCATAAGGGGCAGGGCCAGCATCTAGCTGCAAAGGCCAGGACAAAGGTTCCCTTTTCCTTGCTGCAGCTACTATTTACATTTATGAATATGGCCAAGGGCATCCTGGCTTATATTGGCAATGCTGTGGCCAGCAGGACCAGGGCAGGGATTGATGCCCTCTGCTCAGCACTGCTAAGGACAGACCTCAAGTACTGGCTTCAGTTTTGGGTGTCTCACTATGTGGAAGGCATTGAGAGGCTGGAGTGTGTCCAGAGAAGGACAATGGAGCTGAGGAAGGGTCTGGAGAACAGGGCTGGGGAGGAGCAGCTGAGGGAGCTGGGGGTGTTGAGTGTGGAGAAGAGGAGGCTGAGGGAGACCTCATTGCTCTCTGCAGCTCCCTGAGAGGATGCTGCAGTGAGGTGGGGGTTGGGCTCTTCTCCTAAGGAACATGTGATAGAAGTGGTCTCAAGAGGCACCATGGGAGGTTCTTCACTGAAAGGGTTGTCAGGCACTGGCACAGGCTGCCCAGGGAGGTGGTGGAGTCACCATCCCTGGAGGGGTTTCAAAGCCATGTAGGTTTGGTGCTTGGAGATACAGCTTAGAGGTGAACTTGGTAAGGTAGAGCTCATGGTTGACTTGATGACCTCAAAGATCCTTTCCAACCCAAATGATTGTATGTCTCTCTATCAATCCATGCTAATGGGTGTGCAGCCAGTGTCCACTCTGGTAGCCCAGGAACTGGAAGCCATGACTCCACAAAGCTAGATGACTATGGATGAGCCACAATGGAATCCAACCTGATTCTGCATCAGCCATTTGCTGCCACACCCAGAACCAGGCTCCACTCCTCTTCTCTGGTGCTCTTCCAAGAGGCAGTGCTGGTGCTGTGTGACACAAGGTCCCTGGGAAAGGTCCTGAGGGATGCCCTCACTGGGTGCTGTTGGACAAGGGCTGTTGGGCCACCAGCCAGCAGGAGATGTGTTGCCTGCTGCTCTCATTGCAGCCACACTGAGAATCACAGAATTGTTTGGGTTGGAAGAGAGCTCCAAGATCATCCAGTCCAACCCTTGACCCAGCACCACCATGGCCACTAAACCCTGTCCCCAAGTGCCATGGCCACAGGTTTCTTGAACACCTCCAGGGCTGGGGACTCCACCACCTCCCTGGGCAGCCTCTGCCAGTCCCTGACCACTCTGGCAGCAAAGGAATTTTTCCTCATCTCCAACCTAAGCCTCCCCTAGCACAATTTCAGGCCATTCCCTCTTCTTCTATCACCTGAGACTAGGGAGAATAAACTTGGTTGGCCTAGCAGGTACCTGCTCTTCTGCCATCCTAGTTCTGAGTGCCAGGTAAGGAGAAATGTCCTCCCAGTGCCCAAAGATCATAGAATCATAGAATAAATAACGTTGGAAAAGACCTCACAGATCATCAAGTCCAAGCTGTCACCCAACACCTCCTGACCACTAAACCATGGCTCCAAGTGCCACATCCAATCCCTTTTTGAACCCCTCCAGGGATGGGGACTCCACCACCTCCCTGGGCAGCACATCCCAGTGGCAAATTCCTCTTGCTGGGAAGAACTTTCTCCTCACCTCCAGTTTAAACCTCCCCTGGCACAGCTTGAGACTGTGTCCTCTTGTTCTGCTGCTGGGTGCTGTGAGAGACTAAAGCTTGTCCCTCCTGATGCGACTCAACAAAGATAAAATCACCGTTGCTGCTTGCCCAGACAATAGCTGATGTGTATTGGGCAGAGGCTCTGGAACGACCCAGGCCACCCTGGGGAATGTACATAAGGCAAGATAATCACCCATCAGATACCCCGGGAAGGGAGGATGGGGAGACAATGGATTCCCCACCCGGCCCTGATTTCCTGAGGGACGGTACTTAGACACATACCTAAGGACTGAAAACTGTATGAAAGACTTGAGCCACCACCGGCTGGGGAGAAGAGAACCACAGCACCACAAACACGGCAGAAGAAAAACACAGAAGGAAAACGCGGATGAAGGCAAACACGGGAGAAGGACAGCGCTGCTGGGAGGGAAAACACCGGAGAAGGGAATGCCCGGGGCAAAGCTGCTCTGAAGGAAAACCAGGAGAGGAAACACGACAGACACATCATCATGGAGCCTGGCAGAAGCAAGAGGACGGCACCACACGCTGCAGACATCGCGGGGCAACACGACAGACCTTGGACCCCCAGAACCCTCCCTCCGTGCCCTAGCTTCTGCCTGCAGCAGCTCACTGAGCTGAAGAGGCTGCTCAGAGGAGCACATCTCTACACAGCCAAAGCCTCAGCAGCCTTTCTCTAGACCCAGGCTGCCCAGAGGAGCACATCTCTATACAGCCAAAGCCTCAGCAGCCTTTCTCTAGACCCAGGCAGCCCAGAGGAGCACATCTCTATACAGCCAAAGCCTCAGCAGCCTTTCTCTACAGACCCAGGCTGCCCAGAGGAGCACATCTCTATACAGCCAAAGCCTCAGCAGCCTTTCTCTAGACCCAGGCTGCCCAGAGGAGCACATCTCTATACAGCCAAAGCCTCAGCAGCCTTTCTCTAGACCCAGGCTGCCCAGAGGAGCACATCTCTATACAGCCAAAGCCTCAGCAGCCTTTCTCTAGACCCAGGCTGCTCAGAGGAGCACATCTCTATACAGCCAAAGCCTCAGCAGCCTTTCTCTAGACCCAGGCTGCTCAGAGGAGCACATCTCTATACAGCCAAAGCCTCAGCAGCCTTTCTCTACAGACCCAGGCTGCTCAGAGGAGCACATCTCTATACAGCCAAAGCCTCAGCAGCCTTTCTCTACAGACCCAGGCTGCCCAGAGGAGCACATCTCTATACAGCCAAAGCCTCAGCAGCCTTTCTCTACAGACCCAGGCTGCCCAGAGGAGCACATCTCTATACAGCCAAAGCCTCAGCAGCCTTTCTCTAGACCCAGGCTGCCCAGAGGAGCACATCTCTATACAGCCAAAGCCTCAGCAGCCTTTCTCTGCAGACCCAGGCTGCTCAGAGGAGCACATCTCTATACAGCCAAAGCCTCAGCAGCCTTTCTCTACAGACCCAGGCTGCCCAGAGGAGCACATCTCTATACAGCCAAAGCCTCAGCAGCCTTTCTCTACAGACCCAGGCTGCCCAGAGGAGCACATCTCTATACAGCCAAAGCCTCAGCAGCCTTTCTCTAGACCCAGGCTGCCCAGAGGAGCACATCTCTATACAGCCAAAGCCTCAGCAGCCTTTCTCTACAGCATCTCCTGCAGCACCTTTCCTCCACAGACTCAAACTGTCTTGGGGGGTGAGGGCTGTGGTAAAAGAATTCCTCTCCTCTTCTCTCTCTCTCTTCCCTCTCTCCCTCTCTGTTTTCCCTCTCTCCCTCTCTATTTTCCCTCTCTCCCTCTCTATTTTCTCTCTCTCCCTCTCTATTATCTCTCTCTTTCCCTATTTTCTCTCTCTCCCTCTGTTTTCTCTCTCTCCCTCTCTGTTTTCTCTCTCTCCCTCTCTATTTTCTCTCTCTCCCTCTCTATTTTCTTTCTCTCCCCTTCTGATCCATCCATTTTATTTATGTAATAAATAGCCTACCTGTTGATATTTTGGCCTGCTTTGTGCCTCTCATTTCCCAACATGGGGATATTCAAATGAACTGAGGCTCTTGCCCTCTCCAGACCGAGACAGGTGCCTGGGAGAAGAGACCAACCCCCACCTGGCTACAACCTCCCTGCAGGGAGTTGCAGAGAGCAAGAAGGTCTCCCCTGAGCCTCCTCTTCTGCAGGCTAAGCAACCCCAGCTCCCTCAGCCTCTCCTCACAGGGCTGTGCTCCAGACCCCTCCCCAGCCTCCTTGCCCTTCTCTGGACACCTTCAAGCCTCTCAATGTCCTTCTTGACCTGAGGAGCCCAGAACTGGACACAGGACTCCAGGTGTGGCCTAAGCAGTGCTGAGCACAGGGCACAAGAACTTCCCTGCTCCTGCTGGCCACACTCTTCCTGATGCAGGCCAGGATGCCATTGGCCTTCTTGGCCCCCTGGGCACACTGCTGGCTCGTGTTCAGCTGCTGCCCACCACTACCCCCAGGTCCCTCTCTGCCTGGCTGCTCTCAGCCCCTCTGACCCCAGCCTGTAGCACTGCCTGGGGTTGCTGTGGCCAAAATGCAGCACCCAGCACTTGGACTTGTTGAGTGCCATCCTTTTGGACTCCACCCAGAGATGCTTTGTTCAACCTTTGGAGGTCCAGCCAACATGGATTTAGGAAGGGCAGGTCCTGCCTCTCCAACCTGATCTCATTCTATGATCAGGTGACTGTCTGGTGGACGTGGGCAGGCTGTGGATGGAGTCTATCTGGACCTCAGCAAGGCCTTTGACACCGTCCCCCACAGCAAACTGCTGGCTAAGCTGTCAGCCCCTGGCTTGGACAGCAGCTCTCTGAGCTGGGTTAGGAACTGGCTGGAGGCTGAGCCCAGAGAGTGGTGGTGAATGGTGCCACAGCCAGCTGGCAGCCAGGCACCAGTGGTGTGCCCCAGGGATCAGTGCTGGGCCCTGTGTTCTTTACCATCTTTATTGATGATCTGGATGAGGGGGTTGAGTCAGTCATCAGCAAGTTTGCAGATGACACCAAGTTGGGAACAGATGTTGGTCAGTTAGGGGGCAGAAGGGCTCTGCAGAGGGACCTCGACCGACTGGACAGATGGGCAGAGGCCAACAGGATGGCGTTCAACAAGTCCAAGTGCCAGGGGCTGCACTTTGGCCACGGCAACCCCAGGCAGTGCTACAGGCTGGGGGCAGAGTGGCTGAGAGCAGCCAGGCAGAGAGGGACCTGGGGGTGCTGATTGACACCCACCTAAACATGAGCCAGCAGTGTGCCCAGGCAGCCAAGAGGGCCAATGGCATCCTGGCCTGTATTAGGAATAGTGTGGCCAGCAGGAGCAGGGAGGTCATTGTGCCCCTGTACTCTGCATTGGTTAGGCCACACCTTGAGTCCTGTGTCCAGCTCTGGGCCCCTCAGTTTAGGAAGGACATCGAGACACTTGAACATGTCCAGAGAAGGGCAACAAGGCTGGGGAGAGGCCTTGAGCACAGCCCTGTGAGGAGAGGCTGAGGGAGCTGGGGTTGCTTAGCCTGGAGAAGAGAAGGATCAGAGGCGACCTCATTGCCCTCTACAACTACCAGAAAGGTGGTTGTAGACAGGAGGGGGTTGGTCTCTTCTCCCAGGCAACCAGCACCAGAACAAGGGGACACAGTCTCAAGTTGTGTCAGGGGAGGTTTAGACTTGAAGTGAGGAAAAAGTTCTTCACCGAGCGAGTCGTTCGTCATTGGGATGTGCTGCCCAGGGAGGTGGTGGAGTCGCCGTCCCTGGAGGTGTTCAAGGGGAGATTGGATGTGGCACTTGGTGCCATGGTCTAGTTGTGAGGTCTGTTGGAACAGGTTGGACTTGATGATCCTTGGGGTCTTTTCCAACCTTAGTTACTGTGAGACTGTGATACTGTGATACCTTTGCCCCAGTCCAGCTGCATTCCTCTTTGCCTTCCACTGCCTTCAACCACTGCCATCAGGCTTTTGCCCCAAGGGGAAGCCTCTTTAGTGGAAGCAAACCTGGGCCTCGTCCCAGGTGCCTCAGGCACATATGGCCTGGCACAGGGGAGCTGTCTCACACCACCGACACCTCTGGGAAGCAGAGGGGTTTGTTCACTTGTTGGAACTCACTATTAGATAAAAAGGGACTGAGAACAAAGCAAATAAGAAAAAAAGAAGAGCCCCCATGCATGCTTTGAGTCATCCAAGCTCATGTCTTGCAGAAGCAGGATCTGGGACTCTTCCCTCCTCATCTGCTGCCAGGATCAGTTTATATTTCAGTAGGGCTGGCCACACGTGGCTGTGAGTCACTGAGCCTGACACGTGGTGCTCTAAAAACTCTTCTGCTGCTCTCCAGGGAGAGCAAGCTCTCCCCCTGCCATTGTGTCTTGAGGACCTGGCATGGGACTTCCATCTCCTCCCCACCTGCTGTCAGGCTTTGCCATCCAGCCAGACCCCCAGGTCCAACTCTTTCTTCAGTTCCACAGATCTTCCAGCAACAGTTATGGATCCAATCTCACAGCCCCTTCATCTGTTGCCTGCTTCAATAGAATTGGTCATGGAGTCACAGCTGCTGAGCTTGGAAGAGACCTTGGAGATCACCAAGTCCAACCTCTCCCCCAGAGCTCACAGCCCCATCCCTGCTGCTAAGCCACTGCCATGACCCCACAGCCCTCAGCACCACATCCATGCAGCTCTGAAACCCCTCCAGGGCTGGGGACTGCAGCACCTCCCTGGGCAGCCTGGGACAGGGCCTGAGAGCCCTTGCTGGGGAGAGATTGTTCCTAATCTCCAACCTGAACCTCCCCTGGCACAGCTTGAGGCTGTTTCCTCTTCTCCTAGCACTTGTTGCATGTGAGAAGAGCCCAACCCCCACCTGGCTCCAACCTCCTTTCAGGGAGCTATAGAGAGCAGTGAGGCCTCCCTACAGCCTCTTCTTCTGAAGACTAAACAACCCCAGCTCCCTCAGCCATTCCTCACAAGATTTGCCTTCAAGGCCCTTCCCATGCCCCAGCACCAAAATGTCCTTCTTGGAGCAAGGGGCCCAAAACTTGTCCATGAGGGGAGTGCAGGCTGCAGCCCCTTCTGCTTTGGCTTCTGCTGCCAAGGGCCATGTCGGCTCCTGAGCTGCCTCAGCAATCTGCCTTCTTGGTGCACATCTACAAACACCACCTCAGCTCTCAGAGTGCTCACTGGCTTTTGGATGGCAGCTTGAAGAGGCTCCCCAACACCAGGCTCTGCTGCAAGGCTGCTCTGCTGCAAGGCTGCTCTGAGCTGCATGGCTGCTCTGAGCTGCATGGCTGGAGCCAAAGCCCTTCACTAAGGGCACTGGTGATAGCCCTGGCACAGAGTGTGCCCACACACCCTAGAGAAGGCAGGGGTAGAGCTCCATGGCACAGAGTGTGCCCACACACCCTAGAGAAGAGCAGGCAGGGGTAGAGCTCCATGGCACAGAGTGTGCCCACACACCCTAGAGAAGGCAGGGGTAGAGCTCCATGGCACAGAGTGTGCCCACACACCCTAGAGAAGAGCAGGCAGGGGTAGAGCTCCACGGCACAGAGTGTGCCCACACACCCTAGAGAAGGCAGGGGTAGAGCTCCATGGCACAGAGTGTGCCCATACACCCT
This sequence comes from Dryobates pubescens, assembly GCF_014839835.1. Classification (NCBI taxonomy): domain Eukaryota; kingdom Metazoa; phylum Chordata; class Aves; order Piciformes; family Picidae; genus Dryobates; species Dryobates pubescens. The sequence goes on along the minus strand of NC_071639.1, from coordinate 2,128,207 downwards.
AGAGAAGAGCAGGCAGGGGTAGAGCTCCATGGCACAGAGTGTGCCCACACACCCTAGAGAAGAGCAGGCAGGGGTAGAGCTCCATGGCACAGAGTGTGCCCACACACCCTAGAGAAGGCAGGGGTAGAGCTCCATGGCACAGAGTGTGCCCACACACCTCAGAGAAGAGCAGGCAGGGGTAGAGCTCCACGGCACAGAGTGTGCCCATACACCCTAGAGAAGAGCAGGCAGGGGTAGAGCTCCATGGCACAGAGTGCCCACACACCCTAGAGAAGAGCAGGCAGGGGTAGAGCTCCATGGCACAGAGTGTGCCCACACACCCTAGAGAACAGCAGGCAGGGGTAGAGCTCCATGGCACAGAGTGTGCCCACACACCCTAGAGAAGAGCAGGCAGGGGCAGAGCTCCATGGCACAGAGTGTGCCCACACACCCTAGAGAAGAGCAGGCAGGGGTAGAGCTCCACGGCACAGAGTGTGCCCACACACCCTAGAGAAGAGCAGGCAGGGGTAGAGCTCCACGGCACAGAGTGTGCCCACACACCTCAGAGAAGAGCAGGCAGGGGTAGAGCTCCATGGCACAGAGTGTGCCCACACACCCTAGAGAACAGCAGGCAGGGGCAGAGCTCCATGGCACAGAGCCCTCTGGTGAGTGCCCTCTTCCTCATTCATGGTCAGGCTATTGGCTGTGATCAGCTCTCTGAACTGCCCCTGGGAGCCTCCATCTATACAGACTGCAAACCTGCTGCTGCTCCAGCTCTGCCTGACACATGCTCCCTCCCTTCTTCCCCCTTTCCTTCCTTGCCACCTCACACTGCTTGCCCTTTGCCACTCCACTTCTCCTCGGTGCCAAGCCTCTCTTTCACTACTCCCCACCTTTCTCCTTCCTCAGGACCTTCACTCCCTGAGACTTCTTTTGGGCTATCTTCTATTTCAGGTTGTACAGCCTCTGCTCTATCTTTCAATCAAAGAATCAGAGTGGTCCAGGCCTGAAGGCACCTCCAAAGCTCATCCAGTCCAACCCCCCTGCACTCAGCAGGGACATCCCTGACTAGATCAGGTTGCCCAGAGCCCTGTCCAGCCTCACCTTGAATAGCTCCAGGGATAGGACCTCAACCACCTCCCTGGGCAACCTGTTCCAGTATTCCAGCAGCCTCCTGGTGCAGAACTTGTTCCTCACATCCAATCTCAATCTGCTCTGCTCTAGTTTGAAGACATTGCCCCTGGTCCTGTCCCTGCAGGCCCTTGCAGTCTCTCTCCATCCTTCCTGTAGCCTCCTTCAGGTCCTGGCAGGCTGCTCTTAGGTCTCCCTGGAGCCTTCTCTTCTCCAGGCTGAACACCCCCAGCTCCCTCAGCCTGGCCTCACAGCAGAGCTGCTTCAACCCCCTGAGCATTTTTGTGGCCTCCTCTGGACCCTCTCCATCAGGTCTATGTCCTTCCTTTATTGAGGACCCCTCCCCCTGCCAGTCAAACTGATGTCCTCTCCTGCTTCCTTCAACTGGTGCAGGATTTTGCCAGTGCTCCAAGCCCTTCCCTAATGCCAAAGCCACACATCCAAGCTTCTAACTTCAGTGTTCTCCTGGCTTAAGAGTGCTCAGGGGTATTCCCAAGGGATCCTGATTTGCATTTGACCCACTCTTACAAATGACTTTCCCTGCTTTTACACCTCATTATTCTGGTCCAATGCTTCCCAAACTTTCCACTGGCAGTATTGCTCTGCTTGCCCAGAGATGTGCTGGAGTCCCCATCCCTGAGGACATTCAAGGTCAATCTTGATGGGGCCCTGAGCAACCTGCTCTAGTTGGAGATGTCCCTGCAGCAGGGTTGGACAAGATGACCTTTGAGGGTCCCTTCCAGCCCACTGCATTCAATGATTCTGTGATTCTGTCCTTAGTTTGGAGTGAGCTGAGGCTCACTGCAAGGCAGTAGGACAAGGTGACCTTCAGGGGTCCTTTCCATCCCCATGCATTCTGTGACTCCATGATTCACATCTGCACTGCCAATCCCTGCTGTGGGTCTAAGACTGGATGTCTTAAACCAGAGAATGCAGTCCTCCAGAGGGACTTAGATAGTCCAGGGGTGGACACTGGAAAGTGTAATCTTCTGTGGAGGTGTTTAGGAAGAGCCTGGATGAGGCCTTTGGTGCCATGGTTTAGTTGATTAGATGGTGCTGGGTGAGAGGTTGGACTTGATGATCTCAAAGGTCTTTTCCAACCTGAAGGGAGGTTGTAGCCAGGTGGGGGTTGGTCTCTTCTCCCAGGCAACCAGCAGCAGAACAAGAGGACACAGTCTTAAGCTGTGCCAGGGGAGGTTTGGGCTAGATGTTAGGAATAAATTCTTCCCAGACAGAGAGATTGGCCACTGGAATGTGCTGCCCAAGGAGGTGGTGGAGTCACCATCCCTGGAGGTGTTTAAGAAGAGCCTGGATGAGGCCCTTGGTGCCATGGTTTAGTTGATTAAATGGTGCTGGGTGATAGGTTGGACTTGATGATCTCAAAGGTCTTTTCCAACCTGGTTAATTCAATTCAATTCAATTCAATTCAATTCAATTCAATTCTATTCCATTCCATTCCATTCCATTCCATTCCATTCCATTCCATTCCATTCCATTCCATTCCATTCCATTCCATTCTGTAGTAGCATTGTGGTGGGTTGAAAATCACCCCCCATGCCCTCCTCCTCCCCCCCCCCCCCCCCCTTAAATTTCTTTCCATTCTATTCCTTTCTGTTCAAGATCTGTGGAAAATGTTAAAGGTGCATCCTAAATCTCCCAGAAGCATACAAAGCATTTCTTTTTACTTTGCCAAGGACTGTCCTCAAGTCCATTTCTCTGTCCTCCTGATTTGGCCTGGGGAAGAGCCATGTGGCAGACTGGTGACTGCCACTGGTGAATCAAAGAATCAATAAGGATGGAAAAGCCCTCAGAGATCACCAAGTCCAAGCTGTCACCCAACACCTTATGACCACTAGACCATGGCTCCAAGTGCCACATCCAATCCCCTCTTGAACACCTCCAGGGATGGGGACTCCACCACCTCCCTGGGCAGCACATCCCAGTGGCCAATGTCTCTTGCTGGGAAGAACTTTCTCCTCACCTCCAGCCTAAACCTCCCCTGGTGCAGCTTGAAGAAAGGTCACACAGAGAGCTGCACAGGTTGCTGGAAGGGTGATGAAGTGTCACCTGTAGACTCTTCTCGAGAAACAAGGCCATCTTTAAGGCATCTTAGTGTGTGCAGCAGAAATCAAGAGCCCAGGAATGCCAAGCAACTTGGTAACAAGGAAATACTGCTTCCCAGTTTATGTTTAGATGTTATCTGAGAAGGCATGGGACCACAGAATTGTTTGATTAGAAGGGAGCTCCAGGATCATCCAGTCCAACTGTCCACCCAACACCACCATGGCCACTAAACCCTGTCCCCAAGTGCCATGGCCACAGGTTTCTTGAACACGTGCAGGGCTGGGGACTCCACCACCACCCTGGGCAGCCTGTGCCAATCCCTGACCACTCTTGAAGCAAAGAAATTTTTCCTCCTCTCCAACCTAACCCTCCCCTGGCACAATTTCAGGCCATTTCTTCTTCTCTCACCTGAGACTAGGGAGAAGAGACCAACCCCCTCCTGGCTCTAACCTCCATTCAAGGAGCTGTAGAGAGCAATGAGGTCTTCCCTCAGCCTCTTCTTCACACTAAACACCCCCAGATCCCTCAGCTGCTCCTCCCCAGCTCTGTTCTCCAGACCCTTCCCCAGCTCTGGTGCCCTTCTCTGGACCTGCTCCAGCACCTCAATGTCTTTCCTGTAGTGAGTAGCCTCAAAAGTGAAGGCAGTGCTGGAGGTGCTGTCACCATTTCAGCTCAGATCATTTCAGCTGCTGGGCATGGTGCAGGAGCTCTTCAGAGAGAAGATGAATGAGTCAGGTTCCACACTGAACAAATAGTAAAGTAGCTGCCAGGCCACAGCTTTAGAGATTGCTGGGTTTGTAAGAGGTGGAAAGGAAGGAGCTGGTGGGGATGGCAGCTGGCTGCTGGAAACATTGGCAGTGCAGTGCCACTGGTGCTGGCTTTGTGACAGGGACAAGCGTTGGGCCAAAGGCAGGGGTCGGTGGCAAGTGTTGTGTGCTTGTGTTGCTGGTGCAAAGGGTTTGGCAGGGAGCTGTTAGCACAGAAGAGCATGTCCATGGGCAGGGTTTCTGAAGACACTCCACCCAACCCCACCATGGCCATCAAACCCTGTCCCAAGTGCCATGGCCACAGGTTTCTTGAACACCCCCAGGGATGGGGACTCCACCAGCTCCCTGGGCAGCCTCTGCCAATCCCTGACCACTCCTGCAGCAAAGACATTTTTCCTCATCTCCAACCCAACCCTCCCCTGGCACAATTTCAGCCATTTCCACTCCTTCCATCACCTGATCCTAGGCAGAAGAGACAATGATGTTGGCAAAAACATCAAATCCAGACAAATTCATAGGCAAATTTTAATTTGTCTTTTCAAAAACCATCTACCTGCCCTGGGCAGCCTGTGACAGGCTTTGAGAAACCTGTTAGGGGAAAAGCTTCTTCTAATCTGCAACCTAACCCTCCCCTGGCACAACTTGAGGCCATTTCCTCTCCTTCTATCACCTGAGAGTAGGGACAAGGGCCCAATCCCCACCTCACTGCAACCTCCTTTCAGGGAGCTGTAGAGAGCAATAAGGTCTTCCCACAGCCTCCTCCAGGCTAAACACCCCCAGCTCCCTCAGCTGTTCCTCCCCAGCCCTGTTCTCACAGTATCACAGTCTCACAGTATCACTAAGGTTGGAAGACACCTCAAAGATCATCAAGGCCAAATTGTCACCACAGACCTCATGACTAGACCATGGCACCAAGTGCCACATCCAATCCCCTCTTGAACCCCTCCAGGGATGGGGACTCCACCACCTCCCTAGGCAGCACATTCCAATGATGAACAACTCTCTTGGTGAAGAACTTTCTCCTCACCTCCAGCCTAAACCTCCCCTGGCACAGCTTGAGACTGTGTCCTCTTGTTCTGGTGCTGGGTGCCTGGGAGAAGACACTAACCCCTTCCTGGCTAGAACCACCTTTCAGGTAGTTGTAGAGGGCAATGAGGTCACCCCTGAGCCTCCTCTTCTGCAGGCTAAGCAACCCCAGCTCCCTCAGCCTCTCCTCACAGGGCTGTGCTCCAAGCCCCTCACCAACTTCGTTGCCCTTCTCTGGACACGCTCCAGCAAGTCAACCTCCTTCCTAAACTGAGGAGCCCAGAACTGGACACAGTACTCAAGAGATCTTCCCTCAGCCTCCTCCAGGCTCAACACCCCCAGCTCCCTCAGCTGTTCCTCCCCAGCCTTGTTCTCCAGACCCTTCCCCAGCTTGGTTGCCCTTCCCTTAGGACCACAAAGCTGTAAACCCAACACACAACCTCAGCCACCGAGGCACCTTCCTGTCCTCCGCCCACCTCAAACGCCATTCGAGATCTGGGCTTTGGGAGCCCTGTATGAGGATGCTCCTGTGCTTGCTCTTAGCAAAGTAATCAGCACTTGGCTCCAGCACAGGCACCTATTCAACCACTTATAAGAATACTCTGAGAGAGACCAAAATTAGCTGCTCCAAAATCTGTCATTAAGGCTCCTGCCAAGATCACGCCAAACGTCACGCTCCCGTCGAGCAACAGGCGTGCACAATTGTCTTCAGAGTACAGATGGGAGCCTGGTGTTCAACCAAATGCCAACACAACTCATGTTTAAAGAGCAGATTTGACTACTGTTTCATCTATTTTTCCTCAATAAATGTTTATTGACAAAATAAGGGGTTGGTTGCACGTCAAGAGCTGCCACAGTAGGATTTGGGCTCAGAGCAAAGAAGGGACAGAGAACAGAAGGTTCCTTTTATTAACTTCCCAAGCCCCTTGACTTTGCTCAGAGAGCAAAGCACTCATCCAATAACTCTGCCAAGTCTTGGTTGAAATGCTTAGTGTCAGTGCTGATGTCCAGTGATTGCTTCATAGAATCACAGAATGGTCCAGGCCTGAAGGGAGCTCCAAAGCTCATCCAGCCCTACCCCCCTGCAGTCAGCAGGGACATCCCCAACTAGATCAGGCTGCCCAGAGCCCTCTCCAGCCTCACCTGGAAGCTCTCCAGGGCTGGGGCCTCAACCACCTCCCTGGGCAACCTGTTGCAGTGTTCCAGCAGCCTCCTGATGCAGAACTTGTTCCTCACATCCAATCTGAATCTGCTCTGCTCTAGTTTGAAGCCATTGCCCCTGGTCCTGTCCCTGCAGGCCTTTGCAAACAGTCTCTCTGCAGCTTTACTGTAGCCCCCTTCAGGTCCTGGCAGGTTGCTCTTAGGTCTCCCTGGAGCCTTCTCCTCTCCAGGCTGAACATCCCCAGCTCCCTCAGCTTGGGCTCATAGCAGAGCTGCACCAACCCCCTGAACATTCCCATGGCCTCCTCTGGACCCTCTCCATCAGGTCCAGGTCCTTCCTGTGCTGAGTGCTCCAGCCCTGCACACAGCCCTGCAGGTGAGGTCTCCCCAGAGCAGAGCAGAGGGGCAGAATCAGCTCTCTGGCTCTGCTGGCAGTGCTGCTCTGGATGCAGCCCAGGCTGTGATCTGCCTTCTGTGCTGCAAGCTCACCCTGCCTGCTCCTGGCCAGCTTCTCCCCCACCAGCACCCCCGAGTCCTTTTCCTCAGGGCTGCTTTCTATCCCCACTTTCCACAGTCTGTACTGACAGTGAGGATTGTTCTGGCCCAGCTGCAGAACCCTGCACTTGCTCTTGTTGGATCTCATGAGGTTCACCTGGGCCACCTCTGCAGCGTCTCCAGGGCCCTCCGGATGCCATTCTGTCCCCCTGGTGCCACTCAGCTTGGTGTCATCTGCCCACTGCTGATACCATTGGGGTTTTTCCACCTGTGTCATCATTTTCTGTAAAGAGCTACAGCAGGACTTCTGCAGGACTGGATGGGTTAGAACATGACAGAGGTTTAGAGGTTTTGTCACAGAATGGTTTCAGTTGGAAAGGGCCTTAAAGATCATCCAGTCCAACTCTTAACTCAGCACTGCCAGGTCACCAGTAAACCATGTCCCTGTCCACACCTTTCAAACCCCTCCAGAGCTGGGGACTCCCCAGGCAGCCTCTTCCAGGGCTTCACAACCCTTTGAGGGGAAAGAAGCTTTCCTAATGGCCAACCTAAATGTCCCCTGAGAAATGTCAGAACAAAACTTATCTGGTTTCAAGATCCTTCTATCATCAAAAAGTGTATTTCCCTAGCTGAGGGGAGACCTCATTGCTCCCTGAATGGAGGCTGCAGTGAGGTGGGGGTTGGGCTCTTCTCTCTAGTCTCAGGTGATAGAAGGAGAGGCAATATGGCCTCAAATTGTGCCAGGGGAGGTTAGGTTGGAGATGAGGAAAAATATCTTTGCTGCAAGAGTGGTCAGGGATTGGCAGAGGCTGCCCAGGGAGGTGGTGGAGTCCCCAGCCCTGGAGGTGTTCCAGAAGTGTGTGGCACATGGGGACAAGGTTTAGTGGCCATGGTGGTGTTGGGTTGATGCTTGGACTGGGTGACCTCAGAGAGCTTTCCCAACCCAAACAATTCTATGGTTCTAAGACTTCTCAGAGAATATCTAAGCATAAACTGAGAATCAGCATTTACATTTTACCAAACTCCTTGGTTGGAATTGGTGATCCTGAGGCTCTTTTCCAGCCTCAATGTTTCTGTGATTCTGTGACACCTGGGGACAAGGTTTAGTGGCCATGGTGGTGTTGGGTTGGTGTTGGACTGGATCATCTTGGAGGGCTTTTCCAACCCAAACAATTCTCTGATTCTATGAATTCTTGGTGAGGACAGTGAAGCAATGAAAAGTCTTCCCAGGACTGAACCCATAACAAGTGAAGAATTCCAGAAGCATGGAGTCATTTAGGTTGGAAAAGGCCTTCATGATCATCAAGTCCAACCATCAATCCCACTTGACCAAGTCCACCACTAAACCATATCCCCAAGCATGTTTATTAAACACATCCTAGGGTGGGGACTCAACCACCTCCCTGGGCAACTTGTTCCAGTCTTTGAGAACCCTTTCAATGAAGAAGCTTCATCTGTTCCCTAACCTAAACCTGCCCTGCTGTGACTTGAAGCCACTTCCTTTCATGCTGTCACTTGTTCCTGGGGAGGGGAACAATCCAACCTCCAGCTGGCAGGACAGAATGGGTGGGTTTGGAATGGCTGACAGCTTCATGGGATGATCTGCTTTAGAACTGATTCATCCTCAGGTTGTATCTGCTATGTGAAAGCCTAAGACCTGCTATGTGAAGGCCTCACAGTGTGATGGGGCCAGGGTGTGCTCAGCCAGACCTGTGCCAGCCTCCCCATTAACCCTCCTTGACCAAGCCCACTGCTAAACCCTATCCCCAAGCACCACATCTACTTGGTTTTTCACACTCATCCTGGGGTGGTGACTCAACCACTTCCCAGGGCAACTTCTTCCAGTGTTTCTCAACCCCCCAAAAAAAAGAATTGCTATGATTCTATGATGAATTTTTAGTCCAGGAAGAGAATTCATTTGTTCTGTGGAAGCAGCCCTCGGAAGCACAGCAGTGTTGTAACAAAGTCTTCCAAGCAAAACCACCTGCAGGTAACTCATCCCTTGTGCCCTCAGGAATGCATCTCCAGAACAGGCTGTGATCCACCCTGCCCACGTCCCCAGTGTCATCTGGAGCGATGACCACTGCAGGCCCAGCATCCTGAGGAGGTTTAAACAGCACCAAACCTCATCACTCTTCCAGTGCCTCCTCCAGAGCCCAGCTAATTTAATGCTACAGGAGAATAATCTCATTATTTGGCAACTATCTGCCTAAAATACACTGGGAAATGGTTTTCAGGCAGGCCCTGAATGACTCCAGTTGCAGTTTATTGTTTCTGACCCATGCATTTCATCAGCTGAGAGTTCCCTGGTAGAAAATAAGAATTTCCTCCTCCTCTACTATTTTTTTTGGTCTGCATCTGTGTTTCAGGAGAGTGGAAATGCATGTTGCCACTAATTATTACAATTAGGTCTCTACTGTTGGCTGTAATTAGTTTCTAATGAACTTATGCTCATTGATGGAAACTGCAGCCTCTGTGCAATGCCACTGGAGCCTAAAGGGGCCTGAGAAATGCTCACCACGAAATCTTCAGGATGGCATTCAACAAGTCCAAGTGCCAGGGGCTGCACTTTGGCCACAGCAACCCCAGGCAGAGCTACAGGCTGGGGTCAGAGTGGCTGAGAGCAGCCAGGCAGAGAGGGAGCTGGGGGTGCTGATTGACAGCTGGCTGAACATGAGCCAGCAGTGTGCCCAGGCAGCCAAGAAGGCCAAGGGCATCCTGGCCTGCATCAGGAAGAGTGTGGCCAGCAGGAGCAGGGAAGTCCTTGTGCCCTGTACTCAGCACTGCCTAGGCCACACCTGGAGTCCTGTGTCCAGTTCTGGGCTCCTCAGCTCAAGAAGGACATTGAGAGACTTGAAGGTGTCCAGAGAAGGGCAAGGAGGCTGGGGAGGGGTCTGGAGCACAGCCCTGTGAGGAGAGGCTGAGGGAGCTGGGGTTGCTTAGCCTGCAGAAGAGGAGGCTCAGGGGAGACCTTCTTGCTCTCTCCAACTCCCTGAAGGGAGGTTGTAGCCAGGAGGGAGTTGGTGTCTCCTCCCAGGCACCCAGCAGCAGAACAAGAGGACACAGTCTCAGGCTGCACCAGAGGAGGTTTATGCTGGAGGTGAGGGGAAAGTTCTTCACTGAGAGAGTGATTTGCCACTGGAATGTGCTGCCCAGGGAGGTGGTGGAGTCCCCATCCCTGGAGGTGTTCAAGAGGGGATTGGATGTGGCACTTGGTGCCATGGTTTAGTTGTCAGGAGGTGTTGGGTGACAGGTTGGACTTGATGACCTTTGAGGTCTTTTCCAACCTTACTGATTCTGTGATTCTATGATTCTGCCGGGGTCCAGTGCAATGCTGATCCTGCCACGGGGATACCACTGTGATACCACAGCTAGGTCCAAGAGCCAAAATGTAGGGTTTGGCCTTGTAGACACTATTTTACTAGTTATTCTGAGTTTGTAGGAAAGCATTTTTGCCATGTATTTATCAATGCTGATGTTTATTACTAATTATTACTATCATTTCTGTTCTAGTGATTTGGGCCAAAGTTGTTGCTGTAATTGTAGAAGGGAGCAGGGATAAAATCAAGAGGAAATGTGGACACAGCTCATTAGTGTGATTACCAACAGGTACATTGAGCTCTGAGAGTCATTTCTTAAGACAGAGATAACAAGGTGCCAAACTTTTTGTCTTCGATGGATAAAGGCCAGAGTCATAGAATCATACAACTGTCAGGGCTGGAAGGGAGCTCAAGGCTCAGCCAGTCCCAACCCCCTGCCATGGGCAGGGACACCTCACACTGCAGCAGGTTGCTCACAGCCACCTCCAGCCTGGCTGCAAACACCTCCAGGCAGGAGGCTGCCACCACCTCCCTGGGCAACCTGTGCCAGGCTCTCACCACCCTCCTGGGGAACAACTTCTTCCTCACAGCCAATCTCAATCTCCCCATTTCTAGTTCTGCTCCATCCCCCCCAGTCCTATCCCTCCCTGACACCCTCAAAAGTCCCTCCCCAGCTTTCTTGGAGCCCCCTGCAGATACGGGAAGGCCACAATTAGTTCTCCTGGGAGCCTTCTCTTCTCCAGCCTGCACAACCCCAACTCCCTCAGTCTGTGCTCACAGCAGAGCAGCTCCAGCCCTCTGCTCATCCTTGTGGCCCTTCTCTGGACACCTTCCAGCACCTCCAGATCCTTCCTGGCACAGAGGCTCCAGAAGTGGACACAGTACTCACCTTAGAGACACATTCTGTGGTCTGAAAGAACATTTAGTGTAATTATGTCCAGTGTTGCTTCATACCTTGCCTGTTACAGATATGTGTGTGTATACACACACACATAATTGCATTAGAGAATGGGTTTGGCTGGAAAAGCCCTTTCAGATCATCCAGTCCAACCATGCTCTAACTCTAAACCAGGACCCTCAACACCACATCTCTGCCTCCCTCTAGCACCCCCAAGAATGAGCATTCAACCACCTCCCTAGGCAGCTCTTTGAGAGCCTTTTCAGGCAAGAAGTTTATTCTAATGTCCAACCTACCCCCCTCCTGGTGCAACTTGAGGCCATTTCCTCTCATCCTGTCACTTGTTACCACAGGCACCCACGTTTACAGAAGTACGATCTATACCGCTGATGGCATCGCTCCGTGCTCCCTTCCCCAACCTAGACAGGCCTTGGGTAGATCTTTTTGCTTCACATTCCCTGTCATAAGTGGAGGAAGCCCACCCTGGCCAACCCCAGAGAGTAACACAGGCCTCCAGTTGTTACTGTGCTGTGAAAGCAGCAAGTGACAGCACATAAAGGCTGGAGGCAGGATTTTCTGGGGGTGCAGAGGATGGTGAGAAGGCAGGCAGGTGGCACATGTGACATCGCTGTTGATCTGCGCTCTAAAGACACGAGGCCCACCCCGGGGCACACGTCTGTGGGACGCACCCCAGGTTCTGGTGGGGAGAGGGTGCCCGGCGGAGCCCTCGGCGGGGCCGCAGCGGACTGCCCCTCTGCCGCCGGCTCCCCACTTCCCTTCCCGGCGCGCAGCTGCCCCAGCCCCGCTTTGTGCCGAGGACGGGGACCAGGAGCGGCGGGAGGGTCTCCCCGGCCCCTTCCCAGGCCGAGGAGCGCGGGGCATCGTTTTTTTTGCGAGCGCCCAGCACGGCGCGGCCGCGGCTCAAGTCTCCTCATTATTCCTCCAGCGTCGGCGGCGGATCGCGGGGGGGAAGGAACCGCGCACCCCCCGGCGGGGCTCCGGCTGGCGGCCGCGTTTGCGGCGGGGGCGACGATCGCGGCCGGCGGCCGCTGGCCGGTGTCCGCTGGCCGGTGTCCGGGGCGCAGCGGCGGCGCGGCGAGAGGGAGGAAGAGGAGCCGCGGCGGCGGCGGCGGTTTCCCCTTTCCCCAGCCCCGGCTCGGCGGGCGCATGCTCACTTGTGCCCGCAGCCTTGGACCATATTTGTCAGGACTCCTCGAGAGACGGAGAAAAGAGAGAATTTTGGGGGGGTAAGGAGCGGCGGGTTCCGATCTAATCCGCAAGCCGTTTAGGCAGCTGCAGTGGCAGAGGCTGGTGATGGGGTTTGATTTTCCCCCGAGGTGAGGATGAAAGTTCGGGAGAGCGCGGGAGATAAAGGGAGAGACGCACCTCCTCTGCCTCCCTTACGAAACGTATCTGGGGAAGGGGAGGGGGGCTGCTCCCCCAGCACCTCCGGCAGCACGGGTGGAAGTTAATGCCGGGGAAAGTGGGCAAGTGACTCGCAAGTGGCTTGGGGAGCAGCCGAGGCACCGGGGATCGCACTAAATCATAAGTGTGCGAGTGTGAAAGAGGAACAAAAGAAAGAGAGAGGTGCCTGCTATTTATTTTTCTCTTCCCAAACACACGCAGGGAGTACATGTCGGTGTCTGCTGCGCTATCTGCCTGTGCATACGCGGGCAGGCACGCACGGCTGTGTATGTACGGCGATGGAGATAGACGGGGGAGGGAGCTGGCGGAATGGGGGGGCGGGGGGCGCTTTTATTTTTTTTTGGGGGGGGGGGGAGGGGGGTTCCGAAGGGAGGGGGAAGGGAAAGGGAAAGGGAGAGACATTTTGCAGACTTGCCCCACCAATGAGCGTGTCAGTTGGCTCCATTTAATGACACTTACGGGGCACCGCCGCGCCGTTGGGAACAATGTGATGCGGGTGCAGCGGCGGGGCGGCGGGGGGGTGCCTGGCTGCGCGTGTGAGCGCCGGGCGGGGAGCGAGCCGAGCCCCCCCCCCCGCTCCCCAGCTCCGGCTCTTTGTTCGCACTGGCTGAAGGACGGGGGAGAAGTGCGGGCAGCCGGGAGGGCGATGCGCGGCCGAGAGGGGTGTGAACGAGCCCGGGGCTCGTCGGTCGGAAGCGGCGAGAGGTGGCGGCCGCCGGGATGTACCGGTTGAATGTGCCCGTGGGTCCCGGTGTGCCGAGGCCTCTCTAGCGCTCAGCGGAGTTTCGTCTGCTCCGTCGCTCCTGCACTTTGTGTGATCGTGTGCGAGAGATATTTAAAATATCATCATCTCCCAATTTCCGCCATTTTGGGGAAAGTTTGCACACACATGCACATACCGAAAGGGAGGAGGGGGAAAAAAAAAAGCTGCTAGCGCTTTGGTTTTTTTTTTTTTTTCCCTTAAGAGGCGGAAAAAAAAAAAAAGGAAAAAAAAAAAAAGAGGGGGAAAAAAAAAAAAGCCGAAAAGTGTTGCCGGAGTGCTCAGTTCCTGTGTGCGGTGCGTGCGCCGCGCTCGCTGCGGCAGACATGTGAGGCGGCGGCGAACGGCCCCTGCCCGCCCCGGGCTGCCTGCGGCGCCCGCCGCCTCCTGTCACCGCCGCCGGCTCCGCGGACCGGCCTCGGGGGGGGCTGCCGGCGGCTGGCGGCGGGGTGCCGGCGGTGCCCGCGAGTGAGTGAGCGCGGATTGGGGTGGTGGGTGGGGTGTCGTGTGCATGGGGGGCGGGGGGGAGCAGGGCCGCGGCGGCTCGCTGAAGTTGCGCGCTCTCGCCGAAGTGCGCCCGGGGTGGGGGAGCGGCCCCCGCGCACACGCCCGGCGGTGCCTGCCGGGCTCGGCAGCCAGTGCATATCACAACAGGATATCGGCACACTTGTTCTCGTAACGGGTGCGAGCCGCTGCGTTTTCGGCTGGGGGGGAGGGAGGGTGGAGAAAGCGATTTATTTTTGAGGCGGGAGGGGGAAACGGGGCGGGGGGGGGGGAAGAAAGCGGCGGACGACGGGAAGGCGCTCCCGCGGAGCCGGGGCTGGGGGAGAGGCCGCCGGGGCGGCAGCACCCGGGCCTGGGGGGGGAGGGGGACACCGCGGCCGGGTCCGCTCCCCACCCCCGTGGGTTGTTTGCCCTCCCCTCCCCCCCCTTCCCGTCGGAGCGGGCGCACGGCAGAGCGTGAGAGAAAAAGTTGCGGCGCAGGGGCCCGGCGCTGGCGGCTGCGGGGCCGGGTGCCCTGCGGGGCGGTGGGGGAAAGCGGCCCCTCCCGCGGCGAGGGGCGGCTGCTGCGCCCGGAGATGCCCGGACAGCGGCTGCGAGCGGCCGGGGAGCCAACCCCAGCACTCCCCTGGGGTGGGGGGGAAGAGTTCGCCCCTTTCCTCCTCTTTCTCCTCCGCGCTGGGGGAGGGGAGGAGGGAGGAGAAGGTAACATTTTTCTTTCTTTTTTTTTTCCCCTTCTTTTTTTTTTTTTCCTTTCCACTCAGAGGCAGGCTCCGTTTCTCGAGTCCCGCTCTCGGGGGGAGGGGGGCTGGGGGGGGTAGAGGTGTAGGGGTGAGGGGGGCGGGTGGGAGATAGGGGGGGGGGGAAAGGTGGGCAAAAAAACCCCAAAGCAAAGGCGCTGGTAAACAAGCGGGAGTCCCTCTTTTCGTTGTGCAACTTCCTCAGGAACACTTTAACACCCAGTTCCTCTCCCACCCCCCCGCCGCACCGCGCTCGCCCCCGCCGCCGCCCCCCGCCCGGGGCACTGGGGCACGCTGCTCCCCCCCGCCCCCCTTCCACTTAATTGCCCGGAGCGGCGGGTGGGGGGAGGCGGTCAGAGGGGAGAAAAGAAAAGAAGAGAAAAATAAGGCAAATTGCGGAGGGCAGCGGAGCCAGCTCAGAACCGCTTTCCCCGAGCGCTCCCCTGGAAGGAGCGGGCCGGGGGGGGCACTTTTGTCTGGGTGGTTGTGCCCGAGGCCGGGCAGGACGCGGAGCCGAGCCCGGGGTTTTCTCCAGAAAGTTTCAAGTGCAGCAAAAAAAAACCCCAAACAAAACAACAAAAAAAAGCCAAAACCACCACGCCGCAAAACTGGCCAAGGAGGGACCTCTGCTGGTAGGCCGCGGGCTGCCGGCGAGCAAAAGCGGCCGCGCCCGCCGGGCCTCGCCGCCGCGTTCCGGCTGCGGCCCCGCGCCGCCGCGCCGCGCTGGGCCGGAGGCAAGGAGGCGGCGAGGGGAGGGCAGGGCCGGCGCTGGGGCGGCCGGTGCCGGGCCCCGCCGGTTCGCGGCGGCCGCGCCGCCGGCCCGCGGCCTGCGTGGGGAGCGGAGGGGTCGTGCCCCGCGGCCGTGTCGCTTGTCCCGCTCGGGAGCGTGGGCTGAGCCTGGCGAGAAGTGCTTCAGGGGCGGGGGGGGGCTGGGGGTGCAGCGGCAGCCCCGGCTGGGGAGGAGCTCGGCCTCCTCCGTATCTCTTAGACTTGCGCTTGCTAGCTCGGTGTGTGCAAGCCTGACAGCAAAGGGGAGCCTGAATGGTTTGGGTTGGAAGGGACCTGAGAGATCATCCAGTTGCACTCCCCTGCCGGGGGCAGGGACACCCCTCGCTAGCCCCAGGTTGCTCAAAACCACATCCAGCCTGGTCCGAAAACACTCGCGGGAATGAGGCATCCGCAAGTTCTGTGGGCAGCCCATTCCAGTTATTTGTTGAGTGTTGCTCCGTTTCGTTGTTGAATTCTCTCGCACAGCTGGGCACTGTGTGACTGACCGCGCTTGCTGCTTGTGCCTGTTCAGCCCTGGGTGCCGTAAGGTAGCGGGGAGCGTAGAGAAAACGAGACACAAACACTCCGGTGTGTCTTGTTGAGGAAATAGTCTGTGTTCAGGAGTGTAACCGTGCTCTTAATGCAGATTTAGAAGCTGTTCAGGAAACCTGTTCTTTTTACCAAGGAGATTACGGTGTTCCCAGAGGTTAATTTGATGAACATCTCAAAGCGAAACTCCCTGAACCAGCAGCTGAAGGCAGTGAAGTACTACACTGAAATCCAGGTGGAGCCAGGTGCCTCTGGTGGGACTTCAGTGGTCCAGTTGGTCTTCTCATGAACCAAGTGCTGTGATGAAGGAGGCTGAAGCAGTCATCGTGGGTGTTGGTGTCGGCTGGGTAGTAGCAGTGAGCTCTGGCTTTGTTGTGGTGTTGTGTTTCACCTTCAGTTTCAGGAGCTTTGCCAGAGTGTTGCTTGTGGAAGTGCTAATAACTCAAGAATGTGATTGTGTGTGAGGAGTCCTTTTCCCCTGACTTGTTCAGTTTCATTGGGCATCACCTGGTCTGCGAAGAGAGATGGTTGACTTCTTGTGTGAGTGGTTGTGTTTGCTCTTTCGGGTTTTCAGTACTGCTGGCAAGTAGGATGAGGGATTGTGAGTGGTGAGCTCCATGCCCTGGCGTGGGGCTTAGGAAGAACATGATCGTGTGTGTAGTTCATCAGTGCTCCAGTAGCAGAACTACTCATCACAAAGGCAGATACAAGCCCTTTATGAGCTGGAGAGAAGGGGTAGCCTGTAAGTGTTCAATGTATTTAGGAGCTAGAAAGAAGTGAATGAGTTAAAGACATGGAGGCTGCTAAGAACCAGAGTGAGTTAAAGACATGGAGGCTGCTAAGAACCAGAGTGAGTTAAAGACATGGAGGCTGCTAAGAACCAGAGTGAGTTAAAGACATGGAGGCTGCTAAGAACCAGAGTGAGTTACAGACATGGAGGCTGCTAAGAACCAGAGTGAGTTAAAGACATGGAGGCTGCTAAGAACCAGAGTGAGTTAAAGACATGGAGGCTGCTAAGAACCAGAGTGAGTTAAAGACATGGAGGCTGCTAAGAACCAGAGTGAGTTAAAGACATGGAGGCTGCTAAGAACCAGAGTGAGTTAAAGACATGGAGGCTGCTAAGAACCAGAGTGAGTTAAAGACATGGAGGCTGCTAAGAACCAGAGTGAGTTAAAGACATGGAGGCTGCTAAGAACCAGAGTGAGTTAAAGACATGGAGGCTGCTAAGAACCAGAATGAATTAAAGACATGGAGGCTGCTAAGAACCAGAGTGAATTAAAGACATGGAGGCTGCTAAGAACCAGAGTGAATTAAAGACATGGAGGCTGCTAAGAACCAGAATGAATTAAAGACATGGAGGCTGCTAAGAACCAGAGTGAGTTAAAGACATGGAGGCTGCTAAGAACCAGAATGAATTAAAGACATGGAGGCTGCTAAGAACCAGAGTGAGTTAAAGACATGGAGGCTGCTAAGAACCGGAGTGAGTTAAAGACATGGAGGCTGCTAAGAACCAGCAGAAAAGGTTCTGAGGCAAAAAAGAATGGGGGTGTTCAGATATGTGTAGCATTATTTTGGGGTAAGAAATCACAATTTGAAGCAGGTCAGGTGGTAACTGGTGTGATTTGGTGTGGCCCAGCGCTTCTCCAGGAGGTGTCTGCATGAGGGAGGGAGGGAAGGAAGGAGGCACAGATAAAGGTAGAGCTCTCTGGGAACTTTCTGTGCCTGCTTGTAAGAACTGGAAGTTCAGATCCAGGATTTCAGAGTTGTACTCAAGTCTTGCAGTCCTAGCAGGTTAAGCCTGTGGACTGCAGGACTGCAGACAGGAAAGCTTGCAGAGGGGATGTTATGCTGGTGTGAGGCTTGTGTAAATAACCTGTGACTGACAGATAAATAAGCAAGCCTGTGATAAATAAACTGTGTGAGGTTTGTATAAGGAACCTGTGCTCTTTATATAAAGAAGATAAAAGTTGTCAGTGTTGTTTCCTGGGGTTGCTTTGCTAGTG
The DNA here is from genome assembly GCF_014839835.1 of Dryobates pubescens. Taxonomy (NCBI): domain Eukaryota; kingdom Metazoa; phylum Chordata; class Aves; order Piciformes; family Picidae; genus Dryobates; species Dryobates pubescens. Next base: position 2,110,620 of record NC_071639.1, on the reverse strand, counting down.
GTCAGCTGCTGTTATTACAGTGCTGTGTGGAAGTTAGTAAATGAAGCAGTAGGTGAAGGCTGTGTGTAACTGTGTGCTGCCCAGCTTCTAACAGTGGTGTGGCAGTCCCTGTGTCCTTCCCTTGCTGAGGGAGACCAGACCCAGGGGAGGACAGGAGGAACCTCCTTTAGCACTGGAGCAGACTCGGGCTTCACAGCATTTTGTGCTGCAGCTGTGTCCAGGTTCTGCCTCTGTGGAAAAAGGTTTTAAGCAAAGTATTGGGAACAAACACACCTTGGGGAATCTAGCAACAGATACAATAGAGGAAATAATGCTGAAGGGACATTGTGCTAAATAAAGGAATAATGCTAAAGGCACCAAGAGAGGTGGTTCTGCCTCTCTGCTCTTCTCTGGTGATACCTCACCTGCAGTACTGTGTCTAGCTCTGTAACCCAGCACAGGAAGGAGCAGGTCCAGAGGAAGGCCACAAAGGTGATCAGAGGGCTGGAGCACCTCTGGAGGAAAGGCTTGGAGAGTCAGCCTGTGCATCCTGGGGAAGAGAAGGCCCTCAGGACCTCAGAGCAGCCTGAATGGAACCTCCAGGAAGGCTGGGGAGGGTTTGAAAGTGGAGCAGGGGAGATTTAGGTTGGACATTAGGAGGAAGCTCTTCATAAAGAGGGTGGTGAAATACTGGAACAGGTTACGTAGAGGAGTGGTGGAGGCCCCAGCCCTGGAGACATTTGAGGTGAAACTTGACAGGGCCCTCAGTGACATGATCTAGTTGGAGCTCATTCATCATTGGAATGTGCTGCCCAGGGAGGTGGTGGAGTCCCCATCCCTGGAGGTGTTCAGGAGGGGATTGGATGTGGCACTTGGTGCCCTGGTTTAGTCATGAGGTCTGTGGTGACAGCTTGGACTTGATGATCCTTGAGGTCTCTTCCAACCTTGGTGATACTGTGAGATGTCCCTGCTGACTGCATTGGGGGCCAGGCAAGATGACCTTTGAGGGTCTCTTCCAACCTGATGCATTCTGTGATCATCAATAGGAATTGTGCTCCATTTTCCATTGAAAGCATTAAGAATGGCACAGAACTTTAAGCTGTGGTCCCTTGGTGACTGCATATATAGGCTGGATAATCTTTAACAGAGCTTACTGCAGTACTCTTCATGAGCAACAGGCAAAATAGTGACATTTACTCAAACAGCTCTTCCACACAGAACAGAAACTTGGCAGAACTAGTAGCTTCTGAAAAACAGCAAGAAAGTAGATGTTAAAGGAAAGGGGTTGTCTGCAGAGACTTACTTGCATGAAACATTAGAATAGTAGAAGCATTAAACAGGTAGAGCACACAGCACCTACTGAAATGTGGTGGAGAGCCTCAAAGCATTCTGCTGTTTCCTGCCCTGTGCCTGTCGTGGTTGCTTTTCTTTCAGCGAAGAACCAGGTACAGAAAGATGAAGGGTGAGACACAGACAAGTGTGGGACTCACCCAGCTCAAAGAGAATCACACAATTGTCAGGGTTGGAAGGGACCTCAAGGAGCAGCCAGTTCCAAGCCCCCTGCCATGGGCAGGGACACCTCACACTGCAGCAGATTGCTCACAGCCACATCCAGCCTGGCTGCAAACACCTCCAGGCAGGAGGCTGCCACCACCTCCCTGGGCAACCTGTGCCAGGCTCTCACCACCCTCCTGGGGAACAACTTCTTCCTCACAGCCAATCTCAATCTCCCCATTTCTAGTTCTGCTCCATCTCTCCCCCCATCCCTGACACCCTGAGCCCTATCACTCCCTGACACCCTCAAAAGTCCCTCCCCAGCTTTCTTGCAGCCCCCTGCAGATCCTGCAAGGCCACAATTAGGTATCCTGGGAGCCTTCTCCTCTCCAGCCTGCACAACCCCAACTCCCTCAGTCTGTGCTCACAGCAGAGCAGCTCCAGCCCTCTGCTCCTCCTCGTGGCCCTTCTCTGGACACCTTCCAGCCCCTCCAGATCTTTCCTGTAATAGCCTAAGATGTGTGCAGCATCATTCCAGCCACATTTCCCCCATGACTCGCCAGCACTTCTGCAAGCTGGATCTGGGATCTCAGGTTGGCTCTGTGAATACTGTGTGACTGATGACCCTCTGGAAAAGTCAGACTGTTCTTGTAATAGGGGCTCCAGAGCTGGACACAGTGTACCAGCTGTGGTCTCAGCAGCATGGAGCAGAGTGGGAGAATCCCCTCCCTTGCCCTGCTGGCCACACTTCTCTTGCTGCAGCCCAGGATGTGGTTAGCTGGAGAAGAGGGCTCACCCCAAGGGGTTTGCAGTCAGTTGGCTTTGCTATTGCTGGTGTTACGAGGCCTGAAAGAGAAGGAGCTGATGCTGTGAGGGGTGATTCTTCTCTCTGTGCTACCAACAGTGTAACAAGTCAGCCTTGGTAGTGTTGATGTTCCTACATATTAGTAAAAGCTGGAACTGAGCATCAGCTTGGCCTCTGGTGTCCAGAAGTTGGTGGATATACAGTTCTACTATGCTGAGTTGTCCACTTCTGATCCACCTTGTTATCCTGATTTGTTATGTAGGGAAAAAGGTGCTGCAGCCAGCATCACAGTATCACCAAGGTTGGAAGAGACCTCAAAGATCATCAAGTCCAAGCTGTCACCACAGACTTCATGACTAAACCATGGCACCAAGTGCCACATCCAATCCCCTCTTGAACACCTCCAGGGATGGGGACTCCACCACCTCCCTGGGCAGCACATTCCAATGACAAGTGACTCTCTCGGTGAAGAACTTTCTCCTCACCTCCAGCCTAAACCTCCCCTGGCACAGCTTGAGACTGTGTCCTCTTGTTCTGGTGCTGGTTGCTAGAGAGAAGAGACCAACCCCCACCTGGCTACAACCTCCTTTCAGGTAGTTGTAGAGGGCAATGAGGTCTCCCCTGAGCCTCCTCTTCTGCAGGCTAAGCAACCCCAGCTCCCTCAGCCTCTCCTCCCAGGGCTGTGCTCCAGACCCCTCCCCAGCCTCCTTGCCCTTCTCTGGACACCTTCAAGTCTCTCAATGTCCTTCTGAAACTGAGGGGCCCAGAACTGGACACAGGACTCAAGGTGTGGCCTAAGCAGTGCTGAGCCCAGGGCACAAGGACTTCCCTGCTCCTGCTGGCCACACTCTTCCTGATGCAGGCCAGGATGCCCTTGGCCTTCTTGACCCCCTGGGCACACTGCTGGCTCATGTTTAGGTGGCTGTCAACCACTACCCCCAGGTCCCTCTCTGCCTGGCTGCTCTCAGCCACTCTGACCCCAGCCTGTAGCTCTGCCTGGGGTTGCTGTGGCCAAGCAACCTCCTCCTTCCTTCGAGATGCCCAAAATGACCACCTACAGTATTAGGGCAAAAAGCCTCACCTGTTGCTTTTGTTTCTGAACTTCCCTGGCGGTGTTAGCCAGCCCTGGGGGCAAGAGAGACCATGGCTTAGCTCCATAAGGTCATGGCTTCCCTTGGGACCTCTGTCCATCTGTGTGGTGTAGATAGCTTAAAGAACCTCCATCAAAGGCAGTGGCAAAAGTGGTTTTAGTGTGACTGTGAAAGTGTGACTGGGCAGAGTTCACTGGCAAAGGTCACTCTGTTGCTTACTTCATGGGAGAAAATTAGAAAGAGAAGTGTTAGTGCCCTTGTACTCTGCCCTGGGGAGGCCACAGCTGGAGTACTGAGTTCAGCTCTGGGCACCACAGTGCAGGAAAGACATTGAGGTGCTGGGAGTTGTCCAGAGAAGAGCACCAAGGCTGGTGAGGGGTTTGGAGGCCATCATATGAGGAGCAGCTGAAGGAGCTGGGGGTGTTTAGCCTGGAGAAGAGGGGGATGAGGGGAGACCTCATTGCTCTCTCCAACTCCCTGAAAGGAGGCTGCAATGAGGCTGATGTTGGTCTCTTTTCCCAGGTAACCACTGATAGGATGAGAGGAAAGGAGCTTCAGTTGTGCCAGGGGAGGGTTAGGTTGGAGATGAGGAGAAGTTTTGTTTCTGCAGGAGTGCTCAGGGATTGGCACAGGCTGCCCAGGTGGAGTCCCCACCCCTGAGGTGTTCAAGAAGCTGTGGATGTGGAGCTTCAGGATATAGTTGAGTGGTCTTGGGAGTTGGATTTTGGTTGCACTCAATGATCTTTTCCAGGCATAATGATTCTGTGACTGGTTCTGTGATCCAGTGAGGATGATTTGCAGACTGGAGGCATAGAAGGCTGAGGGAGACCCTGCTGTTGAGTCACCAGGTTCAGAGCAGACTCCCTTGCTTCTGATCAAGGTTAGGTGTGGCCAGATCCAATCTTAGTCCCAGAACTGGCCAATGGTTTATGTCTAGTGGAAGGGATACATAAAGCAAGGAAAACCTCCTGTTGAGTCAGGAGGGTCAGAATAGAGTCCCTTGCTTTCTAAGCTCCTCCTGAGAGGAGTGTAGGTGCAGCTGAGTCCAGACTTAGTCCCAGACTTGGCCAGTGGTTTATCTCTAAAGGATTTGGACACCTGGATTTCATTAGTATTAATTCAGTGTGCTATCAGTCACTTCTCTTGCAGATGAGGGGGCTCACTGCTCTGGGAAAGGAAGGATCTCTTAGTCTTGGGTAAGGAACCTCAAACCTTCAGAGGCTCAAGGGGAGGCTCACCTGCTGTGCAGCTCAGTTGCTGTCCAGGGAAGACGTGAATTGGACATCTCTGTTCACCTGTCATTGATGAAAGAGCTCATTGCTTCCAGGAGCAACCTTGAGAAGCAGCTCAGGTCGGGGGGGATCACCACTATGCAGCCATGCTGCCTGGCAGGGCAAGCTTCAAGGAGGCTCACGTTGGCTCTCATGTGTATGGGATGCAGGGGTTGGCTTGTAAGCAGACTGCATGCAGTGGCAGAGGATCCACAACTTTGTTCCTCCATAAGTGAGCCTTGGAGGGGTCACCACATGAGTGGTGTTCCAAGCTCTGCATCCATGCTTGCTGGGTCACTCTGCTGCTTTCTGGGTTGCCTGTAGGAGTTCTTGGCCTGATTATGGCTCAGGCCTTCACCTTCTTTGCCTGTACCAACTCCTGTGAGCTTGGATAAGGGGAGGTCATAGAACCATAGAGGTGTTTTAGTTGGAAGAGACCTCTGAGATCACTGAGTCCAACCAGGCTGAGTGCATCCATCACAGCCTTGGAGCTCACCCTTGGTGCCACTTGCTGAGACTCCTAGCTCCATGGGCCCAGTTTTGCCTCTTGGCGGGAGCTGTTGGTGGGGGAGAGGACAAGCACAGGGCAGATCTGTTGGGCTGTGCTGTTGTGATGATGTATCACAGTATCACTAAGGTTGGAAGAGACCTCAAGGATCATCAAGTCCAAGCTGTCACCACAGACCTCATGACTAAACCATGGCACCAAGTGCCACATCCAATCCCCTCTTGAACACCTCCAGGGATGGAGACTCCACCACCTCCCTGGGCAGCACATTCCAGTGGCTAACAACTCTCTCTGTGAAGAACTTTCTCCTCACCTCCAGACTAAACCTCCCCTGGCACAGCTGGAGACTGTGTCCTCTTGTTCTGGTGCTGGCTGCCTGGGAGAAGAGACCAACTCCCTCCTGGCTACAACCTCCCTTCAGGGAGTGGCAGAGAGCAAGAAGGTCTCCCCTGAGCCTCCTCTTCTGCAGGCTAAGCAACCCCAGCTCCCTCAGCCTCTCCTCACAGGGCTGTGCTCCAGACCCCTCCCCAGCCTCCTTGCCCTTCTCTGGACACCTTCAAGTCTCTCAATGTCCTTCTGAAACTGAGGGGCCCAGAACTGGACACAGGACTCAAGGTGTGGCCTAAGCAGTGCTGAGCCCAGGGCACAAGGACTTCCCTGCTCCTGCTGGCCACACTCTTCCTGATGCAGGCCAGGATGCCCTTGGCCTTCTTGACCCCCTGGGCACACTGCTGGCTCATGTTTAGGTGGCTGTCAACCACTACCCCCAGGTCCCTCTCTGCCTGGCTGCTCTCAGCCACTCTGACCCCAGCCTGTAGCTCTGCCTGGGGTTGCTGTGGCCAAGCAACCTCCTCCTTCCTTCGAGATGCCCAAAATGACCACCTACAGTATTAGGGCAAAAAGCCTCACCTGTTGCTTTTGTTTCTGAACTTCCCTGGCGGTGTTAGCCAGCCCTGGGGGCAAGAGAGACCATGGCTTAGCTCCATAAGGTCATGGCTTCCCTTGGGACCTCTGTCCATCTGTGTGGTGTAGATAGCTTAAAGAACCTCCATCAAAGGCAGTGGCAAAAGTGGTTTTAGTGTGACTGTGAAAGTGTGACTGGGCAGAGTTCACTGGCAAAGGTCACTCTGTTGCTTACTTCATGGGAGAAAATTAGAAAGAGAAGTGTTAGTGCCCTTGTACTCTGCCCTGGGGAGGCCACAGCTGGAGTACTGAGTTCAGCTCTGGGCACCACAGTGCAGGAAAGACATTGAGGTGCTGGGAGTTGTCCAGAGAAGAGCACCAAGGCTGGTGAGGGGTTTGGAGGCCATCATATGAGGAGCAGCTGAAGGAGCTGGGGGTGTTTAGCCTGGAGAAGAGGGGGATGAGGGGAGACCTCATTGCTCTCTCCAACTCCCTGAAAGGAGGCTGCAATGAGGCTGATGTTGGTCTCTTTTCCCAGGTAACCACTGATAGGATGAGAGGAAAGGAGCTTCAGTTGTGCCAGGGGAGGGTTAGGTTGGAGATGAGGAGAAGTTTTGTTTCTGCAGGAGTGCTCAGGGATTGGCACAGGCTGCCCAGGTGGAGTCCCCACCCCTGAGGTGTTCAAGAAGCTGTGGATGTGGAGCTTCAGGATATAGTTGAGTGGTCTTGGGAGTTGGATTTTGGTTGCACTCAATGATCTTTTCCAGGCATAATGATTCTGTGACTGGTTCTGTGATCCAGTGAGGATGATTTGCAGACTGGAGGCATAGAAGGCTGAGGGAGACCCTGCTGTTGAGTCACCAGGTTCAGAGCAGACTCCCTTGCTTCTGATCAAGGTTAGGTGTGGCCAGATCCAATCTTAGTCCCAGAACTGGCCAATGGTTTATGTCTAGTGGAAGGGATACATAAAGCAAGGAAAACCTCCTGTTGAGTCAGGAGGGTCAGAATAGAGTCCCTTGCTTTCTAAGCTCCTCCTGAGAGGAGTGTAGGTGCAGCTGAGTCCAGACTTAGTCCCAGACTTGGCCAGTGGTTTATCTCTAAAGGATTTGGACACCTGGATTTCATTAGTATTAATTCAGTGTGCTATCAGTCACTTCTCTTGCAGATGAGGGGGCTCACTGCTCTGGGAAAGGAAGGATCTCTTAGTCTTGGGTAAGGAACCTCAAACCTTCAGAGGCTCAAGGGGAGGCTCACCTGCTGTGCAGCTCAGTTGCTGTCCAGGGAAGACGTGAATTGGACATCTCTGTTCACCTGTCATTGATGAAAGAGCTCATTGCTTCCAGGAGCAACCTTGAGAAGCAGCTCAGGTCGGGGGGGATCACCACTATGCAGCCATGCTGCCTGGCAGGGCAAGCTTCAAGGAGGCTCACGTTGGCTCTCATGTGTATGGGATGCAGGGGTTGGCTTGTAAGCAGACTGCATGCAGTGGCAGAGGATCCACAACTTTGTTCCTCCATAAGTGAGCCTTGGAGGGGTCACCACATGAGTGGTGTTCCAAGCTCTGCATCCATGCTTGCTGGGTCACTCTGCTGCTTTCTGGGTTGCCTGTAGGAGTTCTTGGCCTGATTATGGCTCAGGCCTTCACCTTCTTTGCCTGTACCAACTCCTGTGAGCTTGGATAAGGGGAGGTCATAGAACCATAGAGGTGTTTTAGTTGGAAGAGACCTCTGAGATCACTGAGTCCAACCAGGCTGAGTGCATCCATCACAGCCTTGGAGCTCACCCTTGGTGCCACTTGCTGAGACTCCTAGCTCCATGGGCCCAGTTTTGCCTCTTGGCGGGAGCTGTTGGTGGGGGAGAGGACAAGCACAGGGCAGATCTGTTGGGCTGTGCTGTTGTGATGATGTATCACAGTATCACTAAGGTTGGAAGAGACCTCAAGGATCATCAAGTCCAAGCTGTCACCACAGACCTCATGACTAAACCATGGCACCAAGTGCCACATCCAATCCCCTCTTGAACACCTCCAGGGATGGAGACTCCACCACCTCCCTGGGCAGCACATTCCAGTGGCTAACAACTCTCTCTGTGAAGAACTTTCTCCTCACCTCCAGACTAAACCTCCCCTGGCACAGCTGGAGACTGTGTCCTCTTGTTCTGGTGCTGGCTGCCTGGGAGAAGAGACCAACTCCCTCCTGGCTACAACCTCCCTTCAGGGAGTGGCAGAGAGCAAGAAGGTCTCCCCTGAGCCTCCTCTTCTGCAGGCTAAGCAACCCCAGCTCCCTCAGCCTCTCCTCACAGGGCTGTGCTCCAGACCCCTCCCCAGCCTCCTTGCCCTTCTCTGGACACCTTCAAGTCTCTCAATGTCCTTCTTGAGCTGAGGAGCCCAGAACTGGACACAGGACTCAAGGTGTGGCCTAAGCAGTGCTGAGCACAGGGCATAAGGACTTCCCTGCTCCTGCTGGCCACACTCTTCCTGATGCAGGCCAGGATGCCCTTGGCCTTCTTGGCCCCCTGGGCACACTGCTGGCTCATGTTTAGGTGGCTGTCAACCACTACCCCCAGGTCCCTCTCTGCCTGGCTGCTCTCAGCCCCTCTGCCCCCAGCCTGTAGCTCTGCCTGGGGTTGCTGTGGCCAAAGTGCAGCCCCTGGCACTTGGATTTGTTGAATGCCATCCTGTTGGCCTCTGCCCATCTGTCCAGTCGGTCGAGGTCCCTCTGCAGAGCTCTCCCACCCTCTAACTGACCAACATCTGCTCCCAGTTTGGTGTCATCTGCACATTTGCTGCTGACTGACTCAATGCCCTCCTCCAGGGGAACATAAGGAAAGGAAAAAAATCACACAGAGGGATGCAGAGAAAGCAAAGGTAGCTGTCACAGGCAGGTTCTGCCCACCTGGCAGTGCTGAGTGGTGGCTTCACTGCTAAAACCTCCTGGTGACCTGGTGCTGAGCTGGCCCTGCTGGCTGGCAACCAGACCTTGCACAGGTGGCATCTTAGGTTTGGGTAGGTGTCAGGTAGCTCTTCTTTTAAAGCACTGCCTGCAAGCAGGGCTCCTCTTAGTACTTTCTGATGCATTCAGCACATAACCCTGTAATTACTCCCCAAACTGTGCAAGTTTAATTGGCATATTCTCTCCTAGTTCTTTGCTTTCCATCTTTAGAGAGTCTTCAGCAGCTGAAATTATCTCATTTTTAGTGCTGTTACTCTCATTAAGTGTCTCCTCTGCGAGCTGCTCATTTCTTGTTGAGGCAGTGGGTACAAGTGGAAGTTTTTCTGCAGGATGTGTCTAAGCTTATTTTGCATGCCTGCTTCTGTTAATGAATTTATTACAGATGTCTAATCCAACATGAATGTGGAGATCTTGATGTGCAGCACACTCCTCTAGGAAGGTTGTAGCCTGGGACTCTGCAGGCTGAGATGCAGGTGGAATCTGCTGGACTGAGTCCAAGGGCAGGAGCACCTCTGCCATGAAGACAGGCTGAGGCAGCTGGGGGTGTTCAGGCTAGAGAAGAAAACATTCCAGGGGGACCTTAATGCTGTCTCCCAGTGCCTGAAGGGATCCTCCAGGAAGGCTGCAGAGGTACTTTTCATGAGGGTGTCTGGAGACAGGACAAGGGGGAATGGTTTGAAGCTGAGGGAGAGCAGGGTTAGACTGGAGCTGAGGAAGAAGTTCTTCAGTATGAGACTCAGAACAGGCTGCCCAGGGAGGTCATGCCAAGAAACAAAGAGAGGTAATTCCCTTAAGTGAACCCCACTGGCAAACAATCCATCTTAAATTCCAGTGAACCACTTAGCAGTCTAAATAGTTACACCAAACTGGCATGGCTTTGAACTGGAGAGTAGGAAGAAATTCCTGCCAGTGAGGGTGGTGAGACAGTGGCACAGGTTGCCCAGGGAGGCTGTGGCTGCCTCCTCCCTGAGGGTGTGTAAGGCCAGATTGAATGGGGCCTTGAACAGCCAAGTGTGGTCCAGAGGTGTCCCTGCCCATGGCAGGCAGGTTGGTGTAAATGATCCTGGAGGTCCCTTCCAACCTGAGCCATTCTGTGATTCGGATTTTGGAGGAGCTTTGGGAAGATGTCTGTCCCAAGCTCTCACTGTTATGCCCTTTCCTTGACATCAGCTGGCATTCTGGGGCAGGCATGGGGACAGTGCTGTGGTTAATTTGTCCCTTTACCTGGTGGCATTTTTACTGCTTGTGGTGGGTTGAAATTTCACCCCCTCCCCCCCCCAACATTAACTTTGCCAGACCAGCTCAGTTGGAAGCAAATGAAATGGAATCATAGAATAGATTCTTAGAATGGCTCAGGTTGGGAGGGACCTCAGAGCTCACCTACTCCAACCTCTGAGCCATTGGCAGGGACACCTCTAAACATGAACCTCTCACCTGAACATGAGCCTGCAGTGTGCCCAGGCGGCCAAGAGGGCCAAGGGCATCCTGGCCTGCATCAGGAAGAGTGTGGCCAGCAGGAGCAGGGAAGTCCTTGTGCCCTGTGCTCAGCACTGCTTAGGCCACACCTTGAGTCCTGTGTCCAGTTCTGGGCTCCTCAGTTCAAGAAGGAGGTTGACTTGCTGGAAGGTGTCCAGAGAAGGGCAACAAAGTTGGTGAGGGGTTTGGAACACAGCCCTGTGAGGAGAGGCTGAGGGAGCTGGGGTTGCTTAGCCTGGAGCAGAGGAGGCTCAGGGGAGACCTTCTTGCTCTCTGCAACTCCCTGAAGGGAGGTTGTAGCCAGGTGGGGGTTGGTCTCTTCTGCCAGGCAGCCAGCACCAGAACAAGAGGACACAGTCTCCAGCTGTGCCAGGGGAGGTTTAGTCTGGAGGTGAGGAGAAAGTTCTTCCCAGAGAGAGTCATTCACCATTGGGTTGTGCTGCCCATGGAGGTGGCAGAGTCAGCATCATTGGAGGTATTCAGGAGGAGACTTGATAGGGTGCTTGGTGCCATGGGTTAGCTGATTAGGTGGTGTTGGATGATAGGTTGGACTTGATGATCTCAAAGGTCTCTTCCAACCTGGTCTCTTCTATTCTGCCCTATTCTATGCTATTCTGTTCTGTCCTATTCTGTACTATGCTATGCTATGCTATGCTATGCTATGCTATGCTATGCTATGCTATGCTATCCTATCCTATCCTATCCTATCCTATCCTATCCTATCCTATCCTATCCTATCCTATCCTAATCGACTTGACTGCTTTTCTGGAGGGGTAGCAAAAGCAATGATGGCAAATGAAGTCATTATGGAAGGAGTTAGACTAGTTCAAAGAGCTACATCAGAGCTTTAAAAATGAGAATGAAACTAAGCAGCTGAGACATTTTCCCTTTGCTTTGTTCTGCGACGATTTCGGCCTTTTTTAGCACCTCATTATTGTAACCATTTAATTGGTCTCTTTCTCCCTCCTTTGCTGTCATTAGGAGTGGAATGCAGCTCTATCTTTCATCTGTTCCAACTCAGCAGAGCTGGAGTCAGATATTTTGTGAGATAGAATTCCTTTTGATAAATCAATTTCCCTCTGTGTTGCCCTGTGACCTTCTCACACCCCCCCCCCCCCCCCAAGAACCTTTCTGGGTGCTGCCAAATGGGAAAGTACAGGCTCCAGGCTTTGATGTTGAGCTAATTGTGAAAGGAAAACAGTAATGAATGCCTTATCAAACAGCAGAATATATCATTATTGCTGATTGTTACCTGAGGAATCTCTGGTGGGTGCAATCAAGGTAAAAGTTTTTGTGGAGAGAGAGCTGCCCTGACTTTTTCTCCTAGCAGGGCTTTGGGGTTTTCTCCATCTCACAGTTTACATCCTGCCTCGGTGTGCTGGGCTGGAAGATTTCACTGAATGGGTTTGGTTGGAAGGGACCTTCAAGCTCATCCAGTTCCAACCCCCCTGCCATGGGCAGGGACACCTCCCACCAGCCACAGCTTGCTCAAGGCCTCTTCCAGCCTGGCCTTGAACACCTCCAGGGAGGAGGCAGCCACAGCCTCCCTGGGCAACCTGTGCCAGAGTCTCACCACCCTCACTAGAAACAATTTCTTCCTCACCTCCACTCTCAGTCTCCCCTCTCCCAGTTCAAAGGCTGTTGCCCCTCATCCTGGCACAGCAAACCCATGTAAAAATTCCCTCCCCAGCTCTCCTGGAGCCCCTTCAGGTACTGGGAGGCTGCTCTGCGGTCTCCCTGCAGCCTTCTCTTCTCCAGGCTGCACAGCCCCAACTCTCCCAGCCTGTCCCCATAAGGGAGGTTCTCCAGTCTCTGATCATCTTGGTGGCCTCCTCTGGACATACTCCACAGCAGCTCCATGTCCTTCTTTCCTCCTGCCATTTTCCCCCAGCTGTGTCTGTCACACAGCCTGTCTGCAATGAGGGAGGCACTTTAGGAGACCCCAGCAGCTGGGGCAGTGCTTGGCTGCTGCTCCTTTTTCTGCTGGAGAGCAGCTGCTGTGAGGAGGTTTCCCCACACCCTCCCCTAGTGTCTTCCCATCTTCTGTCATGTCTTCCCCAAAATCCTTTGGAACATGCTTTGTAGAGCAAATAAAGCACAGGAAGGTTGAGTGGAGTGTCCTCTAAACAGGGTGGCAATTGAAGGTTACTTGGAAACAGCAGCTAACAGAGAGCACAGCCTTGGGTTTGCTTAGCCAGGCTACTCATGGGCAGCTTGTTGCACCACTGTGCTTACACCAGCAGGCTTCATCTCCTTACACTTGCCTGCATTTCTGGCTAGAGCCAATTTTTCACCTGCTTCTTGGGCAGGCTGGGTCTTGTGTTCTTGAGAGAAGGCTGTGCCTCTGCCATCAGGCTGCAGTTGGGGTGGGTGGAAGCCCCCTGGAGATGGTCTGCTGAGGTGTGGAAGGCTGGGTGCTTGGATCACACAATCACTGCATGGTAGGGGCTGGAAGGGACTTCTGAAGGTCATTGAGTCCACCCCCCCCTGCCAAAGCAGGATCACCTAGAGCAGGTCACACAGGACCACATCCAAGTGGGCCTTGAAAGTCTCTGGAGATGGAGAGGTTGTCCAAGTTGTGTGCAGGAACTGCCCTGAGCTCCTGGGCAGCTGTTTGGCTGGGAGTGGCTTTTTAAAGATAGGCTCTGTAGCTTTGGGGAACTTCTCAGCTGGCACTGAATGTGTCTGGGTGTATTGACATACTTCAGAATGAATCTCTATGCACTGACAGGATGGCTTCCAATACTTGCTCACAGAAGAGCATGGAAATTAGAGCTGGACAAGAAGAGAGATAGGCCACTGGAATGTGCTGCCCAGGGAGGTGGTAGAGTTCCCATCCCTGGAGGTGTTTGAAAAGAGATGGAGGAGGCCCTTGGTGCCATGGTTTAGTTGATCAGATGGTGCTGGGTGATAGGTTGGACTTGATGATCTCAAAGGTCTTTTCCAACCTGGTTCATTCTGTATTCTGTAAGACACATTGGATGTTTGGGTTCTCCTTCAGGCTTGACCTGTAAAGACACAGAATCACCAAGGTTGGAAGAGACCTCAAAGATCATCGAGTCCAAGCTGTCACCCAACACCTCATGACTAAACCATGGCTCCAAGTGCCACATCCAATCCCCTCTTGAACACCTCCAGGGATGGGGACTCCACCCCCTCCCTGGGCAGCACATTCCAATGGCTAACAACTCTCTCTGGGAAGAACTTTCTCCTCACCTCCAGCCTGAGCTTCCCCTGGCACAGCTTGATACTCTGTCCTCTTGTTCTGGTGCTGGTTGCTTGAGAGAAGAGACCAACTCCCTCCTGGCTACAGCCTCCCTTCAGGGAGTTGCAGAGAGCAAGAAGGTCTCCCCTGAGCCTCCTCTTCTCCAGGCAAAGCAACCCCAGCTCCCTCAGCCTCTCCTTGTAGGGCTTGTGCTCAAGGCCTCTCCCCAGCCTTGTTGCCCTTCTCTGGACACCTTCAAGTCTCTCAGTGTCCTTCTTAAACTGAATACTTGATGTTCTCTCAGAGTCTTCTGCTTGTTGTATGAAGAGAAGGGGAGCACAGAAGCTTTCACCCAAAGCACTGGTTACTTGCTGAGGTCCAGCTCCTGTCACCCTGCTGATCCTGTCTGGTCACTGAGGTGTGACAAAAGATGTTGCTCATGGTTCAGAAGTGCACTGTGCCACAAAGGGGAGGTAAGATGTTGCTCATGGTTCAGAAGTGCACTGTGCCACAAAAGGGAGGTAAGATGTTGCTCATGGTTCAGAAGTGTGCTGTGCCACAAAGGGCAGGTAAGATGTTGCTCATGGTTCAGAAGTGCACTGTGCCACAAAAGGGGAGGTAAGATGTTGCTCATGGTTCAGAAGTGCACTGTGCCACAAAGGGCAGGTAAGATGTTGCTCATGGTTCAGAAGTGCACTGTGCCACAAAGGGGAGGTAAGATGTTGCTCATGGTTCAGAAGTGCACTGTGCCACAAAAGGGAGGTAAGATGTTGCTCATGGTTCAGAAGTGTGCTGTGCCACAAAGGGGAGGTAAGATGTTGCTCAGGGTTCAGAAGTGCACTGTGCCACAAAGGGGAGGTAAGATGTTGCTCAGGGTTTGGAAGTGCACTGTGCCACAAAAGGGGAGGTAAGATGTTGCTCAGGGTTTTGATGTGTACTGTGCCACAAAGGGGAGGTAAGATGTTGCTCAGGGTTCAGAAGTGCACTGTGCCACAAAAGGGGAGGTAAGATGTTGCTCAGGGTTCAGAAGTGTGCTGTGCCACAAAGGGGAGGTAAGATGTTGCTCAGGGTTCAGAAGTGCACTGTGCCACAAAGGGGAGGTAAGATGTTGCTCAGGGTTCAGAAGTGCACTGTGCCACAAAGGGGAGGTAAGATGTTGCTCAGGGTTTGGAAGTGCACTGTGCCACAAAGGGGAGGTAAGATGTTGCTCAGGGTTCAGAAGTGTGCTGTGCCACAAAAGGGGAGGTAAGATGTTGCTCAGGGTTCAGAAGTGTGCTGTGCCACAAAGGGGAGGTAAGATGTTGCTCAGGGTTCAGAAGTGTGCTGTGCCACAAAGGGGAGGTAAGATGTTGCTCAGGGTTTGGAAGTGCACTGTGCCACAAAAGGGAGGTAAGATGTTGCTCAGGGTTCAGAAGTGTGCTGTGCCACAAAAGGGGAGGTAAGATGTTGCTCAGGGTTTGGAAGTGCACTGTGCCACAAAGGGGAGGTAAGATGTTGCTCATGGTTCAGAAGTGTGCTGTGCCACAAAGGGGAGGTAAGATGTTGCTCAGGGTTCAGAAGTGTGCTGTGCCACAAAAGGGGAGGTAAGATGTTGCTCAGGGTTCAGAAGTGTGCTGTGCCACAAAGGGGAGGTAAGATGTTGCTCAGGGTTCAGAAGTGTGCTGTGCCACAAAGGGGAGGTAAGATGTTGCTCAGGGTTTGGAAGTGCACTGTGCCACAAAAGGGAGGTAAGATGTTGCTCAGGGTTCAGAAGTGTGCTGTGCCACAAAAGGGGAGGTAAGATGTTGCTCAGGGTTTGGAAGTGCACTGTGCCACAAAGGGGAGGTAAGATGTTGCTCATGGTTCAGAAGTGCACTGTGCCACAAAGGGGAGGTAAGATGTTGCTCATGGTTCAGAAGTGTGCTGTGCCACAAAGGGGAGGTAAGATGTTGCTCATGGTTCAGAAGTGCACTGTGCCACAAAGGGGAGGTAAGATGTTGCTCATGGTTCAGAAGTGTGCTGTGCCACAAAGGGGAGGTAAGATGTTGCTCAGGGTTCAGAAGTGCACTGTGCCACAAAAGGGGAGGTAAGATGTTGCTCAGGGTTCAGAAGTGTGCTGTGCCACAAAGGGGAGGTAAGATGTTGCTCATGGTTCAGAAGTGCACTGCTAGAAGGAGGAGGAAAGCAAGAAGATAGACAAGGGAGTCCACATAGCAGCCCCCAGGCAGAGCAGTGTCTGCAGTGATGGTGTTGCAGTGATTGGTACAACTTTTCTGACTAAAAAAAATAGGTGAATTTGATGACTTTTGTTTTGATGCAATATTGCTAACTGGCTAATAATTGCTGCCCTTAGGCATTCACTGGAAAGCATTCATTGGCAGATGAGCTGCCAAGCCACTCTCCATCATTTTTCAGCAGTCCTGGCTCACTGGAGAGGTCCCAGGTGACTGGAAGCTGCCAACGTGGTGCCCATCCACAAGCAGGGCAGGTTGGATGAGCCAGGGAATTCCAGGCCTGTCAGCCTGACCTCAGTGCCAGGCAAGATTATGGAACAGGGCATCTTGAGTGCAGTCACACAGCACTTACAGCATGGCCAAGGACTCAGGCCCAGCCAGCATGGATTCAGGCAGGGCAGGGCCTGCCTGACCAACCTGAGCTCCTTCCATGCCCCGGTGACTGCCTGGTGGCTGTGGGGCAGGCTGTGGATGGAGTCTGCCTGGACTGCAGCAAGGCCTTTGCCACCATCCCCCACAGCAAGCTCCTGGCCAAGCTGTCAGCCCCTGGCTTGGATGGGAGCACACTGCATTGGGTTAGGAATTGGCTGGAGGCTGAGCCCAGAGAGTGGTGGTGAATGGTGCCACAGCCAGCTGGCAGCCAGGCACCAGTGGTGTGCCCCAGGGAGCAGTGCTGGGCCCCAGCCTCTTTAATGATGATCTGGATGAGGGCATTGAGTCCATCAGCAGTGAATGTGCAGATAACACCAAGCTGGGGGCAGGAGTTGATCTGCTGGAGGGTAGAGAGGCTCTGCAGAGGGACCTCAACAGGCTGGGCAGATGGACAGAGGCCAAGGGCAGGAGATTGAACATATCCAAGTGCCAAGTGCTGCACATTGGCCACAGCAACCCCAGGCAGAGCTACAGGCTGGGGTCAGAGTGGCTGAGAGCAGCCAGGCAGAGAGGGACCTGGGGGTGCTGGTCGATAGTAGACTGAACATGAGCCTGCAGTGTGGCCAGGAAGGCCAAGAGGGCCAATGGCATCCTGGCCTGCATCAGGAAGAGTGTGGCCAGCAGGAGCAGGGAGGTCATTGTGCCCCTGTACACTGCACTGCTTAGGCCACACCTTGAGTCCTGTGTCCAGTTCTGGGCCCCTCAGTTTAGGAAGGAGGTTGAGTTGCTGGAAGGTGTCCAGAGAAGGGCAAGGAGGCTGGGGAGGGGTCTGGAGCACAGCCCTGTGAGGAGAGGCTGAGGGAGCTGGGGTTGCTTAGCCTGCAGAAGAGGAGGCTCAGGGGAGACCTTATTTCTCTCTCCAACTCCCTGATAGGAGGTTGGAGCCAGGTGGGGGTTGGTCTCTTCTCCCAGGCAGCCAGCACCAGAACAAGAGGCCACAGTCTCAAGCTGTGCCAGGGGAGGTTTAGGCTGGATGTTAGGAGGAAGTTCTTCACAGAGAGAGTGATTGCCCATTGGAATGTGCTGCTCAGGGAGGTGGTGGAGTCACCATCACTTGGAGGTGTTCAGGAGGAGACTTGATGGGGTGCTTGGTGCCATGGGTTAGTTGTGTAGGTGGTGTTGGATTGGTTGATGGGTTGGACTTGATGATCTTGAAGGTCTCTTCCAACCTGGTTTGGTTTATTCTCTGACTTTGAGTTTCCTTCTGCTTGGTTTGCATCTTCTTCTGTTACCTGTGGGTGAGCAAATGCCACTCAGGCTGTTTTGTGGAAATTGCCAATGTCCAGAGACTATAAACAGATCCTTGTAGTTTTTTTTGGGGTGGGATCTAGGTTAGAAGTTGGCTTCCAGAAAGCAAGGTGAAGCAGTGGGGAAACTGCCTACAAGAATGTCAGAAGTTGATGCAGCACAAGTTGGTAGTCTGCAGCAGGAGGATGAGGCTTAGGCTTTGTTTAAAAGTTCAGGTAGCATAAACTGGAAGAGAGGTGAGCTGTGGCTAATAGCTCCCAGGCCAGTGACACAGCTCACCTGCCTGCACATAGAACCAGAGAATTGTTTGGGTTGGCAGAGAGCTCCAAGATCATCCAGTCCAACCATCCACATAGCAGCACCATGGCCATCAAACCCTGTCCCTAAGTGCCATGGCCACAGGTTTCTTGAACACCTGCAGGGCTGGGGACTCCACCACCTCCCTGGGTAGCCTGTGCCAATCCCTGACCACTCTTGAAGCAAAGACATTTTTCCTTACCTCCAACCTAACCCTTCCCTGGCACAATTTCAGGCTGTTTCCTCTTTGTCACCTGAGACAGGTCGCCAGGAAGGGGTTGGTCTCTTCTCCCAGGCACCCAGCACCAGAACAAGAGGACACAGTCTCAAGCTGTGCCAGGGGAGGTTTAGGTTGAGGTGAGGAGAAAGTTCTTCCCAGAGAGTCATTCATCATTGGGATGTGCTGCCCAGGGAGGTGGTGGAGTCCCCATCCCTGGAGGTGTTCAAGAGGGGATTGGATGTGGCACTTGGTGCCATGGTCTAGTCATGAGGTCTATTGTGACAGGTTGGACTGGATGATCTTTGAGGTCTCTTCCTACTTTAGTGATACTGAGACTAGGGAGAAGAGACCAACCCCCTCCTGGCTCCAACCTCCTTTCAGGGAGCTGTAGAGAGCAATGAGGTCTTCCTTCAGCCTCTTCTTCACTCCAAACACCCCCAGCTCCCTCAGCTGCTCCTCCCCAGCTCTGTTCTCCAGACCCTTCCCCAGCTCTGGTGCCCTTCTCTGGACCTGCTCCATCACCTCAATGTCTTTCCTGTAGTGAGTAGCCTCAAAAGTGAAGGCAGTGCTGGAGATGCTGTCACCATTTCAGCTCAGATCATTTCAGCTGCTGGGCATGGTGCAGGAGCTCTTCAGAGAGAAGATGAATGAGTCAGGTTCCACACTGAACAAATAGTAAAGTAGCTGCCAGGCCACAGCTTTAGAGATTGCTGGGTTTGTAAGAGGTGGAAAGGAAGGAGCTGGTGGGGATGGCAGCTGGCTGCTGGAAACATTGGCAGTGCAGTGCCACTGGTGCTGGCTTTGTGACAGGGACAAGCGGTGGGCCAAAGGCAGGGGTCGGTGGCAAGTGTTGTGTGCTTGTGTTGCTGGTGCAAAGGGTTTGGCAGGGAGCTGTTAGCACAGAAGAGCATGCCCATGGGCAGGGTTTCTGAAGAGAAATGTTTTCTGCTCTCCTTTTGCTCCTCTGAAACAAAGGGATCCTGATAAGCAAAGGCTTGCAAAGCAGAGGTTTTCCTCTGCTGTATCTGTGCTTCTCTGCATGGAAAGATATTTCACAGGTGAAGACCAAAATGTAGTGAAAGAGGCAAGAAGAGAAGGCTCCAGGGAGACCTGATAATGACCTTCCAGTACCTGAAGTGAGCTATGAAAAGGATGGAGAGAGACTGCAAAGGCCTGCAGGGACAGGACCAGGGGCAGTGGCTTCAAACTAGAGCAGAGCAGATTTAGGTTGGATGTTAGGAGCAAGTTCTGCATCATGAAGGTGCTGGAGCATTGCAACAGCTTGCCCAGGGAGGTGGCTGTGGCCCCATCCCTGGAGATACTCAGTGGGAGGCTGGACAGGGCTGTGGGCAGCCTGCTCTAGTGGAAGGAGTCCCTGCTGACTGCAGGGGGTTGGACTGGATGAGCTTTGGAGGTCCCTTCAACCCAGCCCATTCTGTGACTCTATTTGGGTGTCCTGAGTTTCACATTAATTTTGAGGTTCATTTCAAAGCTGAGAGAAGCATTCACATCAGCATGGCTGCTGCTGCTACAGAAGAGCAATTCCATTGATCCCTGCTACATGTGTGCACTCCATGCTTGCTGTCCCCTCTTGCCTTCCCCACAGCAGCTGGTTGTCTCAGGTGGGCTTGAGCTCTGCTTTCCCCATGTCACTTTATTTGCAGTTGGAAAGTGTTCATTTCCCCCACAGCAGAGCCTCATTACTGCTGGTGTAGAAGGCAGACCTTGTTTGGGAAGGCTTTGAACAGATTTCCTCTTGCAGTGAAGGGGAAAGGGACCTGGGAGTCCTGGTGGATGGGAGGCTGACCATGAGCCAGCAATCTGCTCTGGTGGCCAGGAAGACCAAGGGCATCCTGGGGTGGATTAGAAGGGCTGTGGTCAGTAGGTCAAGAAGGGTTCTCCTCCCCCTCTACTCTGCCCTGGTGAGGCCACATCTGGAATATTGTGTCCAGTTCTGGGCCCCTCAGGTCAAGAAAGTCCTCAGGGAACTGCTTGAAAGAGTCCAGCACAGAGCCACAGAGATGATGAAGGGAGTGAGACATCTTCTGTATGAGGAGAGACTGAAGGAGCTGAGGGCTCTGTAGCTTAGACAAGAGGAGCCTGAGGGTGAGCTCCTTGCTGTTGCTAAAGCTGTGCAGGGTGATGCCCAGAGGCTGGAGCCAGGCTCTGCTGGGGGATGCCCAATGCCAGCACAAGGGGCAGTGCTGGAAGCTGAGGCAGAGGAAGTGCCATGGGAACAGGAGGAGAAATTCTTTCCCTGTGGGGGTGTCAGAGGCCTGGAGCAGGCTGCCCAGGGGGGTTGTGGAGTCTCCCTGTGTGGAGACATTCAAACCCCACCTGGATGCATTCCTGTGTGATCTGGTGTAGGTGACCCAGCCCTGGCAGGGGGTTGGACTGGATGAGCTTTCAAAGTCCCTTCCAGCCCCTGAAATTCTGTGATCCTGTGATTTTATTACCTCAGTGTGTGTGAGCAGCATTGTCACCAGCTGCCACTGTGCTGAGGGAGCATTTGGTACTAATCTGTGAAGGGCATCTGTTGAAGAAGCATCCAGTGGTCACAGAATCATTGAGTCATTTGGGTTGGACAAGATCTCTATGCATCCAGTCCAACCATTCTCTAACCCTACCAAGTGTGTGCTAAACTGGGCTGCATCCAAAGGAGTGTGACCAGCAGGAGGAGGGAGCTGATTCTGCCCCTTTGCTCTGCTCAGACCCCACCTGCAGTGCTGCCTCCAGTGCTGGGACCCCCAGCACAGGAAGGACCTGGAGCTGCTGGAGAGGCTCCAGAGGAGGCAGCAAAGATGATCTGGGAGCTGGAGCACCTCTCCTATGGAGACAGGCTGAGAGAGTTGGGGTTGCTCAGCCTGGAAAAGAGCAGGCCCCAGGGAGACCTTAGAGCAGCCTTCCAGTACCTGAAAGGGGCTCCAGGAGAGCTGGGGAGGGACTTGTGACAGGACAAGGGGCAATGACTGTGAGCTGGGAGAGGGGAGACTGAGACTGGAGATGAGGAAGAAATTGTTTCCGGTGAGGGTGGTGAGACACTGGCACAGGTTGCCCAGGGTGGTTGTGGATGTCCCCTGCCTGGAGTTGTTGAAGGCCAGGCTGGATGAGGCCTTGAGCAAGCTGTGCTGGTGGGAGGTGTCCCTGCCCATGGCAGGGGGGTTGGAACTGGATGATCTTGAAGGTCCCTTCCAACCCAAACCATTCAGTGATGCTGTGAATAACCCATGTCCCTCAGCACCACCTCCCTGCCTCCTTGAACCACCTCCAGGGATGGGGATCCAACCACCTTCCTGGGCAGCCTGGGCCAGTGTTTTCAGAAGCCTTTCAGTGAGAAAGTTTCTCTTACTCTCTAACTTTAAAGCACTTGCAGACAAACTCTCACTCTTTCCTAATACTCTGTTTCAGTACATGCATCATGAATGAGCCTGCCTCCAGTGGAAATGGTCAAGAGTTTGATGTTTTCAGTGCTATGGACTGGAAGGATGGCATAGGCACTTTGCCAGGAAGTGACCTAAAGGTAAGATTGGGCTTTTTATGGCTTTTTATTCCTTTAAATAAGTGAAATACACAAAACACAGTGCTAAAAGAATGCATTTCCCAAGCTGGTGTGTAGGTCTCTTCCTTCATGCATAAAGCATGAAGCTGCAGCTCTGAGTTGAGAGCCTGTAGCCTGTTAGCTTTTAGCTCTGGAGTTCCTCGATTCAGTTGCTGACTCTGGCACAGGCAGCTGTCAGCCTCGTAGCAAGGCATAAATTAGCACTGCCTCACTGTGCAGACAGAGGGAATCAAGTACACAGAACCCAAAAACGAGTCTCAGAAGGGGAGTGTGCAAATGCAGGCTGCTTCAGAGCCCCACACTGCTCTGGAGCTGAGGATCTTTGTCCTGTCACTGACTCTGGCTGGGGAAGAGGAGGCTCAGGGGAGACCTCATGGCTCTCTCCAACTCCCTGAAGGGAGGTTGTAGCCAGGAGGGAGTTGGTCCCTTCTCTCAAGCAGCCAGCAGCAGAACAAGAGGACACAGTCTCAAGCTGTGCCAGGGGAAGTTTAGGCTGGAGGTGAGGAGAAAGTTCTTCCCAGAGAGAGTTGTTAGCCATTGGAATGTGCTGCCCAGGGAGGTGGTGGAGTCCCCATCCCTGGAGGTGTTCAAGAGGGGATTGGATGTGGCACTTGGTGCCATGGTCTAGTCATGAGGTCTGTGGTGACAACTTGGACTTGCTGATCTTTGAGGTCTCTTCCAACAGCAGGAGGCTGCCACCACCTCCCTGGGCAACCTGTGCCAGGCTCTCACCACCCTCCTGGGGAACAACTTCTTCCTCACAGCCAATCTTAATCTCCCCATTTCTAGTTTTGCTCCATCCCCCCCAGTCCTATTCCTCCCTGACACCCTCAAAAGTCCCTCCCCAGCTTTCTTGGAGCCCCCTGCAGATCCTGCAAGGCCACAATGAGGTCTCCTCAGAGCCTTCTCTTCTCCAGCCTGCACAACCCCAACTCCCTCAGTCTGTGCTCACAGAGCAGCTCCAGGCCTCTGCTCCTCCTCGTGGCCCTTCTCTGGACACCTTCCAGCACCTCCAGATCCTTCTTGTGATAGAGGCTCCAGAACTGGATGCAGAACTCCAGGTGGACTTTCTTGCACCTATTTCCCATTGATTAGAGTTCATTCCACCTAGACTAAGACTGATGAGGTTTCCTTCCAGTTTGTTTCTCTAAATGTGTGGGTTTGAAAGTCTTTCTGTCCCTTGGTGTCTGATACAGTTTCATTTGTTGAAGTATAGAGTCAGAAAATGCTGGCATTGAGGACCTGCTTGTTGTGTGTTTGGGTTTGTCTTTTGGTTTGCTTTTGCTTTTGCTTCCTGCTGTGTTTGTTTGGGTTTGGTTTTCTAAATGACAGGACCATAGGCTACAATCACAGTGACTTGCTTTGGGAAGGACCTCAGGACACCATGTCTGAGCATTCCAGACCTTAGACTCATGCAGATCAGGTTGCTCAGGGCCTAGTCCAGCATGAGTGTGGTTATCTCCAGGGTTGGACATACCACAGTCTATCTGAGCAACCTCTTCCAGCATTTGACCACCTTCATAGTGACTTTTGCCTCTTGTGGATGTTGTGTTGGACTTTGCCTTTGCACCTCGTGCCTTTTGCTGCTTGCCCTTCAACTGTGTGCATCTGCTCACGCCACACCTTGAGTCCTGTGTCCAGTTCTGGGCTCCTCAGTTTTAGGAAGGAGGTTGACTTGCTGGAAGGTGTCCAGAGAAGGGCAAGGAGGCTGGGGAGGGGTCTGGAGCACAGCCCTGTGAGGAGAGGCTGAGGGAGCTGGGGTTGCTTAGCCTGCAGAAGAGGAGGCTCAGGGGAGACCTTCTTGCTCTCTCCAACTCCCTGAAGGGAGGTTGTAGTCAGGTGAGGGTTGGTCTCTTCTCCCAGGCAGCCAGCAGCAGAACAAGAGGACACAGTCTCAAGCTGTGCCAGGGGAGGTTTAGGCTGGATGTTAGGAAGAAGCTCTTCATAGAGAGAGAGATTGGCCATTGGAATGTGCTGCCCAGGGAGGTGGTGGAGTCCCCATCCCTGGAGGTATTTAGGAAGAGCCTGGATGAAGCCCTTGGAGCCAAGGTTTAGTTGATTATATGGTGCTGGGTGATAGGTTGGACTTGATGATCCAATCTGATTAACTCTGTACTCTGTATCTGAGAAGAGCCTTTCTCCATCCCCTCTCTATCCTATCCTCTGATTAGAGAGAGCAGGAAAGGCTCTCCTTGGAAGGCAGCAGTAAAATCTCTCCTGTATTGAAGACTTGAGTGAACAAGTTTGCTCAGCCTCTGCTTGCATGCCATCTGCTACAGCCTCTCCTTGTCTTGGTGGACACCCACTGGACTGGCTCTGCTATGCCATTGCCTTGTGGTCCCATCAGTATCAAACAGAGGGGCTCCTCAGCCTGCCCTGTTGCCAAAGCAGCTCTGGCTGCCTGCGGCCCTTAGCTGCCGGGGTGCATTGCTGACTCCTGCTCAACTCCTTGCCTTCTGCAAAGCTGTTTCCAAACAGTCAGCCCCTGGGCTGGGCTGGTGCACACAGCTGTTGTGTCCCAGGTGCAGGGCCTTGCACATGCCTTTGTAGACCTTCCTGAGATCTTGTTAGCCCATTTCTTCAGCCCGTGGAGAGCTTTCTGACTAGCAGCCTGCCCTGCAGTTCCTCAGCCACACCTCGTTCGGCAGTTTGCTTTTGCTGCCTGGACATGCACCAAAGCCTTGCTTGCCTTTGCTAGTTTCTTCTCTAGCTAAGCTTTGGCTTTCTGGGTGCCATCACTGCATGCACCAGCACCATCAGCACCATCACTACATATCTTGTGCACATACCATCTCTCCTGCCTCACCTTCTACCTCCTTCTCCGTTTGAACTAACTCAGGCGTCCCTAGTTCGTTCCTGTCGGCCTTCATCCACATTTCCTTAGCTTTCTGGACCCTGGCAGGCATAGTTCTCCTGGTGTGAGGTCCCTGGGGAGATATCCAAGCTTCCTGGGCTTTTTACCCTTCAAAGCAGTCTCCTGTATGATCCTGCCAAGCCAATCTGTGAGCAAGCCAGCAGCTGCCTCTCCTGAAGTCCGATGCTGCTCCTTCAGGATTTATTCTCCTGGCTGCTTTCAGGATTTCAGACCTCACTGACTCGTGGTTGCTGCTGCCAAAGCTGCCATCAGCCTCCACATCCCTGACCACTTCTGTCTTCTCTCTAAAAGCCCAGGCTTCTAAGCAGTCCTTTCTGTTTTAACAAGCAACATCAAGTGAAAGGCAGACATAGTGTTGGAACGTTCAGGGACTACATCAAGGGCTCACTGCAGGGAAATAGAGCCAAAGAATGAGTGATGGTGCATGCAAAGGCTGCCACACACAGGGAGGAATGGTTGGGTGGAGAAGTTGTGGCATTCACTGACTTACTCAACCTGAGGACCATGTCAAAACTAGCTTGGCAGTGGTTGGAGAGTGCAGTGTCTGTAGACCATTGCTTTGCTTTAGAGAGAAAGGCATAGAATCACAGAATGGGTTGGGTTGGAAGGGACCTTCAAGATCAGCCAGTTCCAAGCCTCTGCCATGGGCAGGGAGACCTCCCACCAGCACTGCTTGCTCAAGGCCTCATCCAGCCTGGCCTTAAAAACACTTCTAGAGAGGGGGCAGCCACAGCCTCCCTGGGCAACCTGTGCCAGTGCCTCACCACCCTCAACCTAAGGAATTTCTTCATCTCCAGTCTGAGTCTACCCTGCTCTAACCACGAGGGGGCAAACCATTGCCCCTAAACTGAAAATAGGAATTTCAAGTAGGTAGCTCCCCAAAACCTCTGTATCAAGAGGCAGCATTTCAGCATTGCAGTGTACACTTCTCTCAGAGGTGCTCATGCTGTCCAGTTTACCAAATCTGAGGATTCAAAGACAATTTTCCTTAATGCTTTAGGAAGAGAAATGACTAAATGTGAGAATGTTTAGTCCCCTCCCTGGAGGTGTTGAAGGCCAGGTTGGATGAGGCCTTGAGCAACCTGGGCTGGTGGCAGGGAGCTTGGAACTCTGTGATTGGACTTGATGAACTCTAGAGGTCCCTTCCAACCCCTGGGATTCATAGAAGCATAGAATTACTAGGGTTGGGATATTCACTATGTAAGCAATGTAAGTTGTCTCTCTGTGGGCATTACCTGGCTAGAAGCCTTAGAATCATGGAATTGTCAGGGTTGGAAGGGACCTCAAGGCTCAGCCAGTCCCAACCCCCTGCCATGGGCAGGGACACCTCACACTGCAGCAGGTTGCTCACAGCCACCTCCAGCCTGGCTGCAAACACCTCCAGGCAGGAGGCTGCCACCACCTCCCTGGGCAACCTGTGCCAGGCTCTCACCACCCTCCTGGGCAACAACTTCTTCCTCACAGCCAATCTGAATCTAAGCATTCTATGATTCTATGACCTCACCCTTCACTGCAGCCTCCTTTCAGGGAGTTGTAGAAGGCAATGAGGTCTCCCCTCAGCCTCCTTTTCTCCAGGCTGAACAACTGCAGTTCCCTCAGGTGATCCTCACCAGACCTTTTCTCCAGGCTGAACAACTGCAGTTCCCTCAGGTGATCCTCACCAGACCTTTTCTCCAGACCCTTCAGCCTTGTTGCAGATGCAGTACATGGAAGTGCATCACAGTATCATAGAATCAGTCAGCGTTGGAAGGGACCACAAGGATCATCTAGTTCCAACCCCCCTGCCCTGAGCAGGGACACCCCACACTAGATCAGCCTGGCCAGAGCCTCATCCAGCCTGGGCTTAAACACCTCCAGGGACGGGGCCCCAATCCCCTCCCTGGACAACCCATTCCAGGGCTTCACCACTCTCATGGTGAACAACTTCCTCCTCACCTCCAGCCTGAATCTCCCCACCTCCAGCTTCATTCCATTCCCCCTAGTCCTATCACTGCCTGAGATCCTGAGCAGTCCCTCCCCAGCCTTCTTGGAGCCTCCTGCAGATCCTGGAAGGCCACAATGAGGTCACCTCAGAGCCTTCTCTTCTCCAGACTGAACAGCCCCAACTCCTTCAGTCTGTCCTCACAGCAGAGCAGCTCCAGCCCTCTGCTCCTCCTCCTGGCCCTTCTCTGGACACCTTCCAGCACCTCCAGATCCCTCTTGCAATAGGGGCTCCAGAAAGTATGATAGTATCATAGTATCATCTCCCCCTTCCCTGTTCCTGTGTGACCTGCACTATGTTCTGTGGTCTTGCTCTGGCAGGGGTGTTGGACTTGTTGATCTCCTGAGGTCCCTTGCAACCCCTGACATCCTGTGAGCTGTGATCTGGAAGGTCCCATCCAGCTCTGACCATTCTATGGATCTGTGCCAACCTCAGCAGTGTCTGTGATGCAAAGTTCAGCTACTGCTTGCTATTAACTATAAACAGCCTCTAAAAGGCACTCTCAATCTTTTAGCAAGCTGTAAAAACAGAACCTTTGGATTTCTGCATCTTGCAGCTAGTGTTTTCCCCCCACTGTGCAACTGCATCTCCCTGGCAGTCCCTGGCAGTGGTTTGACACCTTCAGCAGGACAAGCCTGTGATGAATTTGGAGGGGCACAAGCAAGCTCACAAGCATTACCTGCTCTGCAAGGCCATTTGCTTCAGGTTCAGTATTGAATCACTGCTATCAGAACAGCCCAGGTGAAGCACCCACATTAACCCTCTCCTGAGGATTCCCCATCTTCCCTGCTTACCTTTACAGCTCCAAGAGATTACTCACCCTTCCAGCAGTCAGTATTTAGGAGCAGCTCTGGAAAATGAGCTCTTGCAATTCTCTCAAAAGCTTCCAAATCCTCACTGTTCTACCAGCTCTAAGGCTTTGCTAGCTAGAGAGATGCTTAAGGCTTTCACTGAGTGCAGAGTCCTTCATCTAGGAAGGAAGAATGAACTGCAGCAGTACAGGTTAGGAGGTGACCTGCTGGAGAGCAGCCCTCTGGAGAAGGACCTGGGAGTGCTGGTGGGCAGCAAGATCTGCATGGGACAGGAATGTGCTCCTGTTGTGGCCAAGAGAGCCAATGGGATCCTGGGGTGCAGCAAGCAAAGTGTGGCCAGCAGGGCTGGGGAGGTTCTGCTCCCCCTCTGCTCTGCCCTGCTGAGACCACAGCTGCAATCCTGTGTCCAGTTCTGGGCTCCCCAGCTCAAGAGAGACAGAGGCCTGCTGGGGAGAGTCCAAGGGAGAGCCAGGAGGATGCTTAGGGGACTTGAGCATCTCCCCTGTGAAGAGAGACTGAGAGCCCTGGGGCTGTTTAGTGTGGAGAAGAGAAGGCTGAGAGGGATCTGATCAATGTCTGTCAATAGCTGAGGGCTGGGGGTCAAGGGGAGGGGGCCAAGCTCTTGTGGGTGGTATGCAGTGATAAGCCAAGGAACACCAGGTACAAGCTGGAACAGAGAAGGTTTCAGTTCAACATGAGGAGAAACTTCTTTGGAGTGAGAGTGCTGGAGCCCAGGAGCAGGCTGCCCAGAGAGCTGTGGAGTTTCTCTCTCGGGAGACTTTCCAACCCCACCTGGATGATTTCCAGTGCAGACTGCCCTGGGTGCTCCTGCTCTGGCAGGGGGGTTGGGCTGGATGATCTCTGGAGGTCCCTTCCAGCCTCTAATGGACTGTGATGCTGGGATTGAGCTTTTGTTATGATCCAGAAGAACAACTAGATGAGGAGCATGGCACTGCAGCCTTGACTTTGATTACAAAGTCTGTGGGCAGTTTCATGCCTACCACACTTTACTGAGCTGGCCTGTGCCAGGGGCACTCACTCCTCATTCTAGTCAAAGCAAGGGAGCCAAGTCACACACCAAGCTTCTGCCCTCAGCCATCCCATGGTCTCTTATGTCAGCATCTGTTTTCACATCTGTAAAATCACAGGCTCCCAGAGTGCCAGGTTCCAAGGGATCATCTGGTACAGCCTTTCTAGGTGTGCCTGAAATGAGCTGGCCCAGCACCCTGGCAAGCTGAGTCCTAATACTGAGCAGTGTAAGGGAATCCTTCCCCTGGGAGATGATTCCAGTGCCTGACTGTGCTCAGGGGGAAACATTTTCCTCTGGAGCCCAGAGCTGGAAATGTTCTTTCCCTGTGCTTTTTGTCATTGTCAGTAGTTGCATCTCTGTCAGCCAGGCTGTGGAAATACATTTCTTACCCAGGTCTTGTTTGAAACTCCTCAGCAAAAATAGTCACAAAAGAGTCAACGCTGCTTGGAGCACACTGTGTGACAGAGACTGAGGGGTCATGGAAAATGCTGGACTTCACAGTGCAGTATCACAGCACATTAGAGGCTGGAAGGGCCCTCCAAGGATCCTTGAGTCCACCCCCCCTGCCAGAGCAGGATCTCTTAGGGCAGTCTGCACAGGAATGCATCCAGGTGGGTTTTAGAAGTCTCCAGAGATGGACACTCCACAACCCCCCTGGGCAGCCTGCTCCAGGGCTCTGTCACCCTCACACCAAAGTTTTTCCTCATGTTGAGCTGAAACCTTCTCTGTTTCAGTTTGTGTCCATTGTTCCTTGGTTTATTACTGTGCACCACCCACAAGAGCTTGGCCCCCTCCCCTTGACCCCCACGCTCAGCTATTGACAGACATTGATCAGATCCCTCTCAGCCTTCTCTTCTCCAGACTAAACAGCCCCAGGGCTCTCAGCCTCTCCTCACAGGGGAGATGCTCAAGTCCCCTAAGCATCCTTGTGGCTCTCTGTTGGACTCTCCCCAGCAGGTCTCTGTCTCTCTGGAACTGGGAGCCCAGAACTGGACACAGGATTGCAGCTGTGGTCTCAGCAGGGCAGAGCAGAGGGGGAGCAGAACCTCCCCAGCCCTGCTGGCCACACTTTGCTTGCTGCACCCCAGGATCCCATTGGCTCTCTTGGCCACAACAGGAGCACATTCCTGTCCCATGCAGAATTTGCTGCCCACCACAACTCCAAGGTCTTTCTCTGTGGAGCTGCTTCCCAGCAGGGAAGGAAGTTAGGAAGAAGTTTTTCCCAGCAGGAGAGATTGGGCATTGGAATGTGCTGCCCAGGGAGGTGGTGGAGTCCCCATCCCTGGAGGTGTTTAGGAAGAGAATTGATGGGGTGATTGGTGCCATGGGTTAGTTGATCAGATGGTGCTGGGTGATAGGTTGGACTTGATGATCTTAAGGTCTTTTCTCCATGCTCTTTAACATCTTTATTGATGATCTGGAGGAGGGCATTGAGTCCATCAGCAGTAAATTTGCAGCTGACAGCAAGCTGGGGGCAGGAGTTGATCTGTTAGAGGGTAGGAGAGCTCTGCAGAGGGACCTTGCCAGGCTGGGCAGAGGGGCAGAGGCCAAGGGCAGGAGACTGAACACATCCAAGTGCCAGGGGCTGCACATTGGCCACAACAACCCCAGGCAGTGCTACAGGCTGGGGTCAGAGTGGCTGAGAGAAGCCAGGCAGAGAGGGGCTTGGGGGTGCTGGTTGATGGTAGGCTGAACATGAGCCTGCAGTGTGCCCAGGCAGCCAGGAGGGCCAATGGCATCCTGGCCTGCATCAGGAAGAGTGTGGCCAGCAGGAGCAGGGAGGTCATTCTGCCCCTGTGCTCAGCACTGCTTAGGCCACACCTTGAGTCCTGTGTCCAGTTCTGGGCTCCTCAGTTTCAGAAGGACATTGAGAGACTTGAAGGTGTCCAGAGAAGGGGAAGGAGGCTGGGGAGGGGTCTGGAGCACAGCCCTGTGAGGAGAGGCTGAGGGAGCTGGGGTTGCTTAGCCTGCAGAAGAGGAGGCTCAGGGGAGACCTTCTTGCTCTCTGCAACTCCCTGAAGGGAGGTTGTAGCCAGATGGGGGTTGGTCTCTTCTCCCAGGCAGCCAGCAGCAGAGCAAGAGGCCACAGTCTCAAGCTGTGCCAGGGGAGGTTTAGGCTGGAGGTGAGGAAGAAATTCTTCACAGAGAGAGTGATGGCCTATAGCAGTAAATTTGCAGATGACACCAAGCTGGGGGCAGGAGTTGATCTGTTGGAGGGTGGAGAGGCTCTGCAGAGGGACCTTGCGAGGCTCGACAGATGGGCAGAGGCCAAGGGCAGGAGATTGAACACATCCAAGTGCCAGGTTCTACACATTGGCCGCAGAAACCCAAACCCAGCCAACCCAACCAACCTAAAACCCAACCAACCCAAACCCCAGCCAACCCAACCAACCCAAAACCCACCAACTCAAACCCAACCATCCCAAAGCTAACCAACCCAAAACCCAGCCAACCCAAAACCCAGCCAACCCAAACCCAGCCAACCCAAACCCAGCCAACCCAACCAACCCAAAACCCACCAACTCAAACCCAACCATCCCAAAGCTAACCAACCCAAAACCCAGCCAACCCAAAACCCAGCCAACCCAAACCCAACCAACCCAAAACCCACCAACTCAAACCCAACCAGCCCAAAGCTAACCAACCCAAAACCCAGCCAACCCAAACCCAGCCAACCCAAACCCAGCCAACCCAACCAACCCAAAACCCACCAACTCAAAACCCACCAACTCAAAACCCACCAACTCAAAACCCACCAACTCAAAACCCACCAACTCAAACCCAACCAGCCCAAAGCCAACCAACCAAAAGCCACCCTAACCCCAACCTGCCCAAACCCTGCCCAGCCCAAACCTCAGCCAGCCCAACCCCAGCCAACCCCACCAACCCAAACACACCCAACCCCAGCCAAGCAAAACCCAACCAACCCAAACCCCAGCCAACCCAGCCAACCCAAACCCAACCAACCCAAACCCAACCAACCCAAACCCAACCAATCCAAACCCAACCAACCCAAACCCCAGCCAACCCGACCCCAGCCAACCCGACCCCAGCCACCCCAAACCCCAGCCAACCCAACCCCAGCCAACCCAGCCAACCAGACCCCAGCCAGCCCAACCCCAGCCAGCCCAAACCCCACCAACCCAACCCCAACCAGCCCAAAACCCACCAGCCCAAACTCCAGCCAGCCCAAACTCCAGCCAGCCCAAACCCAGCCAACCCAAACCCCAACCAACCAGACCCCAGCCAGCCCAAACCCAGCCAACCCAAACCCCAACCAACCCAAAACCAGCCAAACAAAAGCTAACCCAACCCAAAACCAACCAAAACCCACCCAGCCCAAACCCAACCAACCAAAAGCCAAGCCAAACTCCACCCAAGCCAAACTCCACCCAAGCCAAACTGCACCCTACCCAAACCCCAACCAACCCAAAACCTACCAACCCCTAACCAACCAAACCCCAACCAACCCAACCCCTAACCAACCCAACCAACCCAAAACCTACCAAACCCCAACCCAACCAAACCCCAACCAACCCAAACCAACCCAAAGCTGCACAAACCCCCCCTACAAAACCCAACCAACCAACCAAAAACCAAAACCAAACCAAACACAAAGCAAGCCAACCAAACCAAACAAAACCCCCAACCCCCCAAACCAAAGCAAAACTAACCCAAACAAACCACAAGCCTAAAACCAACCCCACCCCAAAAACCCAACTCCCCAACCAAAACCAGCCAAGGAAACCTAATGAGGAAGAAATAAGCCTGTAAAGAAAGCTGGGCAGCTGATATAGGACACAAACTGTGATAGTGGAACATGAATTATAGAGTCACAGAGTGTTAGGGGTTGGAAGGGACATCCAGAGATCATCCAGTCCAACCCCCTGCCAGAGCAGGGCACCCAGGGCAGGGCACACAGAACACATCCAGGTGGGGCTGGAAAGGCTCCAGAGCAGGAGACTCCACAACCTCTCTGGGCAGCCTGCTCCAGGGCTCAGCAGCCTCACACCAAAGAAGTTTCTCCTCAGGTTGAGGTGGAACCTCCTGGGTTCCAGTTTGTGTCCATTGCCTCTTGTCCTATCCCAGGACACCACTGCCCAGAGCCTGGCCCCTTCCTGCCCCCCACCCCTCAGCTATTTGTAACCATTGATCAGATCCCTCTCAGCCTTCTGCAGGCTCAACAGCCCCAGGGCTCTCAGCCTCTCCTCACACAGCTGTTCCAGGCCCTTCAGCATCCTTGTAGCCTCTGTTGGACTCGTTCCAGTAGTTCCCTGCCCCTCTTGAACTAGGGAGCCCAGAACTGGACCCAACACTCCAGGTGTGATCTCACCAGGGCAGAGCAGAGTGGGAGGACAACCTGCTGGCCACACTCTCCTTAATGCACCCTGGAATGGTGCAGTGGTGGTCAGCAGTGCTCTGTGTTTGCAGGCACACTGTGGCAGTGGTGATTGAGGAGGCTGTGTAGATGCTGCAGCTCAAGGCAGTGCAGTTCATCCTTCCACCTGCCTGCTCTGAAGTCCTGTTCCAGCTTGCTGGAGATAATTCACATTTTGGGAGCAGCTCCTACTTTTCTCTTTCTCATGTGATGAGCACAGGGATTGTGCCAGGCACTGACCACAGGGGGTAGTCCTGCAGTGCAAAGCTATTCCTGTCCTCACACAGTGCCATGTGCTGCTTTCAGACTGCTGAAGGGTTTCTTTCTCAGGAGAGTCCCTGAGAGTGTCCATGGGAAGCATCCCTGGAGGGGTTTCAGAATCATAGAATCAGTCAGGGTTGGAAGGGACCACAAGGCTCATCTAGTTCCAAACCCCCTGCCATGGGCAGGGACACCCCACACTAGATCAGCCTGGCTTGACTTCTGGCTCTGCTGCTGGTTCATGACCTGTCACCTCCAGAGAGGCTGCTGAGCTGCACCTCCCTGCTCAAGTGGAGAGATTAAAGCAGGCTGAGCTTGCAGGGGAGAAGGCCTCTGCTACCAAGATAGTTCTTGAGTGCTTGGGTGTCCTGGTTTGAGGCCAGGCAGATCTCTCTTGCTCCTGAAGCAGACAAAAGAATGACTCTCATCACACAATGGACTGCAAAAGTGATGGGAAGCTTAAATGGGAAAGCAGTTAAGTGTTGTACAGAAAGCATGGTGGCAAAGAATGCCAAAGCACACAGAGTCCCTTCCAGCACACCCAAAGGTCCCCAACACTTCCCTTCTCCCCACCTGAGGGTCTACCCAAGCCCCCTCTTTGTTCCCCCCCAGTGCTAGGCTGGTCTCAGGCTGGCCAGGGCTGAGCCTGCCCCAACCCCTTCTCCTCCTGGCATTAGGCCCAGACAGACCTGAGAGGCCTTGAGATCCTCCCCCAGCATTCCCCACTAGGGAGCATCTCCCATGGGAGCAGAGAGGGAAGGAAGAGGCAGAGAAGGACTTTGCAGAGGGGTTTACAGGGTGCAGGATATTATGGGTATGCCATAGGCTGTTCCCTGTGCACACCTGGCTGGGTTGGACACTGGGGACAGCAGAGGTGTAACTCCTGTGGCAGGGACAGGAGGCAGCCAGCCTGAGCTGCCACACTGGGGCAGAGCAAAGGGACTGGAAGAGCCTGAGGGGTGTCTAAAAATGCAGACAAGACAGCATTGGTGGGTTTGGGGGGCAGTGCCACTCTCTGTTGCTAAAGGTTTTACACAGAATCCCAGGTAGGAAGGGACCCCAAGCATCATCTGCCTCAACCTCCTTAGGTCAGAGTGGAGTTGCAGTGAGCTGGCTGAGCCCCCTGCAAGCTGAGCCTTCAACTGCCCATGCAGGGGGCTCCACTGCTGCCCTTGGCAGATGGCTCCAGTGTCTGGCTGTGCTCATGGGGAAACATTTTCCCCTGGAGTCCAATGGGAACCTCCCCAGGAGTAACTTGTCCCCATCACCACTTGTCTCTTGCAGATCAGAAGTGATCAGAGGATGTTCCCATCACTAATTTCTTTTCAGCAGGTGGTAATTTGGTAGCAAATCCTTTACTGCTTCTGCCTGCCCAGAGAGGAAAAAAGCCTTCCCTTGTGCATTCCAGTTGCTCTCCCTTCTTTGCTATTTCAGGATTAGCTATTGCAGTGTTCCTGAAGCATCCTAAAATCAATGGAAGGTTGCTTGAAGTGCTTGACCTTCTTGCTGACAGTATCATGCCAGGGAGAGGGGACCTGGCCCTGCCCCTTGGTGGTGCTGTGGAATTGAAACTCTGCTGATCACAGCCTGTTAAAAACTTCTCCACTCATCTTGATGTTAGGGATAAATTCTTGACAGTGAGGGTGGAGAGGCACTGGCACAGGTTGCCCAGGGAGGTTTTGGATGTCCCTTCCCTGGAGGTGTTCAGGGCCAGATTGGATGAGGCCTTGAGCAAGCTGGGGCTGATGGGAGGTGTCCCTGGGAGACTTGGGGCTTGTTCAGTCTGGAGAGGAGCAGGCTTCAAGGAGACCTAATTGTGGCCTTGCAGGATCTGCAGGGGGCTCCAAGAAAGCTGGGGAGGGACTTTTGAGGGTGTCAGGGAGGGATAGGACTGGGGGGGATGGAGCAAAACTAGAAATGGGGATATTGAGATTGGCTGTGAGGAAGAAGTTGTTCCCCAGGAGGGTGGTGAGAGCCTGGCACAGGCTGCCCAGGGAGGTGGTGGCAGCCTCCTGCCTGGAGGTGTTTGCAGCCAGGCTGGAGGTGGCTGTGAGCAACCTGCTGTAGTGTGAGGTGTCCCTGCCCATGGCAGGGGGGTTGGAACTGGCTGAGCCTTGAGCTCCCTTCCAACCCAAACTGTTCTGTGAATCTATGAATCTATCACTGAGGATTCAGGGAGCCCTGAACAGCCTGGGATCCTGCTGGAGGAGTTTGCCTTCTGCCATGCTTGCAGGGCAGAAGCATGCAGGCAGGGTCCCTTCTCATCATGAAAGAAAGGCAGGAGTCAGGTGCAGGGACACATTCCCCTGACCTTCTCTATGCCAGGAGAATTCTGTCAGCAGGCCAGCATCAGGAGTCCTGTGCTGGGAGCAGAGCCCTGGGAGGGCTGAAGAGCTCAGGAGAGATGTTTTTACTTTGCTGTGCAAGTGGCTGGGCACAGAGGGTTTGTGTCAGGAGCTGCTTTGCAGGGTGCTGCAGCAGTAATTGCTGAGTGCCAGGAGCAGCTTTAGATATGTGCTCTTTGTTATCTCAGTGGGCTTTGGGTTAGGGAAAATAAACAGTCCTGCTCTCAAACCCTGTGGAGTAAATAAGCCTGGCTTTACTGCTTGAAAAGGGGACATAAAAAGCCTCTCCAGCAGCCTCATTTGCTGAGTGTTCTCCAGCCCCTGCCTGGGGCTTCTGTGGAGAAAATAGACAGTGATGGTGCTTGCAGAGGCTGTGTCACACACAGGGGCAATGGCTGGGGGGACAAGTTGTGGCATTCACTGACTCAACCTAAGGACTATGTCAAAAACAGTTTGGCAATGGTTGGGCAGTGCAGTGTCTGTATCACAGTATCACCAAGGTTGGAAGAGACCTCAAAGATCATCAAGTCCAGGCTGTCACCACAGACCGCATGACTAAACCCTGGCACCAAGTGCCACATCCAATCCCCTCTTGAACACCTCCAGGGACCCCACCACTTCCCTGGGCAGCACATTCCAATGGCTTACTACTCTCAGTGAAGAACTTTCTCCTCACCTCCAGCCTAAACCTCCCCTGGCACAGCTTGAGACTGTGGCCTCTTGTTCTGCTGCTGGTTGCTAGAGAGAAGAGACCAGCCCCCACCTAGCTACAACCTCCCTTCAGGGAGTTGTAGAGAGAATGAGGTCTTCCCTGAACCTCCTCTTCTGCAGGCTAAGCAACCCCAGCTCCCTCAGCCTCTCCTCACAGGGCTGTGCTCCAGACCCCTCCCCAGCCTCCTTGCCCTTCTCTGGACACCTTTCAGCATCTCAACATCTTTCCTAAACTGAGGGGCCCAGAACTGGACACAGGACTCAAGGTGTGGCCTAAGCAGTGCTGAGCACAGGGCACAAGGACTTCCCTGCTCCTGCTGGCCACACTCTTCCTGATGCAGGCCAGGATGCCCTTGGCCACCTTGGCCCCCTGGGCACACTGCTGGCTCACGTTCAGCTGCTGTCAACCACTACCCCCAGGTCCCTGTCTGCCTGGCTGCTCTCAGCCACTCTGCCCCCAGCCTGTAGCACTGCCTGGGGTTGCTGTGGCCAGTGTGCAGCACCTGGCACTTGGATGTGTTCCATCTCATGCCATTTCCTTATGTTGCTTTTGTGGGGGTGAGGGCAATGTTGCAGGTTTCTTGTGAGCTGGGCCTCACTCCCCCTGTTGTGCTCAAGGTAAGTTGTGTTCTGAAGCTGCTGCCAGAGTGCTGCAGCAGTTGTCCTCATTGCAGTGAAGCTTTGTCCTTCCCTTGCCCAGCAGATGGTAGCATTGCCTGGGTTTTTCTGAGGCGCTTTGAAGCTGTGCATTGAGATGCACTCAGCTTTCTCTTTGTCCTTTGCACTTCCACAGTTCTTCCTTTTTCACCCATTTTTGTTGCTCCCTGCTGTGCCAAACAAAGTTTTCCCCTGGCATGGCACAAGAGCAGCCTTTGCTCTAAAGCTCTGTGGTGCAGAGGGACCTCCACTGACTGGACAGATGGGCAGAGGCCAACAGGATGGCATTCAACAAGTCCAAGTGCCAGGGGCTGCACTTTGGCCACAACAACCCCAGGCAGTGCTACAGGCTGGGAACAGAGTGGCTGAGAGCTGCCAAACAGAGAGGGACCTGGGGGTAGTGGTTGAGAGTAGGCTGAACATGAGGCAGCAGTGTGCCCAGGTGGCCAAGAACGCCAAAGGCATCCTGGCCTGCATCAGGAAGAGTGTGGCCAGCAGGAGCAGGGAAGTCCTTGTGCCCTGTGCTCAGCACTGCTTAGGCCACACCTTGAGTCCTGTGTCCAGTTCTGGGCTCCTCAGGTCAAGAAGGACATTGAGAGACTTGAAGGTGTCCAGAGAAGGGCAAGGAGGCTGGGGAGGGGTCTGGAGCACAGCCCTGTGAGGAGAGGCTGAGGGAGCTGGGGTTGCTTAGCCTGCAGAAGAGGAGGCTCAGGGGAGACCTTCTTGCTCTCTGCAACTTCCCGAAGGGAGGTTGTAGCCAGCTGGGGGTTGGTCTCTTTTCCCAGGCAGCCAGCAGCAGAACAAGAGGACACAGTCTCAAGCTGTGCCAGGGGAGGTTTAGGCTGGAGGTGAGGAGAAAGTTCTTCCCAGAGAGAGTTGTTAGCCATTGGAATGTGCTGCCCAGGGAGGTGGTGGAGTCTCCATCCCTGGAGGGGTTCAAGAGGGGATTGGATGTGGCACTTGGTGCCATGGTTTAGTCATGAGGTCTGTGGTGACAGCTTGGACTTGATGATCCTCAAGGTCTCTTCCAACCTTGTTGATTCTGTGACACTGTGATACTGTGACTGCTGAGACCTTGCACACTCCTGGAGGGGCACAGGGAGCAGCAGACAGATCATCTGCTCTTTGTTGCTCTGAGTTCAGCACATGGGGACTGCATTTGAAAGCAGGCTGTCAGGGTTTCTTTGCAGTGGGTTTGGCTCTCTAGGAGTTGATCTCTACTCCTGCTCCTTGGCTGCAAATGACTTTTGATCCCATGTGGTGGCAGAGACACAGAGAAGTTTTATGAGGTTTGGAGAAAGAGAACTGGAAACCATTTTCAAGGTTCCCTCTGCCTTCAGCCTTGCATGGCAAGGCACTGAACTTCCAGCCTCTGCTCAGCTGCACCCTGGGATAGGACAAGGGGCAATGAGTATAAGCTACAGCTATCTGAGGGCTGGGGGTCAGGAGGGGACAGGGCCAGGCTCTGCTCAGCTGCACCCTGAGGTAGGACAAGGAGCAATGGATGGAAACTCCAGCACAGGAGGTTCCACCTCAACACAAGGAGGAACTTCTGCACTGTGAGGGTCCCAGAGCCCTGGAGCAGGATGCCCAGAGAGGTTGTGGAGTCTCCTCTGGAGCCTTCCCAGCCCTGTCTGGATGTGTTCCTGTGTGCCCTGTGCTGGGTTCTCTGCTCCTGCTCTGGCAGGGGGTTGGTCTGGAGCTCTCCAGAGGTCCCTTCCAACCTCTAACATCCTGTGAGCTGTGATCCTGTGAGGAATGGAAAGGTCCTAAAGCCAGTGGATCAGGGCCAGCAGAAGTGCAGCTGTGTTGTGATGGTTAGTCACATTGGTAGAATCATAGCTGGTAGGGGATGGAAAGGAGATCACCCAGTCCAACCCGCTGCCAGAGCAGGATCACCCAGGGCAGGGCACACAGAACACATCCAGGTGGGGCTGGAAAGGCTCCAGAGCAGGAGACTCCACAACCTCTCTGGGCAGCCTGCTCCAGGGCTCAGCAGCCTCACACCAAAGAAGTTTCTCCTCCTGTTGAGGTGGGATTCCCTGTGTACACTGAGACAAAGTGAATGGCCAAGGCTGAGCCCAGCACAAAGACTGAGAGCCTGATGGAGCAGCTGGAACCCCTATGTCAAGAGAGGAGCAGGAGCTTGTGCTTAGCCCTCAGCCTAATCAAGTCTAGGGGGAAATAATTCTTTGCTTCAAAGGTAGACTCAGAATGTAAGCCCTAGGGTGCTAGAGTTGTGCCATCCATAGGGTAGTGTTGAGACCAAGTGGTTATAAACTGACAGTGGATGGTTGTAAATGGAAGCTGAGAAGCTTTGTCAAGAAGGGAATGCAGGAGTGGACTGTCAGTGGAAGCCCTGGGACCAGAGCTTCTGGCTGCTTCTCCACTGCAGCTGAAACACTGATGATCCTTGGACACAGATTATAGAGTCACAGAATGGGCTGGGTTGAAAAGGACCTTCAAAATCATCCAGTTTCAACCTCCTGCCATGGGCAGGGACACCTCCCACCAGCCCAGGTTGCTCAAGGCCTCATCCAGCCTGGCCTTGAACACCTCCAGGCAGGAGGCAGCCACAGCTCTGCTGTGAGCACAGGCTGAGGGAGCTGGGGCTGTGCAGCCTGGGGAAGAGAAGGCTCCAGGGGGACCACAGAGCTGCCTGCCAGGACCTGAAGGGATCCTGCAGGAAGGCTGCAGAGAGACTTCTCCTGAGGGTGTCTGGAGAGAGGACAAGGGGAGATAGTGTGAAGCTGAGGCAGAGCAGGGTTAGACTGGAGCTAAGAAGTTCCTCAGTACAAGGGTGGTGAGACTTTGGAATAGGCTGCCCAGGGGGGTTGTGGATGTCCCCTCCCTGAAGGTGTTGAAGGCCAGGTTGGATGAGGCCTTGGGCAGCCTGGTCTAGTTGAGAGGTGTCCCTGCATGGCAGAGGTGGGGAGTAGATGACTTCTGGGCTCCCTTCCCACCTAAACCTTACTATGGTTCCATTATCCTTTTTTGTCATGCTTCCAGCAGCAGACACCAGTTGGCAGATGGCTCTGGCAGGTCATCCCTGTGCTGCCTTCCTGCCCCACTCTGCTCTCTTCAGCTCTTTATCCTGTCTTTAAGCAGTTAACCTCTGTCACAAGTGTTCTGTTGCTTTTCCTTCCCAGCTGAAGGCAGAGTACAGCTCCCCAGCTCTGAGGCATGTTGTGCTCAGTCAGGAGGAGCTCAGCCTGCACAGCAGTGCTGAAGCTGAGCTGGGGAAGCAGTGGCTGAAAGCAGAGAAATCTGTGCCCAAGCAGGAGCTGGAGGCCTCTGGCACTGATAAAGGGGAGGCTGGGGGCATAAATGAGGCACAGCCCCAGGTCTCAGCTTCTCTTTGCAAGAGAGATCCTCCAGTCCCCTCAGCACCTTTGTGGCCCTCTGTTGGAGCTTCTCCAGTACTTCCCTGTCTCTCTTGAACTGGAAGCTCAGAGCTGGACACAATACTCCAGGTCTGGCCTCACCAGGGCAGAGTAGAGAGAGAGGAGACCCTCCCTTAACCTGCTGGCCACACTCCTCCTAATGCACCCCAGGATGCCCTTGGCCTTCTTGGCCACAGAGCCACATTGCTGGTTCATGGTGAGCTTCCTGGCCACCAGCACTCCCAGGTCCTTCTCTGCAGGGCTGCTTTCCAGCAGCTCAGCTCCTCAGCTGTCCTGCTGCAGCAGGTTATTCCTTTCCTCTGGGGCAAAGCTCAGAGTTAAGCTCTTCACTGCTCAAAGCAGACTGTCGTGGACAAAATGCTGCCTTAAAGCCACCTAGTGACCAGGAGCTGAGGTTTGTCCTGACCTGCTAGCCCTGTGGTCAGGATGGCATTTGGGAGACACTTGTTGTGCTGGCAGCAGAAGGGCTCTAAGTGCCAGTGCTGCACAGCATGTGGGGCACTGTGGAGCCTTGCTCCTCGCTGACATCAGTGCCACCTCCAGCTGTAATTGAGCAGCTCACAGACTGCCCTGAGCTGTTTGTTAGTGTGCACTCACAGCACAGGGGCACTGTGTTTGCAGAGGATGCTGACACTGCTGTGCTCTGTGGACCTTCTGTGGTAGTGTTCAGTTCCCTTTTCCTCAGCAGAGCTCCTCATGACCGGAGTGTGCTCTGCTGCTGAAACGGAGAGCACGTGTGGCACAGGCTCCCAGGGTGTCTCTTAATCACCATAGAGTCTTAGAGTGCTTTGGGTTGGAAGGGACCTTCCAGATCAGCCAGTTCCAACCTCCTGCCATGGGCAGGGACACCTCCCACCAGCTCAGCTTTCTCAAGGCCTCATCCAGCCTGGCCTTGGGCAGCCACAGCCTCCCTGGGTAGCCTGTGCCAGAGTCTCACCAGCCTCACTCTCAACAATTTCTTCCTCATCTCCACTCTCCATCTCCTCTCTCCCAGCTCAAAGCCATTGTTCCTCATCCTGGCACTCCCAGCCCTTGTCACAAGTCCCTCCCCAGCTCTCCTGGAGCCCCTTCAGGTACTGGAAGGTTGCTCTGAGGTCTCCCTGGAGCCTTCTCTTCTTCAGGGTGAAGAGTTCCAACTCTGCCAGCCTGTCCCCACAGGGGAGGTTCTCCAGCTCCCTGATCATCTTTGTGGCCTCCTCTGGAGCCTCTCCAGCAGCTCCAGGTCCTTCAGAACTAGAGGCAGTGCTGCAGGTGGGGTCTGAACAGAGCAGAGGGGCAGAATCCCCTCCCTGTGCTGCTGCTCTCCCTGCTCTGGCTGCAGCTCAGCACTCAGCTGGCTCTGGGCTGCCAGGGACCA
Organism: Dryobates pubescens; assembly: GCF_014839835.1. Taxonomy (NCBI): domain Eukaryota; kingdom Metazoa; phylum Chordata; class Aves; order Piciformes; family Picidae; genus Dryobates; species Dryobates pubescens. Next base: position 2,069,157 of record NC_071639.1, on the reverse strand, counting down.
GTGCTGGCTCCTGGGGAGTTTGTCACCAACTGACAACCCCCAAGGCCTTCTTCTCAGGGCTGCTCTCCAGCCACTCCCTGCCCAGCCTGGATTTGTGCTTGGGATTGCCCTGACCCAGCTGCAGGACCTAGCATTTGGCCTTGTGGAACCTGAAGAAGCTGGCTTGGGCTCAGCTCTCCACCCTGTCCCTCTGGGTGGATCCCTTCCCTCCAGTGTTGTGAACTCCACCACACAGCTTGGTGTCATCCACAGTCTTGCTGGGGGTGTCTCAGTCCCACTGTCCATGTCAGTGACAGAGATGTTGAGCAGCACTGGTCCAGCACCAGCCCCTGAGGGACACCACTCAGCACTGGTTTGCATTTGGACATTGAGCAACTCTCTGAGTGTGGCCTTCCAGCCAGTTCCTTATCCAGCTCTACCCCTCAGGGCCATGTTTTCCTCTGATGTTTTGCTTCTTGTCTTTAAGTTAGACATCAGTCTGCATCTGGAGGCCTCTCTGTGTCAGTGGATGTTGCAAATGAAGATCTTCAGCTAACAAAATGAGTTTGCATTTTACTTGGTGGGAACAAGAGCAGCTTGCTGCCCTTTCCTTGGGGATGAGCAGAAACCCAGCAGAGTTGGGGTACTGGTTGATAGTAGACTGAACATGAGCCAGCACTGTGCCCAGGGGGCCAAGAAGGCCAAGGGCATCCTGGCCTGCAGCAGGAAGAGTGTGGCCAGCAGGAGCAGGGAAGTCCTTGTGCCCTGTGCTCAGCACTGCTTAGGCCACACCTTGAGTCCTGTGTCCAGTTCTGGGCTCCTCAGGTCAAGAAGGACATTGAGAGACTTGAAGGTGTCCAGAGAAGGGCAAGGAGGCTGGGGAGGGGTCTGGAGCACAGCCCTGTGAGGAGAGGCTGAGGGAGCTGGGGTTGCTTAGCCTGCAGAAGAGGAGGCTCAGGGGAGACCTTCTTGCTCTCTGCAACTCCCTGCAGGGAGGTTGTAGCCAGGTGGGGGTTGGTCTCTTCTCCCAGGCACCCAGCAGCAGAACAAGAGGACACAGTCTCAAGCTGTGCCAGGGGAGGTTTAGGCTGGAGGTGAGGAGAAAGTTCTTCCCAGCAAGAGAGATTGGCCATTGGGATGTGCTGCCCAGGGAGGTGATGGAGTCACCATCCCTGGAGGTGTTTAGGAAGAGCCTGGCTGAGGCCCTTGGTGCCATGGTTTAGTTGATCAGATGGTGCTGGGTGATAGGTTGGACTTGATGATCTCTGAGGTCTTTTCCAACCTGATCAATTCTATTCTGTTCTATTCTATTCTATTCTACTCCACTCTATTCTATTCTACTGTACTCTACCCCATTCCATTCCATTCCATTCCATTCCATTCCATTCCATTCCATTCCATTCCATTCCATTCCATTCCTTGGGGAATTGGAGTAGCTGCCTTCAGAGACTATTAGGACATTTTTACCCTGCTTTGTTCCATTTTGTTCTGTTTTGCAGTTCAGAGTGAATGAATTTGGGGCCCTGGAAGTGATCACAGATGAAACTGAGATGGAGAGTGTTAAAAAGGCAACTGCTACCACGACCTGGGTGGTTCCAACTGCTCAAGAAGGTCAGTTCAGAGGCTCTAAACGTTTCCTGTGCTGTGTTTCATGATTCAGTGTGCCTGAAGAGTTTCCCTACTTCCTTGATTTAATGCCCAGAGTCTCCCTGATGATCTTACCTGGGCCTTGGGGTGTGAGGGTGAAACTAAAGGCAGCTCAAGTGAAGAGGAAACCATTCCACTGTTCCACACCTGAAGCTCAAGCACAGCCACAATTTTGTTCATCAGTGTTTTTGTCTGAGTTCAGAGTCAGTATTTCCCCCCTGTTTAATTGGAGTTGTAGTCCATAGCTTACTCTAAGTGACTGAGGATGTTTAGCTGTGGCTTTTGTTGAGCTGCTTTCTCCAGACTGGCCACAGAGATGTTCAAGGTGAGGCTGGGCAGGGCTCTGGGCAACCTGGTAGCTGAGTTCAGAGTCAGTATTTCCCCCCTGTTTAATTGGAGTTGTAGTCCATAGCTTACTCTAAGTGACTGAGGATGTTTAGCTGTGGCTTTTGTTGAGCTGCTTTCTCCAGACTGGCCACAGAGATGTTCAAGGTGAGGCTGGGCAGGGCTCTGGGCAACCTGATCTAGTGGAGGATGTCCCTGCTGACTGCAGAGGGCTTGGACTGGATGAGCTTTGGAGGTCCCTTCCAACCCAGACCTTTCTGATGATTCTTAGGACTTAGCAAACAGCTCACAGCTCCTTGGAAGTCAAGTGCCATGCACTGAGAGCTGCCTTCAGATGGTCCTGGGCTGCTCAGAGACCACCACCCATGTCAGGGTGTGTCTGCACTGCTGCCTTAGAATCACAGAACTGTTAGGGAATGGCTTCAGTTGGAAGGGACCTTAAAGATCACCAAGCTCCAACCCCAGTGATTCACTTCCACAGATAAGTTCACCTCTGTGGTGGGTTGAAATTCCCCTCCCAACATTACCTTTGCCAGCCCAGCCCAGCTGGAAGCAAATGGGAGCTGTATTTACAGGCAAAACTACAGTCTACACTGGAGTGCAAGGAATATGGACAGAATATCCAGGAGTTACAATGGTTACAGGGATGTGCAATCAATAAACAGCACAAGAACTCTGGTCAAAGACCAGGGGGAGCTACCAGCTTCTCCCTCTCTGCCCCCCCTTACCCTCCTGTACAAAAGAAGGGAGAAAGGAGCAGAGGAGTTAATACCAAACCAATTCAGCCCAGGCCAAGCAGAGGCAAGGTAGGATCTCCCCAGAGCAAAGAAGCAAGGAGGGAGAAGGAATTGTTTTGGTACAACCAAGCTTAGGTAGACAGCTATCCCATGGGATTGTTTGGTTTCCTTTTCACCCCCAGGAGTGATCTGGTCACATTTTGCTACTTTTCTGCTCAAGATCTGTGAAAAACTTTAAAGGCACAGCCTACAACTCCCACAACCTCCCTCCTGGACCTTATCCCAGGTGACCCTGTGTGTGGGTCCAAAAGGAGATGGGGGATGGAGTCCCTGCAGGGGTGCCTGTCTGGGCCTCACAGTGCCTCTCACCAAACTCACTCCTTCCATGAGCAGCCCCCTCCAGCAGGGTCCATGTGGCACTGGTGACAGAAGGATGAGGCTGGTGGTGCCCTCTCAAGATGAAACTCCCAACTTGCCTGCCAGGAGTAGAGACCCCATACAGACACTGAGGCCCAGTTCTTCCTTCTAACAAGAGTGAATAGAATAGCATAGACTAGACTAGACTAGACTAGACTAGAATAGAATAGAATAGAATAGAATAGAATAAACCAGGTTGCAAGATACCTTAAAGATCATCAAGTCCAACCTATCATCCAGCACCATCTGATCAACTAAACCATGGCACCAAGCACCCCACCCAGGCTCTTCCTAAACACCTCCAGGGATGGGGACTCCACCACCTCCCTGGGCAGCACATTCCAATGGGCAATCACTCTCTCTGTGAAGAACTTCTTCCTCACCTCCAGCCTAAACCTCCCCTGGCACAGCTTGAGACTGTGTCCTCTTGTTCTGCTGCTGGGTGCCTGGGAGAAGAGACCAACTCCCAGCTGGCTACAGCCTCCCTTCAGGGAGTTGCAGAGAGCAAGAAGGTCTCCCCTGAGCCTCCTCTGCTCCAGGCTAAGCAACCCCAGCTCCCTCAGCCTCTCCTCACAGGGCTGTGCTCCAGACCCCTCCCCAGCTTTGTTGCCCTTCTGTGGACACCTTCCAGCAGCTCAACATCTTTCCTAACCTGAGGAGCCCAGAATTGGACACAGGACTCAAAGTGTGGCCTAAGCAGTGCTGAGCACAGGGCACAATGACCTCCCTGCTCCTGCTGGCCACACTCTTCCTGATGCAGGCCAGGATGCCATTGGCCTTCCTGGCTGCCTGGGCGCACTGCAGGCTCATGTTCAGCCTACCATCGACCAGCACCCCCAGGTCCCTCTCTGCCTGGCTGCTCTCAGCCACCCTGACCCTGACTGCCTGGGGTTGCTGTGGCCAATGTGCAGCACCTGGCACTTGGATGTGTTCAATCTCCTGCCCTTGGCCTCTGCCCATCTGCCCAGCCAGTGGTGTGGCTGACTTCTGTATGTTCTGTTTGTGGCATGGCTTGGTGGGAAGGGTTGGAAGTGCCCCAGCTGTGCCTAAGGGGAGGTTCTGCTTTGTTTTCACTGTGCAGCCTTCTCAGAAAAGACAGGCATCTCCACGAGGCTGAAGGAAGCTGCCAAAATGGATGGACTTGTTTTCTGTGAAAACTGCTACCACTATGGTACCATAGAAGAATTTGTTCCTGAAGGGAAATTCTGCAGCCAGAAATGTGCCCAGCAAGTGAAAAACAAGTAGGTGCTGTTCCAAAGCATGGGAGCAAAGAGTCTGGCAGAAATGCAGCATGGAGGTCAAAGTGGTGGGAGAGAAATCATAGAATCATAGAGTCAACAAGGTTGGAAAAGGCCTCAGAGATCATCAAGTCCAACCTGCCACCCAGCACCTCATGACTACCAGACCATGGCTCCAAGGGCCACATCCAATCCCCTCTTGAACACCTCCAGGTGTGGTGACTCCACCACCTCCCTGGGCAGCACATTCCAAGGGCTAACAACTCCCTCTGGGAAGAACTTTCTCCTCACCTCCAGCCTAAACCTCCCCTGGTGCAGAGACTGTGTCCTCTTGTTCTGGTGCTGGGTGCCTGGGAGAAGAGACCAACCCCCACCTGGCTACAACCACCCTTCAGGTAGTCACAGATAGGAATAAGGTCTCCCCTGAGCCTCCTCTTGTTAATGGTGGAGCAAGGGGAGCTGTGAGGCAGCCATGTTTTGGTGAGGCTCCATTGGCCTGGAAAGTCCTTTCAGTGGTTTTCACTGAGGGGCATTACCAGGGCTTGGTTCTGTCTGACACTGATGCTGAGGGCAGAATTTCTGAGCTCAGTCTGCTGTGTTCTGCTGTCAGATGCAAGTGGTGAAAAGGAGAAGGACTCTGGGATGCATGAATCAGTGTCAGCCAGCCACCCTGTTGCATAATCATTGGAATTAAGAGACTCAGTAATGAGATGTTTGGTGTGGGAAGTTCATTATAATGAAGTGCAAGAGCTGTGGTAGAGATGACAGTGAGTGAAAACAGGAGCATGCTCTAGTTTCTCTGTTCCTTTTCCTTCAGCTCATGTGGTCTGCCTCACAATCACAGCATCCTAGGGGTTGGGAGGGACCTCAAGGCTCAGCCAGTCCCAACCCCCCTGCCATGGGCAGGGACACCTCACACTACAGCAGGTTGCTCACAGCCACCTCCAGCCTGGCTGCAAACACCTCCAGGCAGGAGGCTGCCACCACCTCCCTGGGCAGCCTGTGCCAGGCTCTCACCACCCTCCTGGGCAACAACTTCTTCCTCACAGCCAATCTCAATCTCCCCATTTCTAGTTTTGCTCCATCCCCCCCAGTCCTATCCCTCCCTGACACCCTCACAAGTCCCTCCCCAGCTTTCTTGGAGCCCCCTGCAGATCCTGCAAGGCCACAATGAGGTCTCCTGGCAGCCCCCTGCTAGAGTAAGATCACCTGGAGCAGGGTCACCCAGGACAGGTCACACAGAACACATCCAGCTGGGGCTGGAAAGTCTGCAGAACAGGAGACTCCACAGCCTCTCTGGGCAGCCTGCTCCAGGCCTCCAGCACCCTCACAGCAATTGAATTCCTCCTCATGTTGATGTGGGACTCCTTGGGTTCCAGTTTGTGTCCAGTGCCTCTTGTCCTGCCCCAGGACACCACTGCAGAGCCTGGCCCCTTCCTGCCCCCCACCCCTTAAGATATTTGAGATGTTAATAAGATCTCCTCTCAGCCTTCTCTTGTCCAGGCTCAGCAGCCTGGCTCTTAGCTTGTCCTCATCACACAGGTATTCCAGTCCCCCAGTTATCCTTGTAGTATCATAGTATCAGTCAGGGTTGGAAGGGACCACAAGGATCACCTAGTTCCAACCCCCCTGCCATGAGCAGGGACACTCCACACTAGATCAGCCTGGCCAGAGCCTCATCCAGCCTGGGCTTAAACACCTCCAGGGCTGGGGCCTCAACCCCCTCCCTGGACAACCCATTCCAGGGCTTCACCACTCTCATGGGGAAGAACTTCCTCCTCACCTCCAGCTTCATTCCATTCCCCCTAGTCCTATCACTCCCTGAGATCCTGAGCAGTCCCTCCCCAGCCTTCTTGGAGCCCCCTGCAGATCCTGGAAGGCCACAATGAGGTCACCTCAGAGCCTTCTCTTCTCCAGACTCCATTGGACTCTCTCCAGTATATCCCAGTCCCTGCTGAACTGGGGAGCCCAGAACTGGACACAATACTCCAGATGTGCTCTCACCAGGGCAGAGTGCAGGGGGACCAGAACCTCCCTTAGACCTTCTGGAAACACTTTTCTTCATGTACCCCAGGATGCCTTTGGCCTTCTTGACCACAGGGGCACATTGCTGTCCCATGGATAAATTACTGTCCTCTAGGACTCTGAGGTCATTCTCCATGGGGCTGCTCTGCAGCAGGACATCCTCTGGTGTCATCTCCCCATGGCAGCAGGGTTGGGTTAGAATCCCCACTCCGTGCTGCAGGGGACTGCGCCGTGGCAGTTTGTAACCTCCCTGGCTTTGTGCTCTTCCCTTCATGTTCAGCTGCCTGCTTCAAAGGTTGCTGTCCTGCTTGCTCCATTGCCAGTGTGTCCAGTCACAGCACAGCTTTCTCCCTGTTGGATTTGTCAGTCTGAGCAGTGAATTCCCTTTGCCTCCCTTCCCCTGGCTGTGACCTGCCCTGCAGTCCTGCCTGCTTCGCAGCGTGCTGCTCTGTGAGGCTCGGGGGCAGCTCCCAGCGTGCAGAATGTCTCCAGCAGAAGCTGACAGCTTTCCTGCTGCAGTTGCTCTTGGCCATCATCATCATCATCATCATAATAAAAACAGGTTGGAAGAGACCTTCAAGATCATCAAGTCCAACCCATCAACCAATCCAACACCACCCAAACAACTAACCCAGGGCACCAAGCACCCCATCAAGTCTCCTCCTAAACACCTCCAATGATGGTGACTCCACCACCTCCCTGGGCAGCACATTCCAATGGGCAATCACTCTCTCTGTATAGAACTTCTTCCTAACCTCCAGCTTAAACCTCCCCTGGCACAGCTGGAGACTGTGTCCTCTTGTTCTTGTGCTGGCTGCCTGGGAGAAGAGACCAACCCCCACCTGGCTCCAACCTCCCTTCAGGGAGTTGGAGAGAGCAAGAAGGTCTTCCCTGAGCCTTCTCTTCTCAGGCTAAGCAACCCCAGCTCCCTCAGCCTCTCCTCACAGGGCTGTGCTCCAAGCCCCTCACCAATTTTGTTGCCCTTCTCTGGACACCTTCCAGCAAGTCAACCTCCTTCCTAAACTGAGGAGCCCAGAACTGGACACAGGACTCAAGGTGTGGCCTAAGCAGTGCAGTGTACAGGGGCAGAATGACCTCCCTGCTCCTGCTGGCCACACTCTTCCTGATGCAGGCCAGGATGCCCTTGGCCCTCTTGGCCGCCTGGGCACACTGCTGGCTCATGTTCAGCTGCTGTGAACCACTACCCCCAGGTCCCTCTCTGCCTGGCTGCTCTCAGCCACTCTGCCCCCAGCCTGTAGCACTGCCTGGGATTGCTGTGGCCAATGTGCAGAACCTGGCACTTGGATGTGTTCAATCTCCTGCCCTTGGCCTCTGCCCATCTGCCCAGCCTGGCAAGGTCCCTCTGCAGAGCTCTCCTACCCTCTAACAGCTCAACTCTTGCCCCCAGCTTGCTGTCATCTGCACATTTACTGCTGATGGACTCAATGCCCTCCTCCAGATCATCAATGAAGATGTTAAAGAGCACAGGGGTTAAAGAGCAGACTAATTCCTTTGGCAGCTGTGATTTTCACAGGATCACAGAACGTTAGGGGCTGGGAGGGACCTTGAGAGCCCATCCAGTCCAACCTCCCTGCCAGGAGTTACTTCCAAGACTGTCTGTGGTGTAATACCCTGCGACCTGCAAACCCTTGACCTCCAGGTTTACTCACTTTGTGCTTGTGTTGTGACTCTTAAGAAGTGAAATGAGGTTGACTTGGGGTCATTGTGTTACTGTCCTGCTAGAGAACCAAAGGAGGAGAAGCCCAGCCTGGACTGCAATGGGGAAGATGATTCCAAAGGCATTCGGAAAAGAAAAGCCAAGTTACCTCTCAAGGAAGAGCCAAGGGATAATGAGGAGAAGAAAGAGAGCCCTGAGGAAACTGTGAGTATGCATCACAGACCCCTTCCTCCAACTGCTTCAGTGAGAGTTTTGCTTTAGATTGCAGTGTCAGTAACTTCCTCAGGCTACAAAGTGAAGGCATCACTGGCAGAGCCTCAACAGCTGCTTGGTTCCCTTCCCAATTTAGTTAGGCCTCATCAGGACAGTAATTATTGCCCATAAGAGCTGTTCATGAGCTGCTTCCCCTCCTGCTTTAAGAACAGAAGAAGAATTTAGAGGAAGATAATACTAACCTAGACTTGCTATGTCTTCAGGATAGAAAAATACCTTCAGGATAGGAAATTCATAGTGCCCCCAGGGTAGGATCATAGAATCACAGAGTTGTCAGGGCTGGAAGGGACCTCCAGGCTCAGCCAGTCCCAACCCCCTGCCCTGGGCAGGGACACCTCACACTGCAGCAGGTTGCTCACAGCCACCTCCAGCCTGGCTGCAAACACCTCCAGGCAGGAGGCTGCCACCACCTCCCTGGGCAGCCTGTGCCAGGCTCTCACCACCCTCCTGGGCAACAACTTCTTCCTCACAGCCAATCTCAATCTCCCCATTTCTAGTTCTGCTCCATCCCCCCCCAGTCCTATCCCTCCCTGACACCCTCAAAAGTCCCTCCCCAGCTTTCTTGGAGCCCCCTGCAGATCCTGCAAGGCCACAATGAGGTCTCCTGGGAGCCTTCTCCTCTCCAGCCTGCACAACCCCAACTCCCTCAGCCTGTGCTCACAGCAGAGCAGCTCCAGCCCTCTGCTCCTCCTTGTGGCCCTGCTCTGGACACCTTCCAGCCCCTCCAGATCCTTCCTGGCACAGAGGCTCCAGCACTGGCCCCAGAGCTGCAGCTGTGGTCTCAGCAGAGTGGAGCAGAGGGGCAGAATCCCCTCCCTGGCCCTGCTGGCCACACTTCTCTTGCTGCAGCCCAGGCTCTGCTTGGCTCTCTGGGCTGCAAGTGCTCCCTGCTGGCTCCTGTGGAGCTTCTCCTCCCCCAGCACCCCAAATCTTCAGGGCTGCTCTCAAATGGGATAGGAAATTCCCAGTACTTTCGGGATGGGAAATTCGAAGTACCTTCAGGACAGGGGAACTGCCAGTGCCTTCCCATCATGGTGATTTTACTGTAGTAGTTGTTTTCTTCCCAATAGCTGTGACTCTGCTGGGAGGAGCACAGTTCTGAGGGGAAATGGGAGAGGCTTACCCCTGCCAAACTGTCCCAAAGCTGAAGACATCACAGCTGCCAGAAGGGAATTTGTAGCTGTTTAGCAGTATCTTAGACAAAATCCACTGGACACTTTCTTTACCTCCATGTATCTACCCTCCCAGATGAGTACTTCCCCTAATGATGTGCTCAGGTGCTAACAGAACTGCACTGCAGAAATGCAGTGCAGAAGCTCAGTGCCATGTTCTGGTTGGTGAAGCTGTTGTATATTTGGAAATTAGAACAGAATAGAATAGAATAGAATAGAATAGAATAGAATAGACCAGGTTGCAAGAGACCTTCAATATCATCATGTCCAACCCATCAACCAATCCAACACCACCTAAACAACTAACCCATGGCACCAAGCACCCTATCAAATCTCCTCCTGAACACCTCCAATGATGGTGACTCCACCACCTCCCTGGGCAGCACATCCCAATGGCCAATCACTCTGTGTAGAACTTCTTTCTCACCTCCAGCCTAAACCTCCCCTGGTGCAGCCTGAGACTGTGTCCTCTTGTTCTGCTGCTGGCTGCCTGGGAGAAGAGACTAACCTCTGCCTGGCTACAGCCTCCCTTCAGGGAGCTGGAGAGAGCAAGGTCTCCCCTGAGCCTTCTCTTCTGCAGGCTAAGCAACCCCAGCTCCCTCAGCCTCTCCTCACAGGGCTGTGCTCCAGACCCCTCCCCAGCCTCCTTGCCCTTCTCTGGACACCTTCAAGTCTCTCAATGTCCTTCTTGACCTGAGGAGCCCAGAACTGGACACAGGACTCCAGGTGTGGCCTAAGCAGTGCTGAGCACAGGGCAGAATGACCTCCCTGCTCCTGCTGGCCACACTCTTCCTGATGCAGGCCAGGATGCCATTAGGGAGTGGTGTGGCTCAGTTGGTAGCACATAAGACCTTTAATGGGGAAGGTCGTGAGTTCAAGCCTGCAGTGGGCACTAGTGTCCTCCCTACTCTAGTCATGAGGTCTGTGGTGACAGGTTGGACTCGATGATCTTTGAGGTCTCTTCCAACCTTAGTGATACTGAATACTGGCCTTCTTGGATGCCTGGGCACACTGCAGGCTCATGTTCAGCCTACCATCAATCAGCACCCCCAGGTCCCTTTCTGCCTGGCTGCTCTCAGCCACTCTGACCCCAGCCTGTAGCTCTGCCTGGGGTTGCTGTGGCCAAAGTGCAGCACCTGGCACTTGGATGTGTTCATTCTCCTGCCCTTGGCCTCTGCCCATCTGCCCAGCCTGGCAAGGTCCCTCTGCAGAGCCTCTCTACCCTCCAGCAGATCAACTCCTGCCCCCAGCTTGGTACAGGGTGTAGCTCAAAGAGGTTCTCTTTAAATTCTAGAGGGAGCATAACCATGGCACAAGGACTGCTACTTACCTGTGCTGCAGCCAGGCCTGCTGAGGGCTTTGTGGTCTGTGCCTGGCTCAGACAAGGCTGGCTGGCTGAGTGCTGGCTGTTGGGAGTCTTTCTGTCTGTCAGTTCCACTGTGTTTGCTGCCATTTGTCACTCACATCTTGCTTTGTCTGTTAGCTGCTGGTTTGTTGGTGATGGGGGAGAGCTATGTCCCTACCATTTAAATGAGGTCACAGAGCCTTTAGGAGTCTGTGGTTTTGGTGCACCTGGCTCCTGCACTGATGATATAAACTCTCACTTACTGTCCTCTTCTTTTCATTTAGGAAGAGAAACCTGAAGGAAGGATCTTGAGAGTCTCCCAGAGAGCCAGAAGGAAAAGGAAAGGAGATATCCTGGTTTTGAAACAAAGTAAGTTAGATTGTGGAACCAAAAGCTCACCTCTCAGTTCATAGAATCCTGGAATGGGTTGGGCTGGGGTGGAGAGGCATGGGTTTAACTCTTTTCTCCAGGCCATCACCACTGACACCAGTCAGAGAATCACAGAGTGGTTTGGGTTGGAAGGGACCTTCAAGATCAGCCAGTTCCAACCCCCTGCCATGGGCAGGGACACCTCCCACCAGCACAGGCTGCTCAAGGCCTCATCCATCCTGGCCTTGAACACCTCCAGGGAGGAGGCAGCCACAGCCTCCCTGGGCAGCCTGTGTCAGAGTCTCACAACCCTCACTCTCAACAACTTCTTCCTGATCTCCAGTCTCCATCTCCCCTCTCCCAGCTCAAAGCCATTGTCCCTCATCCTGGCTCTCCCAGCCTTGTCCAAAGTCCCTCCCCAGCTCTCCTGGAGCCCTTCAGGTACTGGAAGAATTTCTTGCTCATTTCCAACCTCAATCTCCTCTCTCCCAGCTCAAAGCCATTGTCCCTCATCCTGGCACTCCCAGCCCTTGTCAAAAGTCCCTTCCCAGCTTTCTTTTAACCCCACTAAGGTCTCCCTGGAGCCTTCTCCAAGCTGAACAGCCCCAAATCTCTCAGAATCATAGAAGTGTTTTGGTTGGAAAAATCCCTTTAGGATCACTGAGTCCAACCCTTGACCCAACCCCACCATGGCCATCAAACCCTGTCCCCAAGTGCCATGGCCACACACTTCTTGAACCCCTCCAGGGATGGGGACTCCACCACCTCCCTGGGCAGCCTCTGCCAGTCCCTGACCACTCTGGCAGCAAAGAAATTTCTCCTCATCTCCAACTTAACCCTCCCCTGGCACAATTTCAGGCCATTGCCTCTTGTTCTATCCCCTGATAGCAGGGAGAAGTTCTTTGGGTTATATCCATCTCTCACTGTGTGCCTTCAGCTCTGCTCAGCTGAATTTGTATTCCACAGGGAATGAATTTTTTCACTTGTGTGGCACCCAAGTGCCAGTGTGACTGAGAGCAAGGAGGTTTTAAGGGCTGAAGAGCTGAGAGGGCCAAGTGAGGACTGAGCACATCAACCCCATCCCTTGGAAACTGCTTCCCTTGTACCAAGAGGCAGCTTGGAGGAGGACACAGTGAGGATGCATGCAGGTGATGCACATTTCAGGGCCTGTCTTTTTCACCCCAGTATTACAGGGAGTCAGGCCCATTGCATCCCCAGCTGTGGAGAGATCTCTGTGAAGCAGAAGTGAAAGTTGGCTTTTGTTTCCCTGGAGATCAATTTAGTATCTCCAGCATCATGCTGGCTCATTTATGGAAGTGTTTAGGAATAATTGCTGTAAGCAGCCCAAAGGGACAGCCACTGCAACAAGCAGCTTAATAAAACATGTTTGAGATGAGTGAGCCTTTGGCAAGCTATCTGTGTGAAAGATACTGACAGGAGAAGCAAGGACTCAGCAGCTGTCAGGGCTCAGTGGTGTACACCAAGCACAAAGCCACAGCTTGCCCTCCAGAGGGTTTCTTGCAGCAGACTGGGAGCCATTACCAGAAGTTTCCAGGCCACTAAGCAATAAATCACAGAACTGTCAGGGTTGGAAGGGAGGTCAAGGCTCAGCCAGTCCCAACCCCCTGCCATGGGCAGGGACACCTCACACTGCAGCAGGTTGCTCACAGCCACCTCCAGCCTGGCTGCAAACACCTCCAGGCAGGAGGCTGCCACCACCTCCCTGGGCAACCTGTGCCAGGCTCTCACCACCCTCCTGGGGAACAACTTCTTCCTCACAGCCAATCTCAATCTCCCCATTTCTAGCTTTGCTCCATTCCCCCCAGTCCTATCACTCCCTTACACCCTCAAAAGTCAAGCTGATGCCAAGGAAAGGGCATAACAGTGAGAGCTTGGGACAGACATCTTCCCAAAGCTCCTCCAAAATCCCAATCACAGAATGGCTCAGGTTGGAAGGGACCTCCAGGATCATTTACACCAACCTGCCTGCCATGGGCAGGGACACCTCTGGACCACACTTAGCTGTTCAAGGCCCCATTCAGTCTGGCCTTACCCTCCAGGCAGGAGGCTTCCACCACCTCCCTGGGCAACCTGTGCTGGTCTCTCACCAAAATCAGCACAGAGCTCCAAGTAAGTCCACTGCACATGAGGCTGCTGAAACACTGAGTGAAGATACAACAGTGAAAGGTACAGAAAATCCTCCTCCCAAGGCAGGGTTACTCCTGAAATATAAAATACCATTTCTTCTGCAGAGGTTTGCAAAGCTGAGGTGATCAGAAGTGTGGGGGGTTTCTCCTTTTTCCCAGCAAGAGTGGTCAGGGGTTGGAATGTGCTGCCCAGGGAAGTGGTGGAGTCCCCAACCCTGGAGGTGTTGCAGGGTGGTTTGGCTGTGGTGCCTGGGGCTTTGGTTTAGGGGTGAGCCTTGCAGAGCAGGGTTCTGGGTTGGAGTTGGTGACCCTGAGGCTCTGTTCCAAGCTGGGTGTTGCTGTGGGTCTGTGATACAGGACAAAGCCAATGCTCTGTGGAAATCATAGAATCATGGAATGGCTTAGATTGGAAGAGACCTCAGAGATCATCTGCTGTAGCCTCCCTGGCATGGGCAGGGACACCTCTCAACTAGACCTGGTTGTTGAAAGCCTCATCCAACCTGGCCTTGAACACCTCCAGGGAGGAGGCAACCATAACCTCCCTGAGCAAGCTCTTTCAGAGTGTCACCACCTTGTACTGAACAACTTCTTCCTTAGCTCCAGCCTAACCCTGCTCTCCCTCAGCTCCAAACCATTCCCCCTTGGCCTGTCTCCAGACAGCCTCAGGAAGAGTCCCTCTGCAGCCTTCCTGCAGGATCCCTTCAGGTCCTGGCAGGCAGCTCTGAATCACTGCTGGCCTTTGACAGAATCATCTGTACATCTTCTTCCCTTTCTTTTTCCCTTGGGAAAAGGTCATTTCAGCATCAGAGATTTGAGATGAAAGACCCAATTTCTATTCAGAACCAAGCACATCACTGTGGATAATCTCTTGAATGGGATTGGTGAAACCTGGGTGAATCCCCAAGAAAATGAACCTGCTTTGATAGTGTGGAGTGACTGGTTCTTGGGTGGTGACATTAGCATGGAATCATAGAATGCCAGGGGTTGGGGGGACAGCAGAGTTAGTACTTAGCAGGTTACCAACCTTCAGTGAGCATGTGGTCATAGAGTCAAAGAATGGAAGGGACCTCGAAAGATCATCCCCCCTGCCACAGCAGGACCACCCAGAGCTCTAGGGAGACCTTAGAGCAGCATTCCAGTACCTGAAGGAGCTACAGGAGAGCTGGGGAGAGACTTTTGACATGGGGTGGAAGTGACAGGATGAGGGACAGTGGATTGAGCTGGGAGAGGGGAGATTGAGACTGGAGATGAGGAAGGAATTCTTTGTAGTGAGGGTGGTGAGACTCTGGCACAGGTTGCCCAGGGAGGCTGTGGCTGCCTCCTGTCTGGAGGTGTTGAAGGCCAGGCTGGATGAGGCCTTGAGCAAGCCTGGGCTGGTGGGAGGTGTCCCTGCCCATGGCAGGGGGCTGGAGCTGCATGATCTGGAAGGTCCCTTCCAAGCCAACCCATTCTGTGATTCTCTGGTTGCCTGCCACAGTAGGAGGAGACAGCTCTGGTGTCAGTTGTGATGGCCTGAAGAGAACAGTGAAATCTCTGCCTCTCCACCCCAAAACCATCCAACTCCAGTGGGGTAAAGCAGGTTAGAAACATCCTGAACAGTGGTAAAGATTACACTCTTCCAGCAGGTCCCAAGTGCTACCCAGTGGAAAATGCTTGCCAGGAAAGGAAGTGCACAGGAAAAAAGCATAATAATGTTGAGCCACTTTGGGTTTTGAGCTGATCCTGGTAGGCATTGGCAGACTCTGTAGCTTCATGCTTTTCAAGGGCACTAGGGGAAAGGGAAGAGGGGGCAAGAATTCCAAAGATCCTATGACTTGAAAGAGCTTTTCCTTGTTACTAAGCCAGATTTGAACTGCTGGAAACCTTCCTATAGAAACCAGAAGCCTTCATGTTCCTGGTGCCATTTAATAGAGAATCATAGAATCAACCTGGTTGGAAAAGACCTTAGAGATCATCAAGTCCAACCTAGTACCTGATACCTAATCCCTCCTGACAACTAAACCATGGCATCAAGGGCCTCAGCCAGGCTCTTCTTAAACACCTCCAGGGATGGGGACTCCACCACCTCCCTGGGCAGCACATTCCAATGGCCAATCTCTCTTGCTGGGAAGAATTTCTTCCTAACCTCCAGCCTAAACGTCCCCTGGTGCAGCTGGAGACTGTGTCCTCTTGTTCTGGGGCTGGGTGCCTGGGAGAAGAGACCAACCCCCACCTGGCTACAACCTCCCTTCAGGGAGTTGCAGAGAGCAAGAAGGTCTCCCCTGAGCCTCCTCTTCTGCAGGCTAAGCAACCCCAGCTCCCTCAGCCTCTCCTCACAGGGCTGTGCTCCAGACCCCTCCCCAGCCTCCTTGCCCTTCTCTGGACACCTTCAAGTCTCTCAATGTCCTTCTTGAGCTGAGGAGCCCAGAACTGGACACAGGACTCAAGGTGTGGCCTCAGCAGTGCTGAGCACAGGGCAGAAGGACTTCCCTGCTCCTGCTGGCCACACTCTTCCTGATGCATACAGAGCTTTGTGTTTATCCTGAAAGAAGTCCTCAGCAGCCCCATGAATGCAATGAATGAAGTGGAGATGTGAGTTGGGTGTGTTAGGGACTTGAAAGTGTTGGGGGCCTGGGTTTTTTTTCCCCTCTGCAGGAGTTAACCAGTTACAGAATTACTTTGCTGTTGTGTCCTTCTCTCCAGCTGTACCCTCTAAAGGACGGCAGGCCTGGTGCTGGGCATCCTACCTGGAGGAGGAGAAGGCCATTGCAGTACCTACTAAGCTTTTCAAAGAGGTATGACCTTCTGAAGTTCAAAGCAGTCAACCCCCTAGGAGCAGGACAGTTGTAGGAAGTCAGTTTGAACAAAAACTAAACAACAAAGCAAGCAACCAGCAACAACAACAACAACCCCCAGACAGAAGCAAGCGTTGGAAGAGTTTGCACTTCCCTGGCAGGAAAACCTGTGTGAGTGAAATGATGCTGTCCACAGCAAGATAGTCAGGTGGTGTGAGATGAGTGCTCTTCCTTGCCTTCCTCAGAGAATTCACAGAATCACAGAGTGTTAGGGCTTGGAAAGGACCTTGAGAGGTCATCCAGTCCAACCCCCTGCCGGAGCAGGGTCACCCAGGGCAGGGCACACAGAACACGTCCAGGTGGGGCTGGAAAGGCTCCAGAGCAGGAGACTCCACAGCCTCTCTGGGCAGCCTGCTCCAGGGCTCAGCAGCCTCACAGAGACAAAGTTTTCCCTCCTGTTCCCATGGCAGCTCCTCTGCTCCAGCTTGTCCCCAGTGCCCCTTGTGCTGTGCTTGGCCATCCCTGAGCAGAGCCTGGCTCCAGCCCTGCACATCTTTATCCCCAGCCATGAGGGCAGCCCTCAGGCTCCTCTGCTCCCAGCTCCAAGCCCCAGCTCCCTCAGCCTGGCCTCCCAGGGAGATGTTCCACTGCCTGCAGTGCCTCTGGGATGGAGTCTCTCAAGCAATTGTCTGAGGTTCTTCTTGACCTGAGGGGCCCAGAACTGGACACAATATTCCCGATGTGGCTTCAGCATGGCAGAGTAGAGGGGAAGAGAACCTCTCTTGACCTGCTGACCACAGCCCTTCTAATCCACCCCAGGATCTCATTGACCTTCTTGGCCACCAGGGCACATTGCTGGCTCATGGCCATCCTGTTGTCCAGCAGCACTCCCTGGTCACTTTCCCCTTCACTGCTCTCCAGCAGCTCCATCCCAGCCTGTCCTGGTCCGTGGGGTTGTTCTTTCCCAGATGCAAGACTCTATACTTGGCCTTGTAGATGCAGATGAATGCTGGCAGCTGAGCCTGCAGAAAGCAAATGCTGCTCCAGAATCTGCAAGCTGTAGTCCTATCTTCTGGTCTCTGAAGCTCAAAGCCTGATCCATCCTCTCACTTTTTCATGTCATGCCATGCTCTGCAGATGTGATTCTATCACCTCTCTCTCTGCAGCTCCTGCTGACATCAGAGTACTACCTCAGGTCCCAGCTTGCCTGTCACCTGCTTGGCTGTCACCTCATCCTCTCTTGCTTGTCCTTTGCCTGCTCTGCTGGGCTGTGTCATTTGTCATTCCAGTGCTTCCTTTAGTGCTCTCTCTCTTGCTTGCAAGAGAGCTCTGTATGCAAACCCCCAAAGCTTCCATGCTGTTTGTTCTCTCCTCTTGCAAAACCTGGCAGGATGGGAATGTGTCTCAGCTGCTGTGCTTCTGCTCTGAAGATCTGCTCTTCCTCTGTGATGAGTCTCTCCCTTGGGGTCTGTTCTTTGCTTTCATTTCCTTCTGTTTGCTTCATTCTCCAGCCATAAAATCTGTCATGCAGGGATTAACCACCAGGAGGGTTTCAGAGTGCTCCTCTACAGGCTGAGAACACCAAAGAATTGATTTTCAATACTTTATTGACAGTTAGTGAAAGAAGTTGAGGGCAAATCATGCAATCATAGAGTGGTTTGGGTTGGAAGACACCTCCAAAGCTCATCCAGACCAACCCCTCTGCAGTCAGCAGGGACATCCCCAACTGCATCAGGTTGCCCAGAGCCCTGTCCAGCCTCACCTTGAATAGCTCCAGGGCTGGGGCCTCAGACACCTCCCTGGGCAACTTGTTGCAGTGTTCCAGCAGCCTCCTGGTGCAGAACTTGTTCCTCACATCCAACCTAAATCTGCTTTGCTCTAGTTTGAAGCCATTGCCCCTGGTCCTGTCCCTGCAGGCCTTTGCAAACAGTCCCTCTGCAGCCTTCTTGCAGCCTCTTCAGGTACTGGAAGGCTGCTGTTAGGTCTCCCTGGAGCCTTCTCTTCTCCAGGCTGAAGACCCCCAGCTCCCTCAGCCTGGCCTTGTAGCAGAGCTGCTCCAACCCCCTGAGCATTTTCTAACTGTCACCTGATTTTCCTTGATGAACTTTCTAATTAACTCTTCCTGTTTCCCTTAAGCACTCTCAAGTCTGCAGACATTCTGGCATCAGTGTGTTTCTCAAGCAGCCATCAGTTTCTCTTTGTCCCTGTTATGTTTGTCCAAGTGCCAGGCTTTTTACCCTAGTTTATTAGGTTGTTCAGAAGCTGTGGTGAGTTTCATTTCCCCCTCCCCAGCATTAACTTTGCCAGAGCAGCCCAGCTGGAAGCAAATGCAGGCTGTATTTGCAAGCCAAACTACAAGCTACAATGGAATGCAAGGAACATGGACAAACTATCCAGGAGTTGCAGTAGTTACAGGGGTTTACAGTTAACAAACAGCACAAGAACCCCTCCTGGTCAAGGGACCAGGGGAAGTTGTGTCTCTGCCTCCCCACCCCCTGTCTATAAGGGAGTGTCAGGAGGGAAGGGAAGGGAAGGGAAGGGAAGGGAAGGGAAGGGAAGGGAAGGGAAGGGAAGGGAAGGGAAGGGAAGGGAAGGGAAGGGAAGGGAAGGGAAGGGAAGGGAAGGGAAGGGAAGGGAAGGGAAGGGAAGGGAAGGGAAGGGAAGGGAAGGGAAGGGAGAAGAGAAGGGAGGGTAGGGTAGAGGAGAGGTTCGGAGAGGAGAGGTTCGGAGAGGAGAGGAGAGAGGAAGGGGGGGGAGGGGAGGGGAAGAGAAGAGAGGAAGAGAAGAGAAGAGAACAGAAGAGGAGAGGATGAGAGGAGAGGGGAGGAGAGGAGAGAGGAGAGGAGAGGGATGGGGAGGGGAAGGGAGGGGAGGGGAGGGGAGGGGAGGGGAGAGGAGAATTGTTTTGGTACAACCAATCTTATGGTAGATATCTCTCCAATGGGATTGTTCAGAATTACCTTCATTTCCCTTTTCCCACCCAGTTGTGATCTGTTTACATTTGCTTACTTTTCTGCTCAAGAGCTGTGGAAAGAAATGTGAAAGGCATAGCCTGAAACTACCACAGAGGCATGAACACATAAACGTTGCTCTTCCCCTTCTAAAGGTGTTCTGTCTCTCTCTGCTGGACTTCCAGAAGCACTGAAACTCTTCTTTGCATTGCAGTACCAGTCTTTCCCATACAACAAGAATGGCTTCAAAGCAGGGATGAAGCTGGAGGGCGTGGATCCTGAGCACCAGTCCATGTACTGCGTGCTGACAGTGGCTGAGGTAAGCAGGGGAGAGGCTGAAGCCAAGCAGCAGCAGCTGGAAGGCCCTCACTCCTCCCTAGGAAGCAGACAGAAACTGTGGGAAGGAACAATAGCCCAGGCCTGCTGTGTGTAGGCTTTTCAATGAGTACCTTTGTGTTAAACCTCCCTGACAGACATGCAGAGAGTGGCTGCAGGTGCCGTGCAGCGGTGGCTGCTCACACACAGAGAGACAGAGCTGCACTAGCACGGGGAGGTGTGGGGCTTGTTTCTCCTGTAATCATGCAGATTGAATTGAAAAGAGAAAGTAACTAGTCAAAACCCCCAGAAGTGTGGCACTTTGGTACCTAGCAGTGCCATAGGATTTAGCCTGTAGTGTTTGCAGCTGCTCCATTCACTGATGCCAATGCCTAGCACTTCTGTACTGCAGGTGGGTTACAGTTTTGGCAGCCTGGTGGCCTCAGAAGTTGCCTCTCTTGGCAGATTCTTACAAGGGAGTCACAAAATGGTTTGGGTTAGAAGGGAACTTGAAGATCATCCAGTTCCAGGCCCCTGCCCTCTGCTGTGGTGCCCACTGCCCTCTGCTTTGCCTGGTGGTGCTGGAGCAGCTCTTTGGCAGCTCAGCCTTCTGCTCTTGTGTGTTTCCCTGAAGCTGCTTTGCCAAGCATTTATTCTCTAGGTGCCAGGGCAGAGAATCATAGGACCATGGAATGGCCTGAGTTGGAGGAGACCTTCAAGATCACCCAGTTCCCTTTCCTTCCACAGCATCACAGCATGGTGCAGGTGGGACCTTCAGGATCTTCCCAGTCCCAACCCCCTGCCATGGGCAGGGACACCTCCCACCAGCCCAGCTTGCTCAAGGCCTCATCCAGCCTGGCCTTCAACACCTCCAGTGAGGGGACATCCACAACCACCCTGAGCAACCTGTGCCAGAGTCTCACCACCCTCACTGGAAAGAATTTCTTCCTCATCTCCAGTCTGAATCTGCCCTCCTCAAACTTCAGTCCTTTGTCCCTCATCCTGTCACTCCCAGCCCTTGTCAAAAGTCTCCAGCTCTCCTGCAGCCCCTTCAGCTGCTCTGAGGTCTCCCTGGAACCTTCTCTTTTCCAGGCTGAACAACCCCAATTCCCTCAGCCTATCCCCATAGTGAAGGTGCTCCAGCATCATAGAATCACAGAATGAGTAAGGTTGGAAATGACCTCAAAGATCATCAAGTCCAACCAGACACTTCAAGGTGTCCAGAGAAGGGCAAGGAGGCTGGGGTGAGGCCTTGAGCACAGCCCTGTGAGGAGAGGCTGAGGGAGCTGGGGTTGCTTAGCCTGGAGGAGAGGAGGCTCAGGGGAGACCTTCTTGCTCTCTCCAACTCCCTGAAGGGAGGCTGTAGCCAGGTGGGGGTTGGGCTCTTCTCCCAGGCACCCAGCAGAAGAACAAGAGGACACAGTCTCAGGCTGTGCCAGGGGAGGTTTAGGCTGGAGGTGAGGAAGAAGTTCTTCACTGAGAGAGTAGTGAGCCATTGGAATGTGCTGCCCAGGGAGGTGGTGGAGTCCCCATCCCTGGAGGTGTTCAAGAGGGGATTGGATGTGGCACTTGATGCCATGGTTTAGTCATGAGGTCTGTGGTGAGAGGTTGGACTTGATGATCTTTGAGGTCTCTTCCAACCTTGGTGATTCTGTGACTCTGTCACCCAACACCTCCTGACTAAACCATGGCTCCAAGTGCCACATCCAGTGCCCTCCTGAACACCTCCAAGGACAGGGACTCCACCACCTCCCTGGACGTTTTGGGTTGGAAGGGACCTTGAAGTTCCACCCCTCCCCTGCCTGTGGCTGTTTCATTTCCCTGAACAAAATCCCAACCCTTTCATCCTCACACCTGGGAAATGCTGACAAATTTGCTATTACAGGCATGAGGCAGAGGCACAAAAGCTGCTGTGCAGTGGAAACTCAGTGTGGCTTTTTTGCTGCAGCTTTAATGGATTGTTTTTATTATTCATGAAGTTGGCTGCTGAGTTTCTTCTTTGCCTTTAAGGATACAAAAAAAAAAGAGCCTTTGTTGGAATTTCAGACACCTCTTAGAGGTTGTTTTTTTTTCCTGGAGTTTTACCCCAGAATCCTTTTCTGGTTTTGTTTTCTCCTCTAAAATAGGGGAGAAGGGCTGAGCAGGCACTCTGCTCTCTATCACTGCTGCTCCAGCAGCTGGGATGTTGCAGTGCACATTTGAGCAGCCTAGGCTTCTGCATTCCCATTTCTGAATCTCATGGGGGCCTCCTCAATCAGATCCCACTTCTGTGGTTGCCTCTCCCATTTTCTTGTGGTTGAATATTTCCTGTCTGCCTTGTCTTCAGGGCTCAGTGTTGGGACTGCTTCTCTTTAGCATCCTGATTGATGATCTTGGTGAAGACACAGAGTGTGGCAGCAGTAGGTTCTCAGATGACACCAAGTCAGGTGGAGAGTTGATCTGCACCAGGGCAGGGAGGCTCTGCAGGGGGACTTGGATGGATTGGATCCATGGCCAATGTTCCCAGGAGGAGCTTCCACAAGGCCAAGTGCCAGGTCCTGACCTTGGGGCACAACAACCCCAAGCAGTGCTGCAGGCTTGGGGCAGGGTGGCTGGGAACTGCCTGGCAGAGAGGGACCTGGGGGTGCTAAGGGACAAGGAATAGGAGCCAGAGGTGCCCAGGTGGCCAAGAAAGCCAAAGGCCTCCTGGCTGGGATCAGCAGCAGCAGGGAGGGGATTGTCCCCTGGCACTCAGCTCTGGGGAGCCCACACCTTGAGCTGCCTGTGTTGGGCAGCTCAACACAAGAGAGATGTGGAGGTGCTGGAGCCAGGGCAGAGCAGGGCAAGGAAGCTGGGAAGGGCCTGGGGAAGGAATCTGATGGGGAGCAGCTGAAGGAGCTGGGGATGGATAGTGTGAAACAGAGGAGGCTGAGGGGAGACCTCCTGGCTGTCTACAGCTCCCTGAAAGGAGGTTGTGGAGAGGCTGCTGCTGGTCTCTGCTCACAGGGAATTAGTGACAGACCAAGAGGCAATGGCCTCAAGCTGCCCCTGGGGAGGTTCAGACTGGCCATTGGGAAACATCTTCCCCAGCAAGAGTGGTCAGGGACTGGAATGTGCTGCCCAGGGAGGTGGTGGAGTCCCCAAGCCTGGCTGTGTTTCAGGGTGCTTTGGCTGTGGTGCTTGGGGCTCCGGTTCAGGGGTGAGCCTTGCAGAGCAGGGTTCTGCCTTGGACTTGGTGATCCTGAGGCTCTGTTCCAACCAGGCATTGGCATGGGCAGGAGTAAAAGGCTGCCTTAAACCACACTGTCCTGAAGCATGGGGCTGAACAGAAGCTGTTAGCTGCAGGGCTGGGGTTGGATGTTGTCCATTCTTGCCTGCAGGTCTGTGGCTACAGAATCCGGCTGCACTTCGATGGGTACCCAGACTGTTACGACTTCTGGGTCAATGCTGATTCCTCAGACATCCATCCTGTTGGCTGGTGTGAGAGGACAGGGCACAAGCTTCACCCACCCAAAGGTACTGTGGAGTTGGCAGTGTTGGTGTTGCCCACAGCTCTCAGCTCTCTCTCATTCTGGAGTTACTTGGTTTTTTTTTTCCTTTGGCTGTAACTTGTGTGTGCATTTAGAGTATCTGGGTGCAGCAAGTTAAAACTCTACTTGATGTCTTCCTAAAACCTGCAAGTTGAAATCCTGCCCTTTTATTATTCAAAGGAAACAGAACAAAATGTGATTCATGAGGTGTTAGGAAAGCAGCCTAAGCACCAAACCTAGACCCCAAATGAATGCTGACTGCAGATGACATGGCAGCATGCTGGGGATGTGTGTGAGGTCTCACAGGCAGCTGAGAATCCTTCAGTGGAAGCTCTTGGGATGCTTCCATTGCTAGGACTGAACCCATAACAAGTGAAGAATTACAGAAGCATGGAGTCAGTGCTGATCACCATCACTGTAGATGTGTTGGCCCAGACTAGCCAAGGTTGTGCTCTTGTTTCAGAGGGCAAGCTTGAAATACAGAGAAGAGTTTTAGTTTCCAGGCTCTCTCTAGACATGCTGCCTCCTGGGGATCTTCAGTTCTCATCACAGCCAGGACAGGGGAGGTGGAGCTCAGGGACAGGGCAGTGATCTTGTAAGAAACACTCCCCAGCTTGTTTTGCAGGTGGATTTGAAAGTGAGCTGGCATCTCCTGAGCTCTTGCCTGGTGCTTTGTTTATATGACTGTTCTTCCTCCCAGGTGAAGATTAGGAGCAGTTCAAATGTCAGTCCTGGCCAGTTACAAGAAGCTAATAATGTGCAGCTCAAGCAAGCAGAGTGTTTCCCTTGGTTGGCTTGACATTTTCCTAAGGAAGCTCAGCCAGCCCTAAATAAAGAACATGATTCTGCTTTGTAAGAGAAGAATGGACAAGCTTCAGCAACTTCCTTGTGAGCTCTCTAAGCTCCTCTGGAGTGTGTCCTGCTAAAATGTCTGCTAGTGCAAACCAGGGCTCCCTGAGAGACTGCCTGAGCTGCTGCTGGGCTGGAATTCCTAATGACCTAAAGCCCACACTTTACCAGAGGAGTTTAGTTAACATGGGAGTAAGGAGCAAACAGTGCAGGATGGCTGCAGGTTGGAAGTTAGGGACCACAGCTCTCATCAGTTGTGGTCAAAGGACCTGCCTGCAACCTGTGTGCCTGTCATTCCTTGCCCTTCTCTCCTCCTTTAGGCTATAAGGAAGAAGAGTTCAGCTGGCCCTCCTACCTGAAGGCATGCAAGGCTCAGGCTGCTCCCAAGTCCCTGTTTGAGAACCAGAATGCAGTGAGTACTCACTTGTTGCTAATGCTGTGGGAAGTTGCTGGGATGCTCTCGTGCTGTTGTAGGGTTAAATTGTGCTCCCCTAGCCCCCAGCAATCGGAGACTCACCCCCAGAAGATGGAGAGTCACCTCCAGCCCAGCCCAGGAAGTTTGGAAGCCAAACTGAAGCAATGTGTACAGAATGAACTAAACATGAAATTCTGGGTTGGGATTAACCCACCCCCCCCCCAGCTAATCTGGAGATAACTCCCCCCAAAACCAAATCACCAGAGCAGCTCAGCTTGGGGTGGAAGCAGATGAAGCTCTATTTACTAGCAAGCTGCAATCCAGAGATAGGAAATGCAGTGAATATGCAGCAAATGTACAACAGATGTACAGTACAGATAGAGTTGCAATGTATAAACAGCACAAACTCCTCAGACCCTCTGGACCTATCCAGGGGGAACCATTCACCTCCTCCCCCACTCCCTCCCTCCTTCCCTCGACCTCACACAGTAGTTAAAACAGAGATCCCCTGCAAGGCCATGGAAGAGAGAGAAGCAGAAGTGACAGGAGAAGAAAAGAGCAAGAGCTGTTTGTGCCTCTTCACAGGAACACAGATGTCAGGGGTTGGAAGGGACCCAAAGAGATCACCAAGTCCACCCCCCCTGCCAGAGCAGGACCATACAATCTAGCTCAATAAGGTTGGGAAAGACCTCAGAGATCATCAAGTCCAACCTCCCCCCAGCCTCCCTGGGCAGCCTGTGCCAGTGCCTCACTGTCAGGAATGTCTTCCTAATATCCAATGTCCCAAACACCACCCTTTGAACACCTTTCCCCTGCCTCCCTCCATCACTGGATCAAGGAGGATCTCCTAATGTGTGTTGCTCTGGCAGTGCTGATGATGCAGGCTTCTCCCTGTGAGGATTTCTCAGCCCTGTGTTTACAGCCAGTGTTGGTGCAGGGCACACCAGGGCTGTGCTGCTGCTGAGCTGGGGAGGAACCAGAGCTGGTTAAAATAAAGAGAGAGAAAAAGCCAAGCAATCACAGAGCCATGGAATCAGGAGGGTTGGAAAAGACCTCAGAGATCATCAAGTCCAACCTATGACCTAATACCCAGCACCTCCTGACAACTAAACCATGGCTCCAAGGGCCACATCCAAGCCTCTCTTGAACACCTCCAGGGACTGTGAGTCCACCACCTCCCTGGGCAGCACATTCCAGTGGCCAATTCCTCTCTCTGGGAAGAGCTTTCTCCTCACCTCCAGCCTAAACCTCCCCTGAAGGGATGGATTGTGGGAGTTGTAGGCTGTGCCTTTAACATTTTTCACAGATCTTGGGCTGAAAAGTAGTAAAATGTGACCAGATCACTCCTGGGGGTGAAAAGGAAACCAAACAATCCCATGGGAGAGCTGTCTACCATAAGCTTGGTTGTACCAAAACACTTCCTTCTCCCTCCTTGCTTCTTTGCTCTGGAGAGATCCTAACTTGCCTCTGCTTGACCTGGGCTGCATTGGTTTGGTTAACTCCTCTGCTCCTTTCTCCCTTCTTTTGTACAGGAGGGTAAGGGGGGGCAGAGAGGGAGAAGCTGGTAGCTCCCCCTGGTCTTTGACCAGAGTTCTTGTGCTGTTTATTGATTGTACATCCCTGTAACCATTGTAACTCCTGGATATTCTGTCCATATTCCTTGCACTCCAGTGTAGACTGTAGTTTTGCCTGTAAATACAGCTCCCATTTGCTTCCAGCTGGGCTGGGCTGGCAAAGGTAATGTTGGGAGGGGAATTTCAACCCACCACAGAGGTGAACTTATCTGTGGAAGTGAATCACTGGGGTTGGAGCTTGGTGATCTTTAAGGTCCCTTCCAACTGAAGCCATTCAGTTTGGTATTAACTGCTCTGCTCCTTTCTCTTGTACAGGGGTGTCTGGGGAGGCAGAAAAGAAGAAGCTGGTAGCTTCCCCTGGTCTTTGGCCAGGAGGGGTTCTTGTGCTGTTTGTTAACTGTAAACCCCTGTAACTATTGTAACTCCTGGATAGTTTGTCCATGTTCCTTGCACTCCTTTGTAGGTTGTAGTTCTGCCTGTAAATACAGCTCCCATTTCCTTCCAGCTGAGCTGCTCTGGCAATGGTAATGTTGGGGGGGGAGAGGTCTGTGGACAGGTTGGACTTGATGATCTTTGAGCCCTCTTCCAACCTTGGTGATTCTGTGATTCTGTGTTCTTCACTGAGGGAGTTGTTAGCCATTGGAATGGGCTGCCCAGGGAGCTGGTGGAGTCCCCATTGCAGGAGGTATCACAGAAACACCAAGATTGGAAGAGACCTCTAAGATCATCCAGTCCAAGCTGTCACCACCAACCTCATGACTAAACCATGGCTCCAAGTGCCACATCCAATCCCCTCTGGAACACCTCCAGGGATGGGGACTCCACCACCTCCCTGGGCAGCACATTCCAATGACGAATGACTTTCTTGGTGAAGAGCTTTCTCCTCACCCCCAGCCTAAACCTCCCCTGGCACAGCTTGAGACTGTGTCCTCTTGTTCTGCTGCTGGCTGCCTGGGAGAAGAGACCAAACCCCACCTGGCTACAACCTCCCTGCAGGGAGTTGGAGAGAGCAAGAAGGTCTCCCCTGAGCCTCCTCTTCTGCAGGCTAAGCAACCCCAGCTCCCTCAGCCTCTCCTCACAGGGCTGTGCTCCAGACCCCTCCCCAGCCTCCTTGCCCTTCTCTGGACACCTTCAAGTCTCTCAATGTCCTTCTGAAACTGAGGAGCCCAGAACTGGACACAGGACTCCAGGTGTGGCCTAAGCAGTGCTGAGCACAGGGCAGAATGACCTCCCTGCTCCTGCTGGCTGCACTCTTCCTGCTGCAGGCCAGGATGCCCTTGGCCTTCTTGGCTGCCTGGGCACACTGCTGGCTCATGTGTAGGCAGCAGTCAATCAGCACCCCCAGCTCCCTCTCTGTTTGGTGTTCAAGAGGGGGTTGGACGTGGCACTCGGCGCCAGGGTTTAGTCATGAGGTCTGTGGTGGCAGCTTGGGCTGGCCGGTCTCTGGGGTCTCTGCCAAGCTCGGTGACGGTGTGCAATGCCTGCCTGCAGACGGTGATCCCCTCGGGGTTCCGCGTGGGGATGAAGCTGGAAGCGGTGGACAAGAAGAACCCAACCTTCATCTGCGTGGCCACGGTGACAGACATGGTGGACAACCGCTTCCTGGTGCACTTCGACAACTGGGACGAGAGCTACGACTACTGGTACGGGGGGCGGGCTGGGGGGCGCAGGGGGGCCCCTCGGGACGTGCACCTGAGCGTCCTGAGGAGGGACACAACAGTGATCAGGGGCTTGGAGCAGCTCTGCTGTGAGGAGAGGCTGAGGGAGCTGGGGGTGCTCAGCCTGGAGAAGAGAAAGCTCCAGGGAGACCTTAGAGCAGCCTGCCAGGACCTGAAGGAGGCTACAGGAAGGCTGCAGAGAGATCTAAGAGCAGCCTGCCAGGCTTACCAACTGGACAGATGGGCAGAGGCCAACAGGATGGCATTCAACAAGTCCCAGTGCCAGGGGCTGCACTTTGGCCACAGCAACCCCAGGCAGAGCTACAGGCTGGGGGCAGAGTGGCTGAGAGCAGCCAGGCAGAGAGGGACCTGGGGGTGCTGGTTGACAGCTGCCTAAACATGAGCCAGCAGTGTGCCCAGGGGGCCAAGAAGGCCAAGGGCATCCTGGCCTGCATCAGGAAGAGTGTGGCCAGCAGGAGCAGGGAAGTCCTTGTGCCCTGTGCTCAGCACTGCTTAGGCCACACCTTGAGTCCTGTGTCCAGTTCTGGGCCCCTCAGGTCAAGAAGGACATTGAGAGACTTGAAGGTGTCCAGAGAAGGGCAAGGAGGCTGGGGAGGGGTCTGGAGCACAGCCCTGTGAGGAGAGGCTGAGGGAGCTGGGGTTGCTTAGCCTGCAGAAGAGGAGGCTCAGGGGAGACCTTCTTGCTCTCTGCAACTCCCTGAAGGGAGGTTGTAGCCAGGTGGGGGTTGGTCTCCCAGGCAGGCAGCAGCAGAACAAGAGGACACAGTCTCAAGCTGTGCCAGGGAAGGTTTAGGCTGGAGGTGAGGAGAAAGTTCTTCCCAGAGAGAGTTGTTAGCCATTGGAATGTGCTGCCCAGGGAGGTGGTGGAGTCCCCATCCCTGGAGGTGTTCAAGAGGGGATTGGATGTGGCACTTGGAGCCATGGTTTAGTCATGAGGTCTGTGGTGACATCTTGGACTGGATGATCTTTGAGGTCTCTTCCAACTTTGGTGATACTGTGGTACTGTGATACTGTGACCTGAATGGGCTACAGGAGAACTGGGGAAGGAGTTTTGACAAGGGCTGGGAGTGACAGGACAAGAGGGAATGGGTGGAAGTTTGAGGAAGGTAGATTCAGACTAGAGATGAGGAAGAAATTCTTTCCAGTGAGGCTGGTGAGACACTGGCACAGGTTGCCCAGAAGGACTGTGTTTGGTGTTCCCCAGAGCCACCCCTCCAACTGCCTCAACACAGGAAGGACATGAAGCTGGTGGAGCAGGTCCAGAGGAGGGCCATGAAAATGATCAGGGGCTTGGAGCAGCTCTGCTGTGAAGAGAGGCTGAGGGAGCTAGGGATGTTCAGCCTGGAACATCCTGGAACAGTCTCAAGCTGTGCCAGGGGAGGTTTAGGCTGGAGGTGAGGAGAAAGTTCTTCCCAGCAAGAGAGATTGGCCATTGGGATGTGCTGCCCAGGGAGGTGGTGGAGTCCCTATCCCTGGAGGTGTTTAGTAGGAGGCTTGATGGGATGCTTGATGCCATGGTTTAGTTGATTAGATGGTGCTGGTTGGACTTGATGGTCTCTGAGGTCTTTTCCAACCTGGTTCTGTTCTATTCTATTCTATTGTATTCTATTCTATTCTATTCTATCCTATCCCTATCCCCATCCCATCCCATCCCTATCCCATCCCATCCCATCCCATCCTATCCCTATCCCCATCCCATCCCATCCCTATCCCATCCCATCCTATCCCTATCCCTTCCCATCCTATCCCATCCTATCCCATCCTATCCTATCCTATCCTATCCCATCCTACCCTACCCTATCCTATCCTATCTTACCCTACCCTACCCTATCCTATCCTATCCTATCCTACCCTATCCTATCCTATCCTATCCTATCCTACCCTATCCTATCCTATCCTATCCTATCCTATCCTATCCTATCCTATCCTATCCTATCCCATCCTACCCTATCCTATCCTACCCTACCCTACCCTATCCTATCCTATCCCTTCCCATCCTATCCCATCCTATCCTATCCTATCCCATCCTACCCTACCCTATCCCATCCTACCCTACCCTATCCCATCCTACCCTACCCTATCCCATCCTACCCTACCCTATCCTATCCTATCCTACCCTATCCTATCCTATCCTATCCTACCCTATCCTATCCTATCCTACCCTATCCTATCCTACCCTATCCTACCCTATTCTATCCTATCCTATCCTATCCTACCCTACCCTACCCTACCCTATCCTATCCTATCCCATCCTATCCCATCCTATTCTGTATGGCAGTGTGGCTTGCTGTGCACCTCAGGACACATCCCATAACATCTTGGGCAACATTTTGGGCAGTCCTGAACTCAGACCATCCCAGCTGTGCACTTGGCAGGGGTGAACTGTTCTGACTTCTGCACTAGATGGGGCTGCAGGATGCTTTCTGTGATTCTGTCCTTTTTTAAGCTCTGACAGGAGACTTCTCCCAGGCAAGTTGAGTGAGTGGCACCCTTCAGGCCGTGTTAGCACTGGCAGCCAGCACACATTGCTGTGTGAGGGCTTTTGGAGGGATAATATCTTCATTAGGGATGGTACCTACATTTCCTGAAGGGGAAGGCAATGTGCCAGGAGGTTTGTTTGCCCAAAGGGGAAAAGAAACAGTTCTGTCAACACAGAAAGCATGAAACACAGAACATAGCCTAGAACATAGATCTTAGCTTAAAGGAAATGCTGCTTGCTAACTGCAGACTGTGTCCAGATCTGCAGGTGGAGACCCAGCTGGAAACTGTCTGAAACAATCAGTGGTATGGTCATTGTCATTATTAACAGCAGGCATTGTCAGCAGCTTCTCTGGACCTCAAGTCCATAGCATCACAGAATATTGGGGGTTGCAAGGGACCTCCAGAGGTCATCCAGTCCAAACCCCCCTGCCAGAGCAGGGTCATAGAATCACAGAACTGTCAGGGTTGGAAGGGAGCTCAAGGCTCAGCCAGCCCCAACCCCCTGCCATGGGCAGGGACACCTCACACTGCAGCAGGTTGCTCACAGCCACCTCCAGCCTGGCTGCAAACACCTCCAGGCAGGAGGCTGCCACCACCTCCCTGGGCAACCTGTGCCAGGCTCTCACCACCCTCCTGGGGAACAACTTCTTCCTCACAGCCAATCTCAATCTCCCCATTTCTAGTTTTGCTCCATCCCCCCCAGTCCTATCCCTCCCTGACAGCCTCAAAAGTCCCTTACTTGGAGTCACCCAGGGCAGGGCACACAGAACACATCCAGGTGGGGCTGGAAAGGCTCCAGAGCAGGAGACTCCACAACCTCTCTGGGCAGCCTGCTCCAGGGCTCAGCAGCCTCACGCCAAAGAAGTTTCTCCTCAGGTTGAGGTGGAACCTCCTGGGTTCCAGTTTGTGTCCATTGCCTCTTGTCCTATCCCAGGACCACTGCCCAGAGCCTGGCCCCTTCCTGCCCCCCACCCCTCAGCTATTTGTAACCATTGGTCAGATCTCCTCTCAGCCTTCTCTTCTCCAGGCTCAACACCCCCAGGGCTCTCAGCCTCTCCTCCCCACACAGCTCTTCCAGGCCCTTCAGCATCCTTGTAGCCTCCATTGGACTCTCTCCAGCAGATCCCTTTCCCTCTTGGCCTGGGGAGACCAGAACTGGACACAGTATTCCAGATGTAGCATCACCAGGGCAGTGTGGAGGGGGAGGAGAACCTCCCTTGACCTGCTGGCCACACTCTTCTTAATGCTCCCCAGGTGACCATTTGGCTTCTTGGCCACAAGGGCACATTGCTGTCCCATGGAGAACTTCTTTGCCCACCAGGACTTCAGTGTCCTTCTCCACAGAGCTGCTGTCCAGCAGGTCACTTGAATGAGCTGCAGATAGGAGAATTAATGAGCTGTATGGATGAAAGGGACTATGGGGAAGATGTAAGAGAGCTCAAAGTGTCCTACAGGAAATCCTGAGTCTTTCCATGTCTGAGTCTCCCCCTGGAACATGCTCTCATGCCATGAGCTAAGGATTGTTGGCCTGTTCCTGCCATGCAGAGCAGTGCCCCCTGCCAGGGGCTCACATTGCCAGCTGCCCATGGCTCTCATCAGTGCCCAGAATCACAGGATCACCAAGGCTGGAAGAGTCCTCAAAGATCATCAAATCCAAGCTGTCACCACAGACCTCATGACTAAAGCATGGCACCAAGTGCCACGTCCAGTCCCCTCTTGAACACCTCCAGGGATGGGGACTCCACCACCTCCCTGGGCAGCACATCCCAATGGCGAATTCCTCTTTCAGGGAAGAACTTTCTCCTCACCTCCAGCCTAAACCTCCCCTGGCACAGCTTGAGACTGTGTCCTCTTGTTCTGCTGCTGGCTGCCTGGGAGAAGAGACCAACCCCCACCTGGCTCCAACCTCCCTGCAGGGAGTTGCAGAGAGCAAGAAGGTCTCCCCTGAGCCTCCTCTTCTGCAGGCTAAGCAACCCCAGCTCCCTCAGCCTCTCCTCCCAGGGCTGTGCTCCAGACCCCTCCCCAGCCTCCTTGCCCTTCTCTGGACACCTTCAAGTCTCTCAATGTCCTTCTTGACCTGAGGAGCCCAGAACTGGACACAGGACTCCAGGTGTGGCCTAAGCAGTACAATTCCTTCCTGGCTGAAACTGTTCCTGCTGTGTGAAGAGCTGCATTTGACTGCCTTCTTTTCTCCCCCTCTCTAGGTGTGAGGCAGCCAGCCCCCACATTCATCCTGTTGGATGGTGTAAAGAACATAAAAGGACTCTCATCACCCCACCAGGTTTGTATCTTGCTACCCCTCTGCAAGGCTGAAGGAGGTTGGCAGCATTCAGACTCAGAGTCAGCTTACTGCTGCCTCTCCTGATGGTTTTGTTTCTGTAACTAAGAAGTTTTGGGGGCAGTTCTGAATTTTTTTCTTTGCAGGACATAATCTAACTGAGGTCCAACAGACCTCAGGGGTTAAGGGTGCTCCAGTGCAGAGGCAGCCAGCCATCAAAGACAGCTCTTGGAGTCTGAGCAAGGTTGTGGTCTTGGCTGAATGTATTCATTTGTCTGGACACTCCCATGGTGAAAGCACCTTCCAGGGCTGTGGAGCTGTTCAATAAGGAGAGCAAGGTCATGTGGACTAAACAGGCAAGGTGATGGGTTGAGAAGATTCCTTCCCTGATGAAGGAATCAAACAGGTGAGGGCTCATTGGAAGGGAGGAAACACAGTGAGAGGCAGCAGAGAAGACTGAAAGTGCATTCAGCAGTAGGGAACAGGAGATCACTCTCTTTCAGGAGGGCTGTGTGTGAATGTCCTGATGCAGACACCACCATCTGTGGTCTGAGAATAGGGAGAACTGGAATGGGACAAACCCAACTTGATCAGTCTGGAAAAGGTGTAAGGAATATGTCAGGAGCTGAAAGGGAGAGGGAAAGGTGGAAGGAACATGTCAGGAGGTGAAAAGGAGAGGAAAAGGTGGAAGGAATATGTCAGGAGGTGAAAGGGAGAGGGAAAGGTGGAAGGAATGTGTCTGTCAGGAGGGGAGAGGGAGATGGAAAGGTGTAAGGAATATGTCTGTCAGGAGGTGAAAGGGAGAGAGAATGGTGTAAGGAATATGTCAGGAGGTGAAAGGGAGAGGGAAAGGTGGAAGGAACATGTCAGGAGGTGAAAGGGAGAGGGAAAGGTGGAAGGAACATGTCAGGAGGTGAAAGGGAGATGGAAAGGTGTAAGGAATATGTCTGTCAGGAGGTGAAAGGGAGAGGGAAAGGTGGAAGGAACATGTCAGGAGGTGAAAGGGAGAGGGAAAGGTGGAAGGAGTGCTCTGGAGTGATGCAGAGCTCCCACTGACAGAACAGGCAGGGGTCAGGAGTGCTCTAGGGTGGTGCAGAGCTCCACTGACAGAGCAGCCAGGGCTCAGGAGTGCTCTGGAGTGGTGCAGAGCTCAGCTCCCACTGACAGAGCAGCCAGGGCTCAGGAGTGCTCTGGAGTGGTGCAGAGCTCAGCTCCCACTGACAGAGCAGCCAGGGCTCAGGAGTGCTCTAGGGTGGTGCAGCGCTCCCACTGATGAGGTCTGCCTGCAAATGACCCAAGAGAGGAGTAGGTTTGCAACCCTTCACTGCATTTCTTGAGTGAAGTGGGCATGTGTTTTCCAGGCCACACTCTTTCTCTTCTCATCCCCAAAGCAGTTGTGACTTTTTTTTCCCCCTTCTGACTTCTCACTGCTTCTTCTCAGTGTATGAGAAGATTGTGGAGCTTTTTACCCTACCTGGGGGGATGTGTCAGGGCCAATTGAGAGTGGCCCTTGCTTGTAGTTCCCTTACCCACCTGAAGCCTAAACCAGGGCACTGCTACCCCCTGTAATTCAGCCCTTCATTATGTTCTGCACTGCAATGTCTCATTTTGCTGCCATCTCTTCTGTGCCAGATTATCCACATGCAAAGCATTTCTCCTGGGAGAAGTACCTGGAGGAGACCAGCTCCTTACCTGCACCTGCAAGGGCCTTTAAAGTGGTGAGCAGATGCTTGTCAGTGCATGCAACCCCTGAATCCATGCCTGGCCTGCCTGTGTTTGCAGCTGTCATGCAGTTAAGAGGCTGCACAGCAGCTGGTTTGTTTTGTGGCAGCTTCCTCTCAGAGATCAGATCCTCCTCATTACCAGTCACTGCTGCTTTACATTCCTTGTTGCCAGTGGGATTAAATGCTGCACAATGTTGCTAGTGAATGCCATTTGCTGGGGGAAATTGCTGCCTAGTTAGGGGAAATGATGAGGGAGCTCCTGAGGCAGCTGAACATCTTTGGAGCACAGACATTGCTGGCAGCACACTGAGGATGCAGCCATGACCACAGGAGGTCAGCCTGGTTGCCCATCTGGTTCAGTGCCATGCAGAGAGACCCTGGGCAGCCTGGAGAGCTGGGCAAAGAACAACCCAATGAAGTTCACCAAGGTTAAGTGTAGAGTCCTGCACATGGGGAGGAACAGCCTCAGGCACCAGTGCAGGTGAGGGGTGGCCTGCTGGAGAGCAGCTCCACAGAGAAGGAGCTTGGAGTCCTGGTGGACAAGAAGCTCTCCATGGGACAGCAATGTGGCCTTGTGGCCATGAAGGCAAATGGGTCTCCTGAGGTGCATCAAGAAGAGTGTGGCCAGCAGGTCAAGGGAGGTTCTCCTCCCCCTCTGCTCTACCCTACTGAGACCACAACTGGAGGATTGTGTCCAGTTCTGGGCTCCCCAGTTCAAGAGAGGCTGGGAGCTACTGGGGAGAGTCCAGAGGAGGCTACAAGGATGCTGAAGGGGCTGGAACATCTGGAAGCTCTAATTAGCAGAAAGTTAATAGGATAATTAGGAAGGATAATTATTTTCAGCTTCACATGTGGAAGCATTGTAGTGACACCACAGCTGGAGTGCTCCCTCCAGGTCAGTGCTCCCCAGTGCAAGAGGGACAGTACTGGAGAGAGTCCCATGAAGGCTATGAGGATGCTGAAGGACCTGGAAGATCTGTGTGAGGAGGAAGGGCTGAGAGCCCTGGGGCTGTTGAGCCTGGAGAAGAGAAGGCTGAGAGGGATCTGATCAATGGTTACAAATGTGTGAGGGGTGGGGGGCAGGAGGATGGAGCCAGGCTCTGGGCAGTGGTACCCCATGACAGGACAAGGGGCAATGGATGCAAACTCAATCACAGGAAATTCCATCTCAGCATCAGGGGGAAAAAAGTTAATGTGAGGGTCCCAGAGCCCTGGAGCAGGCTGCCCAGAGAGGTTGTGGAGTCTCCTGCTCTGGAGCCTTTCCAGGCCACCTGGATGTGTTCTGTGTGCCCTGCCCTGGGTGCCCTGCTCTGGCAGGGGGTTGGACTGGGTGATCTCTGGAGGTCCCTTCCAACCCCTACTCCCCTGTGCTTCTGTGACCATTCCAAGCTGTGCCATTCTGCTGAGTGACCTCTGTGTGCTCTGGCATCAGCTGGGCTCCCCTTCCTGCCCCCCAGCTGAGGGCAGTGACTCCTGCTCTGGACACCTTGAAGCCCCACCTGGATGTGTTCTGTGTGCCCTGCCCTGGCTGATGCTGCTCTGGCAGGGGGTTGGACTGGGTGATCTCTGGAGGTCCCTTCCAACCCCTAACATTCATTGATTCTATGACTGGCAGTAGCCAGCCCCTGGGGAGACTTTTATTCCTGTGAGCTTGTGACTAGGGCCCCTGGGCAGCCCCCAGGGACAGCTCCCCAGCTTCACCATGGTGTCAATGGGCAATATCCTTCTCTTAGAGCTTTGTGCTTGCTGGTTCCCTGCAGAGGCACTCAGCTTTCCTGAGCTCTTAGCATTTCAGTGGGGAAGGTGGGCTGCTCAGTCACGCACCAAGGCTTGCTTTAGGGAGCCAGCACCAGCTGCCTGGCAGCTCCCAGTGTCTCCCTTTTTGTCAGCTTAGGGCCACTCATTCTGAGTACCACTTTGCCTAGAGCTGGGTTAACCAAAGCAGGAGTGTGGTGCTTACAGCAGTGCCTGGGGACAGCAGATCCTCAAGAGTTTATAACTGCCTGCAATTTCCACCCCAAGAATGTGTCTCCATTTGCTGTTCTCTGCAAGAAGACTCAAGGATTGGGAAGGGCTTGGGTTACAGTTGAGGGGTACAGACCTTGGCAGAGCAGTGGAGCACTGGGGCTTTGGCTGCACCAGGCCAAAAGCAGAGTTTCTTTCACTCTCAGAGTATCCATGGTTGAGGTTCTGCCCCTTGGGTTCAGGGAGCAGCTACCCTGCAGGGCTTGGCAAAGAGAATGTGGCACCAGTGGCCCCCTGGTCTGCACTGGGAAGCTGAAAAGGGCATGGCACAGGTACTGCAGGCACTGACAGTGGAACTGGGAAAGCACTGGTGGCATGGCTCAGCACTGGGCCACTGGACCAGAGCAGCTGGGGATGGTGTAGGACCTAAACAGTAGCATAGCCAAAGCCATCTGGCTTGGAGGATGGAGAGGAGGGAGTCAGCTCTGCTTTGCCTTTTGGTTTCAGGGCCTGAGGAGTTCCCCTCCCTGCTTTCTGTGCTACCAGAGTGGGAAGCAGATCAGTGCTGACTGTGAGGAGCAGTAAGGAGGCAATTCCTTGGAGACAAAATGATTGACTGGGAGTGAGGGTAACTTGGGGCTGTTCAGCCTGGAGAAGAGAAGGCTCTGGGGAGACCTTAGAGCAGCCTTCCAGTACCTGAAGGGGGCTACAGGAAAGCTGAGCAGGGACTTTGGACAAGCCTTGGAGTGACAGGAAAAGGGACAATGGATTGAAGCTTGAGAAGGGGAGACTGAGACTGGAGGTTAGGAAGAAATTCTTGAGAGTGAGGGTGGGGAGACCCTGGAGCCCAGGGAGGCTGTGGCTGCTCCTTCCCTGGAGGTGTTCCAGGCCAGGCTGGATGAGGCCCTGAGCAGCCTGGGCTGGTGGGAGGTGTCCCTGTCTGTGGCAGGGGGTTGGAGCTGGATGCTCTTGAAGCTCCCTTCCAACCCAAACCATTCTAGGATTCCAGGAATCTCTGATGGCTTCCTGGGATGTTTACAGTACTTTGGCTTGTGTTATGGGAGACAAGAGGGTTCTGCAGCTGGGGGAAAAGCTCTGATCTTCTGGGAAGTATTGCAGGGCCAGAGAGGCTGTTTTCCTGGAAGTCTGAAATGAAAGCCAGGCCAGGGCCTGGGTCTGTGCTCCTTTGAAATGGAAATGCTTTTTGCTTTAGAGTTCCCAGCTGTAGGTGGCAAAGCCAAAATCTGCCATGCCTGAGACCCTTTTTGTTTAGCCAGAAGAGCCTTGCAGACCAGCCCTGAGGGGCTGCTTGCTCTGAGCAGGGGCTCTTGCACCAGGCGTTGCGAAGGTCTTCAGTGGGAGACACAAAAGCAGTGATGGCTCCACCAAACCGCAGCCTGAGACACCTGAGCAAGTCTCCTGCAGGCACTTCCACAGGCCTGAAATGCTGCTGGTGTGCAGCTTCATTCCCTTCTGCACTGAAACTGTTGGTCAGGGTCACAGAGTGCTAGGGGCAGGCCCCCGCCAGCCGCTCCCTGCCCACCCGCAGCAGGAAGGCGCAGCCCCCCACGCCGAAGGGCTTCCTCACCTCCAGCACTGCAGTCACTGCCCTCAGCTGGGGGGCAGGAAGGGGAGCCCAGCTGATGCCAGAGCACACAGAGGTCACTCAGCAGAATGGCACAGCTTGGGATGGTCACAGAAGCACAGGGGAGTAAGGGTTGGAAGGGACCTGCAGAGAGCACCCAGTCCAACCCCCTGCCAGAGCAGGGCACCCAGGGCAGGGCACACAGAACACATCCAGGTGGGGATGGGAAGGCTCCAGAGCAGGAGACTCCACAACCTCTCTGGGCAGCCTGCTCCAGGGCTCTCTGACCCTCACAGCAAAGAAGTTTCTCCTCAGGTTGAGGTGGAACCTCCTGGGCTCCAGTTTGTGTCCATTGCCTCTTGTCCTGTCCCAGGACAGCACTGCCCAGAGCCTGGCCCCTTCCTGCCCCCCACCCCTCAGGTATTTGTCACCATTGATCAGATCCCTCTCAGCCTTCTGCAGACTCAACAGCCCCAGGGCTCTCAGCCTCTCCTCACACAGCTGTTCCAGGCCCTTCAGCATCCTCATAGCCTCTGTTGGACTCTCTCTACCAGATGACAGAATCATAGTATCAGTCAGGGTTGGAAGGGACCACAAGGATCATCCAGTTCCACCCCCCCTGCCATGGGCAGGGACACCTCACACTAGATCAGGCTGGCCAGAGCCTCATCCATCCTGGTCTTAAACACCTCCAGGGATGGGGGCCTCAACCAGATCCCTGTCCCTCTTGAACTGGGGAGCCCAGAACTGAACACAGTCCTCCAGATGTGGTCTCTCACCAGAGCAGAACCTCCCTAGACCTGCTGGTCACATTCTTCTCGATGCACCCCAGGATACCTTTGGCCTTCCTGGCCACAAGAGCACATCACTGGGAAACGTCTGGGGAAGCTTTTCTGCAGAATTCAGGGAACACCCCAATGAGTTTCCTTCCCTGCCTGTTTGGAAGGCTCAACAGCAGAACCTGAAATGCCACAGCAGTCCCTTCGTTTCTCTGGTTTAATTGCACTGCTCTGAATGATCCCTTGGATTTGGTGGAGTGGGAGGGCAGATGTGAGCCAAGGAAGGCCAAAGCTAGCTGGGGATTTGCTGTGCTTTGCAGCTGTGTGAGGTGTTGGAGGCTTTCTGCTGTTTCACTGCATGTTTTGTCTTGTTTTGTTTTCTTCTTTTCCTAGAAACCTTCTCATGGCTTTCAGAAGAACATGAAACTTGAAGTGGTTGACAAGAGAAACCCTGTATTTATCAGAGTAGCAACTATTGTAGATACTGATGACTATAGGATAAAAGTAAGGCTCTCTCTCTTTCTCTA